>NW_006408532.1:15214220-15263084 GCF_000296735.1 Chrysochloris asiatica | reverse complement strand
AGAATACAACCTTGTCGCACACCTTTCTTAATTTTAAACCATTCAGTGTTCCCATGTTCTGTTCGAACAACTGCCTCTTGGTCCAAGTACAGATTACTCATGAACACAATTAAGTGTTCCAGAATACTCATACATCACGATGTTGTCCATAGCTTGTCATGATCCACAAAATCGAAAGACTTTGTGTAGTCAATAAAGCATAGGTAAACATCTTACAGCACCTCATATAGAATAAAGGGCAACCTCTTTTCCACTGGACTTGAATGTAGGAATAGGTGCATCTGGAGCACTTGGCTGCCACCTTGCCCCTATGTGGAACCTCAGAATGAAGACAATATGGACAATAGAAAGGTCTAGAAGGGACTACAGAAAGGATCTGAGTGACCACATTTGAGCCTCAGGATCAAGCTACATACCTTAATAATTTCTCTTGTTTTGATTCAACATAATCCTTTTATAATTTGTTGTTGTTGTTATCAGGTGCCATCAAGTCAGAACCGACTCATAGCGACCCCATGCACAGCAGAATGAAACAATGTCCGATCCTGGGCCAACCTCACTATCGCTGCCACACTTGAGTCCATCAATGATGCCACCTGGCCGATCCATCTCGTTGGGGGGTCTTCCTCACTTTCTCTGACCCTCCATCTTACCCAGCATGACATCCTTCTCCAGCGATTGTTCTCTCCTGACAACATGTCCAAAGTATGAGAGACGAAGTTTGGCCATCCTGGCCTCCAAGGAGCACTCTGGCTGCACTTCTTCCAAAACAGATCTATTGGTTCATTTATTCATACTTATTGGTTCTTTTGGCAGTCCATGGCACTTTTAGTATTCTCCTCCAACACCACAATTCAAAGGCATCAATTCTTCTACAATCTTCCTTATTCACTGTCCAGCTTTCACATCCATGTGACGTTATCGAAAATACCATGGCTTTTATAATTTAGGCAGTTTGAATTGTATCATCTGTAACTTGCAACTAAAATATCTTGGCTGGTTCTGATACTTCCTTACTCTTCTGTCTCATTAACCACATTCAGAAGCAGATAATGTCATTCATAGCACTGGGGGCCAGCTTAAGGTTCCAAAGACTGTGCTATAGAAACTCCTATGCCATTCTGTAGTCAACCAGAAGTCTGTAAAAATAAGCAAAGTTCCCTTTCCCTGGTGCCCAGTGGAGTAGCACTAGCCTATTAGGAATTGTGTGTTATCATAGGAATTGCAATTCAGTTTGTAGAAATTGAGCTATCCTCTAATTGTGCCTCGACACCTCCATCAGTTAGACCATTAATAGTGAAAAGGTGGCGTCTAATGATAATCAAGGTTACATGCATCCTTATTCCCATTCACTAAGAAATAAAGAGTCTTCTTCCTCAAAGAAGTCCTTCCCTTCAGTCTGATGGGGCCATTTTAGGTCATGTGGGCACATGAGCTAAAATAACAACTGCAAGAGAATTGCCATCCATTGACTAGCTTAGACTAATCAGGATCGAACCTCGAGTACCCAAATCCCCAAACAAACCCACTGCCTGGAGTCAATTCCGACACAAAACACCCCTACTCACAAGGTAGAATAGAACTGTCCCAGAGCATCCCCAACGTTGTAAATCTTTATGGAAATGGCCTGCCACATTTTCTCTTGTGGAGCAGGTGATGGGTTCAAACCACCAACCTTTAGGTTAGCAGTCAAGCTCTTTAACCAGTGTGCCACCACTGTTCCTCACACACTAACACATACAACATAATATAGCAGCTAAGTTTCCCTGGGGAATCCTGGTGTGGCACTGTGGGTTAATGCACCAGACTGCAAAACCATTTGAACTGCAAGGTCGGCAGTTCAAGTTCACCAGCTGCTTCTCAGAAACCCTATACAGTGTCGCTATGGGTCAGAACTGACTCAGTGGCACTTCACAACAACAACAACATTACCTGGTGTCCTGGTGTGGCACTGTAGGATGAGCACTGGACTGCTAACAACAAGGTTTGTGGTTCAATGCCACAAACTGCTCCTCAGAAACCCTTCACAGGGTCACTATGAGTCGGAACCAACTCGATGGCACTTAGCTACAACAACAAGATTCCCTCAAGTTCAGAACTCTTCCCCGGGCTATCTTTCCCATCAAACAATGAGAACAAAATACATGACAGAAATAGAATGGTTTGCTAAAAAAGGGAGCTGTGATTTTAACATGGTTCTTACTTACTTCCACATGGTGTTAGAGTTCACAAGATGATACCCATGGATTTAATTTCTTAATGTGCTTTGTGACACGTGGAGTCTTTAAAATTAAGAAATTTTGCACATAAATCCTAACATATAGCTTCTCCTACAAGAAGTGTTGGCAATGTGGGTCCAGCTATATTTTGAAAACTGAAAGTATATCTGGACCCAAGGCAGGGTCAAGGTTAAGTCCCTGAGACAGGACCCCTGCCACATCCCATCTTGCAGTCTCCTTCAAAATCTTCCAAACAGCCTGCCTGCCTCCCTCCAACACTTCCCTTCCTGACCTCCCACCCCAGTTTGTGAGGCTGCAACTCTTGATTTGCACTATCCCAGCCCAAAGGAGTGGTTATGAATCTGGCTATGAACTGCAAGTTCAGCAGTTCAAAACTACCAGCTGTTCCGTGGGAGAAAGATGACACTTTCTGCTCCCGTAAAGATTTACAGCCTCAGAAACCCTGTATAGGGTCGCTATGAGTTGGAACCGACTCCACAGCACATAACAACAGCTCAGCCCAACCACCACTACCACATACTCTCCTTTGCTGTTGGGTGTCACAGAGTCACTTTTTTTTTTTTACTTATTGTGGCCCCATATGACAGAGTAGACCTAACAGCCCCAGGGTATTTTCTCCTAGCTTGGCACTTAAGATCAGCACTGGATTTCTAACCAGAAGGTCAGTGGTTCAAGCTCACCAGCTGCTCCTCGGACACCCTATATCAGGTCTCTATGAATCGGAATGACTCAACGGCACTTAACAACAACAACAATCTTTACAACAGCAGGTCACCAGGTCTTCTGCCTACAGCGCTGCTTGGTGAGTTCAAACTGCCAACATTTGGTTAGCAGCTGAGTGCTTAACTATTGTGCCACCAGGAACCATTCATCTCCTTTAGGTTCTTCAAGACTGTAGGACAGGCCAAGTAAAAGCTGTTTTTCTTCCCATTTATAACCAATAAATACATGAAAAAGTTTTCCAAATTTCAAAGTCTTATTCTCTAATAGCGTAGTGGTTACGAATCGGGCTGCGAACCTTAAGGTCAGCGGTTCGAAACTACCAGCCGCTCCGCGGGAGAAAGATGAGGCTTTCTACTCCTGTAAAGATTTACACCCTCGGAAACCCTGTACAGGGTCGCTATGGGTCGGACCCGACTCGATGGCACTTAACAACAACAACAACAATTCTCTAATACAGAGCAAGTAAAATAACCACAAAATAAAACTATTTCAACAAAGACTTGTTTTAAACATTTTGGTTTTTCTCCATCTGATCATAAATCAATCATAAGTAGGCACATTATAATCACCTAGAAGATTTTTAATTCTGGTATCAGGCTGTACACTAGACAAATCATTCAGAATCTCTGGGGGTGGGCCCCAAGCAGCAATACTTGTTTAAGACCCCAGGTGATGCTAATGTGCCACCAATGGAAGAACCACTGCCCTGGTAGAGCCATTGCCTAAGAGGATCAAAGAGCAAAACAGTCTCAAAATTTTTAAGCAAAGAAATCAGTAGGGAAATGGATAAACAAAATGTGGCCCCATACATACAATGAAATACAGACACAGCCAAGGTGAGAAATGAAGTCTTCAGTATGGACGCACCTTGCAGACATTATGCTGAGAAAAATACTTCAATCACAAAAGGATAAATATTGTATGGACACCCTAATTTAAAATGACAAGAAAAGGTAAATGCATAGATACCACAGTTTATTTGCGATAGAAAAATCACACGGGTTATTGTTAAGTGCTGTTAGTAATTGCTGGGAAACGTTGAATTGGCAAAAATTATGTGATAGATATACCTACAAAAAGAAAAGAAAAAAGTAGCTACTGAGGTTGCTTGTTGTTTTTATGTGCCACGGAGTCAGTTCCAACTCATAGTGACCCTGTACAGGGTTTCCAAGGCTGTAAATCTTATCGGGAGCTGAAAGCCTCATCTTTCTTCCACGGAACAGCTGGTAGTTTTGAACTGCTGACCCTGAGGTTCGCAGCCCGATTCATAATCACTACGCTACCAGAGCTCCTTTGTTGCTAGGTGCTGCAAAACAGTGTGGAGGTCATGTCTGACTTCCCCTGGCTTCACAAGTAAGGAGGGAGAATAGAAGTAAAACCCAGCCCAGGGCAGATTTCTATGAAGCGAAGGTCAGACATTCTTCCACCCTACAACCTTCTGTACCTTATTTGGACATCAACCACTCCTCCCACAGTCTCTCTGCTTCACATCTGGGTTTGATAATGCATTGCAATGGCCACACAGAACTTACAATCCGCACGATTATGGGGTTTATTAGGGAAATGAATAGAGTACAATTCAGGATCAGAAACAACTAAAAATGCAGTAGTTTTCCCATCAGTCATACCTCTTTGTCTGCCATACTGCAAGCATGCCTCACTCTTGTCTTCAGTGTCTCAGCCATGTGGCGCCTTGGTCTTTGCCCTACTTGAGCAAGTGATACAAAGCTCTTTTAGCCAGTCTGTGAATGCCCAAAAGGCACATTCTGCAAGCCAGCCTCCTGCCCATAGGCTCTCAGCTTTAGTCAGTCATGGCCTAGAATCCCTCAGCTGCTCTGTCTCTCCATGCTGCTGCTGCCCTGCTGACTCTGCCGCCTCCACTTATCTAGGTGGGGATCTCATGCTCCACTCATGGTCTTCTCTCTTGTTGGGCCTGGGACCATCTGTTCCTGCTTCTAATATGGCTCCTTGTAAACCTGTTGTTAGTTAAGTACCATGGAATAGGTTCCAACTCACAGCGACCTTGTATAGGGTTCCCAAGGAGTGGCTGATGGGTTTAAACCACTAACCTTGTGTTTAGTGGTGGTAGTTATGTGCCGTGGAGTCAGAACTGACTCATAGAGACCCTGTACAGGGTTTCCGAGGCTGTAAATCTTTACAGGAGCTCTCCCGCAGAACAGCTGGTAGTTTTGAACTGTTGACCTTAAGGTTCGCAGCCTGATTCGTATACCACTATACTACCAGAGCTCCAGTGTTTATCCTATAGTGCTACATCAGGAGTCTTTTACATGTAGCAGATAGCAAAACTAATCAAACCCAGCATTAGAGACCTGTACACCCTATTTGCAAAGTCTCACCCAATCAATTGATGAGGCTTTGAATAGAAAGATGATATCGAGTAAATTCAAGGATCCATAGGTGCCATCAAGTTGGTTCCAACTCTGTGTACAACAGAGTGAAATGCTTCCTGGTCCTTCACTATCTTCACAATTGTTTTGTTTAAGCCCATTGTTATATTCACAGTGTCAGTCCATGTCTGTGAGGATGTTTCTATTTTTCACTGACCCTCTACTTTACCAAGCATGATGTCCTTCTATAAAGTCTGGTCATTTATGATAACATGTCCAAGTACATGAGATGATGTCTCAGCATCCTCAGTTATAAGTAAATATCTGGCTATACTTCTTCCAAGATCTATTTGTTTGTTTTTCTGGCAAGCCATGGTATAGTCAATATTCTTTGTCAAACACCTCGTGAGATTTGACACCATGGTTTGGATATTTAGAATCATAGTTCCATTGGGCATCCCAGTTAATTGGCCTAATATGTTTCATGCTTCTCGTCTACCTCCTCATTTATTCATTAGTGCTGAAGTCTTTAAAACTTGCAAGTAGCCGCTCAAGGCACAACTGGTCTCTATTCGCCTGGAATAACGGAGGAAGGAGAGAGGATCATTGTTGTTGTTAGGTGCCATTGAGTCAATTTTGACTCATAGCACAACAGAATGAAACACTGCCCAGTCCTATGCCATCCTCACAATTGTTAAGCTTGAGCCCATTGCTACTGCCACTGTGCCAATCCATCTCATTGGGCATCTTCCTCTTTTTTGCTGCCCTTCCACTTTACCTAGCATGATACCCTTCTCCAGGGACTGGTCCCACCTAATAATATGTCCGCAGTATGAGAGACACAGTCTCGCCATCCTGGCTTCCAAGGAGCATTCTGGTTGTACTTGTCCCAACACAGATTTATTTGTTCTTCTAGCTGTCCATGGTACTTTTAATAGTTTTCTTCCATGCCATTACTCAAATGCATCAATTCTCCTATGGTTTTCTTTATTCACTGTTCATATGACACTACTGAAAATACCATGGCTTGGGTCAGGCACACATTAGTCCTCAAACTGACATCTTTGCTCTTAAACACTTTAAAGAAGTCTTGTGCAGCAGATTTGCCTAATGCAATGCATTGTTTGATTTCGTGACTGCTGCTTCCATGATGTTGAAGTTGATCCAAGCAAAATGAAGTCTTTGACAACTTCAGTCTTTTCTCCATTTATCAGATGTTGTTTATTGCTTCAGTGGTTTTCTTTAGGTTGAGGTGCAATCCATATTAAAGACTGTGGTCTTTGATTTTCCTCAGTATTTTAGGTCCTCTGCTTTCAACAAGCAATTTTGCATCATCTGTATATCACATGTTGTTAGTGAGCCTTCCTCCAATCCTGATGCCATGTTTTTCTTCAGATAACCCAGATTCTCATATTATTTACTCAGCATACAGGTTGAATAAGTATGGTGAAAGAATACAACCCTGGAGCACACCTTTCCTGATTTTTAACCATTCAGTATCTCCCTGCTGTATTCTAATGACTGCCCCTTGGTCTATGTACAGGTTCCTTAAGAGCACAATTAAGTGTCCTGGAATACCTATTCTTTGCAATGTTATCCATAGCTTGTCATAATCCACACAGTCTAAAACCTTTGCAATAATCAATAAAGCACAGGTAAACATCTTTCTGGTATTCTCTGCTTTCAGTCAAAATCCATCAGACATCAGCAATGATATCCCTGGTTCCACATCCTCGTATGAATCTGGCTTAACTACTGGAATTTTCTTGTTGATGTAATGCTGTAGTCATTTTTTAATTATCTAGAGTAAAATTTTACTTGCATATGATACAATGATATTTCCTGATGATTTCCACTTTCCATTGGGTCACTTCTCTTTGGAATGGGCACAAAAGTTAAACTCTTCCAATGAGTTGGCTAGATAGCTGTCTTCCAAATTTCTTAGCATAGTTGAGTCAGCGACTTCAGTGTTGCCTCAATTTGTTGAAAGACTTCAATTTGTATTCCTTCAATTCATGGAGACTGTTCATTGTCAGTGCCTTCAGTGCATCTTGGACTTCTTCCTTCATTATCATCAGCTGTTGATCATATACTACCTCTTGTAATGGTTGAACATCACCATTTCTTTTTGGCCCACAGACTCTGTATATTCCTTCCATATTCTCTTGATGCTTTCTGCATTGTTCAGTATTTTATCCAGAGAACCCTTCAATATTGCAAGTCAAGGTTTGAAAAATAATCTGACAGTGTTTCACTGCTATTCATAAGGTTTTCAGTGGCTAAACACTCTAAAGGAGTCCTCCTCGCCTTTGAGGCTAGTTTAGTCTGGAAGCTCAGCTGAAACCTGTCCACCACAGGTGGCCCTGCCAGCTTCCAAAGTACTGGTGGCGTAACTTCCAGTATCACAGCGACACGCAAGTCACCACAGTGCGACAAACTGACAGACAAGTGGTAGGAGAGAGAACGTTGTTGTTGTTAAGTTGTTAAGTGCCGTTGAGTCGATTCCGACCCATGGCAATCCTGTATAGGGTTTTCAAGGAGCAGCTGGTGAGCTTGAACCACTGACCTTACAGTTCAAACGACTTTGCTGTCTGATGCATTAGCCCACAACACTACACCAGGACTCCAGGAGAGAGAATAGGAGGAGGATATTGAATGGGTGGCTAATTGTCTCCATGAACAAATGCCTCCTTTGCCATGAGGCCAGAATTGTATGGTGGCCAGCTACCATTATTAAACATTTTGATTAAAGATTGCAGTGAAGAATCCTGATCAAAGGAGGAAAATGCAGAACAGAATTTCAAATTCTCATTGACTCTAAACTTTCTGGAGTCACAGAATGTAGATGAGCTCCTGAAACTATTACTGTAAGATAATCTTTAAACCTTAAAGCAAAAATATATTCTTAAAACTAAAGCAATATTTCAGCTTACCTAGTAAAAAAGGAGTACCTTAAGCATTATGCTCTTTTAAGAATGCTCTCTCACCAAAAACCCAAACTCAATACCACTGAGTTGATTCTGATTTATAGCAACCCTCTATAGGATTTCTGAGGCTGCAAATCTTTACAGGAACAGAAAGCCTCATCCTCCTCCATTGGAGTGGTTGGTGGGTTTGAACTACTGACCTTGTGGTTAGCAGTCCAGTCCTTATCCTACAGTGTGACACTAAATCTCCTTCAAGAACTCTGTGTTGTTGTTATTGTTGTTGTGAAGTGCCATCTAGTCAGTTCTAATTCACAGCAACCCTGTATAGGGTTTCCAAGACTCTAAATCTTTGCAGGAGCTGAATGCCTTATCTTCCTCCCAAGGAGTGGATGGTGGGCTCAAACCTCAGACCTCGTGGTTCACAGTCCAACGCATATCATATGGGATTAAATTGACAATGTTGTTGTTGTTTTTTAGTGCCATCGAGTCTGTTCCAACCCATAGTGATCCTGTGTATGGTTTCTGAGGAACAGCTGGTGGGTTTGAATTGCCAGCCTGGCTATTCAAACTGACCTTGCTGTCCAGTGCATTACCCTGCAGCATCACACCAGGACTCAGAAGTTCAGATGATTAGATAGGAACCTTAGGGGAACAGTGGGTCTATGTTAATAATGGAAGGACAGGTCACAAAAGACAGGTGAAAAGTATTGTACAGCTTGAAGAATGTAATCAATGTCACCAAATTGTACACGTAGAAACTGCTGCATTGGTGTCATTTTACTGTGCATGTTTTCAATAACCAGAAAATAAATAAAATTTAAAGAAAAAAAAAAGAGATTTATTGAAGAATATTGCACCTGAAATTGGAAAACAATTGTAAAATTAAAATTTGCTCCAAATTACAGAAACTAGAAAGGCTTTTATATAGAAAAAAGTTTAGGGAAATAGTAGCCATTAGTTACTTTAGTAACTATAAATCATATATCAATTAATCTATAGTTGTCCCGTTCTGGAGCTAGCCTGCACAAGCATTTCGCAAAAAGTAGTTTTTCTTATCTTTCAAGTATGTGGTGGTGGTTACGTGCAGTGACCCTGTATAGGGTGTTCGAGGCTGTAAATCTTTAAGGGACAAAAAATCCTAATCTTTCTCCTGTGGAACTGTTGATAGTTTCAAACTACTGACCTTGAGCTTAGCAGCCCGATTTATAACCACTCCGCTACCAGAGTGCTTATCTTTCAAGTATTGTTGTTGTTAAGTGCCAATAAGTTGGTTCTGACCCATATGTAGGGTTTCCGAGGAACAGCTGGTGAGCTTGAACCACCAACCTTGCAGATCAAACCAACTTTGCAGTCCAGCACATTAGCCCACAGGAACTCCCTATCTTTTAAGTCTAGGAAGACTTTCTGAGAGCTGCTGCAGTTCTAGGTCTCCTCCTCCCCATCTTATCTGAGTTGGTGTTGTTGCTTTTAGGTGACATCGAGTGGGTTCCAACTCATAGCGACCTTATGCACAACAGAATGAAAAGAACACTGCCCAGACCTGCACCATCCTCACAATTACTGTCACACCTGAGCCCATTGCTGCTGCCACAATGTCAATCCATCTTCATGGGCGGCAGGGGGGTGGGGGAAGTTCTTTCTCTTTTTCTCTGACCATCCACTTAACCAAGCATCATGTCCTTCTCCAGGGATTGGTCCCTCCTGATAATACGTTCAAAGTATTAGCAACCTGAGTTAATGCAGATTAACCCATTATTGTGAGCTTGGCTCAAATGCCTCTTATTTTTCAGGGCTGTTAGTACAAATATAGAATTCAGTTTGCACCCTGGACGGAATCTTTCCTATGTGGGATAAAGCACTGGACTGCAAGGTCAGTTTGAACCACAAGGTCAGCCGTTCAAACTCACTAGTTGCTCCTTGGAAACCTTATACAAGGTTGCTATGAGTTGGAACCAATGCAACGGCACTCAACAACAACAACAAGCAACTAGATTTGGGGGAGGGGGGGCTCTTCCATAATCCCCCCTTTAAATCAAGAATTTCTCTTGAAATTCGCTGATCACTATAATAATAATACTTTCTTCAGCCTTCAAAGACTTATTTTTCTTATGTCTTTTAGATGGCTGTCTATTTTGGGGATAGTCTTTTAAGACCCCAGACACTATTCATGAAAGGCAGCTGAGCACCATCTGTTTTATCTTTACTACGTCATAGCCTGGACCTCTGTTTCTGTCATCTTTTTAGGAAAGGATGTGTAAGAGCAAGGCTGAATTAGTAGGGTTACATGGCAGAGAGAGTCATTGATCAAAGCAAAAAGCAGAACTATATTCTAAGGGATTGTGATTTCTTCTTTAAAATAGCAAACAGTGTTGCCTGGTGAATACGAGCATCTGGCATCCAAATATAAAAGACTTAATTAATTATATGACAATTATTATAATTATTAAAAAGAATTAATTTAGCATGTAAAATGGAGTGAAGCCAAGAACCAGCGCTTTTATGAATAAGGAGTGCGAGACTACAGTTTAAAACAAGGCTTGCTAAAAATTCTGAATTTTCATTTCCAGATCATGAATGGGGGTGACAGAGCTAACATTCAGCTAAATTGGTGACATTAACTACTGACTGGACCAAGTTTACAAATGTGTTTTTTCTCTAAGCATTAGAAGGAATTATCCAGGAGATAGATAATTAAGTATAAAACTTAAACAGTCTTCTGTTCTTCTATTATGAACAAGTTATTGGAGAAAAAGTCAGTGATAATTAAATATAGCTAGTAACAAAAGAATAGCTACAGTTATAAAGCAACGTTCAAAATGTTTATAAGGCTGCCTGGGGTCTTGTTCCATGATCTTGCAACCAGCTGTCTGTTTTGTATGTTGTCTCCTTCTGGCCATTAGGGTTAAATTTGTTTTCTTGTTTATGCTGTCTGACTAAGGTGCCAAGGTGTAGAAATATATATAAAAGGGGCAGTTAACAGAATAATTTGTCATTCAGAGTCTGCAATTCATGAATATGTTACTTTAAAGATATATAAGTATCAACAAGAAAGCTTAAAATATGTCCATATTTTGACATAAAAGAAGGGGACAGTAATTTTAAATATTTTAAATATATTTATCTCTTATTTCTAAGACTATTTGTTTTGTCTCCAGTAATCACGCAATCGTTTTGAGTTTATTCTCATAAATAATTCAGAGCTGCCATAGCAAAGTTAACCTTATCTGCTTTTCATTTCATTTTCCAAGGCAAAATCTGATTCCTGATTTTGATTTATTCAATCTTTTTTTATTTTCAATTATCCTTAGATTTGGAGTCTCTACTCTACTGCCTTCTTGCTATGATATTACTATTTTCATGGCTTCTTTCTTAATTTGTTATTTATATTTGCTCTTTTCTTTAACTCTTAACTGTATTTCATCTTTTCTTCACAAAGACCTTACAAAGATCTTTTCTTCACTTACTTAGACATTATTTCTGATTCAGCTATGTATATGTTGTTGATGTTGTTGTTACATCTCGTCGAGTCCGTTCTGACCCATAGTGACCTTTTAAGTAGCAAATTCATTCATTATTAAGCCTAAAACACATTCATTATTAAGCCTAAAAATTAGGATACTTTTACTCTGTGACACAAAAATTGAAAGTTTATAAACTTTAATTATGATGAATATTAATTTTGTCTGGTATCAGTAAGTTACTCTAAAAATTCTTGGAAATTAATTTAAGACTATATATTACAAAGTGTAATTACTTTTGAAGTAGAGTTTGTTTAAACTGTCTATATTTTATTTTTATTTATTTATTTTTTATATGTTTTCAGTTTGGAAGCAGTGTGACTTCTTCTCACATTTGCATTTCTTCTGTTTGCATTAATTGTTGGTGTTTTAAAAGTCTAAAGTGGATTCATGAAAATTAGAGTAATTAATAAACAAATTTGGGGAATGTCTCTCTTTATTCATCATAAAGGCAAGAGTAAACCAGAAAGCAATTTGTTTAGCTGACTTGTCTACAAGGCCTTTTTTTTTTCATTTCCATGTAGAGTCAAAGGTTGTTTAGTCAAATGCAAATAGTTATGTTCAAACTGATAATCATTTTCAATTTTTAAGAGGAAAGAATCAGGATTTAAACAAGCCAGAGTATTTTTCTTTAGAAACTTTATGTCCATTAGCTGCTAAGTGCTGCAATGAGATCTTATTCTCTTCAATGCAAACATGATAGGAGATGTTGTTGTTAAGTGCCATCGAGTCGTAGCTGGGGAGCAGCTGGTGGGTTTGAACTGCTGACCTTGTGGCTCACAGTCCAGTGCTGATCCTACAGCACCACACCAGGTGGGAGATGGAGCACACTTATAAATCATCTGTGTGCTGTAATGATTTGGATTACTTTTTAGCAACATGGGCTATAAATCACCATGAAGTATTTCTTAAGTAGGTAGAACATTCAGTAAATCCTTGAGACATTACTGTCCAAGTAAAATGTTGGTTTTTCTCAAGTGAAAGTAAGTAAAGGTTGTCTCACAGGGTTAGCAGTTGTGTTTTAAAAGGCGCCTCAGTAATCAAAAGGAGCCCTGGTGGCACAGTGGGTTATGAGTTGGGCTGCTAGCCACAGGGTCAGCAGTTTGAATCTACCAGGTACTCCTTGGGAGAAAGATGAGGCTTTCTGCTCCTGTAAAGATTTGTTGTTGTTGTTATGTGCCGTGGAGGTGTCGGTTCCGACTCATAGTGACGCTGTACAGGGTTTCCGAGGCTGTAAATCTTTACAGGAGCGGAAAGCCTCATCTTTTTCCCAAGGAACAGCTGGTAGTTTCAAACTAGCAGTTCACAGCCGGATTCATAACCACTACGCTACCAGAGCTCCTTTGTAAAGATTTACAGCGTCAGAAACTATATACAGGGTTGCTAGGAGTTGGAACCGACTTAATTGCACACAACCACCACAGTGACCTTAAGGTCAGCGGTTCGAAACTACCAGCCGCTCCGCAGGAGAAAGATGAGGCTTTCTACTCCCGTAAGGATTTACACCTTCGGAAACCCTGTACAGGGTCGCTATGGGTCGGAACCGACTCGATGGCACTTAACAACAACAACAACAACCACAGTGACCAGTAGCAATAAAATATGTAGTGTCTGAAGGGATATTTTGAAGAAACCAAATTCACTGCCATCAAGTTGATTCTGACTCATAGAGATCCCATATATAGGTTTACTTATACTGTATATCTTTATGGGAACATACAGCCACATCTTTCTCCTACAGAGTGATAGATGGGTTTGAATTGCTGACCTTGTGGTTAACATTCCAGTGCTTACATACAGTGCCACCAGACCTCCTTGAAGGGACACTATTGTTGTTGGTAAGTGCTGTGGGGTGTTTCTACTTATAGCCACCATGCATAGGGTTTCCAAGGCATTTTAAAGCTTTTTCAGGAACAGAAAGTCTTATCTTTCTCCCATGGAGCAGCTGGTAGAAGGTTTTGGGACTACTAGAAATATGGAGACAACAGCACAATTGACCAAATATCCAGGCACAGAAAACAATTTTTCTTGGCAGAGAAAGAAACCATTTTTCAGACAGTCTCATGAGAAAAAATTAGCCATGACTTTCAACTTGATTTAAGGAAGAAATTTAAGTATAGTATTCTAAACAAGAGACACTCTCTCAAAGTAACATGCAGAAAACGAAATAAATTTACCAGTCTGAGGCCAGTTCAAAAGATTTTCTAGATTTGTCTTTAGTAAAATTGATTTTCTATATCGTCTTTAGTAAAAATCATGCCAGTGATCTAAAACAAACAGGTTGCTGTTGTTAAATGCCATTGAGTCATTTCTGACTCATAGCAGCCCTGTATAGGGTTTCCCAGGAGAGGCTGATGAGTTTGAACCACCAACCTCACAGTTCAAACTGACCTTGAGGTCGAGTGCTTATCCTACAGTGCCACACCAGGACTCCAAATCAAACAGCTACAGGGACCAAAGTGTTTGCTCATGTAAGAAAATGAAGTACCCAAAAGTGGCCATGCTGAGTCCTAAGAGCTGGTCTTTCCATTCTATTCAAGCAGTGAGCACACTTGTTATTGAAATCCGACGGTACACTGAAACCAGACAGCACACTGAAACCTGAATGCATGCTGAAACCTGATATGTGCATTCTAAGGACACAAGATGAGTTCAAACTTCATGGACTGAGAGTTTGATTTTCTCAAGGTCAGAATATCAGGCCTGGGAGTGTCACAGTACTAGCCTCACCAAACTTGATTTGGCAACGAACTCATCTAAGTATTGCAGTACAAACTGAAAATGAAAGTACAAAAGAAATCCAACAGTAAATCCCAAAGCACCGCTATGGAAGTGAAGCTTGAGATCTGAGAGATTATTTACCTACCAGTGACTCCCAAGAGTTCTGTGAAAATGAATGAACTCAAGGAACATTTGCTGGAACCAAAGTTTCCAGGTCCTCAATTTCTTGGGAGTCGCTGAGATAATTGCACCTTCAAATCCCACAATTCTGACACAAAAAAATGTCAATGAATAAGAACACATACTCTGTCAAAATAATAATTAAGAGAGTTATTTATTAAAGGATACCACAACCATGGTCGAGCAAAAATTTGCAAAATTGCAAATGGTTCCAAAATACAAAAAAATAAGAGTTATATAAAAGAAGTTTAAGGAAACAGTAATCATTAGACATATCCTAGGAACTAAAATTCATACACCAGTTAATCTATAGATGTCCTGTTCTAGAGTGAGCCTGCACAAGCATTTTGTGACAACTATTTTACTTATCTTACAAGAATAGGAACAGCTTGTGCAAAACTATTCTGAGCACAGCTGCAGTTCTGTGCCTCCTTCTCACGGTCCTCCCTGGGTCCATACAGATTAATAAGGGTCCGTCCCTTATTGTGAGCTTGGCTTGAATGCCTCTTACTTTTCAGATCTGTTGGTACAAAACTGGAGTTCAGTCTGCACTCTGGGCAGTAGTCTCTCCTAGATCAAGTATCTAGTATTGGGGGGGCTCTTCCATAAAAGTCTGGCCCTAAAGTCAATGACAGCACAGTGTAGAAAGTTGTTGCTGTTGTTAAGTGTCAATGAGTCAATTTGGACCCATAGTGACACTATATGGGGTTCCTGAGGAGCTGCTGGTGGGTTTGAACTGCCGACCCTGTGGTTAAAACTGACCTTGGGGTCCAACGCATTGTTCTGCATTAACCAGCTCCTGATTATGCGAAAAATAAAATTGTTATAAATAGGCCTTTTGGGGTCCTGGTGTGGTGCTGTATAATAAACACCTGAGTGCTAACCACAAGGTCATTGGTTCAAACCCACCAGTTAATCCTCAAAAATCCTATACAGGTTTGCTATGAGTGGGAACCAACTCAACAACACTTAACAACAACAACAGCTGGGTCTTTAAAGTCTAATCATTCCTGGAATATTTGGAGATGAAGGAGAGGTGGGTGAATGTTGTTCTATCTCAGAAGGGATTGTGAGCTTTATTAATAGAAAACTAATGGCTCTGTAG
This sequence comes from Chrysochloris asiatica, assembly GCF_000296735.1. Lineage (NCBI taxonomy): Eukaryota > Metazoa > Chordata > Mammalia > Afrosoricida > Chrysochloridae > Chrysochloris > Chrysochloris asiatica. Next base: position 15,247,322 of record NW_006408532.1, on the reverse strand, counting down.
GATAAGTGCAGGACTGCAAGTTCGGTTTGAACTCTAAGGTCAGTAGTTCAAACTCACCAGTCACTCCTCAGAAACCCTATACGGGGTCGCTATGAGTCAGAACTGATTCGACAGCACTTAACAACAACAGTCAAAATGGAAGGAGCCCTGGTGATGTAGTGGGTTAAGCATTGAGCTGCTAACCACAAGGCTGGTGGTTCAAATCCCCCAGGAGAAAGATGAGGCTGTCTGTTCCCATAAAGATTTACTGTCACAGAAACCCTAAGGAGCAGTTCTACTATGTTTTAGAGGGTCAATACAAGGCAGAATCGTCTCAATGGCGGTGGGATTAATCAGAATGGAGGCACTCTGATTGTGCAATAGCTGAACACTGAACAGCTAATGGTTCAAACCTACCAGCAGTTTTACAGGAGAAAAGACTTGACAATCTTCTTCCATAAAGATTACAACTTAACAGTGATGCCTGAGATGGAGGCAGAGATGATGACGTGGAGAAATGGAGCACCTGGGAACTTTAGACCCAGAGAGGGAGAGGGGCTGTGTGCTGATGACCGGGATGCAGGCTTGTAGTATATACCCTTTGGTTGGTTGATAATGCATGGAGGGGATTGTAACCATGGCAATGAAACGATATACGATAGGATGAATGTAAAACTAATCACATAATTCACAATAAAATATTTTAAAACATTTTTTTAATAATTACAGCTTAAGAAACCTAGGGGTAGTCCTGTGGTTTGCCCTACAAATTCACTATGAGTAGGAATTCACTCCACAGCACACAACAAGAAATCAAACTGGGAGTGGGAGAGGGAGGGAAAAGGTAGTGATGGCTCAGTAGTAGAATTTTCGCCTTTGGAGAACTCCCCAGTTAATTCACCTCAAACTAGTCAAATCAGAATAGAAATTCTTACTCCTAACAGGTTCTAGAGTCCTTCTGGAATGGCATGGTGGGTTAATGTGCTGGCCTGCACGGTCACTTGGAACCATGAGGTCAGTGATTCAAGCTCACCAGCAGCTCCTCGGAAACCTATACAGGATTGCTATGAGTCGGTACTGACTCCATGGTACTTAACAACAACTGACTCGATGAGAGCTGTGTACAGGGCTCCTTAGCAAGTCACTGAAATTATTTTATTATAATTTTACTACAGATAGATTCAACTGAAAGGGGCCAGACAGGGCACCAAAAATATTCCAAAAACTCACCAAGCAGAAGCATGTAGCCAGAAGGGACACCTTCTGTTGGAGAAGTTCCAACTTGGGACTAAGCCAAAGGTGTGTCCACATGTGGCAACCAAGACTAAATGCAGAAGTTATCCCTAGCAACCTAAGGACATTTAAGGGAAGGCTGTGGTTTTGTTCAAGGTCTAGCATATTCAGTTAAAAGCATTTAAAATATTTCCCAGCCTCTGATTTTGGGGATTAACAATATTTCAAGAATTAGAGGCTAAATGTTGGAGGAAATGAAAATATCCCTACTGCTAGCCCAGGGATACTTTGGTCTTTCTGTGAACCCAGGATTTAGACAGGAGAGGATTATCCAATAAGGAAAGTAAATATTGGCTTACTTAAACTTACTCACTAATTTGTAATGAACAATTTCGTATGGGTTTCACCACATCCTAGAAGCAGAATCTTGGATGTGAAAAACTCTGAAATGGTTCACTGCAGATTTGTAAGTAAACACACATAAATCCATGTTTACCTTTCTTATGGGGTCCTGGTGTGGTGTTCTAGGATCAGCAAACCACAATGTTGGCAGTTCAAACCCACTAGCTACTCCTTGGAAACTCTATACAGGTTGCTGTGAGTCAAAACTAACTTGATGGCACTTAACAACAACATCAGAAAGCATGCTCAGCAGCCACCCCACCCCCACCCCCGACAATAAAAATCAAACATCCACCGCTATCAAATCAATTCCAACTCATAGGTTTCCAAGACTGCAAAGCTTTATGGTCACAGACAGCCTCATCTTTCTCCCTCAGAGCCACTGATGGGTTTTGAACTGTTATGTGATCAGTGCCCAAAACCTAACCCGTGGTACCATTCAAAGGCATTATTAAAATGAAGCTGTTGGTAGAGCAAGTTCTCCTTTCCCTATCAACAGTTTGTCACCACTTCTTGTAGTTTATAAATTCACTGTCAGGCTTATAAACAGATTACCATGAATCGGGCTGCTAACCTCAAGGTCATCAGTTCGAAACTACAAGTTGTTCTGTAGGAGAAAGATGAGGCTTTCTGCTCCCATAAAGATTTCCAGCCTCAGAAACCCTGTACAGGGTCACTATGAGTCGGAACCGACTCCACAGTGCATAACCACTACCACCATATGTTGTTGTTAAGTGCCATCGAGTCGATTCCAACCCATAGCGACCCTGTACAGGGTTTCCGAGGCTGTAAATCTTTACGGGAGTAGAAAGCCTTATCTTTCTCCCGCGGAGCGGCTAATAGTTTCAAACCACTGACCTTAAGGTTCGCAGCCCGATTCGTAACCACTACGCTACCAGACCACCATAGATCCTGCTCTATAAGAGAATGCTCTCAAATCTGAACCCTGGGGTATAGTGAATGGTTAGATACTTGGATGCTAACCAAAAGGTTGTAGGATAAGCACTTGACAGATAACCACAAGGTTGGCAGTTGAAACCTAACAGCTGCTCCTCAGAAACCCTACACAGGGTCATTATGAGTCAGAACTGACTTGACAGCATGTAACAACAACAACAACCAAAATGTTGACTGCTCAAACCCACCAGTGACTCCATGGAAGACAGATGTGATGATCAGTTTCCATAAAGAGTAAACCCACCAAAACCCACAGCCATCGAGTTGAGCCCAGCTCATAGTGACCTCGTAGGGCACAGTAGAACTGCTCTTTGGGTTTCTGAGGTTGTAAATCATTACAGAAGCGAACAGCTTCATCTTTTCAACACCTACTGCACAGCACCACCAGAGCAGCCTAGGAAATCCTATGGGGCAGTTCTATTCTGGCCTGCAAGGTCCCTATGAGTCAGAATCGATTTGACAGCCACAGATGTTACTGTTTTGTGTTGTGTTGTGTTGGTTTGGCATGAGGGTGTTAATGCTCCGAGAGAGGAACCCTAGTGATGTGGGGGGTTGGTTAAGTGCTCAGCTGCTAATGAGAAAGTTGATGATTTGAAGCCATTGATTTCAAGATGTGGTAGTGTTCTTTCTTAAAAGAGGCAGCCTGGGAAAACCTATGGGGCAGTTCTACTTGTCCTACAGGGTTGCTGTGAGTTAGAATGCACTCAATGGCACACAACAGTGACACTTGAATAGAAGTCCTAGCGGCACAATGATTAAGTAATTGGCTGATAACCAAATTACTCACCAGTGGCTTCCAAGGAGAAAAGACCTGGTGATTTGCTCCAACAAAAATTACAGCCTAGGAAATGCTTTTTGGTAGTACTATTCTGTCACATGGAGTCCTGGTGTTGCACTGCAGGGTAAGCACTGGACTGCAAAGTCAGTTTGAACTACAAGGATGGTGGTTCGAACACACCAGTTGCTCCTTTGAAACCCCATACAGGGTTACTATGAATTGGAACTGACTTGACGGCATTTAACAATTCTGCCACATGCCACTATGATTTGGAATTGACTATGACACATCCCCACCCCCACCCCCCAACAACACCTCTCCGCTACTAACCAAAAGTTTGGAGGTCTGAGTTTACCCAGAGGCACCTCAGATGAAAGGACTGATCATATATGTTGTTGCTGTGATTAAGTGCTCTGTTATAGGGCTACCAAGGAGTAACTAGTGGGTTTGAACTGCCAACCTTGTGGTTCAAACTGACTTTGCAGTCTAGTGCTACAGCACCACATCAGGACTCCAGTAATATAGAGAGGGCTTCAAAAAAGTTCATGGAAAAAAACCAAAAACATGATCTTTTTCATTTCATTTTCCCCAACAACTTTTGGAAATCCCCTCATACTTCAAAAAACAACAACAAAAAAAAAAAAAACAGTCATTGAAAAGCTTATGAAGCACAGCTCTAATATGATACATGTGGAGTAAGCATGAATTGGAACCAACTCACCAGCAACTGGTAATCTGTCAGTAGAAATGCAAAACAGGCTTATTACTAGCAAGAGGCCAACATGAGCTACCACAGAAGTGCCGGGTAGGTCAAGAAAACAGTTTTTGATTTGTGAATGCCAGTTTAGAGCCAGATGGAGGTTCCATTCATTTATTCTTCTACCTAATAAATATTTGCAATTTTGTTTCAGGGTGTCAGAATCAATGATGGAGACCCAGGGCCTGTTCTCTTAGAGCATAAAGAATGCACACAGTTGAATTAGCAATAAACATATAATGTGGTATGCTAACAAAAGATGATTCTTAGAACACAAGAGAGCAGACTTAGTTGACCCAGGCAAGGTCCTGAAAAAATTAGCATCAAACTTGGACATGAAGGATGAGCAGAAGTTAATGAAGTGAAGGAAGGGGAAGGCATCGAAGAAAGGAGTCCCAGAAGAAGAAATTTAATGCACAAAAAACTGGTGAGGAAGAGTATGACAAGGGCTTAAGGAACAAAAGTTTAGGAATGTCCCTGAGCAGAGTTGGAAGTAGTGGGGAATAGAAGATGGAACAAAAGGAATGAGGAGGGCCCATATCATGCCAGGCCTCTTTAACCCCATCAAGGACTGTGATGTTATTCTGAGAGTCCTGGGAAAACCATCAACAATTTTAATCAATTTCTTCACTACAGTTCAAGATTTACAAGAAACTTTATCTACTCCCAAGTATTCACTGAGTATCCGGAGGACATTCAGCATGGACAGGACACTGTGGGAAGGGTTCTGAACAGGAAAAAGCCAGGGCTCATCTATGGCCCAGAGGTAGTTGTGGGTCAGTGGCAGACTTCTTGCCCTCCATGAGGGAGACCCAGGATCTTTTCTAAGAAATGCCCCTCAGTGGTAGCTATTGCCCATCTGTTGGTAAAGGCTTACATGTTGTTACAGGTTTCAGCAGAACTTCCAGATAAGACCTATTAGGAAGAAATGCCTAGCAATCTACTTCCAAAAATCAGTACATGAAACCCCTGTGGATCACAAGAGTCTGATCCACCATCTATCATGGGGATGGTACACAGTGAGACAACATTTCATGCCCTTGTGCATGGGGTCACCATGAGCAGGGCACTTAACCACAGCAACAACATATATGACCAGTCCTTTCTTCTGAGGTGCCTCTGGGTAAACTCAAATCTCCAAACTTTTGGTTTGCGGGAGAACAGCCATTAACAACGTCTATGACCAGAACAACACTAAACCAGTTGACTCAATGTAACCTAATCCTCATCTAAGCCTGAACTGAAATGGGAATCACTCTTGGCCTGGCTAGAGCCATATGCCCATCCCTGAACCAACACCTGTGACCAGGGACTGCAGTTCTTTCTCTCATCAGAGCACCGTCACCCCACAACTCATCATTCAATGAGGTGAAGTCAGCCCTGCTCAAACCACATAGATAAAGACTTGGGGTTTGCTCAAAGGAAAACTGGACTGTTTCCCTAGCAGGGTGAGTGGCAGCTGAGGGTTCAAAAACACCACACTGACTATGCTGGCCCAGTTTGTGGATCCTGAGGCGGTCTGAGACTATATTCTGCCCTTGATTGTCAGCAGATTTTTTATGCCTAAAACTTAGTAGGCAATTCAACAACTAGTTTTCAAATGAATGAGTAACTAGATCAGGCTGAGAGCTTAAAACATGAACCTTTCATATATTCTACAGTATTTGGTGATCTGCCTAAAGGGATGATTGTTGTTGTTGTTAAGTGCCGTCGAGTCGGTTCCGACCCATAGCGACCCTGTACAGGGTTTCCGAGGGTGTAAATCTTTACGGGAGTAGAAAGCCTCATCTTTCTCCCGCGGAGCAGCTGGTAGTTTCGAACCGCTGACCTTAAGGTTCGCAGCCCGATTCATAACCACTACGCTACCAAAAAAGCAAAGGTGAGGAGGTCAGGTGAACCCATGAAGGGAGGGTCAGTTTGGAGAGGTGGAAGGGGAAAGGGCATGTATTCCAGACAGTGACACAAAGGGAGCAAGCAGAAATCAGAGTAAATACAGAACACCAAGAAAGAGAGAAGAATGTCCGGCTGAGCTTCGTGTAGGGAAATACTGGGGAAGCATAGGAAAGGCGGGGTGGAGTCTGGAATAGCCATCTGAGGAGTTAGTACTTGGTCCTGTAGACACTGGGGTGGGGGAAGGGTGTGCTGGCACTGCAGGGAGAGGAAGAGTTCAGTTTGGGACACGAGTCGGCAGTGTCAACGGGAAACATGAAGCAGGAGAGTGATGATGACAGTGCAGTTTTGAAAAGATAAAAGATGGGAAGTAGGAGCCAGTCGGGAAGCTGTTGCCAGGTATAGGTGATAAGAACCCAGACTTCTTCCCTCCAGACAGCCTTCTGCAGAGCAGCTACAAACTCATCCATCAGCCCCGTACCCACCCTATTCCTCTTTTTACCTCCTCCTCCTTTTTCTGCCTCCACCTCCTGACAGCATGTCAAGTATTTGATTGTCTCCAAGAAGCTGGTATCTCACAGGAGCCCCACTGAGAGAAGATATAAAGTGTACCATCAGAAAAGGCAGGGGAAAAAAAGCTATATTCGAGTGGATTCTACTCATGGTGACTCCGTGTATTTCAGAGCAGAACTGAAAGCCATAAGGCAGGGGAGGGGATCGTCCAGCCCACAGGACATATGTTGTTGTTGTGAAGTGCTGTTAAGACCCATAGCAATCCTGTATAGGGTTTCAGAGGAGCAGCCAGTGAGCTTGAACCTCCAACTTTAAGGTTCAAAGTGACTTTGCAGCCCAGAGAGCATTAACTCACAGCACCACACCAGGACTCCATAAAACCCACAAAATCATTTGGTCTGGTCTTGCCAAGGCAACCATAGTTCCAGCTATCCCATTGTTATTGTTAAGTGCTGTTGAGTTGGTTCTGACTCACAATAACCCTGTATAGAGTTTCCAAGAAGTGGTGCATTTCAACAGTGGGCCATGTGGTTCAAAATGACCTTGTGGTTCAAGTGCTTATCCTACAGCACCACACCAATACTCCAGCCATCACGTTGTTGTTGCTAAGTGTCATCAAGTCTGTTCCAACCCACAGCCACCCTGTATAGAGTTTGCAAGGAGGGACTGATTTGAATCGCAGACCTTGCAATTCAAACCAACTTTGAAGTCCAGCACATTAACTCACAGCACCACACCAGGACTTAGCCATCACATTGTTGTTGTTGTTGTTGTTGTTGTTGTTGTTGTTGTTATTGTGTACCATCGAGTTGGTTCTGACCCATAGTGGCCTTGTATAGGGTTTCCAAGGAGCAGCTGGTGAGCTTGAACCACCAACCTTGCAGTTCAAATGACTTTGCCATCTGACGTATTAGCCCACAGCGCCACACCGGGCCATCACATTGTTGTTGTGGTAAAGTACTGTCGAGTCAGTTCTGACCCATAGCGACCCTGTATAGGGTTTTCTGAGGAGCTGCTGATGAGTTTGAACTGCCAATCTTGCAGTTCAAATGGCTTTGCAGTCTGGCGCATTAACCCATAACGCCACACCGGGACTCCAGGCCATCACATTGTTGTTGTTGTTGTTGTTGTTATGTGCCGTGGAGTCGGTTCCGACTCATAGCGACCCTGTACAGGGTTTCCGAGGCTGTAAATCTTTATGGGAGCAGAAAGCCTCATCTTTCTCACATTGTTGTTGTTGTTAAGTGCCGTCGAGTCGGGTCCGACCCATAGCGACCCTGTACAGGGTTTCCGAGGGTGTAAATCTTTACGGGAGTAGAAAGCCTCATCTTTTAAATGTTTGACCAAATATAGCTGGCTTATTTTTAAGTTGATAATTTTGTATGGCCCATGAATTATATTAATATCCAAATGGTCCTTGGCAGAAAAAGGTTCCCCACCCCTGCCATAGGGTTTTCAATGGTTCATTTTTGAGAAGTAAATGGTCAAGTCTTTCTTCCAATTTGCCTCTGGTTAGACTCGAACTGCCAACCTTTTGATTAGTAGAGAAGTGCTTAGCCATTTGCACTTCCAGGGACTCTGAGGAAAAAAACAATCGTTACTGAAAGATGCACCACAGGGACTGATGGTAACGACAGAGAGGACCAGGGGGTCCAAGGAAGATAGAGCCCCAGCCTCTAGTCCAATCCAGAAGAACATTTTCTGAATATTGCTAAGTACCTGGACTCTGCACACAGACTGAGTTTGAATCTCCGCTTCATCATTTACTGTCTGCGTGGTTGTGGACAAGTTCTATCTCTCAGTCTCAGTATTTCTCATTTAGAAAGTGGAAGTACGGATTGTACTTACCTCCGAGATTAATTATGAGAATGAATTGAGTTAATAATGTATGTGAAGTACCTAGCTCAATATTGGCTACTATTTTTATTATTTTTATCTGGAAACATCAAAACCAACTCTCCTGGTATAACTCACCTAGACTTCCTTCCAGTGTTGAATATTCTTATATCCAAGAGAAGGTTTTGGAGATAGGATCTAGCTATTCCTCAGTGAGCCTGAACCTGATGCATAACCATCAACCTTTGGTCTCTACTGAAAGATGCCAACCACTAGAGGAAGAGTAAACTTCTAGAAACTAATGTTTCTTAATGTTGTTGCTGTTTTTAGTTGCTGTCTAGTTAGGTGCTCTGGTAGTGTAGGAGATACGAGTCAGGCTGCTATCCTCAAGGTCAGCAGTTTGAAACTACCAGCTGCTCTGCGGGAGAAAGTTGAAGCTTTCTGTTCTCGTAAAGATTTATAGCCTCAGACACCTTATGCAGGGTCGTTTTGAGTCAGAACCGACTCCACAGCACATAGCTACCACCATCACAGCTAGTCCTTGACTCATGGCCACCTCATACGCAATGGGGTGAAACACTGCCCAGTCCTACACCATCTCCATGATGGACTGTGGACAGATCATTGTGATTGTAGGGTTTTCATCGATAGGATTTTGGTAATAAATCACCAAGCTTTTCTTCCTAGTGCATCCTAGTCTGGAAGCTCTACTGAAGTCTGTTCAGAGTACCAACATGCAAGGTTCTACTGACAGTGACCAGGAATCAAACACAGGTCACCAGCATGAAAGGTGAAAATTCTACCCAAGAGGCACAAATGTGTCTCACTAGTGGTCATAATACTGGTTTAGTGGGACCCAGCTACTTTTTTTTTTTTTTCCAGTGAAATAGAATCAAATAAGCTATATCACCATTAATTGAAGGACAAACAGGTAGATATTATTTCTTGAATTCAGTCCTTTGTTTCAGTTACATAATTGCATCTGCGTGTGTGCACTGGGTCACAACATTTTATGTATTTCTTACTGTGAATCATGGTCAGCCATGAAAAGGTAAGAACATTGCCTGGAAAGATACACAGAGGGAAGCTACATATCTTCTTTAATTCTCAGCCAGGAACAAATGAGTTACATTCAGGTGAGTCATTTTCTATGTTAACGAAGCATCAGATATAAAAGTAAACTATTAGAGGTAATGGTGTGCCCCATATTGTTAGGAATTTCTGTTATTTCTCTGATTCGCTTCCATTATTGTTCTTTATAGCCACTTCGTGGGAGCGCAGTGACTCTGTGGGATAAACACTGGACTGTGAACCATAAGGTCAGCAGTTAGAGCCCACCAGACGCTCCATGGCAGAAAGATGAGGTTTTCTGCTCCCACAAAGATTCACAACCTAAGAAATCCTATACAGAGTTGCTATTGACTCAATGACACTTAACAACGTAGCCACTTCTCAAGGGTCTCACTTGTCCACTTTCTGCAAGGCTACAGGAAGACCCCCAGTGAGATAGATTGGCAAAGTGGCAGCATCAATGGGCTCAAGCATGGCAACAATTGTGAGGTTGGCCCAGAATTGGGCAGTATTTTGTTCTGTTGTACATAGGGTTGCTCTGAGTTAGTACCAACTTTATGTCACCTAACAACAAATAGATGCTCTGCATCTCTCTTTCTGATTTCCAAGTCTACTCCCAAGACTTTGTTTGGTTCCTTAATTCTTTAACTCTTAGTTCCAGATATACATTTCTAGTTGGAAATCTCTTAAGGACATCCCATCCAAACAGAAACCTGTGGTCTTTGAGTTGGTCCCAACTCATGATGACCTGATGTGCTCCATAGGGTTTTGAGGCTGTGATCGATCTTTCATAAGTAGATCACTAGCTAGGCCTTTCTTCTGATGCACCTGGCTGAATTTGATCCACCAACTTACTAGTTAGTAGCTGAGTGCTTAACTGTTTGTGCCACCCAAGGACTCCTGGATGCCCCATAAGACCAAACCCACTGCAGTTGAGCCAATTCCAAGTCATAGCAATACCACAGAACAGTGCAGGACTGTGCTCCTTAGGGTTTCTGAGACTGTAAATCTTTATGGAAGCAGAGTGACTCATGGAGCAGCTGGTGGGTTTGAACCACTGACCTTGCTAAGCCCAATGCTTAGCCCACTGTGGTTCCATTGTTGTCCATAAACTCCTCAAATTCTACATGTCTGAAATTTAATTCATCATTTTCCCTGTGTAAAAAAAAGGCAAACGGTTCTCTTCCTGCGTTCCTTCTCTTGGCTCCTCTGTTCACACTCACCCAGGCGAGCACACCCAGCAGTCATCAAGGTTTCTTTCTCCATCTTTCATCACCAAGTCCTACCATTTCTAGCCCCCAAACACACACACCAGGGCCTCATCTGACCACTCTACCCTTCCTCCCATTCATATCACCCTAAACAATTGTATATTCTTCTCACTCACCTCCCTGTTTCCATTCTTCCCTCTCTCCTTTATTGTATTATGAAAGATTCTTCACATTGCAAAAGCACATGTTAAATCATATCATCACTCATATTATTCTGATTCTTAAAACCATTCTTAGTTATCCCATTCTGCTATAACAGAAATACCAAAAGTATTTGTTTGGTTTTAACAAACAGAAAGTTGTTGTCTCACAGTAGAGGAGACTACAGGTGCACATTCAGAGTGTTGGCTCTAGAAGAAGGCTTCCTCTCATTGTCTGCTTTTAGCATCTCTAGGCCCAGCATTCCTTGGAGATCTCCATGCATCTTACCATCAATTTTCCTCTGGATCTAAGAGCTTCAAAGTGCAAGGACCCCAGGTCTAAAGGACATATGCTACTCCTTGATCTTCTTTCATAGTTGTAGTAGCTCCCTCTAAATTCTGCTTCCTTGTTTAATCTCGTTTATAGCTCAGAAGAGATTGACCCAAGATACAACTCAACCCTTGCATCTGACCTCATTAACACCATACAAATGAGGGAGGATTTACAACACAGAGGATATTTACATCAGATCAACACTGATCATATCAGATCACATCATGAGGGAAGTGATTGTTATTGTTGTTGTTGTTGTTGTTGTTGTTGTTGTGAAGTGCTGCCAAGTCAGTTCTGACCCATAGTGACCCTGTATAGGGTTTCCGAGGAGCAACTGGTGAGCTTGAACTGCCAACCTCGCAGTTCAAACGGCTTTGCAGCCTGGCGCATTAACCCACAGCGCCATACCAGGACTCTGAGGGAAGTGATTACATTATATTAAATCTCATTGTGGGGGGTTAGTACATCTTAACTGCCAAATCACTGAGAATTCAGGTCCAGCAAAGTTGACATGAAACTGTAACTATCACACTCCCCCAACAACCAAAGGAAATACAAATATGTATTTGAATGCATAGCATTCAAATCCCAAGCCCAAGGGGCAACTCTAACTGATTAGTGGTAACTTCTTGTAGAACTGTGTTGGAAAGGATTCTGAGGCTTCATCCAAACTCAGAGAAAAGGTTATCAATATCTACCATGAGTACAAGAAAGGGAAGTAGGCATCAATCTAATTTTGGGATCTTGTTCCTGGATCATCTAATTTGGGGATTTTGTTCTAGATCAGTCTAATTTTGGCTTCTTTCTCTACACTCTAGCATCAAGTGCTCAGCATAAGAATCTACTCACCACTACCCAAGTACACTATGTGATTTTATTAACCACAAAGACCATCAAGCTTCATGCTTTCTTTCTTCTACTGTCAAAAACACACGTTGACTTCCATTGAGTGCTCTCCTGTCTCAGTTTATTGCTTGTACCTCCATTGTGCAAGTATCGATATTCTTTGTATTTATAAATATTCTATAGGTGTGTGTGTGTGTGCATGCATATCTTTTTCTGCCTTTCTCACTGGACAATAAATTCTTTGAAGGCAATGGACATACCTTGTTGTTAGGTGCTATCGAGTAGGTACCTACTCATAGTGACCCTGTCTATGCACAACAGAACGAAACACTGCCCAGTCATGTGCCAGCCTCACAATTGTTGTATGTTTGAGTACATTGCTGCTGCCACAGTACCAATCTATCATGTTGGGTGGGTGGGAGGAGGGGTCTTCCTTTTTTTCTGTGACCCTCCACTTTACCAAACATGATATCCTTATCCATAGGCTGGCCCCTCCTGACAATATGTCCAAAGTATGAGTCTTTTGTTGTTGTTGTTGTTGTTGTTAAGTGCCGTCAAGTCAGTTCCAACCCATAGCAACCCTCAACAGGGTTTCCGAGGCTGTAAGTTTTTACAGGAGCAGAAAGCCTCCTCTTTCTCCTGCGGAACAGCTGGTAGTTTTGAACTGCTGACCTTGCAGTTTGCAGCCTGATTCGTAACCACTCCACTACTCATCTGTAAACCCTCAGACCCCAATCCAGTAACTTTAACATAGCAAATGTCTAATATAAGTTTATAGAATGAATGAATTAAGCAATCAATATTCTGATGGTATGTTAACTTTAGAAAATAACAGGGGAAAAAAAAAAAAAAAAAGACCACATAGTATCACAAGGTTTCTTGGGAACTGAAACAGTCTCAGAAATTAAGATATTCTTATAGGAATCTCCTAGTTGCCAGCAGTGAGCGGGATCCACAAACCAGCAGCTTCCATACTAACCACAAAGTAAGTGATGAGACTGTCAATTCAAAAAAAACAACCTCTTTCATTGAATGTTGTTGTTTCATGCCCTGGAGTTTGTTCTGATTAATTTTGACCTTGTATAGGGTTTCTGAAGCTTTAAATCTTCGCTGGAGCAGAAAGCCTCATCTTTCTCCTGTGGTGCAGAGACTCGAACAGTGAACCTTATGGTTTGCAGTCCAGTGCTTATCATATGGAGCCACTGTACTTCCTTTCATTGAATAGTAGAGAGGCAGAGCCCTTGACATTTATAAACAGCCTTCACATCACATTGATCCCCACAACATTACAAGTAGACAAGGCAAGCTCTGGCCCTTTCTCAGTCCTTATGCAATTCAAATGGTGACACTAACTAGACAGGATGGCAGTGAGTCCATCCGGAGCACCTTGTTAGAAAGGTCTGGCAATCTACTTCCAAAATATCAGTCCTCTAACACACATGGGGAGTCCTGGTGTGGCGCTGTGGGTTAACACACCAGACTGCAAAGCCATTTGAACTACAAGGTCGGTGGTTCAAGCTCACCAGCTGCTCCTTCACAACAACACACAGGGAGCCACCAGGCATCCAAATAGATTCGATGGTCACTGGTTACGCCCTTTTCACCATACAAGTTGCAGACGTCATGACTTGCTCAATATCATATGTGCACCCGAGTCCTGCTGTGGCACTATGGATTAATGCACTGGACTGCAAAGTTGGTGGTTCAAGTTCACCAGACGCTCTTCGGAAACCCTATACAGGGTCGCTATGGGTCAGAACCGACTCGACAGCACTTAACAACAACAACAACCCAACAGTAGAAAGAAACTGTAACCCACAGCTCACACTTCAATTCCAGGGCTCTTCCCATATCACCAATAAGCTTTCTGGTAAAAGTTACTATAAAGTAGGGAATCTACTGCTATTTAAAAAAATAATAATAATAATACATTTGAAAACCACTACACTACAGCAGGCATCTTATGAGAGTTCACAATCAGATCCTGCCAACAAGCATCTCTATGGATGTATGTGTATATATATATATATATATATAGAGAGAGAGAGAGAGAGAGAGAGAGAGAGAGAGTCCTGGTTAATTCATTGGACTTCAAAGTCAGTGGTTCAAACCACCACCACACCCTTCCCTTGGAAACCCTCTACAGGGTCACTATGAGTCAGAATCGACTCAAAGGCACTTAACAACAACAACAAATATATATATATAGAGAGAGAGAGGACTTCTGGTATAGCACTGTAGGATAAGCAATTTACTGTGAACCAAAAGGTCTGTGATTCAAACCCACCAGCTCCACCTCAGAAACCTTGTGCAAGGTAGCTATGAGTCAAAATTGGTTCAACAACACTTAACAACAACAACAAATAAATAAATACATTATATATTTATATGAAGGTCAATAATCCAAAACCCTCACTATAAAATATCTCATTATCATGACAGCTCAAACTATTAAGAGAAAGGTCAGAGGCACTGGCTGATTTTTCTTTAGGATAAGCACTGGACTGCGAACCAGAAGTTCAGCTGTTTGAACCCACTAGCTGATCTGCGGGAGAACCATGAGGTTTTCTGCTTGTACAAAGATGTACACCCTTGGAAACCCTATACAGGGTCACTAAGAGTCAGAACCAACTTGAACTGACTTGATGACACTGACAACAACATAGGAAAGTAATTTCTTTTGTTGTTATTGTTTGGTGAATGCTCACAAAGGAAGAAAGAAATGAAAGAAATTGAAGAGATCTGGTGGTGACCGATGTGTTAATTTCCAAAGTTGATGCTGCAACAGGGCATCAGAGGAACTGTTGTTCTTCCAAGAACTGTAATGCTGGGGACTTTTCATTTCCAGCCATGAAAAAGCAAACGAGCTGGGCCAAAATCAGAGAGAACACAATGATTGCAATGATTTGGGGGTTATCTTCTCTGTCTTTTCCCTCTGTGTCTGTGTGGTTCCTCAAACAAAGTGGGTTGGAAAAGTTCAAGCTCAGTTCATAGAAAAGAACATTCTGTACTCTGTACAACAGGCTGGGCTGCTCTCTGTAAAACAAGATCAACAGCATGATCTCAGCCACCGCGGCGGCAGCAGCAGGCACCTCGTGCCAACCCACAGCCCCAGCATTTGAATACATCAGCTGTCAGAGGCGTTCCTAGGGACAGTGCACTCGGAAGGCGGACACACACACGCAGGGAAAGGTCGCACAAATAATTTTCAGTACCTTGCAGTTTAATTGTTACTTCTTCTCCCTAGAGGGTCAAGGAAGTTGTTTGGATCTTTCTCTTTGGAGAGTAATTACAGCTGAAACATTTCCAAGGAAACAACCCCCTGAGTGTATACTTCTGCTCTGGCATTGATTGGAGCTTTTCAATCCGTTTGGATTTTACTGTAATCAAATGCCAGCATTAACACTAAATACACCGCCACTGCTTCCAAGAAAGCAGGGAGAGGAGGGGCAGGAGAAGAGGAGAGAAAGGGACAGAAAGTCAAATTGGTTGTTGCCCCCACTTCCACACCCCCAAACTTCTGTTTCCTTCTGGATCCAGAGCTTTTTCTGCTTTTTTCTAGAATTTAGTGTTCAACTCAATGACCTGTTTATTGAGTACTTACTTTGTGCCAAGGCTGCACATAGAATTAACACTTGTTGGGAAGATTTCTCTACTGAAGTAAAAGCCTGCTTGTAAAGTCACCAGAAGAGGAAGAAAGGAGGAAAACTATGAGTGAGGTAAAGTCCCCAGAGTGGAGGTTCAAGGCTGCCCAGAGATACCTCAGGTAAAAGGCTTGGCCATCTACTTCCCAAAAAAGCAACCACTGAAATTGCCTGTGCGCATACTTCTACTGTGACACGCATGGGGTCTCTCTCCATGAGTCAGAAAACTCAACAGCAACAGTGTGATGGCATGTGAAGGGAGGCCGTTCTCCCAAGAGATTCGGAGACTGAGGTAGCAGAGGCCCTGAACATGGAAGGTGTTGGTAAGTGGGACACAGCAGGCATCTGGAATGGGCTGTTTCCCTCCTGTTCCTTCCACATTGAATTCTAGCCTGTTCACAGAGGAAGAAATTCCCAAAACAACTTCCGCTGCTGTTTCAGAATGTGGAGACCGTTGTGGTGAGGATCTGCATGGAGAAATGGGAGAGAAAAGGATCTGCAAGGGCGTCAGCACGAGGAGCTTTTGAACCCTGTTTTGTGACCCATGCCACCTTGGGCAAAATACTCAGTCTCTATGGCCATACTCGGTCTCGGTGCCCTTAGCTATAAACCAGCAAGAAATATATTGTTTTTCTAGTCAAGAAAACCCTACGGAGAAGTTCTACTCTTTAACCCACTGGAGGGTTGCCCTGAGACAGAATGGACTTGACTACAATTGGCTTGATGTTGTTATTTGTTGTTGTTAAGTGCGATTCAAACCAACCTTGCAGTCCAGTGCTTAGCTCCTACAGGGCCACACCAGGACTCCGTTGTTGGTGCTAACCATTGTTATTTCGAATGTGGTTGTTTTTGTTGTTGTTAAGTGCTATTGAGTCAGTTCTGATCCATAGTGACCCTGTATGGAGTTTCCAAGGCACAGTTGGTGAGCTTGAACCACCGACCCTGAGGCTCAAACCAATCTTGTAGTTGTCTAGCGCATTAACCCATAGCACCACACCAGGGCTTCTTACGAGGATAAATACTGTTCACAGAAACCTGTTACCTGGGGTGTCAATGAAGAGCTTGCACCAGAGACCCCTCTTGCATGCTTTTTGCTCACACATTTTCATAATTCATTTACTTAATGAATGTCAACTGAGCAAGCTCCTAGCACAGTGTTTTCTGACAGGCACTAGCTTTTGGCCAACAAAACTGCACCCTTAAAATCTCCCCAGCCTTCACAGTGTGGGTAGTTAACAAAGGACAGAAGTAGCTTCTTACTTCCTTTCATGGTCAGACTAGTTTCTTTGAGGTCTAAGACCATCTCCATGGCAGTGAGAGCCAGCCCAGAGAGAAAGCAACTGCTTGAAGCATTTGGGGACAAGGATTGATCCAGAACTGCCCCGATACAGGATGCTTCTCAGGACTGCTCTTCCAGAATGTAAACACCCTTTCTCACTTCAGGACTCAAGCTCCAGCCAAGACTTTCAAAAACAAGTTACACAAGACCTTTGGGGTGATTGGACATGCCACATCACGGCTGCTGCTACACAGGGAGGTGGGAGAGAGCTGGCCTGAAGGACTCGGTCAAGGACAATGTACTAGCTCGTAAACACAGGGCTCACTGGGCTGGGAGTCCAAGAAAACAAAAGCCGTCAAACTAGCCTGCCAAGCCCCAGCTTGGACCCAAATGTGTCAGTTATTGAAGATAATGAAGATAATGTCACATTATTGATATGATCCCAAGTTTCCATCAAAGAATCACCTGTCCTTAGAGCCAGGGCACAGGCTAACGTGGAGCTAGTTACTATCGGGCCATCTTGAATTCTTTCTTCCCTATGGAGCTCACCTTCACTTCACTTCCTTGACTAGACCTACCTTAGTGAAGAGTCTGTTTAAAATGCTGGCAGCAGACCATCTGCTTCAGAAACACTCTGCCTCCCTTAGAATCCTTTGCAAAGCGCTACTGCCAACTCCAGACAGCTGCAGATGGAATTACTCAGAAGTCCTAAGTTTGCATGGAGTAGGAAAAGGCAAAAACCCTGAGGATCTGAGGTGGACCAAACTAAACAAATCCAGAACTAGGCAAGTAACCAAGATTTCTGAGGACTAACTGAAAGGAAGCAGTTCCCAGAGAATGAAGGCAGCATTGACATCGGCCCACGCACACACAGTGGGAAAAGAGGTCTAAGAATGACGTCTGTTGGTCATTCATAGTGTGCCAGGCCTTTTACATACATTCGCTTTAATCCCCACAATAATCCTGTGAGGTGGGTGGTGATGTCATCCCCATTGTAGATGAGGAAATCAAGGATCAAACAGCTTAAATAACTTGCCCATACTCATACAGCCAAGTATGGGATAGAGCTGGGGCTTGAAGCCCAGTTTCTTCCATTACTCTTCATCCTTGCATGCCAGGATGTCACACTATTGGAATCATCTTGTTCATTTATTTTGATTTTTAGGGACCGAAGTCTCAATTTGAAGGTCTGATGCCAAGTTCCACCGTTCGGTGCCATATATTGTATGTTATCTCAGTTTATAGAACGAATCAGTGAGAAAGAGTTACTGAATGCTCGCTCATCAGGCATTGTGCTGTTGGCATAATTGCATTTTGGGTATTAATAGGTAAACACAAATCCTGTTTTCAAGGAATTTATAGTCTGTCAGGATAAGAAAGGCTCTGCTACAGTAACAAACAATCTCTGATTCCTTGTTGTTTAACCAAACAAAGGTTTATTTCTTGTTCATACCACATACCTGTTGGGGTCTGGCCTCGACAAGGGGGTGAGTACACGAAGGTGGGGTGTCTGGCGACGATAGAGAGAGAGAGAAAAAACAGACACAAAGAAGACAGAGAAAACAGACACAAAGAAGACAGACACACAGGTTTGATTCAAGCTGCCAGACAGACTGCTCGGGGGCAGACATTGCACACAGAACTAACTCTAGGTGGGATGTCTGGAGAGGCAAGAGAGAAAAGAAACACTCAGAGACCAGAGTGGATACAAGCTGACAGGCAGATAGACCTGCTGCCAAGAAAGCACACAGAACTATCTCTACCACAGTCTTTTATTAACTTTTCAAGGAGAAATTCAAGGACAGGACACAACGATTCACAGGAACAACCTTTAAGATATTTTCTAGGTACAACACAATTTTCTTAGCAATTTAACATTTTTATTTCTACAGGAAAAGGTTCAAACAAGCTATTATATATTAATCTTTAGGCCTAAAGGACGTCTAACACACTTTTAACACTTAATCACTAGTGGGTAAAGGTGAAAGACTTATAAGCTCATAGAAAGGTTGGTTTATAATCTCTGAAGGGATTTAAGCTGTTTTTCTCTACTTTGCAAGTAAAAAATATATGTGTTTGAACAGGATTTCAAACATTTAGCTTTATTTGTTAAACTAGTAATTCTTTCTTGCTACAGTTTCAGGGAAGGTGAGAGAAGGGTCACAACCTTTCCAAGAAGGTGAGGTCTCAGCTTCACATTCCTTATCCTCTATCCAGATTCCACACCCAAATGCTACAATGTTCACTATCATCACATTTCCATATACCTTCAGGGGGAAGAAGAGCATCTGGATCAAACTGATTAAACCCAGGGTGGTCTGAGGGAGTTGCCACCATTGTCCTTTAATCCAATATTCCCAGAATTTACCACTCCACCTCAAGTGAATACCTCGGGCAGTTCCTCTCCAGAACCTCCCTGCTTAATCCCAGTAAACCTATCCTTGTTCGTCCTCTGAGGAAGTTTTACTGCCTCGGTTCTAGGGGGAAATTTGGTTTTATTAATGTAAATGTATAATCAAGAGCTCATGTTCTAAGTTAATATTAAACATAACTGAATAATCAAATAAGGAGCAGTTCTGACACTCATCCCAGGTGGCTATCACTTGTACCTCAGAAAGATTCGTTTCCAGGACCCTACGCACTGCCAACACAGTGGAGACATTAAGAGAGGCATTATAAAAACCATTTTCTCAGAAGCTACAATTACTGGAGTTTGAAGCATAGAATGAGTGATGGACTAAAGAAAATTATACAGTGCTAGCCCAACAGTGAGTTCGTAAAATCCAATGAACCCGGGACATCCGGAGGTTACTTCTTTGAGCCCTCAGGGTCCCTGGCTAGCAAGCCTGAGAGCGGCCATCGTGTTGAATTTTTGTCCATGACACCAGTCCTCAGCATCTCAATACTTGCGGTCTCCTACACATACCCACTGTGAATCAGCTGGGTCCTCAACCAAGGACCTGGGCTGATAGACAGGGTACCAAATGTCTCAAACAATGCCCATTACCATGTCAGGAAGGAAAAGAGTGTGATCTCTCTCCCAAAGATTCTCCCTCAGTGGGCTCATATCAGATCTGACCCACTCTAAGGCCAATCAAATGGCCACACATAACTTTTGTTGTTGTTAAGTGCCATCAAGTCAATTCCAACTCATAGGGACCTTGCATAGGGTTTCCAAAGCTGTAAATCTTTGCGAGAGCAGAAAGTCTAATCTTTCTCCCACAGAATGACTAGTAGGCTAGAACCACCAACCCTGTGGTCCACAAAGTCCAGTGCTTATCCTACAGACTCACTGAGCTCCCCAAACATAACTTTAGGGGATTATGGAAGTACAAACCTACCATAAGCTTAGAAATAGCGCAAGATCAAAACACAAAAATAAAATTGATGAAGAAAATAAAATGATGGCTACAGTCTGGGAGGAGGTATGACATCAAAGTCTCACATCCCACAGCATACAGTGTCGTTGTGGTTAGGCACCATCAAGTCCATTTTTGACTCAATGAGTACATGGGACAGTGTAGCGTGGTCCCACAGCATTTTCTAGGCTGTAAGCTTTATGAAAGCAAATCAGTAGGTCTTTGTTCGGCAGAACTTCTTGGTGGGTTCAAACTACCAGATTTTCTGATTGCACAATGTGCCACACTACAAAGATGGTATGGTTCAATGCCATAAGAGAAGGTGTATCCTAGGAACTTGTCTTAGTTATCTAGTGTTGCTATAATAGAAACACCACAGTAGATTGCTTTAACAAACAAATTTATTCTCACAGTTTTATTGGTGGTGGTGGTGGTGGTGGTGTTAGGTATCATCCAGTGGGAATTCTGACTTATAACAATCACATGTACAACAGAATGAAAGCTTGCCCAGCTCTGCACCATCCTCACAATCACTGCTATGTTTGAGCCCAGTGTTGCAGCCACTGTGTGAATTCATCTTGTTGAGGGTCTTCCTCTTTTGTGCTGACCCTTTACTTTACTAAGTGTGATGTTTTTCTTCTGGGTCTGGCCCCTCTTGATACATGTCCAACGTATGAGAGACGAAGTCTCGCCATCCTCTCTTTAAAGGTGCATTCAGACTACTTCTTTTAAAACAGATTTGTTCTAGCAGTTCATGGTATATTTAATATTCTCTGCCAACACCATAATGGAAAGGCATTCATTCTTCTTCTATCTTCTTTATTTGTTGTCCAGCTTTTCCACGCACATGAAGCAGTAAAAACTACCATGGCTTGGGTCAGACACACCTTAGTTCTCAGAGTAACATCTTTGTTTTTAAACACATTTTTGTTGTTGTTGTTGTTCAGTGCCATTGAGTCAACACAGACTCATAGCAACCCTATGCACAACAGAATGAAACACTGCCCAGTCCTGGGTCAATCTAACAATCGTTGCTACACACTGTCACTGTGCCAATCCATCTCATTGGGGGTCTTTCTCTTTTTCTCTGACCCTCCACTTTACCAAACAGGATGTCCTTCTCCAGTGACTGGTCCCTCTTGATAATATGTCATAAGTATGAGAGATGAAGTCTGGCCATCCTGGCTTCCAAGGAGCACTCTGGCTGTACTTCTTCCAACACAGATCTGTTTGTTCTTTTGGCAGCCTCATGGTACTTTCAATATTCTCCTTCAACAACAGAACTCAAATGCATGTATTCTTCTATGGTCATCACGGTCCAACTTTCACATCATATGAGGTTATTGAAAATACCATGGCTTGGATCAGGCGAACCTTAGTCCTCAAACTGACATCTTTACACTTGAAGGCTTTACAGTGGTCTTGTGCAGCAGATTTGCCTAATGCCACTTGATTTCTCTACTGTTGCTACCATAGGCATTGATAGTAGATCCTGGTAAAATTAAATCCTTGACAACTTCAATCTTTTCTCCTTTGATCAAGATGTTGCTTATTGTTTGTGAAGATTTTTCTTTTCTTTAGGTTGCAGTGTAATTCATATTGAAGGTTGCAGTTTTTGCTGCTCATCAGTAACTCCTTTAAGTCCTGTTCAATTTCAGTAAGAAATGTTGTGTAATCTACATATCACAGATTGTTCATGAATTCTCCTCCAGTCCTGATACCACTTTCTTCTTCATATAGTCCAGCTTCCTGAATTATTTGCTCAGCCTCCAGATTGAATTGGAATCAAGATTGAAGCTAGAAGTCTTAATTCAAGATGCCCGCTCTAAGGGAATAGGTCTAAGTCAACTCTGGGGAAGGGTCCTTATTTCCTTTCAGCATATGTGGGTCCAGTGTTCCTTAGAAATATCAATGCTTCTTGACATAAATCTTCACCTGGGTCTAGAAGGTTCTCAACACAGGGATGCTGGGTCCAAAGGATGCACTTTATTCCCGGCTCTTCTTTCTTGGTGATTCTGAAGTCTCTTTCTCTCTGCTCACTTACGTCTCGTTTATTTCTTGTAAGATCAAAGATGATGCAGACCACAGCCCAAGGAAACTACTCTAACGTTGGATCAAGGTTATGACCTGAGTAAGGGTGATGTATAGATCAGCAGTTCAAACCCACCAGCTGCTCCTCAAAAACTCTATACAGGGTCACTGTGAGTTGGTAGGTACTGGATTCAACAGCACTTAACAACAACAATAATCCTACCCTAATCCTGCCTCATTAACATAACAAGCTCACCAGCCACTCCTCAGAAACAGGGTTGCTATGAGTCAGAACCAACAAAAGAAGAATAATCCTAATATGGGGAATACAGTGGCTCTGCACTATAAACACTGGACTGCAAACCACAAGGTCGGCAGTTTGAGCCAAGCAGCCACTCCATGGGAGAAAGATGAAGCTTTCTGCTCCTGAGAAGATGGACAGCCTTGAAGACCCTCTACAGGGTCACCATGAGTTGAAACTGACTTGATGGCAGTTAATATTGAATAGCACAGGAAACATTGAAAGAAGATACAGAGTCACTGTACCAAAAAGAATTGGTCAATGTTCAATCATTTGAAGAGGTAGCACATGATCAAGAACCAATGGCACTCAAGGTAGAAGTCCAAGCTGTACTAAAGGCAATGGTGAGAAACAAGGCTCCAGGAATTGATGGAATACAAACTGAAATCTTTCAACAAACTGATGCAGTGCAGGAGTTGTTCACTCATCTATGGCTAGAAATTTGAAAGACAGCTACCTGGCCAACCAATTGGAAAAGGTCCATATCTGTGCCCATTCCAAAGAAAGGTGACCCAATGCAATGTGGAAATCATGGAACAATATCATTAATATAACAAACAAGCATAATTTTGCTGAAGGTAATTCAAAAACAGCGGCAACAGTACATCAACAGTGAGCTGCCAGAAATGCAAGTTTGATTCAAAAGACATTGTGGAATGAGGTATCTCATTGCTGATGTCAGATGGATCTTGGCTGAGGACAGAAAATACCAGAAAGACATTAACTTGTGCTTTATTGACTATACAAAGGCATTCAGCTGTGAAGATCATAACAAACTATGGATGACATTGTGAAGAATAGGTATTCCAGAACACTGAGTTGTGCTCATAAGGAACCTATACATAGACCAAGAGGCAGCTTTTCAAACAAAACAAGGGGATGCTGATTGGTTTAAAATCAAGAAAGGTTTGCACCAGGGTTATAGCTTTGCATCATATTATTAAATCTGTATGTTTAGCAAATAATCTGAGAAATTGGATTATATGAACAACAACGTGGCATCAGGATTGGAGGAAGACTAACAAGATTCGATATACAGATGACACAATCTTGCTTGCTGAAATTAAAAATGACTTGAAATACTACCAATGAAGACAAAAGACTATAACCTTCAGTATGGCTTGCATCTCAATGTAAGAAAAAAATTTAAATCTTCACAACTGAACCAATAAGTAACATCATGACAAACATAAAAAATCTTGAAATGGTATAAGTCTTCATTTTACTTGCATCCACAATCAATGTTCATAGAAACAACAGTCAAGAGATCAAATGATGTGTTGGGCAAATCTACTTCAAAAGACCTCTTTAAAGTGTTAAAGAATGAGCAAAGATGTCACTTTGAGGATTAAAGTATTCCTGATCCAAGCCATGTTTTTTGGTTTTGTTTTTTCAACATTTTTTTGTGAATTGAGTGAGGATTTACAGAGAAGATCATCAGTTTTACATTCAACAAATTGAACACTGTGTTTCATCTCAGCGATTACAATCCCTTCCATGTAACAACAGTTATCCCACCTCCTCCCTGTGGTTCTTATTTCCATCCCACCCACCTTGCCATCCCTTCTGCACTTTGTCCTTAGGTCAATATTGCCCTTTTGATATTGAATGATTGACTATTCCATGGTGAACATACCTTACTAATGGTGTTGTCCGCACTATAGCCTACTCCTGCTTGACAGAAAATTGAGCCACGAGATGTGTTCCATTCCAGATCTAAAGGGTAGTCGCGGATCATAGTCTCGGGTTCCTCCAGTCTCTTTCTCAGTACACCTAGTGTTTTGTCATTGTTGTTGTTGTTTTATCATTTTGATTTTTCTTCCACAATTTCTCCCACTCTATCCAGGACCTTCTAATGTGCTCCCTTCCAGAGTAGTTTGTAGTGGTAGCTGGGCTCCATCTAATTCTTCTGGTCTCAGAGTCATGATGACTGATATTCACCTTCTCCATTGGTCTATTTGATTTATTGATTCCAAGTATCTTCAGTTTTCAACACTCTTCTTTCTTTTGCACGTGAAGAGACCAATAGTTTCACCTAAGATGGCCACTCATGAGCTTTTAAGATCCTAGTGGCTGCTCACCAAAGTAGGATGTAGAACATTGTCTTTGTGGACTATGTTATGCCAATTGACTATATCATCCTGAAACTATCATCCTGAGCACCCCCAGGCCCAGAAAATCATTGCCTTAAATGTTTGATAATTTCTCAAAGTTTTCCTTATTTTGTCCCCTATATGCTCCACCACATGCATAGAGTGTGGTTGCAGCAGAGGCAAATCCCCATATACATATATCCTCTCTATATTTGTGGGTATACTTCCACTGTCCCTCCCATATCTGATCATCCTGTGTAACTATCCATGCACCCAACCACAGGACACTGGTGTTCCAGGGCTGTATATATAACACAGTTTACCTCTGTCCCCTTTAACCTTTGCATACTTCCTTGTATCATCACCTGTCTGCAATCTTCTGTCAACTTCCCTCTTCTTGTATATTGTTCTGCTCATCACCAGAGCTAACATGTGTCCATTCTTTAGCCAGTGAATTACTCTCCTTTCCCTCCCATCCCTGGAAACTATCAAAGGATATTTCTTTTAGTATTAAAACCTTTCCTTGAGTTTTTATAAGAGTGGTCTTATGCAAAATGTGTCTTTCAGTGACTAATTTCTCTCAGCATAATCATCCATGTTATGAGGTGTTTCAAAGTTTCATCATTATTTTTCAATGTTGCACAGTATTTCATTGTGTGTATGTACCAAACTTTGTTTATCCACTCTTCCATTGATGGGTATTTAGGCTGTCTCCATCTTTTTTGCTATTGTGAATAGTGCTGTGATGGACATTAGTGTGCATATATCTATTCATGTCACATACCATGATCTTTTCAATCACTACATATACATGTGAAAGTTGGACAATCAATAAGGAGGATCACAAAACAATCACGCATTTCAATTACAGTGTTGGGGAAGAATCTTGTAAATGCTACACACTTAAAGAAGAACAAATACATTTGTCTTGGAAAGAGAACAGCCAGAATGCGCCTTAGAAATAAGGATGGTGAGACTTTGTCTCTTGTACTTTGTACAGGTGGTCAGGAAGGACCAGTTCCTGGAGAAATACATCATGTTTTGGTAAAGTGGAGGGTCAGCACAAAAGAGGAAGACCCTCCTTCCCCGCCTCCCCCAGTGAAATAGATTGACATCGTGGCTGTAACATTGGGCTCAAACATAACAACTGTCATGAAGCTGACTCAGGATCAGACAGTGTTTCATTCTGTGTGCACATGGTCACTATGAGTCACAACCTACTCCACAGCACCTGACAATAACAACAATCCTGACCCATTAGCCACATGCAGAGGTTAGGATTTACAACACATCACAAGATGAAGGTTAATCATACAATTCTGGGATTCGTGACAAAGCCAAGTTGACACATATTGTGGGGAGGACACAATTTTATTCATAACAGGACTCAAGAGAGGAAGAATCATGCCTAGGCTGGAGATAGTGAAGGAGTCTGATGAAGAGGAGACTGACATTGAACCTTTAAGACTGGGAGGATTCAAATGAGCCTATGAGACCAGACCACCTACACACCTTTGGCTGTCAGTGGGGTGATGGAAACTTGCCTTCAAGAAAGACTTAGCTTATCATTACAAACCCAGGGAGACAACCCCAATGATGATCTGAAAGCAAGAATGTGTACAATGGGCTTGACGAAAGGGAATCTCCTCCTTGTACTTAATTTTAGAATGTTAGAGCCAGGGAGAAATTGGCAGATGGCCAAGGCATTAGTAGAATACTTATGGCAGATCTTTAGTCAGGAGTAAATTATGATTAGATTGGGACTTGAGAACATTTATACTATAGCCACATTCTTTGATTTATCTATTCCTTTATTTCACAAATATTTCAAGTAATTTGCATAGGGGTTTTTTAAAGCTGGTGCCTGTCCTCAAGTTACTGTAGTCTCTGGCAGAAGAAAGGCGTTGATTATTTGTAATATCCCTGCCTTTTAGGAGGAATTAATCTCAAAAAAGAATACTTTGATGAATAGAGACTAAAGCAAAAGAATTTAAGTTGATGAAGGAGAAAAGGCTGAGGAGGCAAAATTACTACATGGGATATGAAAGGTGGGGAGAGATCAAGAGATGAGAGGAAGCTGGAGCCAGGGAGATTCGGAGAAGACAGGTGTGGTGCATTGAATTAAGGCTCTTGTACCATATCTTTGTAACTCCTACCAAATGACTAGGTTGTCGTAGTTAAGTGCTGTCGAGTCAGTTCTGACTCATAGCAACTTTGTACAGGATTTCCAAAGAGCAGCTGGTGGGTTTGAACTGCCAACCTTGTGGTTCCCAGTCCAGTGCTGATTCTACAGTGCCAGGTGGAAGCATGTAAATAACTTGTATAGGGATCTAACCTAGGGATTGGTGAACTTTGCCATTCTGTTGAGTTGGAAATGAGTCACCTCAAAAGCAAGAATCTCACAAAGATCAAGAAAGAAGATCCATGAGCCCAGCATGTATTTTGGGCCCTGGATCTCTGCTCAGAGAAGTGGCAGTGGGAGCAGAACCAAGACTACAAAGACAGAGCAAAGCAAGAAGCTTCCCAGCCCAGGGAACAAGTAAAGCTGAAGGCCCTCAAGCAAGAGCCTGACTTGCAGAATGGGATGGATGTCTGCTGGGCATTTGTCAATAGCACTCAAAGAGCATGGTAACACTTGCCTGAGAAGAATAGAGGCCAAGGGGCCTTGTGACTGAGAGGCTGAGGATGAGGATGAGAGAGAGGCAAGACTGTGGGCATGGCTGAGAAGAGACATTCCTGACCTGAAGGACTGTTTTTTGATCCTGAATTATACTGTGACAACTTCCTTACAAGACTCCATGATCATGACTATTATCTGTGACCATTGCAATGAATTATTGAATCCAGGAGAGAAACAGAAAGTGCTATGAAAGGGACTACTGGTGTCAGAATTGATAAGGTTGGAAGGGGGAGGCCTATCTAACTTCCAACTCATAGGAATCCTTCTTGAAGGAATGATTCTCTTTGTTCCCTTTGTAAAGTCAGAGGAGGTCAGATACCACCTCCACACCCAGTTTTTGCAATTGGGGAGATAAGAGAGCTGTCAATGGGAGGAGAAGCTTATGGAAGGAATAGAGATTTTCCATGGGAATTTTTATGAAGTTTCACCATATGGTGTTCAATGTAAACCCTCCATTTTTCTCCCTCATAAACATTCCAGTGCCATCTACATTATTCATGATGTTTTTGGAGCTAGCTGGAGAACTCACAAACTGAAAGTAGATTGCAATAAAATATCGGTTGTGGCCTCATAGTGGGTTCAGGGTGTGAACAGGGACTTGCCAAGGGGGCCAAAGTCATGCTTGTGTCAAATGGACATGTGCCATCAAATCTGAACAGGACAAAGTAACTAATTCTGGGAGTGGGAGAGTTAGCCAAGGAAAGCCTTATAAAGGAGGTAAAAGAGGATCCTGGGATTGAGTGTTGAAAGATCAGAATGTGTAGCTGATTCTGGGGGTGGGAGAGAAAGTCCAGAAAAGTTTCATAAAGGAGGTGAAAGGCAAGCTTTGTACTGCATGTTGACAGATCAGAACATGTCCCCAGCCCATCTGGACTAACAGAAAACATTCCGGTTCAGGTACAAAGATCAGCATGTGCAAAGGCACTGAGGTGTGGAACAGCCTTGCTTACTTGAGCAATTCCACATAAACACTGATAGACAGGGTTATGAAGGAGAAAGTCAGAGGGGCCAGATCAGTAATCTCATGCAGTAATCACGTGTCCACCTTTCAGATCATTGGCTCAGCATTTACTGAGCATCTACTATGCACTGACCTTTCACATAATATCCAATTTTTATCTTGTTGGGAAGTTCATAATTTCATGTGAGCCTGTTGGTAAGAAAAATGGTGACTCTTGAGATGAATTTTCCTAAGAGTGTCCTGACTTACGTGTGTTCACTGCTCACATCCAACATGCCAATATTTACCTCGCTGCTAAGCACCAACTCTCCATGTGCAGTGACGTGAATGTGCCAAGATCTTTCCGGTCTCGTGTCCCAGCAGGTGAAGGATTGCCTGAGACAGCAGCACACAGAAGTAGAACGCTGGTTACTATTAAGCCACACTTGTTGATTTACAGTCAAACTGTCAGATGGGAAAATGTATTCCTGCTGATCAGAGCTTCTCCAGAAGAAAGTAACCCGATTATAGAGTGTGAGTATATGTGTGTGCTGAGTATATTTAAACTATCCATCTGAGAAATCTCTCAATCAGATGCATAAAATCTCTCATTCCAATGATTTTATACATCTACATGGCACCTATCTCCACAAATACTTTCAAGGCAGTTTCTAAAATGTAAGTATCTGAGGAACTTACATTGATGGACTAGAAGAAAATGAGTAGTTATCAGTTTCTAATAACTTGGAGAGTCCTGATGTGGCGTTATGGGTTAATGTGCCAGACTGCAAAGCCGTTTGAACTACAAGGTTGGCAGTTCAAGCTCACCAGTTGCTCCTCAGAACTCTATACAGGGTTGCTATGGGTCGGAATCCACTCGATGGCACTTCACAACAACAATAACTTGGAACTCTAGGATAAGCACTGGACTGCGAACCACAAGGTCCTCAGAAACCCTATACAGGGACGCTATGAGTCAGAAAACAACAACAATAATGTGGAGTCCTAGTGTGGCACTGTAGGATAAGCACTGGACTGCTAACTGCAAGATCGGTGGTTCAAATCTACCAACTACTCCCCAAAAACTCTGTAAAGATTGCTATGAATCAGATCTGACTCTACAACACTTAAAAATAACAACAACAATAAGAACTTGAGCCCTGGTGTGGGACTATAGGATAAGCATGGACTGGTAACCACAAGGTTGGCCGTTCAAACCCACCACTCACGCTCGGAAACCGTGTACAGGATTGCTATGAGTCAGGACCAACTCAACAACACACAATAACAACAATAAGAACTTGGGGACTAAGTGTACTTTTGTTGAGAAGTAGAGGGATCCAAGAAAGGGTATTTAATTCAGAGTTTGCATGTGTGTGTTTAAATGATAGTATACTTCATTAAAACATATTTATTCAAATTTTCTCCTAATAATCGATTCAGATTCTACACAACCATCTAGCCCTACCTCTAGATTCAACTTTACAGTTGACTCTAAATTTTGGCCCCCGAAACAAAGTAAGGATCCTGAATGGCACAAAAGGTAAGCAGTTTGAACCCACCCAGCCGCACCACAAAAGAAAATCCTGGGATCATGCTACTATAAAAGATTACAGTCATGAAAACCCTATGAAGGATTCCAGGGCAAGAGGTCAGAGTAAGCAGACACACCGAGCTGACCCTCTGTAACAAAGACCAAGAAGACAGAGTGAAACATACAGATGGAGATCCTGGAACCCTGATCATCCAAGGATAGGACAGAGAGGTGGACTGAGTGCCAACTGGAAGAGGAGGCTGAACAGGAGTAGGGAGAGAGAAGCAAATCGGGCACACTGTGGGCTGGCGTGGAATGGCCGTCTTGAGCTTGTGCAACTATTATTGATATAGCAAGCTATTATTGATACAGCAAGTAGCCTGCAAGCACAGGATGCGGTTAGAGGTTGGCAGCAGGGGATACAATTCTCCCTTGTTCCCATACCCTCCTGGTAGCTGGGGGCATGGTCAATCCCTGCCCTTGCCATCCCAGTGGCCAGTAGCACCCTGTCCTGTGCAGCCTATGCTCTGCCTGGGGTCAGGCACCTGGCATAGCAGCCCTGCTTTGGGAGACACATGAACCTTCCCTAAACTACTCTACACAGTCATCAGAGAACTAACTGCATTCACACTTCTGGTCTCTACCACATCCACCAGAAGATAGATTTATTAGTGTGTGTCTGGGCCAATGGGGACAAAGGGGTAAAGAAAAACTTGGTGCTTAAGAAATACTGTGTTTCTATGACTTTCGAGATCATGGTGATTGTTGAACAATATGATGAGCATAATCAATGACACTGAATGGCACATGTGAATATAGTTGAAATGGCAGACGTTTTGGTACATTTATATTTACGTTTGTTTTGTTCTGTTTTGATGAAGAAAAAAAAATTCCAGGATGGGGCAGTGTTTCGTTCTGCTGTGCATAAGGTCACTATGGGTCAGTACCTACTGGATGGCACCTAACAACAATAACATTCCTCTTCTGGGAAGATGGTGACAAAAACAGATTATTGTTCTGGCCCTTCCCCACCAATATGATAAGGAAATGGTGCTGGGATTTGAGAGGCTTAGAATGGGGAGCAGAGGAAAGCAGTGGGGAACTGCAGACAGGCAATAATCGGTGAATCAACGAGTTAGAAAACCACTTCTCCCAATGCCGCTGTACCTCCTCACAAACCACACACGCCAACAGCTATGAATTGGGGAAGTGACCCAGAAGGGACCCTACTTCCCTAACTACCACAGACTCTTCCCGAACACACAGACAGGATCCCAAGTTTCTGCTCTTGGGATCAGCAAGGCAGATCTCACTGAGGGGTCTGTCTGGAATGTCTACAAGCCAAGTGAATTGCTCCAGAAGGCTGGTGTGGTGGACTCTGTTCCCATAGTCAGTAGGTTAACTGCCTCACCACGCACCCTGAGGATCTGCCCCCACTTCCACTTAGTGCTGAGGATTGTTCATTGAGGCTGCACTCACAGACAACAATCTACTGGGTAGAGAAGCTGGACTCTGATAGCAGCAAAGCAGACCTCTAGGGGGGTACTGGGCTGTTGCAAATTGCTACAGAAGGCCCGGGAAGTGGAGTCTGCTCTCAAAATCAGCACTGCCTGCCTCCCAGTGCACCCTACAGCTCAGACTTCTCAACTAAGAGGACAGGCCTCCCAGGAGATCAGTTTGGGTCTGTCTGCTCTCCCTTCCAGCTAACACTAAGGACTGCTGACTGATTGACACTGCTGTGTGCTAGGAAGCAAACACCTTGAGTGGAAGCTACACCCACAACAAACATGGTGGACCCTGATAGTAAGGGGCCTACCGTGCTGGAGGTCCATTTGGAATGTGACAAATCTTCCCTTAACTGATAACTATCGGTTGCTGAGATGCTAAACAACTCCTACAGAGGTTCCCTACCCCAGAGTCAACAACCACAGGATCACTGGGACTCTGAAATCAGCACAAAGATCTTTAGGAAGTCCTTCTGGGCAGTGCCAGCCCTTCTTGTTCCTGAAAACTAGGAAAGTCTGTCTGTGGTTCCCCTGAATGCCAACTCAGATATAAGCAACTCACAAACAGCAGGGAAGGAACCCTCAGGCATACCAGAGGGCAGCTCTCATCCCTGAAGCAGGCTTTGTGCAGGCTTTCTAACTAAAAACACATTGTTGTGATTGCTAAGTGCTGCTGAGTTGGTTCTGACTCATGGCGGTCCTGTACACGGTTTTCAAGGAGTGACTGGTGGATTTGAACTGCCAATCTTGTGGTTGCCAGTCCAGTGTTTATCCTACCGTGTCACATCAGGACTCCAACTAAAAATATGGTTGCAGTGGGGCTGGGGCAGAGGGAGTAATAACCAGTCATAGAGGACCGCACCCCCTGGTGGACAGATTGATTAGTGCATGATTCCTCCACTGAAAGGCAGAATTCACTGGCGGACATGTTATCTAGAATTCCTTTCATTGTCTTCCTTTTCCTTGTCTTCTTGTGCTGAATTCCTCTCTATTATGTATTACCTTTCCCTTTATCATTATTAATATGTGTCTTCTATCTAGTTAATGATTTTTCTTCCCTCCACCTCCCATTGCTGGTAAACATAAAAGATCTTTACTGTGTGTAAAGCTTTTCTTGGTTTTTGCGGGTTTATGTAACTATAAGGAATATAGCATATATAACTGATGGAATAAAAATTGAAATCTTCAAGAAAGTGAGGTGGCCTTGGAGGCACTCACTCATCTATGCCAAGAAATTTGGAAGACAACTATCTGGCCGACTGAATGGAAGGGATCCGTATTTGTGCCCATTCCAAAGAGAGGTGACCCAAGGGAATGCAGAAACCATCAGACAGTATCTTTGATATCCCATGCGAGCAAAGTTTTACTAAAGGTAATACAGAAACGGCTGCAAGCATACACTGACAGAGAACTTCCAGAGGTTCAAGCTGGATTCAGAAGAGGCCATGGAATGATATCCAAGGGACCTTAGCTGAAAGCAGGGAATATCAGAAAAATGTTTACCTGTACTTTACAAAGTATGTACAGGTATGTATGTACAAAGTATGCAAAGGCTTTCAATTGTGTGGATCATGACAAGCTATGGACAACATTGCAAAGTATGAGTATTCCGAAATACTTAAGTGTGCTCATGAGGAATCTGCACATGGACCAAGAGGCAGTTGTTCAAACAGAACATGGGGACACTGAATGGTTTAAAATTAAGAAAGGTGTGTGACAAGGTTGTATT
>NW_006408532.1:15212045-15213896 GCF_000296735.1 Chrysochloris asiatica | reverse complement strand
GCAGCAGTTAATAAATCAAACAACGAATTGCATACGCAAATCTGCTGAAAAGCGAAGTGTTGAAGAGCAACGATGTCAGCTTGAGGACTAAGGTGTGCCTCACCCAAGCCATGGTATTTTCAATAACCTCATATGCATGCAAAAGCTGGAAGTGATTAAGGAAGACCTTAGAAGAATTGATGCTTTTAGTTATAGTGTTGGAGGAGAATATTGAAAGTGCCATGGGCTGCCAAAAGAACCAACAGATCTGTGTTGGAAGTGCAGCCAGAGTGCTCCTTAGAGGCCAGGATGGCCAAATTTCGTCTCTCATACTTCGGACATATTGCCAGTCACTGGAGAAGGATCTCATGTTTGGTAATGTGGAGGGTCAGAGAAAAAAGAGGAAGATCCTCCCCCACCCCACCCCACCCCCCAGTGAGATGGATTGGCCAAGTGGCAGCACTGATGGACTCAAGCGTGGCAACAGTAGTGAGGTTGGCCCAGGATCAGGCAGTGTTTTGTTCTGTTGTGCATAGGGTCACTATGAGTCAGTACCAACTTGATGGCACCTAACAACAACAACATAGCTATAAGGAATCCTGGTATGGCACTGCAGTATAATGCACTAGATGACAAGGTAAGTTTGAACCACAAGGTTGGCAGTTCAAACTCACCAGTCACTCAGTGAAAAATCTATACAAGGTCCCTATGAATAAAAATTGACTTGATGGCACTTAACATATAAATATAAACAACAACATATAAATATAAACAATGGTAGAAAAATGAAGCAGGATCCATACTTCACACCGTATGTAAAACCTAACTCAAAATGACAACAAAGATCAAAATATAAAATCTAAAATTATAAAGATTATAGAAGAAAAAAATAGGGACAACATTTTGTTGTTGTTGCTAAGTACAGTGTTTGGGTTTAAGCCCAGAAGGGAGAACACTTTCACACAAGTAGTTATTCAGAGACTGGAAAACTGGACAGGAGACAGCCCAAGAGACATTTGTTTATTCCTTATGGCACTGTTGCTGGACTGCAAGGTCAGTTTGAACCACAAGATTGACGGTTCAAGCTCACCAGCCACTCCTTGGAAACCCTATACAGGGTAGTTTTGGGTCGGGGCTGACTCGATGGCACTTAACAATAATAACTAAAGGAAACATAATAGCTGGGATAGCAGTACCGCATCAGTGACAACCAGCTAGATAGTCAAGATTCTGCACCAGGAGCGTGTGCTAGGGTGTTTTTATAGCTTGGGGTAAACAAACCTCATGTGTCAGAGCAGTTAAAGGTGGCAAGCAGAATATGGAAAGGCAATAAAATAACAAGGTGCAGGACTGTCTCCCCTTTCTAGCACATATATAGCTAAAGCATGAGAACAGAGTTCCAGTATGCATAGCATGAGCAAGGGACAGGGACAGGATCTATAGCATGAGTTGACTTTAGGGTGATTATTTTGGAGCTCAGTACTCTATCCCCCTGAGCAGTCAAGTCTGTTCGGACTCAGCAACACTGTAGAGGGTTTCTGAGGCTGTAAATCTTTATAGGAGCGGAAAGCCTCATCTTGGTACCTTGGAGGGGCTGGTGGGCTCCAACCAACAACCTTGTAGCTCCCAATCCAGTGCTAATCCCACAGAATCACTATGTTCACAATATATAGTTGTTATTGTTGTTGTTAAGTGCCACCGAGTTAGTTCTGACTCACATTGTTGTTGTTGTTGTTGTTGTTAGGTGCTGTCAAGTAGGTTGCAACTCATTGAGACCCTATTCACAACAGAACGAAATACTGCCCAGTCCTGTGCCAAACCCACAATTGTTATTCCTGGGTCCATTGCTGTTGTCATTACGCCATTTTGTCG
>NW_006408532.1:15209169-15210025 GCF_000296735.1 Chrysochloris asiatica | reverse complement strand
TTCCAAGGTCAAGTTGAATCAAAACTGACTAGACAGCACTTAACAACAATGGCTAGTAAGCATTTCTTCATCTTTGTTAGTCATCTTTGGAGAAGTGTCTGTTCATATTCTTTGCTCATTTTTACATTGGATTATTTGTATTTTTATTGTTGATGTGTTGACATTTTCTATATATTTTAGAGATTAGGCCCTTTTCATAAATGACATAGCCTAAAATAACTCTTCCCAGTCTATAGATTCTTTTTCTACTTTTTTGCGGAAGTCTTTTGATGAGCATCAGTGTTTAGCATTTAGGAGGTCCCATTTATTTAGTTCACCATCTGCTGTTTGTGTACTTTTAAGTATGTTTGTAATACACCCTAATATATGTTATGCCATATATTAGGGTGTCTAGTGTTGTCCCTATTTTTTTTTCCCCATAGTCATTACAGTTTTAGGTTTTGTATTTTGGTCTTTGATCCATTTTGTGTTTGGTTTTTTGGTATGGTGTGATATGTAAGTCCAGCTTTATTTTTCTACAGATAGACATTCAGTTTAACACCATTTGTTAAAGAGACTGTCTCGTCCCTATTTAATAGTCTTTGGCCCTTTGTCAAAGATCAGCTATTCATAGGTGAATGGAGTTATTTGAATTCTCTGTTTTGTTCCACTGGTCTATGTGTCTGTCATTTTGCCAGTGCCAGGCTATTTTGACTACCGTGACTGTACAGGTAGGTTCTAAGATCAGGTAGTATGAGGTCTCCCGCTTTGATTTTCTTCTACTTCAATAACACTTTACTTATACAAAGCCTCTTTCCTTTCAATGTAAAGTTGGTGATTGGCTTTGCCACCTCATTAAAGAATGCTATTGGAATTT
>NW_006408532.1:15207456-15208484 GCF_000296735.1 Chrysochloris asiatica | reverse complement strand
CTGTTCTCAAGGAAAATGCTTTCAATCTCATTCTGTTGAGAATAATCTTGGCTGTTGGTTTTGTACAAATGCCCTTTACTATGTTGAGGAATTGCCCTTCCATTCTTATTTTGCTGAGAGTTTTCAATCAGGAGTGGGTGTTGGACTTTATAAAATGTCTTTTCTGCGTTGAATGAGATGATCGTGTGATTCTTTTGTTTTCTTTTTGTGATAGATTACATGATTGATTTTCTGGAGTTGAACCATCATTGCACAACTGGTATGAAACCCATTTTGTTAATATGATATATTAACATTTTGATAGGCTGTTGAATTATACTGGCTAGAATTTTGTTGAAACTTCTTGTGTCTATATTCATGAGGGATATTGGCCTGTAATTCTCATATCTTTCTTTCTTTTGGCTTTGATATCAAGGTTATACTGTCTTCATTGAATGAATTTGAGAACTTTCCTTCTTTTTATATGCTCTGAAATCATTTAAGTAGTATTGGTGTGATCCTTCTCTTAGTGTTTGGTGGAATTTTCCAGTGAAGCTATATGGGCCAAGGCTTTTTTGTTATTCTTAGGAGATACTTTTATTACCTCTTTAATCTCATCTTTTGTAATGAGTCTGTTTAGTTTTTCTACATCAGTTTGTGATCCTTTAGGTAGGTAATGTGTTTCTAGAAATTTGTCCATTTCTTCAAGGTTTTCAAATTGATTGGAGTATAATTTTCATAGTATTGTATTATGATCCTTTTTATTTCCATTAATTTTATAGTAAGATCACACATTTCATTTATTTAGGTTATCTGCTTCTTCTGTTTTTCTTTTATCAATTGGGCATTGGTTTTGTCAATTTTGTGATCCTTTCAAAGAACCAACTTCTGATCTTGTTGATTCTATTGTTCTTCTGTTCTCTATTTCATTTATTTTTGATATGATCTTTACTATTCTCATTCTTCTGTTAATTTCAGACTTCTTTTGCTGCTTTCTTTCTATTTGAGATGTATCTTCATTGAGTTTCTTACTATTTGTTAACTCCTTC
>NW_006408532.1:15167200-15206110 GCF_000296735.1 Chrysochloris asiatica | reverse complement strand
CCTAATGCAATACGTCGTTTGATTTCTTGACTGCTGCTTCCATGCGTGTTGATAGTTGATCCAAGAAGAATGAAGTCCTTGACAACGTCAATCTTTTCTCCCTTGATAAGAATGTTGTTTATTGGTCCAGTGGTGAGGATTTTTGTTTTCTTTACATTGAGATATAATCCTTACCAAAGGCTGTGTGTGTTCTTTGATCTTTATCAGTAAATGTTTTAAGACCTCTTCACTTTCAGCAAACATGGTTGTATCATCTACATATCGTAGGTTGTTAATGAGTCTTCCTCCAATCTTGATGCCATGTTTTTCTTCATATAACCAAGGTTCTCGGATTATTTGCATACAGGTTGAATAAGTATGGTGAAAGAGAGATGTGAACACCTCCTTAAGAAGTGTATAGATCTTGATAGAGGATACATACAGAAATAATAGCTTCACATTTTGATATTGTTGTTTAATAAAGGCTTCTAATGGTTTACAAGTTGGGCTGCTAACCTCAAGGTCAGCAGTTCGAAACTACCAGCTGTTCCATGGGAGAAAGATGAGACTTTCTGCTTCCTTAAAGATTTACAGCTTTGGAAACCCTCTACAGGGTTGTTATGAGTTGGAACCTATTCCATGGCACACCACCATCACTATGATTTTACAACAACATCTGTTGATATACACTCATTTTTGTCATGAGTATATCTTTTGGGGAAACAGCCCTGGTGACATTCTAAGATAACTGTTGGACTGCTAGCCACAAAGTTGTTGTTGTTAAGTGCCATCAAATTAGTACCAACTCTTGGAGTCCTGGTGTGGTGCTGTGGGCTAATGCGTCAGACTGCAAAGTCGTTTGAACTGTAAAGTTGTGGTTCAAGCTCACCAGCTGCTCCTTGGAAACCCTATGCAGGGTTGCTATGGGTTGGAATTGACTTGACAGCACTTAACAATGACAACTTGTTGTTAAGTGCCATTGGGTCAGTTCCAACTCATACCAACCCTACATAGAGTTATACGAGGAGTGACTGGTGAGTGCTGACCTAGCAGTTCAAACCGACCTTGTGGTCCAATGTTTATCCTACAGCATCACACCAGCAATCCTATCTAGGGTTTCCAAGAAGCACCTGGTTAATTTGAACTTTTGACCTTGTGGTTCGCATGCAGTCCTGTGCTGATCCTACATTGCTATAACAGGAGTCCAACCACAAGGTGTTGCTGTTGTTAAGTGCCATTGAATCAGTTCAGACTCATAGCGACCCTGTATAGGGTTTCTGAGGAGCAGCTGGTGGGTTTGAATCACCACCTTGAGACACTGCAGTCTAG
The DNA here is from genome assembly GCF_000296735.1 of Chrysochloris asiatica. Lineage (NCBI taxonomy): Eukaryota > Metazoa > Chordata > Mammalia > Afrosoricida > Chrysochloridae > Chrysochloris > Chrysochloris asiatica. Next base: position 15,204,802 of record NW_006408532.1, on the reverse strand, counting down.
GGCTTATCCTACAGCACCACATCAGGTAGTTCAAAATCACCGGGTACTCCACAGGAGAAAGATGAGGCTGTCTGATCCAGTAAATATTTACAATCTGGAGGACCTGTATAGGGTCACTATGAATCAGAATTGATTCATGGCAGTGAGGTTTGGGTTTCATAGCCTCTCGGTGGGTTGACATTTTAATCATCATATAATGTCCTTTCATATTGTCTATGGAGGATTTAACATTAAAGTCTATTTTATCAGAGATTACCATTGCTACTCATGATCTTTTTTGAATATTGTTTGCTTAATATATTTTTTCCATCCTTTGAGTTTTAGGTTATGTATGTCTTTTTATCTAAGGTGTATCTCTTGTATAAATCATATTGATAGGTGGTTGTTTCTTTTGTTAATTCATTCTGCTAATCTCTCTCTTTACTGGTGCATTTAAGCCAATTAACTTTAGTGAGATTATCAATAGGTATGAGTGTACCGTTGTCATTTTGTTGCAGAGTTGTTGTTTTTGTTTGTTTGCTGTGGGGTTGGTCGTTTCTTTGTTCTACTTAATTTCCTGGACTGAGTTCTTTCTTTTGTAAATTTTCTTTTTGTTTCTTTTGTTGTTGATTTTGTGTTTACTGAGTTTTTATCTTTTTCTTCTTTTTCATTTTGATGAGTAGGTTTGTTAACTTTGTGGTCATCTTGAAATTTACCTTTATTTTTCAAGTTTAAAGTAGCCTTTTATTACTTAATAGTGCACTGACTTTCTCTCCATATGAAGGCTCTATAACTACACCATTTATCTCCCTGGCCCCTATTTTTTGTTTTGACCTTGTCATCATTTACAGATTGACATCTCTGGTTCCCTGTTTTCAGCCTTTCATCTTTGTTCTATTTTTGAGAATTATTTCTCTACATTGGTATTTGATTGATGCTGTCCTGTGTCCTACTCGCAGGTTATTGTCTGATTTTTGTTCTCTGTCTGGAGGACTCCCTTTAATGTCTCACATAAGGTTGCTCTGGGGTTTTTTTCAATTCCTTTAATTTCTGTTTACCTGGAAATGCACTAAGTATACCATTGTACTAGAGAGACAATTTTGCTGAATATATAATATTTGTTTGATTTTTTCTCCCTTTCTTTTCAGAGTTTTCTGTATGATATGCCATTGCTTTCTTGCATGAACGGTTTCTGCAATGAATCAGAGCTTAGTCTTATTTGCAGGTGATTTTTCATTTTTCTGAGCTACTCTCAGGATTTTTTCTTTGCCTTGGATTTTGGCAAGCTTAAACTCTCTTTTGGGCTCTATCCTGTATAGGGTTCATCGAGCTTCTTGGATGGATATCCTCTGACCTTAAGCAAGATTTCTGCCAGCAAATAATTGATCGTTCTATTTGTGTTTTTGTTTTTTCATCTTCCTGTTCTGGAATTCTGATCAGGTGCAGTTTTGTTTTGTTGTTGTTTTCATTTTGATAGTGTCCACATAATTCATAGGCTTTCTTCACTTTTTTTTCCTTTCCTCAAATTAGCTGGTGTTAGAGATGTGACCTCTGTTTCACTGATTCTGTCTTCCATGGTCTCAATTCTGCTCCTATGTCCTTTGATTCAGTTGTCTATTTTGGAAATTTTAACTTTTGGATTTCAAGTTGCTATTTATCTATGGTTTCTAATTGTCTATTTGTTTTGTTCTTGCATTGTTTCCCTCAATTCTTCTATTGCTTTGTCTGTATTTTTCTGGATACCTTGTATCTGTTTGAGGATTCTTTGGAATTCCTTATCGGGTAGTTCTATTGTCATTTCTTCCCCTGGAAACTCTTCTGATTCTTTATTTTGGTCACTTGCAGGAGTCACCTTGTCCTGCTTTATGTGATTTGATGTTTTCTCTTATCTTTGGGTCATTAAAGTTTTATTCAATTTATTTAATGTATGTTTATTTGCCATGTCCTGATTTTTTTGTTTTGATATGTCTGAGTAGATGGGGCATGCGTGCTACTCTGGTCACTAGTCTGACTGTACAGGAATTCTCACCACCTGTCTCACCACCTGGGTGGGTGGGAGAGCAGCTGTAAGTATGAGCATGAGTCTTTAGTTGCTGATCTTGCAGGAAGGCTGAGAATGTAGCTTGTGGCATTGCTGGTGAGGTGATATGTCTATCCAGCTGGTCACCAGGGGGTGGGTTCAGTGAGCATTCTCACTGGTTTCTGGGTTGAGTGTTGTATGTGCATACTGCTGTTTGCCATGTGGTCAAGCTAAGGGTGCCTGGGTCATTGGTCACTAGGTGGGTACTACAGAAACTCTCACGAGTGGTCCTGGGCAGGCAGGGCTGCATGGGGGTGGCCAGAGTGGGCACAAATATTTAGTTGTAGGTGGGGGAATGTGTAGGGGCAAGTAGGGAAGATGCCACCAGCCCATGGGTGCCCACTAGGAGGACATGCCCTTACCCACTAGAGTGGGATGCATGGGAGGGTGTGCCACCAGTCCGCAGCACCTTGGCACAGGTGGATGGAGGGGTAGAAGGCACCACTGGTCTGTGAGCCTTCAGTCCAGGTACTAGGCATAGGGGGAGGTGGCCCCAGTTGTGGGCTTCTGGCACTAGTAACTGGACAGAGTAGCAGGCACCACGAGTCTGTGGGTCCCAGGTGAAAAACTGGGCTTGGAACTTAGTATCAGTATTGTGTGGGCCCCTAGAATGGCAGCTGAGTGAAGGGGAGGCACTGCCAGTCTACAGGCCCCCAACTCAGGCTAGGGTGATGTGTGTGCTACCACACAGTGACTGTGTGCATGCGGATCAATGCACGTCCAGGGGCCTCTGACACATGGGGCACAGTGAATGAGGAGAGTGCACACTCCGTTCACAGGGTAGGGAGCACTCCTGCCTGGCTCTGGCTGTGGGTGCAAGTTGCTCCGGCTTGGCTGCACCAGGTGATGAGGGCTTTGGATGGAATCACTGTATGCTTTGTCTCAATATGGTAGGGCTATGCTGAGCAGATTCAACTGTCAGGGCACCAGTGATCTGTAATTCTCCATGCCCACAGTTTTTGTATAATCTCTCCTTCTACTTGGTGCTCAATCCAGTTCTTCAACCTTGCCTTTGATGCTCAGGGCTCCAAAGCTGTCATCTAGATCCAATCACTTATTTTCTCAGATCTTTATTATAAAAGGGACCTTATCAGGCATCTGACTATGCCACCAATGGACCACCTCCAAACTGGTGTATTTTTCCTGTGTATTGGTGCTGTGGGTTAATGCACTGGACTGCAAAGTCCCCTGAAGTACAAGGTTGGCAATTCAAGTTCACTAGCCTCTCCTCAGAAACCCTATATAGGGTCGCTATGGGTCGGAACTGACTTGATGGCACTTAACCACAACAACAACAACATATTCTCAACAACAGCAAAGCAAATCATTTTGTTGATATTTTTTAACCCTATGAAACACAAGTCTACGCTGACATGCATAGGGTTTTGCAATCAGTGCAACAGCTTCTGGTTTTTACCTTGTTTAACACTGTTGTTATTGTTGTTACGTGACATTGAGTTGGTTCTGACTCATAGCAAACCTGTATAGGTTTTCCGAGTAGCAGTTGGTAGATTTGAACTGCCGACCTTGTGGTTCACAGTCCAGTGCTGATCTTACAGCACCAAAAATAAACTGAGATGAGGACTCATGTGGAAGGGATTTATTAGACAGTGTCTCTAAGGAAAGCCAGGGGAGGAGGTAGGGGATAGGACTAGGAAGGAAGGAAGTCAAGTGATCTTGGGAAACAAGAAAACTCCCATGGAGGAAAGTGTTAGAGACAGACTAGGTCACATAGAAAGCTGGGGATGTTTGTTTCTCTGTATTGGTTAGTGCTCGGTAAAGGTCTAGGTACTTCTGCCCTCTGAACTGGGAAGCAAAGGGGTTTCAGTAGCACCAATGCTGTCGTTCTTCAGCACAGAGACACACAGTTACTGGCTGCTGGGAGCACAGCCCACAAGAATACTGGTCATGACAGTGTGTAGAAATATGGGAGATAGATACAAGGGGACCCGCACAGAGGAATGGGGCATTGATTGCATAGCATAATTGTTGTTGTTGTGAAGTGCTGTCGAGTCGGTTCCGACGCATAATGACCCTATATAGGGTTTCCGAGGAGCAGCTGGTGAGCTTGAACTGCCAACCTTGTAGTTCAAACGGCTTTGCAGTCTGACGCATTAGCCCACAGCGCCACACCAGGTGGGTTAAATGAGACAATGCATGTAGGGAACAGAGCATAGTACCAGACACGCAGTGCGTGCTCAATAAATACTAGCTCTAATTATGATTTTTATTTGTTGCTACATATCAGCACACCAACTGGGGCCACTCTGCTCTGTCCAGTTATCTCAAACCTTTCAGAAAACCCACTCTTCTCTCTGCCACTCCCCACCAGGTCTCCTGAGACAAACACACTTATAAATAGAGCAACATATATTTATGTTTCCCAAGATTGTCACATTTTGCTGAGCTCATAGCAGATCTGAACAAATAGCCTTGTCGTCCTCAGTAATTCCTTCTATCATTCAGGGAGGCGGAGTCTCTCCCATCCTCCCAGACTCCTGGTACGCAGAAATTCATATGCCTGACTGCTCCTTAAATTTGATCTCTACTAACCTGATGCAATTCTTGAGCCTTCATTTCCAGGGCAAGTTGATAGAATTTTTAGACCAAAGGGACTTCCTAAGTCTGTTCGTTGTGCAGAGTGTTACACTGAGCAATTGGTTTGCTGCTTCAAAAATCAGCATTTTAAATAGGTAGGAATGAACTACAGATCCACACAACATGGATGAATCCCAAAAACAAGATGCTAAGTGCAAAATCCAGACACAAATGAATACATCATTTCATATATATAGATTTGAAATATTCTAGAACAGACAAAACATGGAGACAGAAAGTAGATCACTGGGTGCCTGGACTGGAGGTGGGGGAAATGCAGAAGTACAAGGGAACTTTCTGGAATTGAAAATCCCCATATCTTGATGGGTGGCACCAGCGTATACGTGGGTCAAATTTCACAGACCTGTAAACTGAAAGTAGATGCATTTTCTCAATTGCAAATCATACTTCCATAATGTTGATTTTAAAATTACAATAAACAGGCATTTTATTTGCCTGACCAAGAGATTAAAAGCAGATCCCAGATTAGTGGCAAGGAATTCCACACACAGAAACACTCAGAAGCCTCTATGTTTCTCCCTATCCCCACCCTCATTTTTTTTTTTTCCCTTTTGGCAAGAAATTGATCTTTAGTATTTGCACTAATTCAGAGGAACAATGGTACAGAGAATCTAAAAATAGAATAATCTGCAAGCCATTTACATCTAGCTCTGGAATGTGTTTTGTTGCCTGTTTGGTGTTTGAAAAGGGATGTGCCACCTGATAACCCAAAAATACACTTCAAACAAAATAATGAAGCTCCCTAAAAAGAGTTGTATTGTTGAGAGCTGGAAAGCACTTCAATTTAAATTTCAACACTTTTTCTTTTTTTTTTTAAAGGTGTTCTTACTAATTCACTTGAATAATCTATTTGTATATAATTTTACTTGGATCCATAATCAACACCCATGGAAGCAACAGATCTACTGCATAAGATCTCTTTAAAGTGTTTGAAAGCAAAGATGTCACTAAAGCACATCTGATTTGGGTCATGGCATTTTCAATGGCCTCATATTCATGTGAAAGCTGGACAGTGAATAATGAAGACCCAGAAAGAATTTATGTACTTGAATTCAAGTGTTGGCGAAGAACCAACAAATTTGTCTTTGAAGAAATACAGCCAGAGTTCTCCTTTGAAGTGAGGATGGCAAAGTTTCATACCATGTACTTTGGACACGTTATCAGGAGGGACCAATCTCTGGAAAAGGACACCATGTTTAGAAAAGTAGAGGGTCTCTGACTAAGAGGAAGACTTGCAAAGACATGACTGACACAGTGGCTTCAACAATGGGCTCAAGCATGGTGACAGCTGTAAGGAAGGTACAGGACCAAGCAGTGATTCATTCTGTTGTACATGGGGTCTCTGTGAGTTAGAACCAACCCAATGATACCTAAGAATAATAATATAAAATTAAGAACAGATACTATAACAAATTGGCTTCATATATTTAGGGTACAGCTTAACTGGCTCTGGGAAACCTCTCCTGGCACACCCTACACCCCAAGCCCTGTTACTTCCAAGGTTGGCTTTGCTCTCTGCTATTTGCATCCTCCTCACCAGCTCCTTGAACTTTGTCCTTCATGCCACTGACCATGTATAGGACAAATGCTTATTTCCTAATCTGTTATTTCCTTGACCAGTTGAAGAGTTGTTTAAAAGCAGAACCTACTGAGGTTGAACAGACTCATTGTTGTTATTGTTGTTAAGTGCCATCGAGTCAGTTCCAACCCATAGCGACCCTGTACAGGGCTTCCGAGGAGCAGCTGGTGAGCTTGAACCACCAACTTCACAGTTCAAATGGCTTTGCAGTCTGGTGCATTAACCCACAGAACACCAGGACAGGCTTATAGTAGATGCTTATTAAATAGCTGTTGAATTGTCATTCTTCTGAACACATAACAACAGAGTTTATTTAAGGTTTTGAAAATCAATTGCATAAACAGGAAAACTCTGGTGCTTCCAAAGGGAACTCCACCCAGCCAGAGTTCCAGCAGGAAATACCAAAAAGTCAGTATCTAGAGCAGAAATCACTGTGTATGTGTTTCACAGAAAATTCTCCTGAGCTGGTCTCCCTCAGAGAGAAAAGTCTGGAAAGCCCAAGACTTCAGGAAATCGCTACAAGAATTCTCCTTCTAAGCAGATGACGGTAGAAATAGAAGGGGGTGAGGGTGGGTAGAAGCTCCACATAACCTTAACACTCCAGGCACTGGAAGAACATTGAATTTAAAGTCAACAGGTGACTAGGCTTGGAGAAGTACTCCCTCCAAGCCTCATTTTCCTCATCTGTAATATAAATGTCCAGGTGTAGTGCTGTGACTTAATGCGCTGGACCACAAAGTCGGTTTGAATCTCAAGGATGAAGGTTTAAACTCTCCAGTCGCTCCTCAGAAACCCTATACAGGGTCACAATGGGTTGCAACCAACTTGACAGCACTTAACAACAACAACTAATATAAATGGTAATCATATCTCTCACAGAATTGTTAGGGAGTTCCATCTTTAAGTTTTTTAAAGTTGTACACATTTTAACCACCTATCTTATCAGAGTACATTTGGGACTTTCTAATCATAATCATAAATTCCATTTCAGCATTCAGACACTAGTTTTCAAAATATGAACAACCCTGCTATGGATTGAATTGTATTCCCCAAAAGACATGTTGAAATCCTCATCCTCAGTACTTGTGAATGAGATCTAGTTTGAGAGTAAGATCTTTGTAGATGTTATTCATTTAGTTAACATGAATTCATACTGAAGGAAAGTGGGTCCTAATCCAACCGAAGCGGTGTTTCTTTAAAACAAAAGAAGACACATACGTACATACATACACACACACACACACACACACACACACACGATCGTAGTGAGATCATTTCTACTGCTTCTAAGATGGCTTATTCTGCATACATTAGGGAGTCATGGTGTGATGCTATAGGATAAGCACTGGACTGCTAACCAAAAGGCCGGCTATTGAAACCCACCAGCCACTCCTTACAGGGTCACTAGGAATCAGAACTAACTCGACAACACAACAATAAAGACTAAGACTAGAAGATACATATGAAGCACTGTATTCATCTATAAGCAAAGAAGCATCAGGGATTGTCAGGAACTGCCAGACAATAGAAAGAAGCAAGGAAGGATCCTCCCCTAGACCCTTCAAAGAAAGCCTGGCCCTACTGACACATGGATTTGGGTGTGGTGCTGTGGGATAAAGCACTGGACCACAAAGTCAGAGTGAACCACAAGGTTGGTAGTTCAAACTCACTAGCTGCTCCTTGGGAACTCTGTACAGGGTCACTAAGAGTTGGAAACAACACGATGGCACTTAACAGCAACAGTAACAGTGTCCAGATATGGAAGACAATGAAATTCTATTGTTTTAAGCTACCCAGATTGTGGGATTAACATAGAACCCTCCTTTCTTTTCCATGCTCCTGGATGCCCACTTACTACAGTATATAAAGACCAAACCTCTGTTAATGGATTAATGAATTTACTAAAATGCTTAATTAATAAATGACTATGAGTTTAGCAGTGTACTGTGACTTATACTCATCAAATGGTGTTGCTGTTGGTAGGTGTCATCGAGTTGGTACCGACTCTTAGCGACCTTATGCACAGCAGAATGAAACACTTCCCGATCCAACCTCACTACTGTTGCCACACTTGAATCCATCGATGCTGTCACTTGGCCAATCCATCTCTTTGGGGTTCTTCCTCTTTTTCTCTGACCCTCCACCTTACCAAAGAAAAGACTGAAGTTGTCAAGGACTTCATTCTTCTTGGATCAACTATCAACACTCAAGGAAGCAGCAGTCAAGAAATCAAACGACGTATTACATTAGGCAAATCTGCTTCACAAGACCTTTTTAAAGCATTGAAGAGCAAAGATGTCAGCTTGAGGATTAAGGTGTGCCTGACCCAAGCCATGGTATTTTCAATAACCTCATATACATGCAAAAGCTGGACAGTGAATAAGGAAGATTCATCAAATACCTTATCTTAAATTTAGATAATGAGTCATTTCAACAAAAACTGGGGGAAAGAACTAAAATTCCAAACATCAACAATTAGGCTAACTACTGGTGAAAATTCAACTGGTGCCCACCATTGTGATATCACCAGCCATTTATTCATCAAATCATTCATTCAACAAAAGGAACAGTAGAAAGGACTTTGGAATCTGGTTTGAATTCTACCTCTGCTACTTATTTCCTAATGTTATTGTTGTTGTTGTTAAGTGCCATTGAGTCAGTTTCAACACATAACAACCCTATATAGGGTTTCCAAGGAGCAGCTGGTGGGTTTGAATTGCCAACCTTGTAGTAAGTAGTCCAGTGCTTATCCTACAGTGCCACATCAGGACTTCTATATAACCTTAGTCAAACTGTATATCACTTCCTTTGTAAATTACTTACAGTAATTCCTTTAGAGTCTGTCATGAAAACAATATGAGCAATTCGTTTTAATTATTAATAATAATAGTACCATCAAGGAAAGCTCCCTTCAAGGACTGAAACAGTCTATTATGCTTGCTGGTGACCCCCTGGCTCTACTTATGAGTGGATGTGAGGGAAATGCAGCAATGAAGACACAGACTGAGTTTGGCATTGACACCTGTTGACCTTCAGATGAGAGAGAGAAGAGGAAGGGTGGTCTGGTCTGAAGTTTAGGAGATATGTGGATTACTGAGCCCACAGGCACTGATGTATTCCCTGGGCGTTAGGGCTGAGAGTAAAGTGGCCAGCTGATGTGACATGCAGGGAGTTGTGTGTAAATTCCCAAACTTACAGCTAATACCCATTTGACCTAGCTTGGATGGCTAGTTAACCAGAACTTGACCAGATGATGATGAAGATGGTTGGTACTGTGAGCAAGTGTAAATTGCTACAGTTTGATGAACTGGACTTCAGTTTATGGATGTAGGTGCTCAAAATTCCAACCAGAATGGAAGGATTCTTCTTATCAAGGAACAAGCTTGTTTCCTCAGTATACTGGGTTGGTAGGGATGGGCAATTTACACATTGGCTATCCTGATGTGGTGCTGTGGGTTAATGTGCTGGACTACAAAGTCAGTTTGGACCTCAAGATCAGTAATTCAAGCTCACCAGCTGCTCCTCGGAAATCCTATGCAAGGTCATTATGGGTCGGAACAAACTTGATGGCACTTAACAACAACAATCAAAAGTGGGGGGCTACAAAGGCATAAAGTGACTGGTTTATAAGCTTTCATGGGTGTGCTTAGTTTCAGAATTGTGGGGAGCAGTAAGGAAGAATTCCCACTGAGTAGTTTTCCAGATGGATCTAGTGAAAGGGAATGAAGAGTGATGCTTATAGGTTTTTATGATTCAAATGTGAGTAATTGTGATGAGGATTAATTATGGTTGTCACAACTGCAATTGTAGAATATGTGTAACTAAAAGTGGGAGTAGTTAATCTTTCATATCAAGAACAGACAATCTTAGGACCATCAATAAGGAAAAGCATGAGTGGAGTGTGAGATCCCTACCTGGAAACGTGGCAACAGCAGAGACGTTGGCAGAGGTGGTGGCATGGAGAGACAGAGCAGCTGTGTGCTTTAGGCCCATGGACTGAGTAAGGCTGTATGCCTGTGGGCAAGAGGCTAGCTACAGAATGTGCTCTTTGGACATTTAAATAATTATATATTTTCTGTTTTGAATATGTACATCAAATTTTTGCTTTGTTTGTTTGTGAAACATAAGATGTTAATGGTGAGCCTCAGGGAAGAAGTAGGGAGGGGATTGTTGTTATAAGGAGGGGATTGTAAGCATTAAGAAGAAATATAGTGTGTAATTTGTTGAATGTAAAGCTGGTGATCTTGTCTATAAGTCTTCACTCAATTAATAATAAAAAGGGTTTTTTTAAACGCATATAAATTGTTGAATGTAAAACTAATTTTCTATGTAAATATATATTCAAACCTCTATAAAATGTTTAAATAAATAAATAGTAGCAACTGTTGCTCAGTGACTAGCACATACACCAGGGACCTAGAGCCATTTTGCCTATTTCAGGAATGCCCATTCATATGTGGTAACAACTAGGGCAGAGCAGCTAACAGCTCAGAGGCACCTCTTGCTTTAAGAAAGTGTTATTCATATGTAATGTCATTGCTTTCCTGTTCACAAACCACAGGTTGAAATTGAAAGAACAATTTGATACAAATACAACATATTGTGTTTCTTGTAAGGAAATCACAGTCCCATTAGACCAAGCCATCGGATTTTCTTTTTCTAATAAAAGAACCCCAGAATTAGGCAGACTTAATCACTAGTCGCTGGAGAAAGCTATCATGTTTGGTAAGGTGGAGGGTCTGAGTAAAAGAGGAAGACCCCCAACAAAATGGATTGGCCAAGTGGCAGCATCGATGGACTCAAGCGTGGCAACAGTAGTGTGGTTGGCCCAGGATTGGGCGGTGTTTCGTTCTGCTGTACATAAGGTCGCTGTGGGTCAGTACCCACTCGATGGCACCTAAAAACAACAACAACAACAATCACTAGTCATAGGTCCCTGGGTAGAGCAAATAATTTGGCCTGAGGTAGTAATTAAAAGGTTGACAGTTCAAATCTATCCAGCTGCAACAGACAAATGGTCTGGCAATCTACAGTAAAAAAAAATCAGCCATTGAAAACCCGGTGGAACACAGTTCTATTATGCATACATGGGGAGGCAATGAGTTGAAATGAACTCCATGGCAATGGGTTTGGTTTCTTTGGCTTAACCACCAGTCACAGACAGCACAGGGTGATAAGAATCCTCCCCCAATAGAGGTAAAGGTTGCCCTACACATAGATGGAAAACAGAGTATGGTGGGGACTCTCTGCTGGCAGGTCAGACCCAAAGAGAGGGAGAAACTGAGTCACACAGATTCAATCCCTTTCCCCAAACTCATCATTCCATTCAGTTACCCATCTTCCCCTTACAGAATAAAAGGATAAGGAAAGATCTCATGAAGAAGACACATGAGTTAGAAGTAAGTGCAAGACACAAACCCTTCACATGTGACGGTGCAAATTCTTAGGAATGGCATGTAAAATTACTCTGTCCTTCCCGCTCCCACAAACCACGCTCTGAACTTCCCAGTCCACTTTCTCATTTACAGTGCCTTGGGACTGCCCTCTTGTATTTCGGATCATGACACTCTTGCATGAGAGAAAGAAGTAAAACTTCAATGACTTGGTTTGGTTGGAGTGGCACTTTCCATATGATAGAGCCTAGAGAAGGAGGAACAGGTTAGATTGGTGTGCTGGTTAAGGATGACTCTAACCTCTTCTCCATCTCCATGGAGAGGATGAAGTAGACAAATGTTCAAAAAGCATATCCATGTTTCAAATCACTGTTCAGAGCTAGAAAGAATGGAACAAGTCAGTCTGGAGCACACTTTTGGATTTACAAGGCTCAAATTTTTACAGTAATAATCTACTCCCGTAAGGATTTACACCCTCGGAAACCCTGTACAGGGTCGCTATGGGTAGGACCCGACTCGATGGCACTTAACAACAACAATTCACTCATGTATTCACTCAATAAGGTAGAAGGCATCAGGCCAGCCTTTATGAGATTGAAATCAATTCACTTATGAAACAAGAATTTACTGAGCATCTGTTTTAATCCCTATTACACCAGGCACTCAGTGAACACCCCAAGTGCACCTCGTCCAATCTGCTGGATATAACACTGAGAAAGACTGATACTGGAGCACACAAAAGTCTAGTTCTCTTTACCTGAAGAAAGATTTCTTCTTCATAGATTGCCTGGAATGGTGCAGTATAGGAAAACAAAATAAATGGCTGGTTCAATTAGTTAAAAATAAATGATTCATGGAAGATCGCACAACTCAGAACAAAAGGTTGATGAGAGTAACCCTTTAGGTAAGTAAACCCATTCTAATAAATAAAGTGCAGTGGCCTTCACAATGTTAAAGGGAAATCTGCCTCCTCCCACCCTTTATGGAAGAGCAACCGCTGACCTGACTTTGACCCTTAGAGAGCCCTGTCTACATTTTTAGATAGCATAGAAAGATCTCTTTCTGCTTGGGTTTTTTCAGAGCATTGTACATTTTGATAAAATTTTTAAACAACACAGCAGGCAAAAGAATAAAGGCTTTTCCCTTCTTTCGTCTTGATAAAACTGTGTATGAAATATGGAGAGGCAAAAAGTTCATGCCCAGAAACCCAAGAGCTATTTATACTCCCCTAATGAGCAAAACTTTTTTGGTCATTGATACATTTATTTAGTTTGCTATCTCAAAACCTAATATGAGCATGGACATATAGTAGGTGGTCACTGAGGACTTATTGGATGGATGGAGGGATGGATGAATGGGTAGATAGATAAATGAATAAATGAATATAGAGATGGATGGACAAATTAATGGATAGAAGTATAGATGAAAGGATGGATTGGTGAATGGATGAAGAGATAAATGGATGGATGAATGGAGGGATGTCTAGATGGAGGGAAGAGTGAGTGGAGAGGGAAATGGATGAATGGATGGAGGGACAGGATGATGGACAGAGGGATGGATAGGAGGATTGAAGAAGAAGTGGATGGATGGAAGGTAAGGTAGAGGGAAATGGAGGAATAAAATGTTTAGAAACCAGTCCGCAGTCCATACAGTTTCCCATGAGCACAGGGTGACTTTAGAACTAGGTAATAGTAACTATCTCAGTTACACTTCACCAGGGACAGGACTGATGCATTTGAATTATGGTGTTGGAAAAGAATATTAAAAGTACCATGGACTGCCAGAAGAGCAAACAAATCTGTGTTGGAAGAAGTACTTAGAAGCCAGAATGGTGAGACTTCACCTTTCATGTTTTGGACATGTTATCAGGAGGGACCAGTCCCTGGAGAAGGATGTACTCCTTTCCTGACTCTTCTTCCTTGGCCCCTCCTTCTCTGGTCATTTCTCTCTCCTTCTGTCTTATAAAGTAAAAAAGAATGCAGGCCACACCCCTGTGAAACGTCTCTTACATCAGATCAGAACTGTCACCTGAGTAAGTGGGTTGCATTCCACCCTTGTCCCCTTAACAACTGATTAGCTGATCACAAGAGATCACAACATTAGGGATGACTGTTGTTGTTAAGTGCCATTGAGTCAATTTTAACTCATAGCAACTCTGTATAGGGTTTCCCAGGAGCATCAAATGAACTTTAACCACCAACCCTGTGGTTCAAACCAGCCTTGCAGTCCAGCACAATAACGCACAGCACCACACCAGGACTCCTAGGGATGATTAGATCATTACATATCTATCTGCCAAATTACATCATTACATAACTGCTAAGCCAGTGAGCATCATGACCCAGCAAAGTATACCCAAAATTTGTGTGTGTGTTTGGGGGGGAGGAGGAGGAGACAGTTCAATCCATGACAGTCACTAAGCCCACAGTGAATTATAGAGATGATACCCCATTTTACTGACCCAATAGCCTCCAAGTTCCAGAAGGCACAAAAGATAAACAAGTCCTTCTTGCTCCGTTCTATGTCCTCAGTGGCCGAGCATTCTGTATAGCATAGGGTGGGTCCTGAATAAACATCTATTGCTTAAAGGAATGAATTAATAATCAACCCTCATCCTGAGTCAAAGTCAAAATGGTCAACTCTAAAACTGGGTTAAAAACTAAAAATATATTCTAAAATTCAAAATAATTAAAATATCCAGCCATAGGGGAAATACGAACAAAATCAAGGTACTTTCTCTTAATCGAAAAAAAGCTATAAAAAATATGTCAATGAAGAATTTGTAATAAGGCAGAAAAATGGTTATGATAATAATGGGGAAAAGGTAGAATTTAATACAAGGAAGCATGAAATTAAAAGATAGCAGAACTTTTTCACAAACTAAGTTTTAGAAACCTCTCATAGTGTAGAAAGGAGCTCTGGTAGCGTAGTGGTTACGAATCGGGCTGTGAACCTCAGGGTCAGCAGTTCGAAACTACCAGCTGTTCCACGGAAGAAAGATGATGGTTTCTGCTCCTGTAAAGATTTACAGCCTCGGAAACCCTGTATAGGGTCTCTATGAGTCAGAACCGACTCCACAGCACATAACAACAACAACATAGTGTAGGATCAGCACTGGACTGTGAACCACAAAGTCAGCAGTTCAAACCAACCAGCTGCCCCTCAGAAACCCTATACAGAGTCTCTGTGAGTTGGAACTGACTCAATGGCACTTAACAACAACATAGTGTATTTTGTAGTATAACCAGTTTACCAGCAACAACATAGTACATTTTGTGGTATAAGCACTGTAATGGAAACACAAACATAATACAGGTCTGGAGATAAGCAAAACTCTTCAGAGGTTTCCCTTTTTACTTCAGTTTACTCTTCTGTAGATTCCAATTAGCTTATACTAAAGTGAATACTTTCATAGCTAAGACAATTAAATTATTTTTTAAGAATAGGATAAATCTGGCCAGAATTCTAGAAATGGAAGCAAAAGACAATGAGTATACTACTGGTTCCTGGGTGGTGCAAAGAGTTGATACACAACCTAAAGGTTGAAGGTTCAAGTCCAAGCAGAAGTGCCTCAGGAAAAGGCAGGGGATTGCCCTCCATTAAAAATCCTATGGAGCACAATTGTACAGGGTTGTCATGAGTCCAAATCAGGGCTTTCAACTGGTTCATTCTGCCTGGTCCCCTGCTAATCATTTGCATTTTCACACCAAACATACTGAATCAGAATCCCCAGGTGATTCCTAGGCATATGGTTCAAAGACCTGGTCAGACTCCACCTCATCAGTATTTGCTTTGAAATGTGAGGGTAAGTCACATAGGAACTTTTATGAAACAAAAATATCAAAATGTGAAGCTATGGCTTATCAACCATGTGGGTCTGTACGTTTTTGAAGGTGGTGTTTCCAACTCTCTAGTTCTTACTCAAAGAATTCTACACTCTTCAATTTATACCACGTCAAAACTACAGTTTGAGTATTCTCCAAGGACTCAAATTCCTTTTAAATGTTCTTTGAGTTTGGAGGACAAAAAGAAGCAGTAAGATCCTGGCTGTAGGGTGAACGGATAAGGTTTCCCAAACAAAATTCTTACAGGACAGATCTTTTTTTTATGAAGGCACCCTAAGAAGACCAATACAAGTGTATTACTGAGAAAACTTGTCTGCAGCCATCCACTTATCACAGAAACATGTTTAGAATAAACCCTGTATGTATTAATTGAAACCCTAGTAGCAGTACTTTATGACTTATCTTCATAATAGTCAGATCTGGGGGTGGGGGTTGGGGACTTTTTTTATTAATTTTCTTTACGTTTTCCTTCCCCCCCACACACACACACAAAATCTGGTTCTAAAGTTGGTTATATATTTAATTATTATTAATAATGTATCATTTTTTAAATGAAGGTATAAATTCTGATTATGAAAACAAAGTGGCTCACAGACCTCAGTTTTTTGTTTGCTGAATTTTTTTCAGTAATCAAGAGAACAAACTCTTAGAAGGGTTGTTGTGGTAGCCAGTTTCCAAACTGGCTCCTGAGATCCAGCCTCCTGGTAGTCAGATCTCTAAGATCTGCTTCCATCTCCACACGGCCTTTTCTTCTTCCATTGCTGAATCTCCCCTGAGTGTTATTGTCTAAGAGCATTTATCATCATTTTAGGTCCTACATGGATAATTCAGAATAATTTCCTCTTTTCAAAATCCTTAAATTATGTCTGTATAATTCATGCCAACTCTACGTGTGGCAGAGCAGAATTGTTCCCCCCATGGGGTTTTCATTGGCTTTGACTTTTTAGAAGTAATCCATACTTCCAAGGAGCCTTGAATTGCCAACCTTCTGGCTAGTAACCAAGTGCTAAATGTTTCAGTCATCCAGTATTCAGTCAAGGTAATCAATAAAGTTCAAGGAATTAGGGCATGTATAGTGTTTGGGGGAGCCACCATTCAACCCACAACACCAACTATCTTGGTTTTCCCAGATCTAAGGGAGTTTCTAAGATGTGGCACTTACATTTCTGAAAGCAGGGAAGTCCTGGACAAAGAGGAATGAGTTGATTATCCTGGTTGAATTTAAAGACTCACTTCTGAAGAGGAACGTACTGCAGCATCGATGATGCGAAAGGCCAGGGCCTCCAAGTGGTGTGTTTCTTTCAGTCTCTCTAGGTTCACTTGCCCTAAGGAAAACCAGCAGTCATCTTGTGAGACAGCACTGTGAGAAGTGAATTTGGAAGTAAACGTAAGTCCTGCCAACATTCAAGTGAGAAAACGGAAGCCCTCTTCCCCAGTGAAACTTTCATATAATTGAGGCCACAAGGACACTTTGAATGGCAGGTTAGCGAGAAATCTGACTGGAACCACACTGCTAAGCTACTCCCATATAACTGACCCCTCAGAAACTGAGGTAATAAATGTTTGTGGGGTTTCAACCACTAAATTTTGAGGTGATTTGTTACATAACATGGATAGCTAATTTTATATTTGGAGTCCTAGTGTGGCATTGTAAGGAGCTCTGGTAGCATAGTGGTTACAAATCGGGCTGCTAACCTCAGGGTCAGCAGTTCGAAACTACCAGCAGTTCTGCAGGAGAAAGATGAGGCTTTCTGTTCCCGTAAAGATTTACAGCCTCGGAAACCCTGTGCAGGGTCACTATGAGTTGGAACCAACTCCATGGCACATTTCCACCACCAGTGAGGCACTGTAGGATAAGAACTGGACAGCTTACCAAAAAGTTGATAGTTCAAACCCACCAGTCTTCCCTTGGAAACCCTACACAGGGTTGCTATGAGTCAGAACTGACTGGACAGCACTTAACAACAACAATTTTCTATTTATAAATGTGAAATGAGAAAGCATTTCAACAGCAACACACACCAGTCCCATCATGATGACCCTTCTTTCTAAAGCATCTTAAGGTTACTTTCCTATCTTCTCTTCCTGAAATGGAGTAAAACTAATAGTTTCACAGGTAAAATCTCACTCAGGCCTCTTCCCAAGTTGCTCCCAAGCTGAGGTGCATCTGTGGAGAGCTGGTGTGAAGAAAAACACAGGGAGTAATAGCTGTCTGTGAAATTATTTGGGTCATCAAGATGCTGTTAACTGCAGGACTTGGACAGGAACGCTGTCACACCGCCTCCCAAGTCAGGCCTGCTTCAGGCCCAGGAAAAAGCACAGTCTCAGAGTCTGTTTACTCTTCTCACCTGGTTCCTCTAGGCCTGTGCCTCCTGCCTCTCCTTCACACCTGCTCAGAAGGGCTCTGCAGGACACACTGGGAGGTGTAAGCCTCATTACTGCTTCTCCTAAGATCCATTCCTGGGGTTTGTCTGGCAGGGCACAAACAAGAGTTCAGTGCAGATGGTGCCTTTTCATGACTTGAGTCAATTAACAAGGGATCCCAAGCCAGCCCGGATGGTCTCATCGCCAGAAGGGCCCTGGAGCAACGAATATAAACAACAGGCAAGCAATTTGTGAAAATGTCAAGTATGGTCCAAACACACTGACCCTTGTAAACCTGGACATGAACTTGGAAGTGCTGGACCCAGCCTGGCCTGGGATGGCAAAGAGGAAGCTGCTGCCCATGTGCCCTGTTCTCTAAACCAAAAGCCCCCAACCGATTGCGGTTTGTTTGTTCCGTCTCCTGGTGACCCCATGTGTTACAGAGAACTCTTCCATAAGGTTTCTCGGCTGTAGTCTTCACAGCAGCAGATCGCCACAGGTCTTTCTTCCACCATGCAGATGGGGGGAAGGGGGGAAGCTCAAACAGCCAACCTTTAGATGAACAGCTGAGCACAAACTATTTGTGACCTTAGTCTTTCCAACGCATCATGACACGTCTCATTGCCATTTAACTCTTCATGAATGTGAATCTTCTTGATCAAAGACCTCTATCTTCCTCTTTTATGTCCAATCAGCTCCCTTTCTATGATGCGTGAAAATATTGTATGTATCAGAGATGGCTGAGCCCAGCCTGCCATTCTAACAACTATTAAAAAAATAAGACCAAAAAAACCAGCAGCTTTAGTTTTAGGGAGACAGGAGGAAAAAGTTATCACCCAGTCAATTCTGACATATAAGCGATCCTGAAGGACAAGGTAGAACTGCCCGGTAGAGTTTCCAAGACTGAAATCTTTGCAAAAGCAGACTGCCACATTTTTCTCTTGTGGAGAGCGCTGGTGGAGTCTAGCAGCCAACCTTTTGTTTAGAAACAAAGCACTTAATCACTATGCCACCAGAACCCCTTAGCTTTAAGAAGTTGGTTGGTTGGTTATGTGCCGTGGAATCAGTTCTGACTCAGCGACCCTGTACAGGGTTTCTGAGGCTGTAACTCTTTACAGAAGCAGAAAGCCTCATCTTTCTCCCATGGAACAGCTGCTAGTTTCAAACTGCTGACCTTGAGGTTCATAACCACTACGCCACCAGAGCTCCTTAGCTTTAAGAAAATGGACTGCTAAATACACACTCCCTATCCAATAAGAACGTCTAGAACCTAAATAAGTGATGTTAAGACTCCAGGCACCACAATTCATCCTTTGCTGCTCCCCTCCCTCCCTTCTGCTAGTTCAGGGTGTTCTTGGCACTGTTTACCCAAAAACAAATACCTCTCTCAAGACTTTCTGTAAACTCACAGCTGTACAAGCCACAAGTTACAGAGATGATTAATTGATAAATGAGCACAGCTTAGCTGCTATAGACACAATTCGATTAGGGCAGATCACAATGTTATTACTACTGTATGTTGTTGCTGTTGAGTGCCACTGAGTTGATTCTGACTCATCTTTCTCCTGTGGAGCAGCTAGCAGATTCGAACTGCTGATGTTGCAGTTAGCAGCCCAACTTGTAACCCATTATGCTAGGAAACCCCATAGAGATTCCCTATGAGTCAGTACAAATATGATGGCAAACCACCACCACCAAACTCAACAGATGGAAGGCAGTGGCTCTGTAGGATAGGCACTGGACTGTGAACCACAAGTCAGTTGTTCGAGCCCACCAGCCACTTCGTGGGAGAGAGATGAGGCTTTCTCCCTTCTTTCTTCTCCCACGAAGATTGAAAGACTTGGGAACCCTGTGCAGAGTCGCTATGTGTCGTATCAGACTGGAAAGCACCTAACAACAAAGTCAACAGGGCCAGGAAGATGAGGAAAATTGTAACCTAAATTTAAAACTGGAAATTATAAGAAGATTTCATTTTATTTTGTATAAACTTTAAAAGGTGTTTTCATCAGGAAAGCAATGGGAAGACAGTAGCCCAAAATGGTCATATAGAAGACTTCTACAGTGTTGGCTTCTACAAAATTCTCCATATCCTGACCTACGTGGTAGTCACACGGGTGTTTGCTTTGTGATCAGTCCAAGCTCTACATTTCTGTTCCCTAAATTTTTCAGTATGTGGTTGGATAATAGCTCACAAGTATATATACTGGTATATGAGGGGGCTTCAAAAGCTTTTGGAAACATTCTATTATCTTAATCCCATATATATCAAATTCATAAGGAGCCCTGGTAGCACTGTAGGATAGGCAGTGGTCTGCTAACGACAAGGTTAGTGATTCAAACCCATCAGAGGCTCCAAGAAGAAAGATGAAGCGATCTGCTCCCATAAAGATATATAATCTTGGAAACCCTATATAGGGTCACTATGAGTCTGAATTAACTTGTTACCGATGGGTTTGGATTTTTGGTTCATATTTAATTCATGAAGGAGGTTGGTAGAGATATGGGATAGATGTTTGGGATAGATGGATGTGGGATAATTGCAAGGTCAGTGGTTCAAACCAACTGGTTCCTCTGAGGGAGTACAATCAGGCTGTCCACTCTTGTAAAGATTTACAGTCTAGGAATAACCCTATAGAGGGTTGTTATGAGTTGAAATAGACTTGAGGGCAGTGGGTTACTTATATATATTTTATATATATGGACCCCTCCAGTCACTCCTTGGAAACCCTATACAGGGTGGCTATGAATCAGAACCGACTCAAAGGCACTTAACAATTACTTGTTGTTAGGTGCATCACGTTGGTTCTGACTCACAGCGACCTATGCATAACAGAACAAAACACTGCCCAGTCCTGCAACATACTTAGAATTGTTGATATGCTTGAGCCCATTGCTGCTGCCACTGTGCCAATCCATCTCATTGGGAGTCTTCCTCTTTTTTGAAACCCTCCACTTTACCAAGTATAATGTCCTTCTCTGAGGACTGGTCCCTCCTGATAATATGTCCTAAGTACGAGAGACAAAGTCTGACCATCCTGACTTCTAAGGAGCACTCTGGCTGTACTTCTTCCAACACAAATGTGTTTGTTCTTCTGCCAGTCCATGGTACTCTTAATATTCGTCTTCAATACCATAACTCAAACATATCAATTTGAGTTATGATAGTCTTAATATTCATCTTCAACATCATAACTCAAATGTATCTTTTACAGTCTTCCTTATTCATTGTCCAACTTTCACATGCATATGATGCTATGGAAAATACCATAGCTTGGATCAGGCACACTTAGTCCTCAATCATCTTTGCTCTTGAACGCTTTAAAAAGGTCATGTGAGACAGATTTGCCTGATGCAATACGTCGTTTGATTTCTTGACTGCTGCTTGCCTAAGAATTGAAGTTGATCCAAGCAAAATGAAGTTGCTGACAACTTCAGTCTTTTCTCCATTTAGATGGAAACAATGCCTTCAGAAGTGTATAGACCTAGATGGAAGATTTGTCAAGAAAAAATAGCTTCACAGTTTGATACTTTTATTTAATACAAGTTTCTCTGATTTTGTAGAACACTTTTTGACTTACCCTTTTGCTTGTATGTGTGTATGTGCATGTTTCAAGGTTAATAGCCAATTTGAGAGTAAAAGTCTCTAACAAAGATTTTTCAAAAGTTTACTTCTAAGTACTTTCTTCTTATGGTGGCCTCCATGAACAAGCATGCCATATAATCTGCTGTTTGTAAACAGGTGTTCCCAGACCTCTTGCATCAAAGTAAACTGGGATGACTGTCAGAAAAGTAGATAGCTAGGTTCAACCCCAGCCCAAATGAAGCTGTTTGCTGTTGTTAGATGCTATCGAGTTGGTACCGACCCATAGTGACCTTATGCACAGCAGAAGGAAACACTGCCCGATCCTGGGGTGAAAGAGGAGGTGGAGGATGGCGGATCTACAACTCGAAATACCTAGAAAACCAAGAACGATGCTTTGCACCTTCCTTTCATCAGCACTCATCTGTCCATTTATGACAATTGTTTTTCTTCCCTGACCTCCCAGTGCATCTCAGGTGCTATGTTTGCGCTCTACCCACTTGTCCTCCACACTACTCCAGGGCAATATTTCTATAACACATGTAAGAGATCACTTCCTTAAAACCTTTCCACACACACACACACACACACACACACACACACACACAAATAAGCCAACCTCCTCAATAAATCTTACCTTTCCATCCTCTTCCCCCTGCATGCACCCTTTGTCCTCACAATTCTCACCTTGATGCCTTTGCCCAGAGGCCCATGTATGCCCTTTCTCTAGCAAAGGCCCTTCAAATGACAGCCTAAACCCACATCAAACGTCATGTCATCTGCCTACTATTCCTGCTGCCAAGACATTTTAAGGCCCTTCCCTTGCTACCCTGCACCACTAGAATCAGTACATTTTGTCTGTTCTTATAGAGAAGAGTCCCTGGATAATGCCAATGATCACATACTCAGCTGGAGGTTCAAGCCCATCTAAAGGTGCCTTGGAAGAAAGGCAATCGTACTTCTGAAAAATGATTATTTGAAAACCCTTGAAGCAGAGTTCTATTCTGATACACGTCACTATTGTGGTTGTTAGGTGCCATCGACCTTATGCACAACAGAATGAAACACTGCCCAGTCCCGTGCCAATCTAACAACCATTACGCTCCAATCCTTTGCTGCTGCCACTGTGCAAATCTATCTCATTTGAGTCTTCCTCTTTTTCTCCAACCCTCCACTTTAGCAAGCATAATGTTCTTCTTCAGAGACTGGTCCCTCCTAATAATATGTCCAAAGTATGAGAGACGAAAACAGGCCATTCTAATTTCTAAGGAGTTTTCTGGCTGTACTTCTTCCAACAGAGCTTTATTTGTTCTTCTGGAAGTCCATGGTACTTTTAATATTCTCCAATAGCATAACTCAAATGCATCAATTTTTCTACAGTCTTCCTTATTCATTCTCCAACTTTCATTTGTATGTGAGCCTATTGACAAACCATGGTTTGAGTCAGGTGCTGCTTAGTTCTCAAACTGACATCTTTGTTCTTTAACACTTTAAAGAGATGTTGTGCAATATATTTGCCTAATGCAACATGTCGTTTGATTTCTTGACTGTTACTTCCATGGGTGTTGATGGTTGATCTGAGCAAAATTAAATCTTGGACAATTCAATCTTTTCCCCATTTATTTTGATGTTATTTATTGGTCCAGTTGTGAGGACTTTTGTTTTCTATACATTGAGGTGCAACCCATATGCAAGGCTGTAGTCTTTGACTTTCATCAGTAGTATATTAAGTCCTTTTCACTTTCAGCAAGCAAGGTTGTATCATCCGCATATCACAGGTTGTTATTGACTCTTGCTCCAATCTTGATGCCACATTCTTCTTCGTATAATCCAGCTCGCTGAATTATTTGCTCAGCATACAGATTGAGTAAGTATGGTGAAAGACTACTACCTTGGCACACACCTTTCCTGATTTTAAACCATCCAGTTTCCCCATGTTCTGTTCAAACAACTGCCTCTTTGTCTGTGTACAGGTTCTTCGCGAGCACAATTAACTGTTCAGGAATACTCATTCTCCCCAACGTTGTCCATAGCTTGTCATGATCCCACAATCAAAAGTCCTTCGTAGTCAGTAAAAGCACAGGTAAACATCTTTCTGATAGTCTCTGCTTCCAGCCAAGATCCATCTAACATCAGCAATGATATCCCACATTCCATGTGCCCATCTTTTTTCAGCCTGAAACTCTGACAGTTTCCTGTCAATGTACTGCTGCAGTCATTTTTTAATTGTCTTTAGCAAAATTTTACTTGCATACTTAAAATATTTATTGATGCAGGGTAGCAAGGGAAGGGCCTTAAAATGTCTTGGCAGCAGGAATAGTAGGCAGATGAGATGATATTTATTGATGCCTTCAGTATGGATTGCATCTCAATGTAATGAAAACAAAAATCCTCACAACTGGACCAATAAACAACATGTTTTTATCAAGGGAGAAAAGATTGAAGTTGTCAAGGACTTCACTTTTCTTGGATCAACTATCAACACTTATGGAAGCAGCAGTCAAGAAATCAAACACTGTACTACATTAAGCAAATCTGCTGCACAAGACCTTTTTAAAGTGTTGAAGAGCAAAGATGTCAGCTTGAGGGCTAAAGTGCGCCTGATCCATGGTATTTTCAATTACTTCATATGCATGTGAAAGCTGGACAGCGAATAAGGAAGACCACAGAAGAATTGATGTGTTTGTGTTATGGTGTTGGAGGAGAATATTGAAAGTGCCATGGGCTGCCAAAAGAACCAACAGATCTGTGTTAGAAGGAGTGCAGCCAGAGTGCTTCTTGGAGGCCAAGATGGCCAAACTTCATGTCTCATAATTCGGACATATTTTCAGGAGGGACCAGTCGCTGGAGAAGGATACTATGTTTGGTAAAGTGGAGGGTCAGAGAAAAAAGAGAAAACCCCCAGTGAGATGGATTGGCAAAGTGGCAGCATCAATGGGCTCAAGTGTGGCAACAACAGTGGGGTTGGCCCAGGATCGGGCAGTGTTTCATTCTGTTGTGCATAGGGGTACTGAGTCAGTACCAACTTGATGGTACCTAACAACAACATCAACAACCAATCAGTTGGCCATGATGCTGTCTTTCACATTTCTTGGCATAGATGAGTGAGTGCCTCTAGTGCTCCCTCAGTTTGTTGAAAGATTTCAATTTGTATTTTTTGCCAATGCCTTCAGTGCACCTTGGACTTCTTCCATAATTATCATTGGCTCTTGACCATATGCTACATTTTGAAATGTTTGAACATCAACAATTTATTTTTGGTACACTGACTCTGTGTATACTTTCCATCTTCTTTTGATGCTTTCTATATTATTCAACATTTTGCCCATAGAATCCTTCAATATTGCAATTCTAGGCTTGAATTTTTTTCTACAGTTTTTTTCAATGTGAGGAATGCTGAGTGTGTTCTTCCCTTTTGGTTTTCTAACTCCAGATCTTTGCACATTTCATTATAATATTTGATTTTGTCTTCTGGAGCTGCCCTTTGCAACTTTCTGTTCAGCTCTTTCTACTTCATTTCTTTCATTTGTTTTAGCATTTCTATGCTGAAAAGCAGGTTTTGGAGTCTCTTTTGACATTAATTTTGGTCTTTTCTTTCTTCCCTGTCAACTTAATGACCTTTTGATTTATGTATGATGTTCTTAATGTCATACCACAACTCTTCTGGTCTTCAGTCGTTAGTGACTAATGCATCAAATCTCTTCTTGAGATGGTCTCTAAATTCAGGTGGGATGTGTTTAAGGTTATATTTTGGCTCTTGTGGACTTGTTTTAATTTTCTTCAACTTCAACCTGAATTTGTATAAGAGAAGTTGATGGTCTATTCCACAATATTGCCCTGGTCTTCTTTTGGCTGATTGGGTGGAGCTTTTCCACTGTCTTATTCCACAGATGTAGTCAATTTGATTTCTGTGTATCCCAACTGGTGAGGTCCATGTGTATTCTTTTATGTTGTTTAAAAAAGATATCTGCAATAAAGAAATCATTGGTCTTGCAAAATTCTATCATGCAATTTCCAGCATCATTTCTGTCACCAAGGCCATATTTTACTACTACAGATCCTTCCTTCCTGTTTCCAACCTTTGCATTCCAATCACTAGTAATTATCAATACATCTTGCATGTTTGATCAACTTCATATGGAAGAAGTTTGCAGAATTCTTCAATTTCATCACCACTGGCTTTAGTGGTTGGTGTGTACATTTGAATAATAGTTGTATTAATTTGTCTTCCTTGTGGTGGTGGTAGTGGTTATGTGCCATGGAGTCAGTTCCAACTCAGCGACCCTGCATAGGGTTTCTGAGGCTGTAAATCTTCACGGAAGCAGAAAGCCTCATCTTTCTCCTGCGGAACAGCTGGTAGTTTCGATCTCATAATCACTACTGTACCAGAGATCCTTTGAACTTCCTTGTAGGTGTATGGCTATTATCCTATCACAGATAGCATTGTACTTCAAAACAGATCTTGAAATGTCCTTTTTGATGATGAATGTAATGTCATTCCTCTTCAATTTGCCATTCCTGGTATAGTAAACCATGTGATTGTTGGATTCAAAATGGTCAACACCAGTTCATTTCTGCTCACAAATGCCTAGGATATTGATCTTTATGAGTTCCATTTCATTTTTGACAGCTTCTAAATTTCCTAGATTCATACCTTGTACATTTCATGGTCCAATTACTAATGGATGTTTACAGCTGTTTCTCCTCATTTTGGGTTGTGCCCCACCAGCAAATGAAGGTCCCAAGGGCTTTACTCCATTCACGTCATCACAGTCAACTCTACTTTGAGGAGGCAGCTCTTCCCCAGTCATACTTTGAGTGCCTTCCAACCTGAGGGCTCATTTCCCAGCACTATGACAGATAATATTCTGGAGCATTTCATGATGTTTCAATATTCAATATTCAATATTCTGGTGCTGACAGTGTTCCATTGCTATTCATGAGGTTTTCAGTGAACTAAATATTCAGAAGTAGTCCATCTCTCCTTCTTCTTAGTCTGTCTTCATCTAGAAGTTCATCTGAAACGTATCCACCATGGGTTACCCTGCTGGTATTTAAAATACCAGTGGCTAGCTTCCAAAATCACAGCAACACACAAACCACCAAAGTATGGCAAACTGACACGTGAGTAGTGTGTGACACACATGGGGTTGTGTCAAAATGGCATAGAGGCCATACCTGACCTCCTGTGACTGTACAAGGAAGAAAGAAAATCAAACTCCACATGTTATGATTCCTATGAGGCAGAGGTCAGACATGCCTCCACCCTCTGTTTTTCTTTATCCTATCCTGGCACTAACCATCCTTCCCATGGCAATCTTTACTTCCCTGCTGGGTTTGATAATTCATTGCTCTGACCACACAGAACTCATAGACAATACTCAGGATAATAGGGTTTATTATGGAAGTTGACAGGATAAGAAACAACTCAGGATACAGCAGTTCTCTGGTCAGGAACAAACTATTTCAGCTGTATTTCAGACATGCCTCACTCTTAACCTCACACTTGACTTCAGCTAGGGCAAGTATTACAGAACTCCCATGCTTCAGATAAATGCCCAAAGGGCACAATCTGTAGGCCAGCCCCCTGCCCAAAGGCACTCCACTTTACTCTGTCTGGGGGCTGGGAAGTCTTCGGGTCTCCCCCTTCATGTTGGTACTTCTCTGTTCAGGGATCTCGAGGTCTGAAGAACATGTGCTGCTCATGGTTCTTCTTCCTTAATGGTCCAGGGATCATCTGTTCCTACTTCTGAGATGGTTCCTTTTAAACCCAGTGGAATAACAAAACTGACCTATCCCTGAGTTAGAGTCCCATACACCCTATTTGCATGGTCCCGCCCAATCAATTGGAGTCCTGGTATGGCACTGTAGGATGAATGCTCCGACCTCAAGGTCGGTTTGATCTGCAAGGTCGGCAGTTCAAACTCACCAATCACTCCTCAGAAACCCTATACAGGGTAGATATGAGTCTGAATTGACTTGACAGCACTTAACAACAACCCCATAGCAACTAAACCCACTGTATCACGTGTTGCCATAAGTAGTGTAGTGGTTACAAATCGGGCTGTGATCCCGCAAGGTCAGCTGTTCAAAACTACCAGCTGTTCCTGAGGCTTTCTGCTCCCGTAAAGATTTACAGCCTCGGAAACCCTGTGCAGGATCGCTATGAGTTGGAACCGACTCCATGGCACATCACCACCACATGTTGCCATGAGGTGGAATTAACCCCAAAACAACTGGTTTTTTGTTTTTTTTTAATGGAGAATTTCCCTACTAGCTTATGAACACCTAAAGTTTGGGACCATGCCTTCTCTTTGAATTGCCTAAAGCCTTGAAGTTTGACACATACTAGTTGCTTAGTAAATGTCTCCTCATTGAATTTTATTGACTAATAAAATCTGCTCTTTGACACTTCAGCTTTGAACACTCTTGTCTAAGCTGTTCTCTTTTTGCTCTTTTTTGTTTCCTTTTTGAACGCTTGATCATTTCTGGCCTATAAAGATGCTGCTGCTTTCTTTGCTAAGTAAGCCTCCTGTCATGGATCAGACTTGAGTCTGAGCAGCCAACACTGATGCCAGTAACTATACCCATTATGCACTTCTTCTGCCAACAGGTGAACAACCTAGGGCAAGGTGAGCACAGTAACTGAAAGGCATTCTGTCTTTTTGCCAGTTGATGGAGCCTTCTTCTGAAGCAGCAGACAGCAGATAAAATTAATCTCACCTGGAGCAGAGATGGCTCATAGGATACTTCCCTCCCTCCCTCTAAACCAAAGTACCTTTTCTTCCATACTGTTTTGCAGTCTCGATTTCTAGCCCCCTTCCCTGGAAGTAGAAGCCTTTGGTGGCACCATGTTCCAGTACTCTTCTGCTAACCAAACAGTCAGCTGTTTGAACCCAGCAGCCACTCCAAGGGAAAAAGATTTTACAGCCTTGAAAATTCTATGAAGCGATTCTGTTCTGTTCTATAGAGTTGCTGTGTTTTGAAATAGATTTGAATGTAATGGGGTGTTCTGTTATGTTTTGTTCTGGACCTCACCTTCTCAGTAAGGTTCCTTTTCCAGCCTGAGCTGATATTACGGATTAAATTGTGCCTTCCCCCAAAATATGTGTTGAAATCTCGTCCCATATACTTCGGGATGTAATTCTGTTTGGAAATAGGGGGTTTGTTGTTGTTGTATAAATTAGGGTGGGTTCTAAATGTAATCACTTATGAGTTATTAAAGCAAAAACAGCAAAAACAAAAATAGGGCAGATACAGAGACATGCAACCACAGGGAAAGACAGATGTTATGTGAGTTTGTCACCAGGGATGGAATTAACATGGTCGACACCCTGATTTGGATTTCTAACCTCCAGAGCTGTGAGGAAATAGATCTCAGCTCTTTTGAGGCCTCCACTTGTGTTATATGTCCTATAGCGGCACTGGGAGGCAAAAACTACCAAAAAAACTCACTGCCATCAAGTTGATTCCAACTCATTGTGACAAAATAGGGCAGATTAGAATTGCCCGTAGGGTTTCCAAGACTATAAATGTTTACAGAAGTAGACAGCCTTATCTTCCTCCTGCAGAGAAGCTGGTGGGTTCAAACCACCAACTTTTTTGGTTAGCTGCAGAGCACTTTAACCACTGTGCCACCAGATTGCAAAGAATCACCTTGGAATGATGTGAACTAAATAGGAAACCACACTGACTGGTTCAATGGCTAGGCACAGTCTAAAACTGAAAACAAATTCAGTGGAACAAACCCTGGGTCCACAGAAAAAAGCACTGCTGAAAATTTCAAACAATGGGAAGCATTTTGACTCAGGGATGTGTCTTAGTTTCCTAGTTTCCTGTTGTTGCTGTTGTCCGGTGCCATCGAGTCAGTTCTGACTCACAGCAACCCTGTAGTTGCTGTAGAGAGCCTCATCTTTCTCTGCACAGAGTGGCTGGTGGACTCGAATTGCTGGCCTTGGGGTTCAAAGTTCAGTGCTTATCCAACAGAGCTACCACATTCCCCTCCGAGTTTCCTAGAGGCTAAAATAAATCAAATCAGAATCTCGGTCACCTAGTTTGCAGTGATGAGTGGTCATCCTCTGCTGCTTCTAGAAGCATCTGCCCATCACCACATGGCATTTCTCCCTGTGTGTGTCTGTGTATCTGATCAGCTCTTCTGTAAGACAATACTCAGGAGTTGCTAGGTTTAGGTCCCACCTACTCCAGTATGAGACTAAGTCCAAAAGTATTGCTACCAAACCCTATCAACCTTTATTAAACAAGGAACAATTAGAAGCTATTGTTCTTCTACATATCCTCCATCTACTACACAGTTCTGAAGGAAGTGTTTCCATCTGCTTAACCCTTCCCCCCAAAGAATTCTGTGCTCCAAAGGCAGTTTTGGCACCCTCGAGAGACTCAAAATTGGTGTTCCTTTTAAATTTCCTTCGAGTTTTGGAGACCGAAAGAAGTTTGGGGGTGAAAACATGGCTGTAGGGTGGATTGGGTATGGTTTCCCTGTAAAATTCTCATAGACCAGACCTTGCTATTCTTAAAGAATGAGCAGACGCACTGTTATGATGGGGGGAAAATTCCTCAGTGAAAGTTTCCTGCCTTTTTCCTTATCAATGCAAAATTCCATTTTGTTAAAACTTCATAATAATCCCCCATGATCATCTAGTGTCATTTGAGAAAATCTATCAAGATGACCCCTTTAGAGTCCAAAACAAAGAAACAGTCATCATAATCTCTGACCTGACCTCTCTGCCTTGAATTTACCTGGTCCAGCAGATTCCTCTGGAAGCCACTGTTTTCATTGGCTCTGTTTTTTCTAAAGGCACACTAAGAAGTATAAGACAAGTATATTGCTAAGAAAACTTATCTGCAGTCATCCACTGACCACAGAGACATGTTTTGTTTGGAAAAAAACCTGTGCATGTAAGGAGCCGAGGTGGCACTGCAGGGTAAACACTGGACTACTAACCGAATGATCAGCAATTCAAATCTATCAGCTTCTTCATGGGCGAAGGATGAGGCTTTTTGCTCCAGTAAAGATTTATAGCCTTGGAAACCCTAAATTGTTGTTGTTGTTAAGTGCCATTGAGTTGATTCTGGAAAACCTATACAGGCTCACTAGAAGCTAGAATCAACTTGACGTCAGAGCATGTTTTGATTCATTTTTTTAATGTATGAAATGGTACCCTAATAACAATACTTTTTGTCCTACCCTGGTGTGTCCTCACTAACATAACAAGTAAGATCTTAATTTCCAAACAAGGTCACATTCACAGGTCCAGGGGTCAGGATTTCAACATGCATTTTTAGGGAGTACAGTTGAATCCACAGCATTGTAGACAATAACACCAGTCTTTAGTTCCACAGCACTCTCTGCTCAATTGGGTTCAATAATTCACTTCAATGACCACACAGAACTCAAATATCATACAGTTGTGCGGTTTATTAGGGAACTCAACAAGTTACACTGCAGGACTAGAATACTCAGGATACAGTTCTTTGGACTGGACAACCTCTCCTCAGCCATACCCACAGGCAGATCTCTCTCTGTTCAGACAATGTAGCAAAGATCTTTAAGGGCTGCTAATAAATGCTCACAAGGCGCACACTCCACCTGAAGTCTCAGCTTGAAGGCAATAGACTTTAGCTAGGTAGATCAGCAAACCTTGTTTTTGTTCGGTGCCACGACCTCAGTTCTGACTCATAGCAACCCTATACACAAGAGGACGAAATACTTACCAGTCCTACGCCGTCCTCACAATTGTTGTTACACTTGAGTCCTTTGCTACTGCCACTGTGCCAATACATCTTGTTGGGGGTCTTCCTGTTTTGGTAACCCTCCATTTTACCAACCACAGTGCCCTTCTCCAGATACTGGTTCCTCCTGATAATATGTCCAAAGTATAAGAGACAAAGTCTCACCATCTTCTAGGGAACATTCTTCTTTCGACACAAGTTTATTTGTTCTTCTAACAGTCCATGACACTTTCAAATTCTTCATCAACACCACAACTCAAGTGCATCAATTCTTCTATGATCTTTATTTATTGCCCAACTTTCACATACACATGAAGATATTGAAACTACCATGGCTTGGGTCAGGCATACCTTAGTCCTCAAATTGATATCTTTGCTCTACAACACTTTTAAAGGTGTTGTGCAGCAGATTTGCATAATGCAATATGTCATTTGGTTTCTTGACTGCTGCTTCCATGAGTATTCATAGTGGATACAGGAAAAATGAAATCCTTGACAGCTTCAATCTTTTCTCCAGGTATCTTGATGCTATTTATGGGTCCAGTGGTGAGGATTTTTGTTTCCTTTACATTGAGCTGCAACCCATACCGAAGGCTACGGTCTTTGATCTTCATAAGTAAATATTTTGAGTCCTCTTCGCTTTCAGCAAGCAAGGTTGTATCATCTGCTTATCACATATATTTAATAACTCTTCATCCAATCCTGATTTCATGTTCTTATTCATATAATCCAACTTCTCAAATTATTTTCTCAGTGTACACATTGAATAAGTATGGTGAAAGAATATAACCCTGGCACACACTTTTCCTGATTTTAAACCATTCAGTGTCCCCTTATTCAATTTGAACAACTGCCCTTTGATACGTACAGGTTCCTCACGAGCACCATTAAGTGTTCAGGAATACTCGTACTTCGCAATGTTATCCATAGCTTGTTATGATCCACACAGTAAAAAGCCTTTGCATAGTCAATAAAGCACAGTAAAAATTCTTCTGGTATTGTCTGCTTTCAACCAAGTTCCATCTGCTATCCCTCATTCCACATCAGCAATGATATCCCTCATTCTATATCAGCAATGATATCCCTCATTCCACATCAGCAATGATATCCCTCATTCTATATCAGCAATGATATCCCTCATTCTATATCAGCAATGATATCCCTCATTCCACATCAGCAATGATATCCCTCATTCCACATCAGCAATGATATCCCTCATTCTATATCAGCAATGATATCCCTCATTCCACATCCTTGTCTGACTCCAGCTTGAACCTTTAGCAGTTACTTGACAATATATTGTTGTACAGTCGTTTTTGACTGATCTTTAACAAAATTTTACTAGCATGTGATATTAATGATATTGTCCAATGGGCATAAATATGGGTCTCTTCCAATCAATTAGCCAGGTAGCTGTCTTCCAAATTTCTTGACAAATTTCTTGAGTACCTCCAATAATGCATCAGTTTGTTGAACGATTCTAATTTGTATTCCATCAGTTCTTGGAGACTTGTTCTTTGCCAATGCCTTCAGTACACATTGGACTTCTTCCTTCAGTACATTAGATCTTGATCATATGCTACCTCTTGAAATGGTTAAACATCAACTATTACTTTTTGATACAGTGACTCTGTGTATTCCTTCCATGTTCTTTTGATGCTTTCTGCATCATTCAATATTTTGCCCAGAGAACCCTTCAATATTTCAAGTTGAGGCTTGACTTTTTTATTCAGTTCCCTCAGCTTGAGAAATGCTGAGTATGTTCTTCCCTTTTGGTTTTCTAACTCCAGATCTTTGCTAATTCATTGAAATACTTGACTTTGTCTTCTCAAACTGTGCTTTGGAATTTTCTGTTCAGTTCTTTTAATTCCTCATTTCTTCCATTTGCTTTAGCAACTCTAAGCTGAAGAGCAATTTCAGAGTCTCTTCTGTCATCCATTTTGGTCTTTTCCTTCTTTCTTGTCTTCTTAATGCTCTTTTGTTTTCTTCGTGTATGATGTTCTTGATGTCATCCTACAACTCATCTGGTCTGTGGTCATTAGTATCTAATGCATCAAATCTATTCTTGAAATGAACTCTAAATTCAGGTGGGATATGTTCAAAGTCATATTTTGGCTCTCATGGCCTTGTTTTAATTTTCTTCAGCTCAGCCTGAACTTGTACATGAGCAACTGATGTTCTGTTCCACAGTCTGCCCCTTGCCTTGTTTTGGCTGATGATATGGGTTTACTCCAGCATCTCTTTCCACAGATGTAGTCAATTTGATTTCTGTGTATCCCGTCAGGTAAGTCCATGTGTATAGTTGTCTTTTATGTTGCTTAAGAAAGGTATTTGCAATGAAGAAATCATTGGTCTTGCAAAATTCTATCATGCAATTTCCAGCATCATTTCTGTCACCAAGGCCATATTTTACTACTACTGATCCTTCCTTCCTGTTTCCAACCTTTGCATTCCAATTACCAGTAATTATTAATATCACTTAATTGCATGTTTGATTAAATTTAGCCTGAAAAATTTGTAGAATTCTTCAATTTCATCATCACTGGCTTTAGTGGTTGGTGAGTAAATTTGAATAATAGTGGTATTAACTGTTCTCCCTTGTAGGTGTATGGATATTGTCCAATCACAGACTACATAATACTTCAAGACTGATCTTGAAATTTTTTTTTTTTTTTTTGAAGATGACAACATCATTCCTCTTCAATTTGTCATTCCCGGCATAGTAAACCATGTGATTGTCAAATTTAAAATGGCCAATACCAGTCCATTTTAGCTCATTCTAGGATATTGATCTTTATGCATTCCCTTTCATTTTTGACAACTTCCAATTTTCCTAGATTCATAATTTATACATTCCATGTTCTGCTAATGGGAAATGGATGTTTTTAGCTGTTTCTCCTCATTGAGTTGTGTCTCATTCAGCAAATGAAGGTCCCAAAGCTTTACTCCATTCATGTCATCATAGTGAACTCTACCTTGATGAAACCTCTCTTCCCAGCTGTATTTTGAGTGCCTTCCAACCTTAGTGGCTTCACTTTCTGGCACTATAGTTGACAATATTCCGGTGTTATTTATAATGTTTCAATATTCAGTATTCTGGTCATAGCTGACAATGCTCCACTGCTATTCATAGGGTTTTCAGTACGTAAACATTCAGAAGTAGTCTGTCGCTCCTTCTTTCTAGTCTGTCTTAGTCTGGAAGCTCATCTGATACCTGTCCACCATGAAGGACCCTGCTGGTATTTAAAATATTGGTGGCATAGCTTCCAGCATCACAGCAACACACAAGCCACCACAGTATGGCAAACTTACAGATAAGCAGTGACAGCAATCCTAACTCCCCCCAGTTAAGTGCCTGGAGGTACCCCATTCTGCAGGAAAGCCTCCTCATTTTGCTTATTCTGTGGACTCAGACGTCGACTACTCTGTCTCATGTTCTGGTTTTGGTTCTGATGCTGATGTTCCTTTGCCACTCCTCAAGTGTCACAGTTTTCTGTCTCTTGGTCAAGGCGGTTCAATGCACAGGAATCGTTGGGTCCAAAGGTTGTGCTCTTCTCTGATGGGAGTGAGATCCCCCACTCTTGACTCTGAGATGGCTTATTTTATATCCATGCTAGAGTTTCAAGTTTTTACCATTACAATCAACTCTGTTAACATCCACAGCTGGCTAATGTTTATCCTATCAGTATCTTCTAGTCACCTTCTATTAGCCAGACCAATCAGGAAAAGATCATTTGTTAGGAGTTATAAAGACTAAGCCTAGAAGAGTGTTGTTAAATAATTCACTATACCACAAGCACTATGCTAACATCAAAAAGAAACCTAGGTAAATGTCAAAATGTCATAGAAACAATCTAGAGATCAACAACTCCATACCTTCATTTTACAGATGAGGAAACTAAGGCCCAGAGAGGGGAAGTGACTTGTTCAAGATCACACAGTTGGTTGATGATAAGTCTGACTTCATTCAGGATCCCTTCCAGGTTTCATAGTTAAGTTTGACTACTCATTGGCCATAACAAAATCCAGAGCTCCTCAACACCTCTGCCCAGCCCATCTCCCATCTGCTTTTAAGGGAATTATTTCTGATGCCATGGCCTATGCTAATGAAATAGCACATCTGATCACTTAGCAGTTGCAGAAAATGTACTCTCTCCCAAGCACTTAGCGTGGTTGGATTTAAGCCATGGTTTCTAAATCTGTACCAGATTACCTGGAGCATTTTCTTAAAACACAGAATCCTGATCCTCCCACTGGTATTTTCTGTGTCAGTAGGACTGAGGCATAGCTCGAAAACACGCATTTTTTAACTCCTCCACTAATCCCCTCTAAGACAATATTTTGTGACCACTAAGTCAGCCGCCATTTTGGGGTCCTTCCTAAATGGGAGACCCTAAATTCCATACCTCTGTTGCACTAGAGACCCAACTTTCCTCATTAACAAAAGGGATGAAATTTGAAGCATGGGTTGTTTTTGTTTTGGGTTTTGGGTTTTTATCCAGATCCATGTAGGAAAGGAAGCATCCAGAGAGAAGGTCACTCAAGGTCACTAACAGACTGCCTTAGTCAGCAGTAGAGCCCAGGACTTTTAACACACTCACCACGAGGTGATGCTGTCCTATAGAATAAACAGCAAAAGGAAGCCCTGTGACCCTGAATGACTCAGCTGTTCATTACCCTGCAAGGTGAAAGTCAGTGATTGTCTGAGCACCATCTTTTCATGGAGGATATTACAGTGATAATGCTTACCTCTACTTCAGGCAACTGGAACACTTAAAAAACACAGAAAATATAACAGTGTTGGGGAAGACAGACTGTCTTTTTAAAATAACTCAGACAAGATATTCCCCCGTTAAGTGACTATACCAAGTAAAATTTCCATTTGGAGCCAGTATGATAATATGACAAATGAGAGTGCTGACAACTTAAACCCATGTTCATATAACTTGGGTTGGATGGGTGGCCTCACTCAGTGTGGTTACTTCAATTTATAATTTATGGAAGTCAGCCTAACACCAACATGTACTGTTCTCAGCCACTAGATCATTTCAGTCTCCATCAAATGCAAAACCCCTTTCTAGACAAAGTGATGGGGAAGAGGATTCTAGGGTGAAACTCATAAATCTTTGCAGCTGCAAACACTATCATCGAGGACTGGGGACCGAAGAGCTGGCTTAAGAGTATTGTTTAGGATCTTAGCAATCTAGTGCTGTGAAAACAGAAATACCACAAGTGGTGGCTTTAACAAGCAGAAATTTACTTTCACACAATTTGCTGTTGCTGTTGTTGTTAAGTGTTATCACTTTGGTTCCAACTCACAGAGACCCTATATAGGGTTGCCAAAGAGTGGCTGGTGGCTTTGAAACACTGATCTTGTGGTTTGCAGTCCAGTGCTTATCCTACAGCACAGAGACAAGAAGCCCAAATACAGAGTGCTGGCTGTAGTGGAAAACTTTCTCACTGTGTCGGCTCTGGTGGCAGGACCTTTGTCTCTTCAATTTCTGCTTCCTGGTTCCTTGGATATCTCCAAGTGCCTTAGCATCTATATTATCCCTCCTCTGCTCATTTGTTTAATTTCTTTTATATCTCAAAGATACACCCTACACTACCAAAGACAACTCAGGTCCAAGTAAAATTAAAACTACAGGCATGTAGGTTAAGATTTACAACACATATTTTGGGGAAATAATTGAATACATAATACTTAGCAACTGAAGAACTACCTCTTGTCTGTCTGTTTGTCTTGCTGTGGTGGCTTTTATATTGCTATGATGTTGGAAGCTATGTCACTAGTATTTTTAAAACCAGCAGGGTAACCCATGGTAGACAGATTTAGGCAAAATTTCCAGACTAAGGAAGACAGGAAGAAGAGAGGCAGATGACTTCTGAATGTTTTGCTGTTGGGTGTTATTGTGTCAGTTCTGACCCATAGTGACGCGATGCCCAACAGAACGAAACGTGGCCTAGTGCTACATCATCATCACAATTCGCGCTACGCTTGAGCCCCTTACTGCTGCCACTGCGCCACTCCATCTCATTAGGGATGACCCTCCACTTTACCAAACATGATGTCCTTCTCCAGAGACTGGTCCCTCCTGATGATATATCCAAAGTATGAGAGACTAAATGTGGCCACCTTTGCTTCTAAGGAACATTCTGGTTGTACTTCATCCAACACAGATTTGGTTGTTCTTCTGGCAGTCCATGGTACCTTTAATATTCTTCTGTAGTACCATAACTCAAATGCATCAATTCTTCTGCGGTCTTCCTTTTTACTGTCCAACTTTCACATGCATATGAGGTTTTTGAAAATACCACGGCTTGGGGTTGGGCGCACCTTAGTCCTCAAACTAACAACTTTGCTTTTGAACACTTTATAGAAGTCTTGTGCAGCAGATTTGCCTAAAGCAATA
>NW_006408532.1:15076687-15167100 GCF_000296735.1 Chrysochloris asiatica | reverse complement strand
ACATTCTGCAAGTTTGCTCCCGGCCACCAGTTCCTAGTCCTTCTCTTCCTAGTTGATGAATCTAGAGTCCTCCATGCCCCCATCTCTATCTCCATCTCTGGTGCCGCTGCTTCTCTGGATAAGGTCCCACATTCCATCCGTGCACTCCTCTCTTGATGGTCCTAGGGTCCTCCGTTAACAACTTTGCTTTTGAACACTTTATAGAAGTCTTGTGCAGCAGATTTGCCTAAAGCAATATATCATTTGATTTCCTGACTGCTGCTTCCATGAGTGTTCATGGTGAATCCAAGATAAGTCTTTGACAACTTCAATCTCTTCTCCATTTATCATGATGTTATTAATAGGTCAAGTGGTGAGGATTTTTGTTTTCTTTACATTTAGATGCAATCCACACCGAATGTCTCTGATCTTCATCAATAAGTGTTTTAAATCCTCTTCGCTTTCAGGAAGCAAAGTTGTATCACCTACACATTTCAGGTTGTTAATCAGTCTTCCTCCAATCTTGATGCCACATTCTTCTATAATCCGGCCTCTTGGATTATTTGCTCCACATACATATTGAATAAGTATGGTGAAAGAATACAACCCTGGCACACACCTTTCCTGATTTTAAACCATTCTGTGTCCCTTTGTTCTGTTTGATGTGTGCCTCTTGGTCTATGTACCTTCCTCAAAAGCACAAAATAAGTGTTCTGGAATGTTCATTCTCCGAATTGTTGTCCATACTCTGTCATGATCCACACAGACAAAAGTCTTTGCATAGTAAATAATGCACAGGTAAACATCTTTCTGATATTCTCTGTTTTCGGCCAAGACCCAACTGACGTCAGCAATGATATCTGAACGTTTGGCCACTGAAAACATTATGAATAGCAGTGGAACATTGTCAGATATAGCACCAGAAGATGAAAACACTATGGATAGCACCAGAATACTGTTAAAGTACCAAAAGATGAGTCCCTTAGGTTGGAAGTCACTCAAAATACAAGTGGGGAAGAGCTGTCTCCTCAAAGTAGACTTGATCATAATGACATGAATAAAGTAAAGCTTTTGGGACCTTCATTTTCTGATGCAGTCCAACTCAAAATGAGGAGAAACAGCTGCAAACATCCATTAATAATCAGAACATAAAATGAATGAAATATGAATCTAGAAAAATTGAAAGTTGTCAAAATTAAATGATAAACATAAAAATCAATATCCTAGGCATTGTTGTTGTTGTTAAGTGCCTTTGAGATGATTCTGGTTCATAGCAATCCTGTATAGGATTTCTGAAGAGTGATTGGTGAGTTTAAATTGCTATCCTTGCAATTCAAACCAACCTTTCAGTCCAGTGCTTATCCTACAGTGACACACCAGGACTCCTAGGCATTAGTGAGCTGAAATGGATTGGTACTGGCAATGTCAAATCAGACAATCATACAATTTACTATGCAGGGAATAACAAATTCAAGAGGAATGGCATCTCATTTATCATCAAAAAGAACATTTCCAGATCTATCTTGAAGTACGATGCTGTCTTATAGGAAAATATCCACATGCCTACAAGGAAGACCAGTTAATACCATTATTGTTCAAATTTACACAGCAACCACTAAAATCAGTGATAATGAAATTGAAGAATTCTACTAACTTCTTCACTCTGAAATTGATCAAACATGTAATCAGATATACCAACAATTACTGGTAATTGGAAATCCAAGGTTGGAAAGAATGAGAAAGGATCAGTAGTAGGTAAATAAGTTCTTGGTAACAGAAATCATGCTGGAGATCTCATGATAGAATTTTGCAAGACCAATTACTTATTTATTGCAAATACCGTTTTTAAACAACATAAAAGACAACTATACACATGGACCTCTACAGATGGAATACACAGAAATCAAACTGACGACATCAGCTAAATATCACCAGCCAAAACAAGGCCAGGAGCAGAGTGTGGAACAGACCATCAATTGCTCATATGCAAGTTCATATTGAAGCTGAAGAAAATTTAAAAAAAAAACAAGTCCATTAGAGCCAAAATATAACCTTGAACATAACCCACCTGAATTTAGGGACCATCTCAAGAACAGATTTGATGCACTAGACACTAATAACCGAAAACAGAGAAGTTGTGGGATGACATCAAGAACATCATACATGAAGAAAGCAAAAGGTTATTAAAAACCAGGAAAGAAAAAGACCAAAATGGTTGTCAGAAGACACGCTGAAATTTGTTGTCTAGCATAGAGATGCTAATGGATATGGAAGAAATGAGGAATTAAAAGAGCTGAACAGAACATTTCAAAGGACAGCTACAGAAGACAAAGTCAAATATTATAATGAAATGTTCAAAGACAGAGAGTTAGAAAACCAAAATGGAAGGACGTGCTCAGCATTTCTCAAACTGAAAGAAATGAAGAAAATATTCAAGCCTAAGTTGCAATATTTAAGGATTCTACAGGTAAAACATTGAATGATGCAGAAAGCATCCAAAGAAGATGGCAGGTACACCCAGAGTCACTGTACCAAAA
Organism: Chrysochloris asiatica; assembly: GCF_000296735.1. Taxonomy (NCBI): domain Eukaryota; kingdom Metazoa; phylum Chordata; class Mammalia; order Afrosoricida; family Chrysochloridae; genus Chrysochloris; species Chrysochloris asiatica. Next base: position 15,164,584 of record NW_006408532.1, on the reverse strand, counting down.
GTAATGGTCAAAATTAGTATATGATTAATAACTGATGATACTGAAAGAAGAAATCCAAGCTGCACTAACGGCATTAGTAAAAAACAAGAACCCAGGAATTGATGGAATACAAATTGAAATATTTCAACAAGCTGATGCAAATATTTCAACACTGAAGGCACTCACTCATCTATGCCAAATGATTGCAAGAGTTCCATATTTGTGCCTATTCCAAAGAGAGGTGACTAAAAACAATGCAAAAATAATTTATCAATATCACTAATATCATATGCAAGTAAAAATTTGCTGAAGATAATTCTAAAATGGCAGAGAACTGACAGAAATTCAAGCTGGATTCACAAGAGGACATGAAACTAAGGATATCATTACTGATGTCAGGTGGATTTTGGCTGAAATCAGAGAATACCAAAAAGACAGTTGCTTGTGCTTAATTACTGTGCAAAGGATTTGGACTGTGTGGATCATGACAAGCTATGGATAACATTGCAAAGAATGGGAATTCCAGTACACTTAATTGTGCTCATGAGGAACCTGTACATAGAAGAGGCAGTTGTTCGAACAGAACAAGGGGACACTGAGTGGTTTCAAATCTGGAAAGATGTGTGCCAAGGCTGTTTTCTTTCACCAGATTAATTCACTCTGTATGCTGAGCACATAATCTAAGAAGCTGGGTTCTATGAAGAAGAACTTGGCATCAGGATTGGAGGAGGACTCATTAACAACCTGTGATACGCAGATGATACAATCTTGCTTGCTGGAAGTGAAGAATTAAAATACTTACTGGTGTAAATCAAAGACCATAGCTTTCAGTATGGATCGTACCTCATCTAAAGAAAACAAAAATCCTCACAACTGGACCAATTAAAAACGTGATCAATGAAGAAAAGATTGAAGTTGTCATAGATTTCATTTTGCTTGGATCCACAATCAACACTCATGGAAGCAGCAGCCAAGAAATCAAATGGCATCACATTAGGTATATCTGCTGCACAAGACCTCTTTAAAGTGTTCAAGAGTAAAGACATCAGTTTGCGGACTAAGGTGTACCTGACCCAAGCCATGGCATTTTCAACAACCTCATATGCATGTGAGAGTTGGACAATGAATAAGGAAGTCTATAGCATTTTAGTTATGGTGCTGGAGAAGAATACTGAAAGTGTCATGAACTTCTAGAACAACAAACAAATTTGTGTTAAAAGAAGTATAGCCCTGACATTCCTTAGAAGCCAGGATGGTGAAACTTTGTCTCTCATATTCCAGACATGTCATCAGGAGAAACCAGTCCCTGGAGAAGGACATCATGCTTGGTAAAGTGGAGGGTCAGCAAAACGAGGAAGCTCCCCAATGAGATGGAATGACACAGTGACAGCACAGCATAAACATAATAATTGTGGGGATGGTGCAGGACCAGGCAGTGTATCATTCTGTTGTACAGAAGGTCGCTGTTAGTCAGAACGGATTCTATGGCAAAACAAGATTCCTTTGCAATTTATTATATCCTTCTACCCCATCCATGTAACACTCACGCTCAGTGGTCCAGTGGTTTTCCCATTGGTCTGCAGGATCAGATGCTGCCACTGGTGCTCACATACTGCCAAAGATGCTACAGAGAGAACACCTAGGCAGAAATACAGGCCAAGAGTGGAAACATCAGAAAAAATGGAGCACTGGGACAGACTAGAAAGAAAAAAAAGTGGAAACATAAATCAAACATCGAACTCATGTTAAGGTAGTGCTCCAACAAATTCATGAGCAGTAAGTCAGGTGCAATGCTGGAACAAGGAATACAAGAGGCCATGAAAAGTAAACAGATTTATTATATGCACAGTTCCCAGACCCAGGGAGGAACCGCAAGCCATGATACAAGCCCATGCAGGGGATTGATTGTACAATAGACAAAGTGACAACAAGCTAGAATTGGAGGAGAGGCGTTATCTCTGACAAGCAGGGTGGGATCAGCTAGGTTTCAGAGGCATCCTGGCTATAATTCTGCACACTCACAGGAGTTCTCCCTAGTTGTCTCCTGGAGTTAACAGAACAGGTGCATAGTGGCCCAGAAATGTGAGAACCTGATAAGGGAGAGGTTGGAGTGGACTTAATCAGCTGCTCAAGAAGGGGAACAGACCAGCTTCCAGACAGGGCCTCGAGACAGCAAAGACAGCATTTTAAGAAAATGGTATTACAAGAAGCCAAAAAAACAAAGGCAAGAATGGAGAAGCGAAGAGAATAAGATTCCTACCTTTCAAGGAAAGGTATCCTGGTGGCGTAGTGAGTTATGAGTTGGGCTGCAAACCACAAGGTCAGCAGTTAAAATCCAACAACTGCTGAATGGGAGAAAGATGAGGCTTTCTGCTCCTGTAATGAGTTACAGCCTCAGAAAACCTAAACAGGATTGCTATGAGTCAGAACCGACTCTACAGAACACAACCACCACCATCACCACCTAAGGAATCCATATGCCAAGTAGATGGTAAATATAAGAAGAATTTCCCCAGATTGTTTTACGCCAAAGCCATGGGAATAGAGGTGAGGGGTGACATGGGGCCTTGTTGGCTATCTGGAAGAAGAGAGTCATGTGGTCCATGTGCTGAAGCAACCCTGAGCCAAGGATTAAGGTGAGATCAGGCCAGACTTGCAAATATCTCTGGAATGTAACTGCAGATGTGTCACCTGACATTCTGGTTTCTAAGTCCAGAGGGAATATCAAAACACAGAGTCCCGGGCCTATCTTTGAAAAGAAGCAATAATTAACAAAGACCAAAATAAATTAGGTCCTTCCCACCAGGTGGACTGGCAACTAGAGAACCCCAATTCTTTTACTGAAAAAAAGAAAAAAAAAAAAAGATTATAATGCAACATTTGCCATTCTATATTTCTTACAGTGACATTAATTAGATTTATCACATTCTACAACCATCATCAATGTCTGTTGCCAAGTTTTTCAACACTATAAACAATGCTTCCTAAACAATGACTCCTCCCTTCTCACTCCCTCCTCTTCCTTCTTCTTGTTAGGTGCCTTACAGTCTGTTTCAATTCATAGTGAACCTATGTACAATAGAATGAAATACCGCCCGGTCCTGCACCATCCTCACGATTGTTTTTGCACATTCCATGTTCTGATATTAATGGATGTTTGCAGCTGTTGCTTCTAATTTTGAGTTGTGTCCTTAAGTAAATGAAGGTCCCAAAAGATTTACCCAGCCACATCACTAAGATCGACTCTACTTTGAGGAGGCAGCTCTCCCCCAGACATGTTTTGAGCGCCTTCCATCTGTAGGGGTTCACCTTCCAGCACACATATATCAGACAATGTTCGCTGCTATTCATAAAGTTTTCAGCGGCTAATTTTCCAGAAATGATCTGCCTGTTCCTTCTTCCTAGTCTGTCCTTAGTCTTGATTGCAAACATCACCACGATGTGATGTTGGAACTGACTCAACAGCACATAGCAACAAAAACAACATCCTTTTATATGGAATCCTGGTGTGGTGCTATAGGATAAGCACTGGACTGCTAACTACAAGGTCAGCCATTCAAACTCACCAGGCTCTCTTTGGAAACCCTAAATAGGATCACTATGAGTTGAATCTGACTCGATGTCACACAACAACGTCCATTTATATGGAGTTCTGGTGCTGTAGAATAAGCACTGAACTGCTAACCACAAGGTCGGTAGTTCAAACCACCAACTACTCCTCAGAAACCCTATACAGAGTCACTACACATAGATCCAACTCAAAGTTATTTAGCAACAATGTTTTTATATGAATATGACTAACCCTCTATTTATTCATTCTTCTTTTGAATGACTTTTGGTGGAGTTTTGTTTTATATTTTGTTTTTTTGCTATTACAACACTATAAAGAAAGCTCTTGTGAAAGTTTCTCTAAGGCCATATATATGTATATATATATATGTGTGTGTGTGTGTGTATATATATATATATATGTATGTATGTATAGTGGTGGCTGTGTGCTGTGGAGTTGGTTCCGACTCATAGTGACCCTGTACAGGGTTTCTGAGGCTGTAAATCTTTACAGGAGCAGAATGCCTCATTTTTCTCCTGCGGAACAGCTGGGAGTTTCGAACTGCTGACCTTGTGGTTCGCAGCCCGATTCGTAACCACTATGCTACCAGATACACCTAGTTATTGTTGTTAAGTGTTGTCAAGTCAGTTCTGACTCACAGCAACCCTCTATAGGGTTTTCAAGGAGTAGCTGGTGGGTTTGAACCACCAATGTTATGGTTAGCAATCCAGTGCTGATCCTACAGCACTACACCAGGACTCCTTGATACCTGGTGGTAGGGTACATACAGCTTACCTTTTTATAGATATTACCTAATTATCTCCCCTAGTGACTCTCTCAATCTATGCTCACCCATAGTGGGTGAGGAGTCCTGGCACGGTGCTGTAGGATCAGCACTAGACTGCCTACAACAAGGTCATTGGCTCAAACCTACCAACTGCTCCTCGGAAACCCTATCTGTAATAGGGTCGCTATGAGTCAGGACCAACTTGAGGGCACTTAACAAAAACACCAATAGTGGGTGGAATTTCCTTTGTCTCTACACCCTCACTAATATTGTTGACTTTTCATTTTTTGTGTGAGACAACATTTCTCCTTTATTTTAACTTGTACTGGTGAGCCTGAGCATCTTGTAATTCTTTTCTCAGTTTTCCTTCTTTGGTTAGTCGGTTGGTTGGCTGTTAACAGAAGGAATCAATCACTGGAGGAAATCATGTTTGGCAAAGTAGAGGGTCGGTGAGGAAAAGGGAGGCCCTTGAGACAAACTGACACGGTGGCCGCAGCAATGGACTCAGACATGTTGACGATTATGAGAATGATGTAGGACCAGGGAGCGTTTTGTTCTTTTGTTTGGGGGATCACCATGAGTTGGAGTCAACTTGAAGGCAGTTTTAGCAACAACAACTTGCCTATTTCATTTTCTTGTCTTAGATTTTGTTATTGGCATGTGATGAAATAAAGGTGGTGAATGAAGCACAGCCTTACAAGGCTATCATGACAGAGTCTCCAACTAATTTTTGTGCCAAGCCTCAACATGCAAAAATCTTTGTCTACATGGAAAAATAGAACATTCATGAATGAGACATGGGTGAGCCAAATGTTGATTAAAAACCTGTGTGTTTTGTAAGGCTGCAAATGTGTACACTGCTGACCCACATGTTCTTCCAACGTGGCAAGCATTTGTTCAGCCTGACCACTAATTATGGGCCTGACCAAGTGAAGTGGTGGTGGCTGGCTACCATCACAGGGTTGACCCCAGGTGACCCACTACTTAACAACCCCTTTGTCTGATAGCATCAACTTTCTCTGAGGTTTCCGGTTAAAGAAAAAGGAACAGAATTGTTGGTAGAGAAACACATGTTTAAAACATCAAAATAAAGTTTCAAAGTTCAATTTACCCTTAAACTCATAAGACTAGAGATGTTAAATTAGAAGTATGTGGCACAGTGGCAGAGATGACAAAGGGTGTGGATGCATAAAGCCATCTAATGAATACTAGGCAGCAAGGCTTTCTGACTGAGAATTGTACCATTGGATGAAAAAATACATTGTCATAATAATACAAATGTTAGTATATAATGAGCCCTGGTGTGGTGCTAAAGGATAAGCACTAAACTGGTAACAGCAAGGTCAACAGTTCAAACCCACCAGCCGCTCTCAGAAACCCTATATATAATCACTACTGACTCAATGGCACAAAACAACAAGAAATATATAATATTAATACAAAATTACAGTGGGATTTTATAATTAAATGCCAGACTTTGAAGAATTGCTGTATTCCTTTGAGTCAAGTCCTAAGAATCTCAGAGGTCCCCATCTTAGCACTATTAAGCTATTATGGTAGAGAAGTTTAAAAAGAACCATCATACATTAGTGAGGGAAAAGGCATGGCTAATCCGAATCCCGTTTCGGAGGAGAAACTGGTGGGTTTGAACTTCTAACCTTTCTGTTAGAAGTCCAGTGCTTATCCTACAGAGCCACACCATTACTCCAAGGTGAGGAGTTGTTGTTTTTAAGTGCCATCAAGTCAGTTCCAAACCATGCAACCCTATATAGTGTTTGCAAGGAGCAACTGGTAAGATTGAACCACTAACCTTGTGGTTCAAAGCGACCTTGCAGGCCAGTGCTTTACCACAGAGCCACACCTGGATGGTTAGTGGCTAAAAATCATCCAGCTATCTACTAGGTTCAACTCCTGAGGTCTTCAGTCATTAATGTTCAGTGCATCAACTCAACCAATTAGCGATATCATTATAAATAGGGAAAATAGCATTGTTAAGGATTTCATGTTGCTTGAATCTACAATTAATGTCTATGAAAGCAACAGTCAAGAAATCAAACGACATATTGTATTGGGCAAATCTTCTGCAAAAGACCTCATTAAAGTGTTCAAAAGCAAAAAGTTCAGTTTGAGGACTAATGTGTGTCTGTCCCATGTCATGGTATCTGCAATGCCTCATATGTATATGAAAGGTGGAAAATGACTAAAGTAATAGAAGAATTAATGCATTTGAATTAAGGTGTTGGTAAAGAATATTGAAAATAATAGATGACTAGGAAACAAACAGATTTGTCTTGAAGGAAATAAGTCAGAAGGCTCCTTTGAAGCCAGAATGGCACCTGTGTCTTAAGTATTTTGGACATGTTATCAGGAGAGCCTACTCCCTCCAGAAGGACATCATGCTTGGTAAAGTGTTGTTAAGTGCTGTCCAGTCAGATCTGACTCATAATGGTCCAGTATAGGGTTTCCAAGTAGAGGCTAGTGAGTTTGAACTGCCAAACTTGTGGTTCAAGCCAACCTCACAATCCAGCACATTAACTCACAGTGCCACATCAGAAGGGTCTGCAGAAAAAGATAGTCCTCCAGATGGATTGACGTGGTGACTGTGACAAGGGGTTCAAATGTAGAAATGCTTGTGAGAATGGTGTAAAACTGGGCAGTAGTTCATCTGTTGGGCGTGGAGTTGCTATGGCTCCGAACTGACTCAACGGCACCTAATAACAACTATAAGGCAACTTCACTGGAATGTTCAGTCTCAGCTTGCCCCAAACCAAATTCCTCATCCTCAACTACACACATTTATTCTTCACAATTGTCCAAGCCAGAAACATAGATAAAATCTTTAACTCCCCTTCTTGCTCTTTCCCACCAAAACTGACTGCCACCAAGTATTGTCAATTTTTTGGTCCCAAATTTATCCACCATCTGTCTACTTCTCTGTATGCCTTTGCCACTATCCTAATCCAACTTACTTCCATCTCTGGCCCAAGCTCTCATCTCCATTCTTCTCATCTTTGTTCTTTTCAATTCATTCTTCTGGGATGAAGACAGAGTGGTCTTTGTACGATACACTCGTATGTCACTTTCCTGACTCAGTAACTTGCCACTGCCCTTGGGATAAAGGCCAGATTGGTGTTCCAGAGCCTTTCAGATCTGAACCCTGCCCACCTTTCCAGCCTTCTCTCTTTCCCATGCTATTCTTTCAGTGCCTCATATGGAGTGTGATCTCTCACCTCAGGAGCATTGTGTTTGCTGTTCACTCTTCCTGGAATGTTCCTGCCCCACCATTTCCTGTCTTTACTTGGCTAACTCCTACTCAGCTTGGATCTCAACCCCTTGCTAATGCTCTGACCAGGTGAGGAACCCTTGTTATATTTTCCTCTCTGTACTTTTTAATTTTTCTATCATAGTACTAACCCCATTGTACTGCAATTTGTTTTAGATCATATGTTCTGGTTGTCTAAGAATTGTGACACAATACATTTCTGTTGCTTAAAGTCATTGTGGTACTTTTCAATGGCAGCCCTAGGAAACTACTGTGTCCACTGTTTTCTACTATCTCTGTACCAACACAATATAGAAAGAGAAATTATAAAGGATAAATTTAATGATAGATATGTGACTATCACCAGATTTTATTAATTTTATGACAACCAATACATTCCCAGCCAAATAGAGTAATTCCTCCTTGAGGGGGTGAGGTTGGGAAGTTACATGTAGGAGCTCAGGGAGAATTTGTAATCTGAATCTTTGAGTTGAGACAAGAACCAGTTTGTTGACTTTTCTGCTTTTGCTTTGGGAGCTGCTAGGAGCTACTCAGGGAAAATCTTAGGAATGTGCCTAACAGCACCATAACTAAGTTTTGGTTTCCCAGGCAACTCTCTACATTGCTAGGTGGTTCAAATTGGTATAAACTTTGTGGAGAGTAATTGGCAGTACATAGCAGTCCTGGCATTTTCCTGTTTGTTCTCAACTCCATTCCTGCCCTTCTATGTGCTGCTCTGCAGGCCCAGCTCCATTATTTGCATAGCCAGTGCCAAATAAAAATGTAAGTTCAAAAAGTATGAAGAATTTCAAGACAGAGCCAGCAAAACATTACACCAAACACAGGGTTTCTTCTAAGTACAACTGCACAGATCATCAGCCCTGCTTCTCTTTAACATAGGTAGCTGGCTCTCCAAACTACTATTCTAGACTCTCTTGACATCTTGCTTCTGATTTGGTTCAGCCAATGGGAGGCCTTGCAAGGCAACTAAAAGGCAGAAGAAAGAAGGCATTGTTGACCTCTCTTTGCTTTTGGTGACGTCACCGGCAGCAGCTGAACATCCATTGGTGATTCCAGTAGCTGCAGTCATGGGTGGCGATGGCTCCAGCATCCTTCAGGGATTCTAGCGGCAGTATCAATGGTTTCAATGTGTGGAACCTGGGCTCTGACAATACCATCTCCTTCTGCTTGTTCCTATCATACCAGGATTGTTGGTGACTTCCTGCAGTCATCAACTCTAGGGATACCTCACTGTGATGGTTAATTTTATGTGCCAACTTGGCTAGGCCATAGTTTCCAGAAGTTTGACCAAACACTAGTCTAGTTGCTATCATGAAGTAGTGTCATATGATTAAATCAGTTGGCTGTAGGTAGAGCAAATTACCTTCCATAATGGAAATCTAATGGAATCAATCCATCAGTTGAGGTCATACTAGTGTAGGGTAGGTTCTAAACCTAATTACTCTGAGTTATATAAACAGCAGCATGGACACAGCGACAGACAAACACAGAGGAAGACAGATGACCTGTGAGAACCATCTACAAACAAAGAAACACCAAGATTCACCAGGAGACACCACAAACTAACAGAGAAGCTTGCAGAAGGAATCAATACAGCTGAGACCCTGATGTGGACTTTTTAGCCTCTGTAACTGTGAGAAAACAAGTTTATATATTTTTTTAGTATTAGTTTTTAGTTTTTATTGTGAATTGAGTGTTAGTTTACATGGGAGAAGAACGGTTTTACACCATTGTTTCATCTCAATGATTACAATCTCCTCCATGCATCATTATTCAACAGTATTTGCTTCCATTCCTTCTGTTTGTTTGGTTTTCGGTTTTTTGTTGTTGTGTGATGTACACAAAAACACTCAGGAATATATAATCATATATATATATAAACACAAAAGAACACATTCTGCAAGCCTGCCTCCTGGCCTTCAGCATACAGCCTTTGTCTTTCCATGAGTCTAGAGTCTTCGGATGCTCTATCTCTCCATGTCATCATCTCTGCCTCCATCTCTGATGTTGCTGCTTCTCTGGATAGGGTTCCACATTCCACTCATCCTCTTCTCCCTTGATGGCCCTAGGGTCCTCTGTTCTTGGACTGTAAGATTAACTACTCCCCCTTTATAATATAAAGCTTCTACCTTTACAGTACTGTTATCGATTAGTCATGATAACAATTACTCACTCTTGGATCAGAAGAATCTTATCCCTATCTCCTTTCATCAGACTCATGTAGACAAGATGAAAACTATTCAGTAGGGATTCTACCTTCTCCTGCACACTCTGAAACTAAACTCCCTCTTGAAAACTTGTAAGCCAGCCACTTTGTGCCTTTATAGCTCTCCCTGCCCCTGCTCTTGCCCCCACCCCCATTTTAGGTAACTAATGTGTAAGTTGCCTGTCCCTATCAACCCTGTGTACAGAGGCAATAGGATTGATACTTGATATGAAGACTTCTTCCCTCTCAGTTGGATAAATTTATATTCTTAAAAACCAACCACTTGTGGTACTTCTATTAGTAAAAATAACACAAGTGAGCAGCTTTAAGCAACAAAACTGTATTTTCTCACAGTTTGGGAGTCTAGATGTCCAAATCCAGGAAGGGCACCAGCTCTAGAAAAAAAGGCTTCCTGTTTCTGTTGCCTATAGGGGACGATACCTGTTCTGGTGTCTTGGCATCTGTCTTCCCCCAACTCCACTTGCTCCCTTAATCTGTTTGGTTTTTTTAACATCTCAAAAGAGATTGAATTCCAACCCACAGTAGCCCCATGCACAACAGAATGAAAATTGCCCAGTCCCATAATCACTGCTACGCTTGAGCCCATCTTTGCAGCCACTTCATCAATCCACCTTCTTGAGAGTCTTCCTCTTTCTTGAAGATCCTCTACTTTATCAAGCAGGATATCTTTCTCCAGGGACTGATTCCTCTGATAACAAGTCCAAAGTATGTGAGACAAAGTCATTCCATCCTTTCTTCTAAGAATATTCTGGCTGTGTTTCCTCCTGTTCTTCTGGCAGTCCTTGGTAATATTCTTCACCAGCACCATAATTCAAAGGTGTCAGTTGTTCTTCAGTCTTCCTTATTCATTGCCCAGCGTTTGCATGCATATGCATATGAGGCTAATGAAAATACCATGGATTGTGCCAAGTGCACCTTGTTGTTGGTATTGTTAAGTGCCTTTGAGTCAGTTCCAACTCATAGCAACCCTGTTTAGGGTTTCTGAGTAGTCACTGGTAGGTTTGAACTGCTGACCTTGCAGCTCAAACTGACCTTGCAGTCCAGCACATTAACCCACAGCACCACACCAGGACTCCAGGTGCACCTTGTTGTTGTTAAGTGTCGTTGAGTCAGTTCTGACCTATAGCGACCCTTGTAGGGTTTCTGAGGAGCAGCTGGTGAGCTTGAATCGCCAATCTTGCAGTTCAAATGGCTTTGCAGTCTGGCGCATTAACCCACAGCGCTACACCAGGATTCCTTAGGCATCCTCAAAGTGACCTATTTGCTCTCTAACACTTTAAAGAAGTCTTTTGCAGCAGATTTACCCAATGAGATATGTCATTTTATTTCTTAGCCATTGCTTCCAAGAGCATTGATTGTGGGTACAAGCAGAATGAAATCCTTGACAACACATATGTCATCAGTATATGACGTCAAGCCTTGACTGCATCAATATGATGAGAAATGGGAAAATCCCATTTATCATTATGTTGCTTATTGGCCCAGTTGTGGGAATTTTTGTTGTCTTTCTATTCAGGTGTAATCCATACTGAAGGCTGTGGTCTTTGATCTTCATCAATAAGTGCTTCAAGTACTCTTCACTTTCAGCAAGCAAGGTGTGTCATCTGCATATTGCAATGTATTAACGAATCTTCCTCCAATCCTAATGTCCTGTTCTCCTTCATATAGTCCAGCTTCTTGAATTATTGTTCATTTTTCAAACATGGTGAAAGGATATAACCCTGACACACACCTTTCCTGATTTTAAACCATTCAGTGTCCCCTGTTCGGTTCGAACAACTGACCCTAGGACTATTTGCAGTTTCCACAGACGTACAATTAAGTGTTCTGGAATATTCATCTTCTGTAATGTAATCCATAACTGTTTCTGACACAGACAAATGCATTTGCATAGTCAATAAAACATAGGTACACATGTTTCAGGTATCCTCTGCTTTCAACAAAGATCCAATCACCTTTCTTTGGAATGAGCACTAATACGGATCTCTTCCAGTTGATTGATCAGCCAGCTATCTTCCAAATCCCTTAGTGTAGACAAGTAAATGTTTCCAGTGTTGTATTAATTTGTTGCATCATCTCAATCGGTATTTTGTTGATTCCTGGAGCCTCGTGTTCTACTAAAGCCTTCAGTGCAGTTTGGACTTCACCCTTCTTAATCATATGACACCTACCAAAATGGTTGAACGTTGACCAATTATTTTTGGTACAGTGACTGTGGATTCCTGCCATCTTCTTTGGGTACTTCCTACATTGGTCAGTATTTGTTTTTAAGTGCTATCAAGTCAGTTCCAACTCATAGAAAAAAAACCTGTTTAGAGTTTTTTCTAGGAGCAGCTGCTGGGTTTGAACTGCCAACTTTGCAATTAGCAGTCCAGTGCTTATCCTACTACAGTACCACACTATGACTCCATCTGTGCCATGGTGGTGGTGGTTGTATGCCGTAGACTTGATCAAGACTCACAGTAATGTTGTATACGTTTTCCAAGGAGCAATTGTTATTCAAATTTACACACCAACACTAAGGCCAGTAATAATAAAATTGAAGAATTCTACCAACTGCTTCAGTCTGAAATTGATAAACCATTTAGTCAAGGTGTATGGATAATTACTGGTGATTGGATAATTACTGGAAATAAAGAGAGGGATCAGTACTTGTACAATATGGCCTTGGTGATAGAAACGATGCTGGAGCTCACATGATAGAATTTTGCAAGACCAATGACTTATTCCTTGCAAGTACCTTCTTTAAACAACATAAAAGATGACTGTACACATGGACTTCACCAGTTGGAATACAAAGACACTAAATTGACTACATCACTAGAAAAACATGGTGAAAAAGCTCCATAGAATCAGCCAAAACAAGGTCAGTGTTGAATCTTCGTCCTCAAATGGCTGCTTTCAGGGGACCAAACAGGTGAAAGTCCAAAGGAGCAAGATCAGGATTATAGGGAGGATGCTTTAACACCTCAAAAGGAAGTTTTTGCAGAGAGTCAACAATGTGGGCAATGGTGTGTGGACGTGTATTGTCATGCAAGATCATACCACCCTTGGATAGCAGTCCTCTGTGTTTAATCATAAATTTAGGTTTCAGCTCTTCAGTGAGCATCTCACTGTAATGAGCATTATTGATTGTGTTTTTCCTGATAGTGTCCCAATACTGACCCTTGAGTATCCCAGAAAACTATAAGCATGAATTTTTCAGGTGATGGTTGGCTTTTGAACTTTTTCTTAGTAAGCAGTTGAGGATGTTTCCATTCTATATTCTCAGGTTCATAGTGATCAATCCATGTCTCATCACCAATAACAAAATTTTTTAAAGAACTTTTATCTTCCTTGGAGTAGTGGTCCAAATTTTGTTTGCTGATGTCCAAATGCTTCTGTTTATTCTCATCTGTGAGTTGTTTTGGTACCCATCTCACACAAACTTTTTGAAATACAAGTCTATCGAAGATTATTTCATCGGCAGAGCTGTGGCTAATTTACAAATGAGTTGCCACATAATCCATTGTCACTTGTCTATTTGACAGAATCATTTCACATGCGCGCTCAATGTTGTCACCAGCATGGTGGGCGTTTTAATATAACTGGAGTGCAGATAATTTTTGACTCACCCTCACGTGTATGTGTGTGTGTGTGTGTGTGTGTGTGTCTGTGTTTCAGAAACACACACTTTAAAGTGCTAAAGAACAAAGATGTAACTCTAAGGACTAAAGTACGCTGATCAGAGCCATAATATTTTCAATCACCTCATCTGCATGTGAAAGTTGAACAACGAATAAGGAAAATCATGAAAGAAACAATGCATTTGAATTACAGTTTTGGAGAAAAATATTGAAAGTACTATGGACTTCCAGAACAACAACAACAACAAAAAAAAATCTGTCTTAGAAGAAGTACAGCTAGAGTGTTCCTTAGAAGTGAAGATGGAGAGATTTGTCTCTCGTACTTTAGACATTATCAGGAGGGACAAGTCCCTGGAGAAGGACAGCATGCTTGATAAAGTGGAGGGTCAGCAAAAAAGAGGAAGACCCTCAGTGAGATGGATTAACACAGTGGCAGCAACAGTAGACTCAAACATTACAACAATTGTGAGGCTGGCACAGGACTGGACAATGTTTGTTCTGTTGCACATAGGGTCACGATGAAGGACTGTTGTTGTTGTTGTTGTTGTAGAAACTCACTTAACAGCACCTAACAGCAATAACAGTCCTTCCAACAATTCTAAAATGAAGTCCCCTGGTGGAAACAACTAATGTGGTTTCTATTTTCTTGATGGAACACCAATTGACAAAGTCACTTAACCCTTAAAATTATGTTGGCCTAGCTTGTCAACTTCTAAAGACTTCTATTAAGGATTTAGTCATGTAGTGGGGAGCTAAAATACTCTTTATCACAGCATTGTGTGATACAGCAGGACACTGGAAAGAACCTAAATCCTAAGTATCCAGCAATGTCAACCATTAACAATAATAATGAAGGAAAGACAAATACTAATGGAACAGAATACAACATAAAATCTAGAAATGGGATTAAATATATATGGGAATTTAGTATACGACTAAAGTGGTATCTGAAATCAACACATGACAAAAACATTACAAGAAAAGAATATTACAAACCAATATCCTTCAGGTGTATAATGTAAAAAATTAATAATGTAAAAATTCTTAGCAAAGCACTGGCAAATAGAGTCAAACAATACACAGATAGGAGATAAGTTATGACCAAGTGGACCTTATCCCAGCCACCCAAGGTTGATTTAACATTGAAAACCAAATCAATATAATTCAACAAATTAACAGAGAAAAGACAAAAAACATACTATATTATTACCTTGTCCATATAAACAGGGAAAGTGTTTGTCAAAATTCATGATCAAGATCTCTCAACAAAGCCTCCATAACCCCCGGGACCAGAAGAACTAGATCCTATCTGGGCACCACTACCAACTGCGGCACCACTGCCAACTGCTCTGAAAAGGAATCACAATAGGAGGTCCTAGATAGAGTGGGAGAAAAATGTGAAACAAAACTCAAAATCATAAGAAAAAGAATAGACTTACTGGTCTGATAGAGAGGGATGGAACCCTGAGACTATGGTCCCTCCACAGCCTTCAAGCCTAGAACTGCACTCACCCCTATGGCTCAACTGTAAGCCAAACAGTAGACAAGCCTATATATTAGATGAGCAATGACACCAAGGAGGTAGACACTCCCTAGAACGAGCAACCATAGGAAATAAAGCATTTCCCCAGGGATAAAGTTCATACTGCAGGAAGAGATAGCAAAGAAGGACGAATGAAAATGGGAAACGGGAAGAAGTGGGAAGAGCGATGCTATAGTGTGGGGATTGTAATCAACGTCGCAAATCAAAACGTATATGAATTGTTGATTGAAAACCAACATTCACCCAAATCACAACTGAAAAACAACAAACAAATTGCAACTAAAACACAACAACAAAAATCATCACATACACACACACACACACAAAAAAAAACTCCCAACAAACTAGGAATAGAAAAGAACTTTCTCAATCTAATCAAAGAGCATCTACAAAAAAAAACCTACAGCTGATATCATACAGTCCTGCTACAGCGCTGTAGGATCAGCACTGGACTGCTAATTACAGAGTTAGCAGTTCAAACCCACCAGCTGCTCTCAGAAACCCTACACAGGGTCTCTGTGAGTTGGAACCAACTGACAACACACGACAATAAAATATCATACTTAATAGTTCTGGCTTCCTCGGCAGCTCCGTACACTGTGGACGCCTTTCATTTGGCATAAGCTTTGTGAAAAGCAATCTGGCAAAGCACAGCCCTGTTTGCTCTCAGGTAAGATTCAGAACAAGCTGAAGATGCTCCTTCTGCCCTGCTTTTTATCAGCATTTTACTAGAGACCATAACAAGTAGAATGAGGTACGGCCAAGGGATCGGAAAGGCATAAATTTTAGAAAAGAAAGAAAACTGTCTTTATTCAGAGATGGAAGAAGTAGAAAATAAAATCAACATTTGGAAATGAAACAACTGGGTATTATTTGAGAAAAAAAAATTAAATTAGGAAATATCTCAAAAATACCCCAGAAAAAACTTGTCAATGAAATCATAAAGGCACTCAAAGAAATCACGAGACAATTATTTTACAATCTGAATGTAGAAGGTCTTTTTAACTATGATACAAAATCTTTTAGTATTTAAAAAAAAGACTAACAAAGACAAAAAATTCTGCATAATAATCAAAGTTAAATGACAAATGAGGAAAAATACTTGATTCGTATCTCAGATAAAGAGTTAATACTGTAATGTACAGAAACACTATAGCAAAAAAGCCAATAGTCCAAAAGAAAATGAGCCCAGGATCCAGATAAAAGCTTTCAAACATATAAAAAGATTCTCAACCTCATCCAATAAGAGAATTAAAATTAAAAGCACACTGAAATATCATTTTTTTATCATTTGGCAAATATGAAGCACATTTTTAACATACTTTTGAATTGTTGTTATTAAATGCTGTGGATTCAGTTTCAACTCATAGTAACCTTGTATAAGACTTTTGAGACTGTAAATCCTTTTTGCAGCAACAGAAAGCCTTACGGGTCCCCCAAGGAGCAGTTGGTGGGCTTGAACTGCCAACCTTGTGGTTCGCAGTCCAGTTTTTATCATATGGAGCCACTACGCTTCCTTGCTTATGGATGCAGATGTGCAAAAATGGGCACTTTTATGCATTACTAGTGGGTGTGTAAGCATGTAAAAGTTAGACAATGAATAAAGAAGACAGTAGAAGAATTGAAGCATTTGAGTTATAGTGCTGGAGGAGAATATTGAAAGTACCTTGGACTGCCAAACACACAAACAAATCTGTGTTGGAAGAAGTATAGCCAGAGTGCTCCTCAGAAGCCAGGATGGCCAGAACTGGTCTCTCATACTTCAGACATGTTATCAGGAGGGATAACTAATCCCTGGAGAAGGATGACATGTTTGGTAAAGTGTAAGGTCTGTGAAAAAGAGGATGATCCCCAGTGAGATGGACTGGCACAGTGGCAGCAGCAATCGGCTTAAGCGTAGCAACAATTGTGAGATTGGCACAAGACCGGGCAGTGTTTCATTCTGTTGTGCATAAAGCAGTAATGATTCACTAGCACCTAGCAAGAAAGTGAGTGTATAAATTGATGCAATCTCTAGGGAAGACAATTTGGCAAACTCTACCAAAATCACAAACAACAAACACATATACTCTTTATCCCAGCATTTACCTTTCAAGAACTTTATCCTCGAGGTGTACTGCTTTGAAGTAAAAGAAGCTTATTTAATGCAATATTGTTTGAAGATTCAAAAGATCCAAAGTATCCTAAATGTCAAGCAGTTAGGGACTTGTTAAACAAATTAAGGTACATGTATCCTGGAATTCTATGGCAGTCCTTAAACATGAGGAAGCTCTATATTGATACACAATGATCTTCAAGATATATGTGTTACTAAGTTAATAAACTCAGGTGAAGAGGACAGCTATAAAACACTAAATATTCGGGTAAAAATGGGGGGGGGGATATATTCATTTGTTTGGTATAGATAAAATACCTCTGGACAGATGCACAGAAAAATAAATAGATAAAAATTATAAATATGTGAGATAAATATGTTTTTGGGAGAGGTAACTGGATAACTGAGGGAAAGGATTGGGAAGATATTTATTATTACCTATCCTTTTTTTAATTTAACCATGTGAATGTGTAGTACTTACTCAAAAAATTATTTTGAGCATTATTTTTGAATGCTCCTAACTTTATAAGAAAGTTGCTATAGTTAGGTGTAGTCAAGTCAGTCTCAACTAACAGTGATTTCATGTGACAGAGTCCAACTGCCCTGTAGAATAGTCCTACAGAAGCAAAACACCAGTTATTTCTCCTACAGAGCTGGTGGGGGGGGTTCAAACAGCCAACCTTCTAGTTAACAGTTGAGCACTTAGCCATTGTGCTACCAGGACTACTTAAATAATAAGGCAAAGGTAACTGTTGTTCAGCACTGCCGACTCATAAAGATCCTATACAGGGTTTCCAAGTCTATAAATTTCTGCAAGAGCAGAAAGCAGCTGGTGAGCTCAAACTGCCGACCTTGAGGTTCTCAGTCCAGTGTTTATTGTACAGAGCCACCACACTAAGGTAAAGGTAAAAGAATGTAAAACAATATGGAGAGTGTTCATAGAAAATTATTAGCTGAGAAAGACAAATGATAAAAAATACATACAGCCTTATCTCATTTTTCATTTTAAAAAATGTATGTATATGCATAAAAAGGACAAAATCAATGCATACCAGAATATTAATCATAGTTACCTCTGGATTTATGGGATATGACTGATTTTTACTCATTTTCTTTTTGCTTACCTGTATTTTAAATTTTTCAACAATGAAAATGTATTCATTTTATAACAAGAACTAATGAAAACTTATTAAGAAAGCCCCACAAATGCATGGTTTCCTGTCTCAGCTGGAAATAGGCAGTCATGACTGTTTCACACTCTATTACCCACGGTGAGTCAATCTTTCTTCAAGCGGACTGTACCTGCCACCTGCCAGGCATAGCTCAGGGAGGTATAAATAAGGCCACTCATTGTGATGACAGGTATTCTAAACCTTTGCCACTTTCCTCTGGCCCTCTGTCACATTCTCAGTCACCTCACAGACTATGGTGCTTCTACCTCACAAAGAAAATAGATGCTACTAGGTGTGAACTCCCAGCCCTTCCCTCCCTTTTGTCTCATAACTTTGTATTTTTGCCCAGGTGGACATCTTTCTTTCAGCTTCAACGGGAGATGTGGCTTTCCTTCTGACCTCTTGAGACTCTGTTCCCTTTTGTACCTTGTAACGTAATACAATATAATGTACTGTAATTAAGTTCCAGAATGCAATCTGATGTCATTAATCAATCAATTCACTGAGGCTATACTAGGAGTTCTGGTGTGACTCCATTGGATAAGCATTGAACCGCAAGGTCAGTTTGAACTGTAAGGTGGTTGGTTCAAACGCCTCAGCTTTTCCTCAGAAACCCTATACAGAGTCACTATGAGTCAGAATCAACTCAATAGCACTTAACAACAACAATTTACTCAATGTTGTTGTTGTTAGGAGTCGGTTCCGACCCACATTGACCCTGTATACAACAGAATGAACTGCTGCCCAATCATCCTGTGTCATCCTCACAATAGCCACTCAATATTCAACAAAACTTACTGGGTGTTTAGTATCTGCCAGGCAATGTTCTAAGCATTAAGAATACATCAGTGAACAAAACAGCTTATACACTAGCAAGAGGAAACAGACAATAAACAAAATGCATAAGTCAGCTGTATCATATGCTAGAAAATGACAAGTGCTATCAAAAAAAGAAAACTAGAACAGGTTAAGGAGGGTTGCGGGGTGGGGGGGGGGGGGGGGGGCTACAGGATTTGTGATTATAAATGGGGCAGCCAGAGCAAAGGCTTGGGGAAGGCGAAGGGATGAGCTTTGCAGAGATCTCAAAGAGGTTTCCAAGTAGAGGGAACAGATATTGCAAATGTTCTAATGCAGGGGTGTGGCTGATAAGTTCTAGATAAGCAAGGTAGCTAAAGTGGAATAAGGAATGGGCATGGTCAGTGGACTTATTTCCCAGGGCTTCCGTAACAAATAACCACAAACTCAGTGGTTTAAAACAACAGAAGTTCATTTGCTCACAGTTCTGAAAGCTAGAAGTCCAAAATCAAGGTCTCAGCAGGGTCATGCTCTTGCTTAAGGCTCTAGCAGAGAATCCTTCCTCGCCTTGTGCTAGCTTCTGGTGGTTGCCGAACATCCTTGGCATTCCTTGGTTTGCAGCTGCATCGCTCTGACATTTGCCTCTGCCTTCACATGGCCATCTTCCCTTTGTGTGTGTTTTTGGGCATTCTTTCCTCATCTTATAAGAATACCAGTCATATTGGATTTGGGGGCCCACCTTAATTCCATATGATCCCATTTTAACTAATTACAACTGCAAAGACTTGCTTTTTAAATAAATCATGTTCTGAGGTTCCAGTTGGACTTGAAATTTGAGGGTACACTATTCAACTCAGTACAGTGGGAGACGAGGTCAGAGAGCTGGGTGGGTGGGCAGTCAGTACAGGACCAACAAGGACTTAGTGAGTTTTGCTCTGAGATGGAAGGCACTGCAGTAGCTTCAGCAGAGGAGTCACATGGCCTTGCATGTATCTTAAAAAGAGTAGCTAGCAGTTATATTGAGAAGACAACCAAGGGCCAGGGGTGGAAGCAGGGAGACTAAGCTTAGGAATGCCTTCATCTAAAATAGGGAAGGCTGAGAGCAGAGTCAGTTTGGGGAAAATGATCAGTGGTTCAGTTTTGATAATGTAAAGTTTGAAATACCTATTAGACACCCAAGTGGAGAAGATGAACAGGTGGTTGGATAGTCAAGTGTGAAGTTCAGGAGTGAGGTCTAGACTAGAGTTAAAATGTGAATGTCATTGGCACGGAGAAGACATTGATGTCTTGAGGCTGGATGAAATCACTGAGAAATGAGTAAAGATGTAGAAAAAAAACAAGGACAGGGCCCTGAGACTCCCCAACAGTCATAGAGCCAGGAGAAGCATTGAAAACAGCAAAGGAGGCTGACAAGGTGGGAACCTCCTTCGTTGAAACATGTTCTTCACTTGGCGTCTAGGACAGCAGAGTCTTCCATGTTCCTCTTACTTCCCTGAGCACTCCTTCTTAGCTCTCTTTGCTAGGTCCAGTTTTGCTGTAAAGTTGTTGTTGTTAAGTGCTATCGAGTCAATTTTGACACACAGAGACCCTGTATAGAGTTTCTGAGGCTGTAAATCTTTGCGGGAGCAGAAAGTTTCATCTTTCTCCTGAGGGATAGCTGGTAGGCTTAAACCACCAACCTTGTGATTTGCAGTCCAGTGCGTATTCTGCAGGGCCACCGCGCTGCAAGGTTGGATGAGTGAAATAACTTTCTAATAGATGTAGTGTGATGAAAGTCATTTGTGATCAGGACAAGAGCAGTTTTGGTGGAGTAATGGAAGCAGAAGTTTGATTGACTTGAGATCAAGGGCGACTAGGCCGTGACTAATTGTGACTGTCACAACTGTAGAGTAGAAGTTTTGTAACATAAAGGGGGAAGTAGTTAATCTTACAGTCCAGGATAAGAGAACCCTAGGGCCATCAAGGGAGAAGAGCACAAGCGGAATGTGGGACCCCGTTCAGAGAAGCAGCGACACTAGAGATGGAGGCAGAGATGATGACACAGAGAGTAGGAGCAGCTGAGGGCTTTAGACTCATGGAAAGAGAGAGAAAGGCTGTATGCTAGCAGTCAGGAGGCAGGCTTGCAGAATGTGCCCTTTTGATTGTTTAAATGATTATGTATTCCTGAGTGTTTTTGTGTGCTTCTCCCTACCCTCCACCCCCCCAAAAAACACCAGAGGGAATAGAAGCAAATACTGTTGAATAATGATGCACAGAGGAGATTGTAATCATTGCAATGAAATGATAAGTGTAAAACCGATATTCTCCCATGTAAACTATCACTCAATTCACAATAAAAACTTAAAAATAAAAAAAGGCAAAGGCAACAACAACAACAACAAAAAAAAGAGTAACACTAAGAGGTGTAGAAGGAAAGAAAATGAGTCCAGGTTACTGTGTTTGCAGGAAAGGCAAATAACGTAATACTGGAGGGAAATATGACGTGCCAAGGGGATACACACACACACACACACCAGGAGAGCTGTTGTTATTAGTTGCCATTGAGTATGAGGGAGCTTCAAAGAGTCTCCAGGAAAATGCTATGATCTTTTCATTACATTTTTTCAATGAACTTCTTAAAGCCCCCTGTAGATACTGGTTCATGGTGCCTACACCTATGTAAGAAGCTCTGGCATAGTGGTTACGAATTGGGCTGCTAACCGCAAGGTCAGCAGTTCGAACCTATCAACTGTTCTGCGGGAGAAAGATGAGGCTTTCTGCTCCCGTAAAGATTTACAGCCTTGGAAACTCTGTACAGGGTCACTATGAGTTGGATCTGAATCCATGGCATGCCACTTAACAACAAGCAGCTCTCAAGGATGGCTTGTCTCTCTGAACTTCTGCTCCTGCGTGATCGTCACCTTGGCTTGCATCTCTATTCCATCTCTGTTTCCTTGCTAGCTTGCTTAATCTCTTTTCTAGCTTAGAAGAACTTGACTCAAGACACACCCTACACTAACACAGCAAAGACAATTCATTCTCAAATGGGATTACAGTATAACCACAGGCATGTTGGTGTCCTTGTTATTAAATGCCATGGAGTCAGTTGTGACTCGTAGCGACCCTGTAGAAGGTTTCTGAGGAGCAGCTGGTGGTTTTCAACTGCCGATCTTGTGGTTAGCAGTCCAGTGCTTATCCTACAGTGCCACACCAGGGCTCCCTGGATTTATTTATAGCACTATTTTGAGGACACACAATTCAGTCCATAAGAGTGGGCAAAGGGGGGAGGGGTTCCTGGTGCCAAGTGGAAGAGTGGCCTTAGGTAGGAGTTGTGATCCCTCTATAAACAGGAGAGAAGGCAGAATCTGGACAGACAGGCAGATCTACAGAAGATATGGTGGCAGGAAGATGAGATATTTTTTGCCAAATTGCTTTTATTTTCTCAGTGAAATAAGAAGCAAGATTTGCAGCTCTGGGTGAGGAAGGGAGGGGGGTTGGATGTTTGAAGATACAGGTGCAATACAGTCATTCAGAGTGTGGAGAAGTAAACTGACTGGGAGATGCAGAGGGGTAATGTTGAGAGCCCACTGGAGAGTTAAGATCATACATTTAGAGTGAAAACAGTTAGCACTATTGTTTTGGCCCAGCACGTTAAACAGGACAGAACTGGGTTTTTGCGAAGTGGTCTGAGGACCAAGGGAGGAAGGGATGTATGCAAAGGAATGATGTAGTGACAGACTGTGAAATCAAGGCTGGGTGGGAGGAATTTGAGAACATACAAGCGGTTGTTGTTAAGAGTCATCAAGTTAGTTCAGACTCATAGAGCCCCTGTATAGGGTTTCCGAGAACAGCTGGTGGATCTGGATCACTGACCTTGCAGTTAGTAGTCAAGTGCTTATCCTACCGTGCCATATCAGGGCTCCATAGGGCAGTGTTGTTGTTGTTAAGTTGTCGTTAAGTCAATTCCGACTCATAAAGACCCATTCTAGGGTTTCTGAGGAGAGGCTGAGAAGTTTGAACCACCGACCTTGAGGTTCAAACTAATCTTGCGGTCCCGTGCTTATCTACAGTACCACACCAGGACTCCACAAGGGCAGTTGTTGTTGTGTGCTATCGAGTCAGTTCCAACTCATAGTGACCCTGTATAGGGTTTCCAAAGGAGCTCTGGTAGCGTAGTGGTTACAAATTGGGCTGTGAACCTCAGGATCAGCAGTTCAAAACTACCAGGTGTTCCGCAGGAGAAAGATGAGGCTTTCTGCTCCCATAAAGATTTACAGCCTCGGAAACCCTGTGCAGGGTCGCTATGAGTCAGAACCAACTCCACGGCACATAACAACAACAATAGAGTTTCCGAGGAGCAGCTGGTGAGTTTGAACCACCAACCTTGCAGTTCAAGCTGACCTTGAGGTAGAGTGCCTAACCTAACCTGTAGTGCCACGCCAGGACTCCAATATAAGGGCTGTTGTTGTTGTTGTTGCTGTTGTTGTAAAGTGCCATCTAGTCGGTTCTGACCCATAGCGACCCTGTATATAGGGTTTCTGAAGAGCAGCTGGTGAACTTGAACTGTCGACCTTGCAGTTCAAATGGCTTTGCAGTCTGGCGCATTAACCCACAGGGCCACCCCAGGACTCCATAAGGGCAGTAGAATAGTGAGAAGAAAAAAAAAGTGGCTGGGATTGGAAGTCAAAATAAGGTCAAAGAATTGTTCAAGTGTTGTTATTAGAGCAATTGAGCTGGAAGAGAAAGAGTGTTTGTTAGTGAGGGAGATACTTAAAATGGATAGGCCAGAGATTCATTCAGTTATTTGGTGATGGAAAGGTCTTGGATATTCACATGGCAGTAGTTGTTGTTGTTGAGTGCTGTTGAGTCAGTTCTGACTCATAGAGACCCTGTATAGAATTTCTGAGGAGCGGCTGGTGAATTTGAACCACCGACCTTGAGGTTCAAATTGACCTTGTGGTCCAGCGCATTAGCCCACAGTGCCACACCAGGATTCCTACATGACGGTTGTTGTTGTTAAGTGCTGTGGAGTCGGTTCCAACCCATAGCGACCCTGAACAGGGTTTACCAGGCTGTAAATCTTTACGGGAGAGAAAGCCTCATCTTTCTCCTGCGGAACAGCTGGTAGTTTCGAAACTGCTGACCTTGCGGTTCACAGCCCGATTCGTAACCACTACACTACCAGAGCAACTTTACAGGACAGTAGAGTAGTAGGAAAAATGGTTAGTTAAGGTACTAAGATTTCAGGTGGGTCATGATTCTCCATGGATGATAAATCCATCAAGATGTTAAGAGGGTTGCGGTGGAGGTAGGGGACTGTGAGTCAGGGAATGAGGGGGAGTACAGAAGAGACTGCAGAAGACAGCAACAAGGAGGGGGTAATATCATCTGATGGAAGATACTTCGGAATGGTATCTAAAGGGGAGAAAGTCTTGGGTAATAAGTCCCCTTCCATAAGTGGACCTGGGTTTTTTGTTCTGAATTGCACCCTCTTTTGGTAGTTGAGATGCCATCCAGGTTAAGGGATTTTTTTCAGTATTAGGGGGTCAGAAGGAAATCAGGGAACCGTCAGGAGTTTTCTTCCTTCTCCACTGCTACCCAAATACCAAAACAGTGTTTTAGAGATCTAAAAGAACATTGGAAGTGCCCTTGTTCATTTCTTCCTCTGTACAACATTTGTGCTTCCAACTGAAGGACAGGGAGCTGGTAACCATGGCAGTGTAGCAGAGGGTGGTGGTGAAGAGGTGGTTTTTAAATGGGGTGAACTTCAGGCAGGAGACACCCAGAGCTCAAACACTCATGGCCTCCTTTTTGAGTCCTTTGTTCATCCAGTTTACTTAGGGAGAGAGCTGAATTCTTCCCTGCTGAGATGCAAGCTTTTAGAGGCAAGGTTTTGCCCAACTCCTAAGGAGAGGGTGTGTCCCTGGGAGCCGCTTTCATGGGGGCTTATCTGAAAACCTCGGTCAGCAGGGAACTTTTGGGGGTCCTGTCATGAACAGGGCAGGCTGTAATGGAAAAACAAAACAAAACAAAACAACCACGCTCTGCAAGCATTACGGATGCAGAGTTCTGACGAACTGTCAGCCTTCTTGCTACCTCTCCCTGGACAGGTGGCCACTCATGAGGGTGGCCCAGAACCCGGCCAAAAAGACAGGCAGGGCCCCCACAGGATGATATCTGGTGCCAAGGGAGAAAGGGAGGGAGAAGAAGGGGATTGAGAGGTAGGGGGCCTGGAAGGAAGGAACCACATTCCTGGTTGGGGCGACCCAAGAGCCCTTCTTTCCAGGACAAAGAAATGGATTCGGGGCAGAGCAGGGCAGGGCAGGGCAGGACAAACCCGGGCGGCAGCCCGAGTCCAGAGCAGTCTCATGACTGCAGTGTTTTGCAGCATGCTTCCCAGCTGCTCAGGCCGGGAGGCAGCTTGGGGTGGTGGGGGCGGGGAGGAGGGAGGAGGAAAGAAGTAAACAGGAGACCACAGAGAGAGCCAGTTCCCTGCTTCAGAGAACACCAGCCGCCTCCGGTCCCCGGTGGGCGGCTGTATGTGTGGAAATGAAACTGGGAGGGGGAAGAGAGGGAAGAGCAAGCACGCACTTCTCGGCTGTTCTCCACCCACTTCGCCTTTCCCGACCCTCCAGCCCACTCCCTCTACGGTGGGGGGAGGGAGGCCGAGACGGTTCACGAATCGCCCACCCTCAAGTACGAGTAGCTGGTTTGACTGTCGGTGAATCAGACACTGTGAGCAGCTTGTCACCTGCTCTCGGGAAAGGAACTGGGGGCTGCCTTGGGGACTGGGGGAGGACTAAGCAAAAGATTCAGTACTAGCCCGGGAGTGGGGTGATGCCTGGGACTGGGAGGAAGGGGCGTCTACTTCCCAACACCTACACAGGTCTCACCACGTTCCCTGGACATCGTGGCACAAGGGGGCGCAACTTGTGTAGAGCAGAGGAGGGAGTGGATGTGTGCTGCGTTTGGGAGAGACTGGGTGCAGGTTAGCGGGGGCCGCGGCGCGGACTGCTGCCCGCCGCCTGCCCGCCCGCGCGGGGTTATACAAGGTAACCCGGAGCAAAGAGGAGGAGGGAGGAGGCGGGGGCCGCAGGCCGGGGTGTCTGGCGCTAGTTGGACAGAGATGATGAAACGTGAGCGCTATATTTACCGAGAGGGTGGAGACCGGGCGGGAGGGGGGAGGGGGTAAAAAGGACAAAGTGTTCCTTTGGAACAACCACAGGAAACAGCCCATCTGACTCACCGGGAGGGCCACGCAGACCCCTCCTGGGCTTAGCTGGAGGCAGGACCGGGGCTGTGGGCCATGGGCGCCCTTCTGGACTTCGCTGCACTGGGCGTTATGGTGAGGGGCGGGGGAGTAGACTGATTTCTAAATAAAGGCACTTTAGATCCAAGGGCTGTGTGTGTGTTGTGTGTGTGTGTTGCGGGACAGGCAGAGCGCGGTATGGCAGGAATGTCTTCTAACGCTGTGACCCGGCCTTCGCGGGAGAGATTTGCCTGCAAACTCTGATAGCCTGATTCCTGCAAAGTCATCTACAGTCCCGCCGTCCGGCCCGGCCCACCCCACCCGCGGACCACAGCACCCGGCTCCTCTGCCCCCGCCCCGATCTCTTGTGGCGCTCAGAATTGGGGTGCGGAGAGGGCTATGTTTAGAAGCTGATGTCATCTAGACACCCTACTCCCTTAGTGTTTCCGGGGGGACCGCAGAGCAGGTTTTCCTCTTTCTTGTGGGCGTGGGGGATGGGGAAGGTGGCCTGCCCCCTTTCGCACGCACGCACGAACACCCCACACCCATCGTACCTGGGAGATTAAAAAAGAAAAACCAAAGAAACAAAGCGGTGGGGGCGGAGCGCGCACGCCGGGCTCCAGCCACCTAGGGCCAACTGCTGGCCCTCGCCCCCTTCCACCCCCTCCTGCGCTCTCCAACTCCCTCCTGGGTGCGGGGGTTAATTTCAAGGTTAGCTCACGTGGGCACAGGCGCCCGGAGCTGCTTGCACGAGTTTGGGGCGGGTTCCTTATCCCCCAATCCAGGGCAGTTTGTTCAACTGCAGTAAAGGGAGCTTGATGTTCCAGCAGGGAAGGGATTTCTGAGAACTGGGGCTGTCCTCAGATGAACTTTCCTCCTCCGGCGGCTGCTGCGGCGGCGGCCGCCTGCGGAAGACTTTTTAAAAGGGCGATGTCAAGCCGAGGCGCGCGAGCTGCTAGTGGCTGCGCCGCCCGCCAGTCTGCGGCCAAAGCCCAGCGCCCGCCCCTGAGCGCGAGTGATTCACGGTGCGCAGAGCCGGGCTGTTCCGAGTGCTGGGGGCTGCGAGCTAAACTTATCTTCCTGCATATGCATGAACGGGTGGCCTTTCTGCTTGTCAAAGGGGAGGGCAAGGGTTTTGCGGTAGGCTGTGTAGCTGGGTGGGAACGAAGTAGGGCGTCGTACAAATTTTCGCGCCTGCCGGGGCTCCTTAAATTCTCTAGGGTGTAAACTACCATTATGGCCAAGGGCGTTTCACCTGATTGTAAATCAAATCCGGAAGCCTAGCCACAGACGGAAGTTCGAGTCCTTCAGCCCCACCTATCTCCTTCCTAAGAGGTCTAACCTATCCCTTCCCCAACTTTCCTTTAAAATGAGCAGATTCCCCCCCAAGTAAGTCCCGCGTGCCTGGGTGGGGTCTCTGGAAACCACAGGGCCTGATCCGGATAGGGAGGGGTCTGGATCCAGCCTAGAACTGAGAACGGACACGTGATCCGCTGCCCTGAGCTTGCCATCTGTTCTCCTTCCTTACCTCCTGGAAGCTGGCTGTTCTGCCCTGTGCCATCCCCGCTTCCCTGCAGGAAAGAGTAAGAAAAGCCAGAGTTGGCAGAACCCAATACCTACAGAGTGTGATTTTAACCAACTTCCCAGGGCCTTGGGCAGGGATGGGACCCCACTATTTTAAATCGAGTTGCAAGTGATTCGCTCCACCGAAAGTATGTGGAAACCCAGGGCTTTGAGAAAGTGACTTGGGAATCTATGCTGCACGTGCCGGTAAATACAGAGCATGGAATTAAGAAAGAAGGGGATTATAAAGTTTGGGGACACATTTGTGTTTGTATCTGCTGTCCCATCAAATATTGATTTAAGAAATTCTGACGTTTACTGCCATAGAAGTGTAAACACACAACAGATTATATGGTATTTAAAGAACCCAATTCTTACCCTGTTCCCGCCCCCAGGATTTTTTTTGGATCCCATGAAAATCCTTACAATGGGATCAATAAATAAGATCATGATAAATGGTGGCGTGATTGAAGCTCCATTCTTCTTGGACCACCAATCAAAGCCCAGAGAAGCAGCAGTCAAGAAATCAAATGATGCATTGCATTGAGTAAGTCTCCTGGTGGTGGTGGTTATGTGCCGTGGAGTCATAGTGACACTGTACATGGTTTCCGAGGCTGTAAATCTTTACTGGAGCAGAAAGCCTCATCGTTCTTCTGCAGAAGAGCTGGTATTTTCGAACTGTTGACCTTGCGGTTCCCAGACTGATTTGTAACCAGCTCTGGTAGCATAGTGGTTAGGAATCGGGCTGTGAGCCTCAAGGTAAACAGTTAGAAACTACCAGCGGTTCCGCGGGAGAAAGATGAGGCAGTCTGCTCCTGTAAAGATTTACAGCCTCGGAAACCCTGTGTAGGGTCGCTATGAGTTGGAACCGACTCCATGGCACTTAACAACAACAATGCTACCATAGCTCCTGCAGAGATGTCACTTTAATGACTAAATTCACCTGCCCCAAGCCATGCTTTTTTCATTCCCCTCATATGCATTTGAAAGGTGGACAAAGGGAAGACTATATAGAATTGGTGAGTTGTGTTGACAAAGAACACTGACTATACCACGAATGTCCAGAAGAATAAAGAAATTTCTGTTGGAGGAAGTACAGGCAGAATGCTCCTTAAAAGCAAGAATGGAGAGACTGATTGCTGGAGAAGGACATTATAGTTGATAAAATTATAGGTCCATGGAAAAGAGGAATATCCTCAATGAAATGGACTCATATGGCTGCAACAGTAATGGCTGAAACACAGCCAAGGAGTGTGAGGAAGTGCAGATCTGGGCCACGTTTTGTTTTGTTACACTAAGTTAGGAGTTTATCCAGCAGCACCTGACAACAGAGTATTTCTTTTGGACCAGACAGTTGAGAAGTATGAATTTAATTCCATCAATTCACAGCTAAGGAAATACAGTCCAGAATGTTGCCTAAAATCATACAGTTCATCTCAAGCTCAGAAGGCCAGCACTTTTGCCATGCTGGCCTAAATATCCAGAAAGAAACATCTCACTATAGGCACTAGTGTGGTGCTGTAGGATCAGCACTGGACTGCAAACCACAAGGTCAAGGTCGGCAGTTCAACCCCACCAGTTGCTGCTCAGAAACCCTATACAGGGTCACTATGAGTTGGAACCAATTCCAAGGCACTTAACAACTTGACAATAGAGATAATAATGATAATTATATCAGGATGCACACAAAATAAAAGGCTGGTGTTGAAGGAAAATATTGAAAGGGCCATGGGCTGCCAAAAGAACCAACAAATCTGTGTTGGAAGAAGTGCATCCAGAGTGCTCACTGAAGGCCAGGATGGCCAAACTTTGTCTTTCATACTTCGGACATCCTCTCGCTGGAGAAGGATAGCATGTTTGGTAAGGTAGAGGGTCAGAGAAAAAGAGGGAGACCCCCAGCGAGATGGTTTGGCAAAATGGCAGCATCAGTGGGTTCAAGTGTGGCTGCAATTGTGAGGTTGACCCAGGACCAGGCAGTGTTTCATTCTGTTTTGCATAAGATCGCTATGAGTCAATACCAACTCAATGACACCTAACAACAACAACAACATGTTCTGGCTCCAGGCCTATTAGTCATTGCTCTCAGAACTTGGATAATAGAACAAAGGCAGAGCTTAGATAGAGAAAATCTTTGAATTCTTATGTTCTTCCTAGTTAGTTTGTATGGCTTTGAAATGTGTGTTTACAAAAACAAAGTTAAGGAAAAAACAGAGTTCTTATACTTATCTGATATAATATATACTTTGCTAGTAAATTATTCATTTAATTAGGAATGATTCTTATTAATTTGGGCTATTTTATTTTGCCAGAATTTTAATTGAGACAACCACATGCTGGCAAAACAGCATAAGCTGATTTTAATCATAAAACTAATATAATGCACATCCCAATACAGCCAGGAAACCCTGTTTTTGAAAATACAAGGCAAATTCTGATGTTGGAATTCTTACTTGTTTTAATAGATATTAATTATTTTATATGTATTTATTTTTAACATAGTAATCCCATGAGGATAGGCTCTTTTCATTTCTGTATTCCTCCATGCTAAGCTCATTGTCAAGAACCTAAATATCTGGAGGATGACTGAGTGGAAAAAGGAGAAAACATTCTAGAATACTAGACTTTCTGGATTTTGAAATATATTCTGAATCAAGTCCCACAGTGCTTATGCTTGTAGATAGTAAGAGAAATTCAAGTGGGTGAAATTGTACACTTATTTTATTACTTTTATTATTCTGAATTAATGAGTTTAAGGTTCATGACCAAAATAATTCCTTTTAATTTGGAATGCTTTTTATTAATTTTGTCCAAGCAAAATTAAATGCATGAAAACTAAAGAAACAAACATCTAAGGTGATTGATTTATTCTGGTTCCTGGATTACAATCTTCATGAAAAGATAGACCTTCCTTCATCTCTAGAATAACCCCAATGTTAACTTTGGGGCTCTATGAAGGTACCAAGCTCATGGAGTCTGTTTCACAGATCAAATGCTGGTTAAAATGCAAATCTGAGAGGCCATAAAGGCCATGATCACAGGAATCCAGGAGAGATCCCACTGGTTTAGGGCTGCTCCCACTGCTATTTCTGCTGGGCCTTAAAGTGATGAGCAAAGGTGCAGTATTCTAAGTGAGCACGTTTCCTTGGGGACAAAGATTGTCCCAGAAAAATCATGAAGTAGGCAAACTCCCCAGGGCTTTAGTAGAGTCTTTTAAAAAGTGTAAACCAGTTGCCATTTAGTCGATTCTGATTCTAGGCAACCCCACGTGTATCAGAATAGAAATGTGCTCTATAGAGTTTTCAGTGACTGATTTTTGGGATGTGGAACAGGTTTTTTTCAAAGCCACTTTTGGATGGATTCAGACCTACCACTTTTTGGTTAGTAGTCTAACATGTTAACCATTTGTACTACCAAGGGAATTCTTTTAACATTAAGGTGGTTGAGATACCAGAACTCTAAGATGCCTTCACTTTTACATACTATGACGTATCTATTTTACAGGGCTGTTGGAAGTGTTCATTCATTCAGGGTGCTTGGTAGAGGGGCCTGGCACAGAGTAAGCCTGCCATAAAAGGAGGCAGGGTTAATGATGATAATGATGATGGTAATGGTTGGCCAGCATTCCCATTGGACACTTTACTTCTATGCATTTTCCCTGTACCACTTCAAAAGCAAAGTCAAAATAAACTATTATGGTCTCCAAACTGCGAGGATTAATTTGAGACCCTTCCCTTATAAACCAGAAACCTGGTGTAACTTTATCAAATCTCAGGCAACACCGATTAACAGCCAATTGGGCCATGGGTGGATCTTATTGGATCTACATCACAAAGACACAGGTACCGCTCACATGTGGGTTAACGCTCATTGGAAGGCAAAGTTGGTGTGGACTGCAAGGTCAGCGGTTTAAACTTACCAGGCGCGCCTCAGAAACTCTATACAGGGTTGCTATGGGTCAGAACTGAGTCAACAGCACTTATCAACAATAACATGCTCTGGTACAATAATGGTTATGTCCTGGGCTGCTAACTGGGAGGTCAGCAGTTTGAATTTACCAGATGCTTCATGGGAGAAAGATGAGACTTTCTGCTCTCGTAAAGATTTACCGCCTCGGAAACCATATACAGGGTTGCTATGAGTCGGAACCAACTCGGCAGTTCACCACCACCACCACCATCACGCTGTCACTATGCCTTCTGCACAAGACATTAACTAGCCTTAGATTCTTTTATTTTCTATCAAGATTGAAAACAACCCCATCATTCACTCAGAGGGAAAGGCAAACTGCATTCATCAGACTCCAATACCAATACTAATTGTTGATCAATATCAAAGGCTTTAAAAAATATGAAAAACTGGTTGGTCCTAGTGTCTAAGAACTTGTTGTTGTTAAGTGCTGTTGAGTCGGTTCCGACCCATAGAGACCCTAGATAGGGTTTCCAAGGAGCGACTGATGAGCTCTAACCAGTTGAACCAACTTTGCAGTATAATGCTTTAACCCACAACGCCACACCAGAACTCCAAGAATCTGTTTTGCACAGTTCATATATCACAAACCCAAAGGGCTCAGTTGTTTGTTGTAAAGCACAAAAAGCTAGATATCAGGAGAGTCTACTCACTTCAGCATTATCACTACCTACTAGTAAGGAGCTCTGGTAGCGTAGTGGTTACGAATTGGGATGCTTACCTCAGGGTCAGCAGTTTGAAACTACCAGCTGTTCCACGGGAGAAAGATAAGACTCTCTGCTCCCGTAAAGATTTACAGCCTCGGAAACCCTGTACAGGGTCGCTATGAATCGGAACCCTTTCCACGGCACATAACTACCACCACCTGATAGGGTGGACCAGTCTCAGTCCCCACATCTGTAAAGTAAGGGAAGAGAAACACTCACTAGTAACCACTCAAGGGTCTGTGGGGGTAAATACACTGAGAATGAGTGATGCTCAAAAGGTATACAGAGGAGTGTCCCCATTTATTTGAAGGTGGGTCAAAATAGCTTCAATACTAAACTCATTTAATTAAAATAAATTGCACCAGAAACATAGAGGGATTAAGAAGTATCATTAAAGCAAAGATGGGGTATTAGAATGTAAATCTAGTTGGACAATAGGAAGATGATGCTTAAAAAGAAGAAGTTTTTATCAGCTCACATTTTTAAGATGAACTGGATTGGATTGAATTGAAGACTTAAAAAATCTGCTCAAAAGTATGCTACATTGCACAAACTTTTTTTTTTAATGTATTCATGCTTTCTTATTTATTAGCTGACATAGTTAGGGTTTGTTCTTGTTTTGTTGTTTTTATTATAGATCCGTTTTACTATCAGCAACCCAAAATACAAGGTTGTGTGGTCCAGTTTCTTTAGAGCTCTTAGCATTTACAAGTGTTGAGCGCTTGCTTTTGCAACGCCGTTCTGATTGGCAGAGCCAATGTCAGTGACATCAACCAACTTACTTTTGATTGGAGGGCTGGTTGCTGGGTCTGTAGCGTGTGCAGGAAGTCACTTAACTATTTGCGATCTTGTAAACCCGAAACCGAAGTTCTTTTGTCAGAGGAACTAGCGCAACTGATTAGAGGATAAGTGTCTCAAAACTCTGCAAGTTGGAATGTGAACCTGGAGGCCCTGCCGGGCTTCCGGAAAGAGCTGCACTCACGGAGATGAGCGGCTTCTCACTTCCAGCATTCCGGCTATTACCCTTTTAAAAGTCGGCGTTCAAGGCTGTAGGGGTAGCACGAGGCATCGGAACGGAACAGTTGGATTGGCCGCCGCCTCAGTTCTAGACGCACCTCTCCACCGAAAGGCCGTTCTGACTGGCAGGGGGAGAAAGTAAACAGAGTTGAATCACCCTCCCCACTGGCCAATTGGAGGGGGTTTGGATTGTGACGTGATGGGATTCTGCGAAATTGTTACTGAGCAAGAGAATGCCGGAACGGTGCGGACCGGCAGGCACGGGGGCTCAGCCGTCAGTGGACTAGGGGAAAAGTGTCTTTTAGAGCTGGCTATCAATCCGGCCCTTCCCACCCGCGTCAGGGTGGTCGAGTGAATGCATTAGGGCTTTGGCTCGACGGAGAGGCTGCCGAGGGCGTGTGCCTTTCTTGCAGTTTCCACTCCCAACGCCTCGGGGGCGTTTTCAGTCGAATAAACTTGCGACCGCCACGTGTGGCATCTTTCCAAGGGAGCCGGCTCGGAGGGGCTGGCGCGCCCGTCAGGGGGATCGCGCCCGGCGCAGGGCAGGGGCGGCCGTGAGAGCCGGCAGCGCGGCGGAGCCGGGGGCCGTGGATGCTGCGTGCGGAGGCGCTGCCGGTTACGTAAAGATGAGGGGCTGAGGTCGCTTCGGCGCTCCTGCGAGTCGGAAGCGCCCCGCGCCCCCGCCCCCTTGGCCACCGCGCCGCGCCGCGCAGCGCTTGTCGTCCGAGGCGAGGGCAGGGCAAGCCGAACCTCCGCAGCCACAGCGAAGTTTGGCCGCGCCGCCTGGGCTGCTGTCGCCCGCACCATGTCCGCAGCCGCCTACATGGACTTCGTGGCTGCTCAGTGTCTGGTTTCCATTTCGAACCGCGCTGCGGTGCCGGAGCATGGGGGCGCTCCGGACGCCGAGCGACTACGACTACCTGAGCGTGAGGTGACCAAGGAGCACGGTGACCCGGGGGACACCTGGAAGGATTACTGCACGCTGGTCACCATCGCCAAGAGCTTGTTGGACCTGAACAAGTACCGACCCATCCAGACCCCCTCGGTCTGCAGCGACAGTCTGGAGAGTCCCGATGAGGATATAGGATCCGACAGCGACGTGACCACCGAATCTGGGTCGAGTCCTTCCCACAGCCCGGAGGAGAGACAGGATCCTGGCCGCGCGCCCAGCCCGCTCTCCCTCCTCCACCCTGGAATGGCTGCGAAGGGGAAACACGCCTCCGAAAAGAGGCACAAGTGCCCCTACAGTGGCTGTGGGAAAGTCTATGGAAAATCTTCCCATCTCAAAGCCCATTACAGAGTGCATACAGGTTAGCGGTGTCTCCCTTTCCCACCGAGGTCTGGGGTTAACCTCTGGTGGGACAAGTGTCCCTGGGCGTTAAGGACACTGCACTCGGCCTGAAGGGTGCTAGCGTTTTGGATGAGATGCTCTTTAACTCTTTAAAT
Organism: Chrysochloris asiatica; assembly: GCF_000296735.1. NCBI lineage: Eukaryota > Metazoa > Chordata > Mammalia > Afrosoricida > Chrysochloridae > Chrysochloris > Chrysochloris asiatica. Next base: position 15,129,600 of record NW_006408532.1, on the reverse strand, counting down.
AATTTAACCGTGGAGAGACAAAACGCTCACTCGCTTCTTAATTATATCCAGCCCCTAGAAGCAACGGAGAGCATTACACTGGGGGGTGGGGGGTGGGGGCCAACGAGAGCTCAGTGCCAGCCCCATTGCGTGGCATCGCGGGGAGTGGTGCCGCCCCTTCCCTGCCCCGCCCCCAGGACTCCTGCACCCCGAGACTTTGGGGCCACCCCACCTGGGAAGACGTTTGCAAGGGGGGTGGCAGATGGCGTCTATGTTATTCAAATCCCCGATGGGATTGCAGGGAAGTGTCCAACCTGGGAAGAAAGTGGCACACTTTACTGAGATCCTTTTAGGGATGACTAGGTATTCATTTATCTGTATTCTTGCTACTTTTCCGGGCTTGCCAAGGTGGTTTTAAATTTGGCCAAAAGTCCCTAGAGGTTTAAAATAACAGTCTTTCAGATATCAGAGGAGTTCGGTCTGGTAAAGCTTGGTGGGTTAACATCACGACTAGTTGGCATTCCTTAGTGAGATTTCAAAGATGGGACTGAGGTCTCTCTCACCTTCCACCTCGGAATGGAGCAGTTAGCGCGGAGGTGTGGTCCTTGCCGGAGGTCAAGGCTCTGTAATGCATGTGGGGACCCGACCGACCTGGACTTTCGGGATGCTGCGTGGAACTGGCGCTCCCAGGGGAGCGCTTCAGGCAGGGCTGGACAAATGAATGTGGCTAAGAAAACATCTGCAGTATCAAAATGGGCTTTGTAGACTTTCGGGGATTTTAATGAACCAATTCTTTTGGTTCTGTTTAACATACCCAGAAAAAAAGTGGGGAAACGATCAGACTTGAACCTGTGAGTAAAGTTTCACCATCCTTAGGTTTTTTTACAACTGCTATTCTGATAACGTTTAGGGCGGGGTTTGGTCATCTCAGAATCACTCCCTTTTTCTTTTGCCCTATGACACTGTTTAAGAGCAGGTGGTTGGCGTTCCTTGGAAAAGTACGAATTTTTGTTGTTGTTGTTGTTTGTTTCTGTTACGAAGAGGCCATTGGTCTGTGATTTAAAAATAATTGGTTTTTGGTTTACTTTTCCTAAGAAAGGCCGCATAACTTAATCTCTTCGGTTTTCGATCCTTTTCTGGTGGAGGTGGCTGCTGGCACAGGGATGAAGCTGAATTTTCTCCGCTGTTATTGGTTCTGTTTGCGGTTGTCGTCTAGGTTGCCAGAAAACAGCATATTTTAAAGTTTAGCTCTGTATGGATGTCGAAAGACTTATGTGTGAATTGGAGGATCTGACCTTTCACGTGTCTCTGTGGGTGAAGTGGGGGGGGGGGGTGTATTAACCCAAACCCCAGGGCGTTACTCACCAACAGCTGTTGGGCGGGCCTAGCAGTGTCAGCCATGTACCCAGAGTTCAGTTGTTAGCAGGGACACCCACTGCCACCTTGAGCAAAGGCACTTTCTCCTTCAGAAAGCTGCCCAGTTGTGCAGTTGGGGGGAGGAGGGGGTCTACAGTGCCTCGGTGTGAGCCTTCTGTAGAACTCAAGAAAAGAATTCTGACGTTCTGGGCCTCACAGCTGAGTGATCTCAGGCATTTATAAGAAATGGCTGCTTGGGTGTGCATGCATGCGTGTGCGGCTCTTTAATTCTCCACAAGGCAAGTCAGCTCAGCTGTTTGCAGAGAGCCCTCTGCACAGTCAAGAGTAGACACTGAAGTGAAATGTTCATCCTATTTCAAATGTTACAGTCAGTTTTCTTTGAAAACTTTGTGATATAGTGATTACAGCTGTCTGATTTATGTATGGGGGCTCTGCCATCCTACCCCAGTGGTGGAGTAAAAAAAAAAAAAAAGTTGGCTTCTGAATGATGTCAGAAGCATACTTCTGCTATAAAACCAAACCAACGCTGTTGCTGTTAATTTGATCCTGTAATGCCCATCTTGCTATATAGGAGGTATGTTTAAAGGATACTCTAAATAAGAGACTTGTGGGAGGTCTCATGCATTTGGAATTTTCAGATGGAGCTTCAAATTAGATTCTTTTTTTAGATAGGGTTAGGAGCTTCCTGATTTTAATTGTTGGTGTTAAATCCAGAAGGTGGATAGAGCTAGCATTTGGAATGTCTGCATTCTGTGACAATTCTAAAAGCTCTAATTCCCAGCCCCACCCCCTTGCTCAGTGCTGTCCTACATGAATCACTCCCCAGCTACTTATTCACTTCCTTGTAGAGTCTCCTGCAGTGGCCACTTACATAGAACACGTGGCTGTGGCTTTAGGAGTTGACTCATTTAGACAAAATTTTCTTTAATTCAGTGCAACCCCATCTCTGGTGGCCTTAGGAAAAAGATATGTTTGAGACCCACTGAGCTGAGTTCTGATCTTTCCCAGTTTCCTAGTGGTAAGACCTTAAGGAAGTCACCCTAATTCATAGTTTGCAAACTAGAGGCCTCTTGCTGAATTTGCTTTGTGAATTTGACTTGGCCAACACTGGGTTTATAAAAATTTTAATTAGTTACCCTCTGCTGTTGAGTGGATTCCAACTCATAGTGATCAATCCTATAGGTAGAATTGAACTGCCTCATAGAGTTTTCAAGGCTGTAATCTTTATGGAAGGGGATTGCCACATCTTATTCCTTCAGAGTGGCTTGACTGGTAGGTTCAAACAGCTGATCTTTGGGTTGGTAATCTAGTGCTTTACCACTGTACCACCAGGATTCCAATTAGTTGCCAACATCTTAAAAAAAAAAAAAATCAGAGGATTCTGGCATAAATCCAAATTTTTTGCTTCAATGGAAAAATCGAAAGATCTAGCAATTCTGGGCCAGAATTCCTGCCTAGCAACAATTGGCTTGAACTGAACATTCTTTTTTTGGAGCAGTACTTTATGGCACTGGGTTTGGTTTCTGGTGTTTTACAGCATAGTTAGTTCCTAGGTGATAAAAACAATTTATTAACTGATAGGTTCAAACCCACCTACAGGCTCCCCAGAAGAAAGGTCTGGTAAGATTCTGCCTTGGAAAGGTTACAGCCTTGAAAATCCTCTGGAGCCCAGTTCTATCTACTCTGGCACACATGGGGATTGGAGGGTGGGGTACCATGAGTTGGAACCAAACTCCACAGCTACTGGTAGATAGTGGATTTTTGTTCTTTTTCAGATTAACAATGAAACCCATTGGTTTAAATGTATAGAACTTCACCTATAAACCTTGAGCATAGTATTAAAAAATGTAACTAATAGTAAGTGTATCCTGTGTCTCTTTGACTTGGCAGACACTTTGCACACAGAATATATGCATATTGTATATGTGTGTGTCCTTAATGGAAGGGTTGCATGTCTGTACCCTAATTCCAGATCAGAAGTCTTCAGGCATGCTAAATTGGGAACTAATGATAGAAGCCTTAAGTCTTATTTCTATGTCAATTGTAACTCTCTTTTTGTAAGAGCTTAACTTAAACTTCCTCGTGGTGGCAATTGGTAGAGTTGATACCCTGGTTACTGAATTATGAACATTTGGGAAGCCTGCAATCCTAACTATTACACCCCAATTCCATAGAAAAAAATTTCAATACCCACTTTTTAAAAAAAAATAGAACAGAAGGAGAGACTGGAATTGTACCAACTCCCAGGAGTGGCTGCTCTGTATTCTCCTTATCCTGTATTTAAACATCCCTTGGATACTTAAAATGCCTGTCAGAAGGGACCTGGACGGCCTCTGAGGTGGAAGTTGTCTTCCAATACAGAAAACAGACCTTTCAGCCTCTCTGAGAGTGTCCATCACAGGCCAGCTCTTCTAACTAAGGATGTTTCTTCCCCGAGACTAGAGAAACTTTCCAAGTTTTGCTTGCCTAGGTGCCAAGTCTGCCCTGTACCCTTTGCACTCTTTCTTCTTGACTCTGAATTACTGCAAGAACTTTGCAGTCTAGTCTCTGGTTAAAACAGCAGCAACAATGCAAAACAGAAACAGCAGAAAACAAAAAACACTTCAAGCGAGTTGCTGTTGAGTCTCTTTAGACTCATGGCAACCCTGTGTGTGTCTGAGTGGAAATGTGTTCTCGAGGGTTTTCAATAACTGTAATCTCTTGGCTATAGGTTGAGAGGCCTTTTCTTTTGTGGCACCTTTGGCTGGATTTAACTGTCAACCTTTTGGCTAGTAGCTGGGTTGACATCCTTTGTGCCTCTCAGAGACTCCATCTGGTTAAGGAAAATGAACTAGTGCCATCAAAGTTGTGAGAAAGGGACCTACTTCTGTGAAGAGGGAGCAGAGCAAGGTCTTACTTTTATTCCAGACCCTAGACTTAGCTCAGAAGAGGCCTTTGGGCAGCCCATTCATTAGCCTATACAGAGTTTGCTTCTCTGAATGGTAGACAAAGGCCTAGTGCCTTGAACTTCTGCCCATGGGGTAGTCCCTCTGCCCCATTCTTCCTCCCAAATGGCTCTCCAAGGGATCATGTATCATCTGAGATTTATTTACAAGTAAACTGAATGAGGTTTGCATAAGTGTCTCTCAACCCTTTTTTCATGGTCTCTTCCCTAAGGAGAGGTTAGGAGTCCCTGGGTGGAGCAAACAGTGAAGTAGTCAACTACTAATCAAAAGGTTGGCAGTTTAAACCCACCCAGAGACATGTTGGAAGAAAGACCATGAAGATTCGCTTTCAAAAGGTTACGGCTTTGGACATCCTATGGAGCCCAGTTCTGTTCTGAACCACACGGGGTCACCATGGGTCGGAATCAACTGAAGGGCAACAGGTTTGGTGGGTTTTATTGGTAAGAAAATGTTTTAGACTTTTTAAAAAATCAGAAATGCCCTCCCTCTCCTCAATGACATTTTAATACCACAAATCTCCTGCACAGCTGTTTATATATTGTACCCAGGAAAAATCAAACCAATTGCCAGAGTTGATTCCCAGTTTCTTTGTGTCAGAGTAGGCCTGTGCTCCATTGGGTTTTCCCTGGCTGATTTATTTTTCAGAAGTAGATTGATCTCCAAGCCTTTCTTCTAATGAGTCTCTGAGTGGACTTGAACCACCAACCTTTCAGTTAACAGTGAATGGGTTAACCTTTTGTACCCAAGACCACAAACCATTATAGTAGCTAAGATAGTTTTTAGCCAATTGAGGAAAATAGCCGAAAGATTGGCCGTTTGAACGTACCCAGAGATGCCTCAGAAGCCAGGTCTGGCAATCTGCTTCTGAAAGGTCACAGCCTTGAAAACCTCTTGCAGCAATTCTACCTGAGTTAGAATTTACTCCACTCAACGGTTACTGACCAACAACTGAAGTGAGACTGTGGTGTTGTTGTTGAGTGCCATCGAATCGTCTAGATAGAGTCTTACATATCTTGTTAGAAAACAAAAAACAATTTCCTTTGCAAAGGAGAGCAAAGGGCTGTAGATGGTTTTCTAAGATTGTCCATAAGGTTTGATTCTGGGTTTCAGACAAGAGACTAAAACCCCATCCAGTCCTCGGAAGGATGGCTGACCCAGGCCATTGCTCCAGCCCCAGCTCACTGCTGAAATCACATCCTAGAGGCAGGAAGGAATGTTACTGTTTTTTCTACCATGGCACCCTGGCTTTTCATCTTCCTCCTCCATCCATCTGCCCTAGCAAAGACAGAGAGTGGGTTTGCCTTTGAGAATCTTCTGCCCTGGCAGGATTCCTGTTCCTCAACAGAAAATAATAGTGGAGGAAAATCAGCGAATGAAAACATGGTTACCCCTTGATTTTCTTTTGTAGATGGTGAGGAGAGAGAAGGGAAGGGTGCAAGTGGGGGCAGAGCAGGGGAGGTGCCAGAGTAATTATACTGTTCCAATTATAACACCCCCATTACCTTCAGACACTAAGATGTAACCCGAGGTAAATGAATTCTTGGACTCCAAAACATAAGGTCAGATTTGCGTTCCCATCTTAATTGTTTATGCTTATCCCGGGAACTCGTCATTCTGCAATATCTGTGGGAAATTCCCAGATTGAACTTCCCAGGGAGAGACATCATATGACCTATTGGGAAAGTGGCTGACAATGGTCTTCTTTACTAAGTTCCTTGAGAAGAAAAGTAGGTGGATGATTTCCCAGTATTCACCCTTTCGGGAGTCCCTGAAAAACAACCCAGGTGCCTTGGGTGTAACCCTCTTTCTGGGCCACCAGTTTGATTTCTGAATACCTTATCATCATTGACATTCTTGATTTAAAAAAAAAAATCAGCTTTTTTGTGTTTCTAGTCTTGACTTTCAGTCTTCTGGTTTGTTTGTTTGTTTCTCTCTCTCTTTCTTTTTTCTCTCCTAGCCTGTTTCTCAGGCTTAGAGAAAATACTTGCAGTATTCCAGCCCTCCGCTGCTAGAATTCTCCCCCACATCCGACCCTCCCACCTTTTCTGAATGTTTCTCCACCAAGCCCAGCGCCCACCGCTGAAGAGCGTAAATTAGTGCCTAGTAATTGGTACAAAGGCACTTTCTGTTTCTATGCAACACACACAAAAAGGCGGGGCAAAAGGAAGAGGAAAAAACCCCACAGATGGATGGATCAGAAGGGAATGAAATGGGATCCTCTGAAGTGGTCTTTGAACACGCCTCTCTCCCTTGTTCCACCCCACTTTTTGTTGAGAAAAAAACAACACAGTCACAGACCTGGACCTAACTCTGAGCACTTGGTGGCAGCATTGTTAATACCGAAAGAATAGAATATGAAGGTTGGAAGTGACCTTGAGAGGTAATCCCATTACTCATTTTGTCTGTAAAAACAAGTGTGTGCCCACCCTCAGATAAATGAGGATTGTCCCATGGAACCCTTTTTGTGGAGACTTTGAAGATTTGGGAGCACACGACTAAGGTTCAGAAACTGGTTTTTTGTCTCTTGACTAGTGTGTGTGTGTGTGTGTGTGTGTGTGTGTGTATGTGTGTGTGTCTGTCAGAGGAGAACTGTGCCCATTGGGTTTTCAATGGCTGTGATCTTCTGAAAGTAGATCGCCAGACCTTTCTTCTGAAGGGTCTTTGGGGAGACTTGAACCTCTAAAAACTTTCGCCTTGGCCTGAAGAGCTGCTTTGACTGAACCAAGTGCAAGGGCAGAAGTGGAGCCAGCTCTTGTGGCCTTCATCCCTTTCTTATGGAGAGAGATCATACAAGGCAGAGCTTCTATGAGATTTCCTTCTCTTCCCGTCCTGGAACTTGTCTTAAACCTTTAATGCTTTCTGGTGCATTAAGGCCAAGAGAGAACATTGGTTTTATCCCAGCCTTGAGGATTCCCCTCCGCAAATGATAGGAGTAATGTTATTGTTCATTGAGAATGCATTTCCCACTAAGAGAATGAGATTCATCCATTTTTCATGCGTGGGGTCTTCCAAGGTATTCACATCCATTTGCACATAAAGCCTATAGACATGGTGTCTGCAGGCTTCCTTTTTCATCTCAGCTGATTGCAATTAACTGCCATTGAGTTGGTCCCTGACTCAGGATGGCCCTGTGCACTGTAGAACACAACACTGCCAGGTTCTACATCATGCCCATGACTAGCTGCAGTTCTACCACTGTGATCCATAGGGCTTGAGTTTGGGAAGTAGATGAGGCCTTTCCTTACAGTTTGTTCTAATCTGGGAGATCAGTTGAAGCCTGTTTGGCTCCATGACAACACCTGAGCCTCTACTGATGTATTGTGCTTGATGGGATTGTGCTCGTGCTGCGTTGAGTGGGGATCAAACCCAAGTCTTTGGCGTGTAAAGGTGAGAGTTCTACCGCAGAACCATCAACGCCTTGCTAATAATCTCAGTTTGCCATGAGGTTAATGCGACTTTGGAGTCCTGCGGTGAGAATTGAACATCTAAAGTTTCTACAACTGCCAAAACCACTTGGCTCACTGTCTGAGCCACTAGCTCTTTGTATTTATTTATTTTAAATGAAGTTGAGAATGATCACAAATTTGAGCCATAGAATAGGCTTCAATCCCTGACTGCACAAATTGAGCCTTTTTAAAAAGTGAGGACATCATTTAAACAGATTAAGATAAAGAGACTGGGATTTAAGTCACACGAAATGAATGACAAGGAGTTGAAATGCAGGCAGTGGTATTTTGTATGCTGCTAAATTGGAGCATGTTTCCATGCTGAGCCTCTGTCATCCTGGAAGCTAGGCTCTCTCAGAAGACCTCATTTCACAAAAGTGGGGGCTAGTGGTGGGCAAAGACACACAAATCCTGCCTAACAATCATGGAAGGAATCTACAGATCATCACTTCAAAGGCAACTAAAGAAGAAGAGTAAGGTCTGGCCCACCTATAGTATAGGCCCTGTGATGAGAACAGACCACTTCAAGGTACCTGAAGGGCAGCAGCGCCTCCAGGAAAGCTTTAGACTGTCTATAGGGAGGCAGGGTTCTATGGAGTCCTGATGTGGCACTGCGGGTTCATCTGAACTGCAAAGTCGCTTTGAACTGCAAGGTTGGTGATTCGAGCTCACCAGCCACTCCTTGGAAACCCTATACAGGGTCACTATGAGTCTGACCCCTGCTTCCCTCTGTTGTTATGATTCCATCAAGTCAGTTTCAAGGAACAGCTAATGAGCTTGAACCGCCAATCTTGCAGTTCAAGCCAACTTTGCATTTGCAGTCCAGCGCAGTAACCCACAGCACCCGCCACAGCAGGACTCCCGATTATCTCATCTGCAGAAACGAAACGGTGCTCAGTAATTAGAGACTCATGGAGTTAATCAACAGTAATGGGCGTTTTGGGTGAGAAGGGTTGAGGTTGTTATGAGGCTTCATTCACATGGGTATTTAAAAGCCAAACTCACTACAATCCAGTCCATTTCAACTCATAACTACCCTGTGGGACAGAGTTAAGGGGCCCACAGGGCTTCCAAGGCTGTAAATCTTTAAGGAAGCCGGCGGCCATCATATATTTCTCCCACAGTTCAAACTGCTGACCTTTTGGTTCATAGGTGAATACTTAACAACTGCTCCACCTGAGCCCCTTGCACTTAGCATAGTTTCTCTGTATACTGAGCCTTAGTCATTTTACATGGATTTCCCAGAAGCCCTTGAGATGCCTAGAGTTTAAGAATTCCAAATCAACTCACAGTGTCACAGACATTTAAATAATATTTGTTAAATAACTATTACATGCAAAGGCCTGTGCTACATATTCGAAGCAGGCATGATGAAGTTTTAGAATAATAGTCATCATAGTCATGCCATCAAACGTTTCTTATATGCCTGGTTCCAAACACTGAAATTCACAGCAATCCTAAGAGCTATGAAAGTACTATTATAGGTAAGATGACCTAGTTCCAGGTTACACCAGAATTTTTCTAGCATATGGTTCTAGGTGCTGCGAGTGTGGTGGGTTACCTGGACCACTCAGGTGGAAAGCATCTTGGTTTACATGCTTTCTTGGATTTAGTCAAACACCATTGATCTGTAGTTCTCTGTTTTTGTGTTCTGGTTTGCAGTCAAGTCTTCACGAGCCATGGTTAGGAGTATCTGTAGATATGATTATATTCCAATTGTTAAAAAGAACTTCAGTTCTGGATCAACCACTGACTGTTGGTTGTACGCAGATGAATCCAAACTTGAACTGACTTAACATATAAAATGGTGAAGCGCTGGGAGTGTAGCGGGTTCTGCGTTGGGCTGCCAACTGCAAGGTCAGCAGTTCAAATCCAACACCACTCCATGAGAGAAAGATGAGGCTTTGAGCTCTTGTAAAGATTTACAGCCTCAGAAACCCTATACAGGGTCGCTATGAGTTGGAACTGACCAAACGGTACGCCACCGCCACCGCCACCACCACCATCATCATCATCTTTGAACTCCTGTGTGGCGCTACAGGATCAGCACTGGACTGTGAACTACAAGGTTGGCAGTTGAAACCCACCAGCCAGTCCTTTGAAACACTACACAGGGTCGCTGTGAGTCACAATGGACTCTCAATGGCATGTAACAGCAATATGAAATAGAATTTTATTGGTTCAAGTTACAAACCCACCTAGGGGTAGCTCTGAGTTTCCAGTGCCTGTGGAAACAGGTACTCAGTACCCCAAGAATCAGCCTCTGTCTGGGGCTCAGTCTTGGTATCTTTTGCTTGGCTTCTTCCATGGGCAGGCAGGCTCTGAATCGTGGCAATATGTCTGCCAAAAGTTCTCAACTCCTGCCCTGGCAATGCAGCAAGCCCAGTGGAAAGACATTTTCTCTTTCCTAGTGGTTTCAGCACAAACTCCATGCTTGAAGCTTCATGACTGGGCTTTAATCATGTGCCTGTCTCTGAAATTAATCACAGTAGCATGGCTGCATCATATCTAACCTCTAGGGCTGGCGGGGAGGTCCTCTTGCAAACACATGGACTCAAGAGTGGGGAAGGGGTGATTTCCAAATGGAAACTCAGGGTGTGCTATCTATTTACCCAAAAGAAGGAATGGATACCAAGCGGGCAAAACCAGCAGTCCATTTAGAACTACAAACAGGAGACTCCAAAGAGCAGAGTTTGACCAAATGAGAGGTGAGCCAGTATGACATTTTTTCACCTCTCCATATTTCTCTTCCCTGTGAAGGGAAAACTCTCTGAACTGTCTCTGGAGATCAACCTAAAAGATAGGTTCTAAGTGCATATACAAAAGGACCTTTGTGGGAAAGAGGTTATTTCAACATGCGCTGTTTCTGCTCAGGCGTGAACTCATCGTCCTTTCGCTACAATTCTGGATGCAGGTACCAAAAGCCTCACGAGAAACAAGAGAGGCAGCAGCAGCATTGTGACCAGTACTGCCAGTCACTTGGTCATTTGTCCATTTTAATACCCAAAACATAGACTGTGTTTAAGTGAGCACTTGTTGCCCTATGTGTTAATAGACAAAGGCCTCGTCTATACAGAGATGAGCTGTCACACAATGCCCAACAAAAACACCATAATAAATCTTAAGAGGCAAAAATTAGGGCTTAAAAATAACTTACAAAAACACATATAAAAATGACTCCCACCGCTATGCTAACATAATTCAATGGTATTTTTGTGCCGTCACAGTTTTAATGAAAACAAGCAGAAGGACAACGCAACAGCTGGCTTTCCCCCTTTTGTGTTGTGAAATATATCCATTGCTAGTCACAAAATGCCTGTCTGCTGAGCCTCAGGATCTCACTGAGCAGGGGTGCCTAGTGTGAGAGCACATACGTTCTTTTCCCCTCTGACTTAATTCAGGTCATCTCAATGTCCTGCTTGCTCCCAAATTTCGAAATCCTGTCTGGGAATGCCTGCCCCAGGAAAGCTGCCGCCCTCCTCTAGAAGCTGTGAGAGCTCAGACCTGCGGTTCTTCACCGTATGAGTCCATCCCAGGAAGTTAAAACTTGAAAGACTTACTTGATGATGGGCACATGGTGTGGGTCAGTAGTAGGGCCTGTGGTCATGGCAACCTTGTATGCAGTAGAGGTTGAGCCCAATAGGAAACACTGGAAGCCATGCTGAATTAGTCCCATGAGGAGTGCTGCAACATCACCTGCAGATAGAGTACCGGCACCAGTTACCTTCAAGTCACTTCCAACGTAAGGCTGCCCCATGTGTCTTGGAGTAGAACTGCATTTCAGTGGCTGGTTTTTCTGTGTGTGTGTGTGTGTGTGTTTTTAAGAAGGTCATCGAAACTTTCGTCTGACATGCCTCTAGGTAGACTAGACCCCCCAACATTTTCATAGCCAAGTGTGCACTAACCAGGTCTCTGCCACTAGCCCTGAGTGTTTCTTTTTTAACCACCGTCTTTTCTGAGCAGCAGACTTCAGCTCTTTACTTGTTGCACTCAAACCAGAAGCTGCGGAGACAGCATGTAGTTTTAGCCAAGTGTACAAATGGGTGTTTGCAAGGATGCCAATGCCTCAGTGGTCCTCGTAAAACAACTACTGCGCTAAGTAAGCATTTCACTCACTGTCCGTAATCAAAATCAGCAGTTGCCTACTGGGAACTTTATCTTAGCTATTTGGGGTTTTCCAATCACTTCTGTATTAACTGTGGTCTCTTTGGGGTAAATGTTCACAAAACCAGAGTTCTCTCCCTTGGTTTTTCTTTCTCTGGGGTGTGATCTATTATTTGATGGGCAAAGGGACTTCTCTGTTGGTGGGCATCATGGGAGGACCACCAGCTTTTCATGTCACCTTTTGATTTCATTGGGTCCAATGTACCAACTGGGTCCCCATCCTCACATCATTCTGCTAGAGACAGACTCTGCCCAGGGGCTCTTGGTGTAGGGTCTTGTGCTCTGCAACTTTGGTTGTCCACTGACTCTCTCCAGCTACATGGTTTGGGGCTCTGGACTGTGCACTCCCTCTCACCACCCTGTTAAAACCCTACAAGGTTTAATAGTTGGTTCTGTCTCATCTTGACCCCAAGTACATTTGATAGAAGTGTGTTCCACAGGGTTTTCAATGGCTGATTTTTCATAAGTAGATCTCCAGACCTTTCTAACTGGATACCTCTGGACAGACTCAAACCTTTGGGTTAGCAGCTCACTACAAGGAGCTCTGGTAGCATAGTGGTTACGAATCGGGCTGTGAACTGCAAGGTCAGCAGTTCAAAACTACCAGCTGTTCCGCGGGAGAAAGATGAGGCTTTCTGCTCCTGTAAAGATTTGCAGCCTTGGAAACCCTTTACAGGGTCGCTATGAGTAGGAAGGGACTCCACGGCACATAACAAGAACAACCCATGGATACCCTCCTACCCTATTTTGAAGTGTGGAGATCTGTGAGACTACCCTGAGAGCCAAGCACCCATCACCAGGCCTTGTGGTCATAGAGAGTCTTACAAACTCCAGATGTGCCCTGGGAAGCCAGGCACCAGCCACAGCTCCTAGGGGACTTTCCCAAGCTTGTCTCCAGGGAGATTAAAGAGCGTGGGCACAAAACTAAATACAACCCTTCAGTCTGTCTTTTCCACAGCTCAGATCTTGGTGGGAATCTGTGACAAATCAAGAATCTAGGCTTGAGGAATTCTAGGTCTGCTTTACATATTAAAGCTATTTTGAAACACAAAGCTGAGCAAGTAGCTTATTAGTTCTAAACTGTTTCTGCCCTGCCCTGAGGAAATGCATTTGGGAAGAAGGGCTTGAGCACAAAAGAATAGAAAAATCTCTCAGTCAAAGGTCCTCTGTAGTCTTAGTTAGGATTTACTTCTTCCCCTATCTAATCTTGTTTTGTGCACAAAACTGAAGGCGGAGTTAGAAATTGGACCTTAATCCCATCACGTGGTAAAGTGCCGAAAGACCTTGGGCAAGTCACCCGCCCTCTAAATTGGCTTCATTTGAAGCATGGCAGGTTTGAGAAACAATATTCAGCAAAACCACCTAAAATAAATCTAAGAATCTAAGTTCTCAGGACAGTTTGGTCTTCAAACATTTATATCTGTTCAGTGCTTAGTACCTGCTGTTTTTCAGTTTAGCTGTATCTGTATTGGTTTTTAAAGGGCGACTATGACCTGGCATGGCATTGTAGGATAGGCACTGGACTGCTAACTGTAAGGTCAGCAGTTCAAACCCACCAGATGCTCCTCAGTGGCTGTGAGTTGGGATTGACTGTAGAGCACTTAACCACAGATATACGTGTACACATGGCACTCACACATTAAAATACATATGTTGTTGTTAAGTGCTGTGGAGTTGATTCCGATCTATAGCGACCCTGTATAGGGCTTCCAGTGAGCAGCTGGTGAGCTTCAACCACTGACCTTGCAGTTCAAATAACTCTGCAGTCTGACACATTAGCCCACAGTGCCACACTAGGACTCCTAAAATATATGTTGTTGTTGTTGTTATGTGCCATGAAGTCAGTTCTGACTCCTAGCGACCCTGTACAGGGTTTCTGAGGCTATAAATCTTTATGGGAGCAGTAAGCCTCATCTTTCTCCTGCGGAACAGCTGGTAGTTTCTAGCTGTTGACCTGAGGTTAGCAGCCCAATTCGTAACCACTACACTAGCAGAGCTCCTTCCTAAAATATATAGAGAGAGGCAAAAAAAAAAACACCTGGGAGCGCATATACAATACATTCATCATTGTCTTTAAATTCTGGGTTCTTTAAATTTCTAATTTAAAAAAAAAGTTTGAGGGAAGGGTGTACTATGTATAGAGAACCGGAGGCAAGAAAAGGTGTTAGAGTATTGATCCCCGGCTAATCAATTGTTGTTGTTGTTGTTGTTAAGTGCCATCGAGTCGGGTCCGACCCATAGCGACCCTGTACAGGGTTTCCGAGGGCGTAAATCTTTACGGGAGTAGAAAGCCTCATCTTTCTCCCGCGGAGCGGCTGGTAGTTTCGAACCGCTGTCCTTAAGGTTCGCAGCCCGATTCGTAACCACTACGAATCAATTGTTAAGTGTCATCAAATCAGTTCTGACTCGTAGCAGCCCTGTATAGGGTTTCTGAGGAACCTCTGGTGGGTTTGAACCACCAGCCTTGCAGTCCAGTACATTATCCTGTAGCACCACACCAATTATTAGATATTAAAGACACTGACATTTGGCAAATTGTATGTAAGTATCTTTTAGGGTTTAAATGTAAGGTCCTTGATACATAGAAGTTGGAATTTTTTATGGTTATATTGTTTATTTTGGTTCTTGACCTACAGTATTTAACTCATAGTGTCTGCCCATTTTAAACCATGACTTTTATCAAACAGAGCTTCTCTCTCTATCCCACCTCGTTCCCTGAACTCCTGGAAACCACAGATCTTACTGTTGTTGTTTGGTGCCCTCGGTTCAGTTCCAACTCATAGCAACACTGTCTAGGGTTTCCAAGGAGCAGCTGGTGGATTTGTACCACCAACCTTGCAATTCAAACAGACCTTGTGGTCCAGTGCTGATCTTACAGCACCACACTAGGACTCCATAGATCTTACTACTCTCTACATAATACAGTTTTGCTGTTTCCAGATGTCATAGCTTTGGAGTTATATTGTCTGTAGCCTTTTCAGACTGACTTCTGTGGGCTAGCCACAAGGTTGGCAGTTCAAATCCACCAGCTGCTTCATGGGAGAAAAATGAAGCTTTCTGCTCCCATGAACATTTACAGCCTCAGAAACCCTATACAGGGTGGCTATGGGTCACAATTGATTCCATGGATTGGGTTGGTTTGGTTCGGTTCAGCTTCGAAACATTTTGGTTGTGAGTTGAATTGACTTGCTGGTGTAGCAGGCTTTGCCTGGTTGGGTTGAGTTCTCCGACTTAGCAACATGTGCTTCAAGATTCACCATGGTGGCTTGAAAGCTCATTTCTTTCTATCACTTAATAATACTCCATTGTATGATATGCAAGGAGCCCTGGTGGTCCTGGCCTAAATAAGTGATAGATAAGCACTGGACTTCTAATGGCAAGTTTGGCAGTTCAAACCCATCAGCAGCTCTGCGGTAGAAAGAGAAGGCTGTCTACTCCTGACACTGGGCTAAAACTCAAAGTCAGTTTGAAGCACAGCTGCACTTCAAACTCATCAACCACTATTTGGAAACTCTATAAAGGGGTTGCTATGAGTGTGAACTGACTTCATGGCAGTGGATTTGATTTTGGTTGGGTATGGGTATACTGGAGCCCCGGTGTGGCACTGTATGATAAGCACTGGACTGCTAGCCGCAAGGTCAGCAGTTGAAACCCACTAGCCACACTCCTCAGGGTCGCTGTGAGTCAGAACTGACTGAATGGCACTTAACAACAACAATGACTATACCCGAGTTAGTTTATACATTCACCTATTGAAGGACATCTTCATAGCTTCTAAGGTTTGGCAATTTTGAATAAGAAGAGAGAGAGAGACCCTGTCTCTGGACTGTTCACAGGAGAGAGGCACAGGACAGGAGAGTCCTTGTAGGGGCGTTACTGCAAGAGAAGCCACAGTGGGCTCCTAAGAGAAACCACGCCTGATTGGATTTCCGGGTCTGTTTTGGGTGTATCACAGCAATCTATGAGACCCTCCGTTGTCTGGGTGGAGAGAGACAGAAGAGGGTTGTTATATAAAGCCAAATCCAAACCTACTGCCATTGAATAGATTCCAATTCCAATTCATAGCCACCCTATGGGAGCAGAACTGCATTTTAGGATTTCCAAGAGTAAATCTTTACAGGAGCAGACAGCTTCATCCTTCCTCAGCAGAGTAGCTGGCAGATTTGAACCACCGACCTTGTGTTATATAACGGTCTAATGCTTAATCCCCTATGCCACCAGGGCTCCTGGGTTGTTAATAGTTGCCATCAGGTTAGCACCGTCTGCTGGAGGATCTTATGGGCAGCAGAACAAAATGTTGCCGAGTCCTGTGCCCTCTCCGTGGTCAGTGGTATGTTTGAGCCCATCGCTGGGGCCATTGTGCCTTGGAGTTGATTCATAGCGATCCCATGTGATTAGTAGAATCGCCCCATAAGGCTTTCTAGGCTGATATCCAGTGGCTCCATGGGAAAAAGACTTGGTGATCTGCTCCCAAAAGACTGCAGCTTAGAAAACCCAGTGGGACATTCCATTGTGTCACGTGGGGTTGCTATGAATTGAAATGGGCTCCATGACACGTTGACCAGTTTTTACTGAAACACATTTCTCCCACTGAGCCAGTGGGTGGGTTCGAACTGCTAAGCTTTTGTTTAACAGGCAAGCACTTAACCATTGCACCATCAGGGCTAATACCTAGTTGTTGTTGTTGTTGTTATGTGTCGTGGAGTCGGTTCCGACTCATAGTGACCCTGCACAAGGTTTCCAAGGCTGTAACTCTTTACAGGAGCAGAAAGTCTCATCTTTTTCCCGCGGAACAGCTGGTAGTTTCCAACTGCTGACCTTAAGATTCACAGCCTGACTCCTAACCACTATGCTACCAGAGCTCCTTAAAACCTAGTTGTTGTTGTTGTTGTTGTTGTTAGGTGCCACTGAGTCAGTACCGACTCATGGTGACCTTATGCACAGCAGAATGAAACACTGCCCGATCCTGGGCCAACCTCATTACTGTTTCCACGCTTGAGTCTATCCATGCTGGCACTTGGCCAATCCATCTCGATGGAGGTCTTCCTCTTTTTCTCTGACTCTCCACCTTACCAAACATGATATCCTTTTCCATCAACTGGTTTATTATAATCTTTTCCCGCACATCACTGGCAGAGGCAATATGGTCTGGAATGGCAGGAAGAATGCTAATTTGGGAATCCACTAATCTGGATCTGAGCCTAGATGTATGATTGTGGAGAGGTCATTTCACCTCTTAAACCTCCAACCTCTAGGTTAGCAGCTAAGCGAGAACTCTCTGTCCATTTAAGGTTCTGCATTAGCCTCTGCATGCTTTCAGAAATGCTGAGTTGTGGGCAATGTAACTGAGACCTTAAAAGTGCCTAAGGGTGGGTGGTCTGAGAGCCTTGGGAAGTCAAAGATCTTGTTTACATTGTCCACCATCTTCAGTCTTGAGTTCCCGGCACCTGAAAAATCTCACAGATGATCTAAGGTTGGAGATATGCAAGCAATAGTTAGACAGGCTGTTTTCCAGACACGAGTGTGCCTACATGGGGCCATGCTGTACCACAGATACCACACCACAGACACACACCCACCTCCCATTTCAGAAACA
The DNA here is from genome assembly GCF_000296735.1 of Chrysochloris asiatica. Taxonomy (NCBI): domain Eukaryota; kingdom Metazoa; phylum Chordata; class Mammalia; order Afrosoricida; family Chrysochloridae; genus Chrysochloris; species Chrysochloris asiatica. The sequence continues at coordinate 15,112,093 of NW_006408532.1, read as the reverse complement.
GAAGTCTGGGATGAGCTAGTTGCTTCCCACAGATAAACACAGGAGCCAGGAAGCAACCTTTCCTGCTCAAGTTCTATAGTGACTGTGTTATACCAACAAATAAAACATGAAAGGAAGCCAGATCGCAAGAAGGGTTCTGTGACAGCTCAGGAGCAAATGTAATGACATTCAGGCAGAATGATTCTTTCACAGCCTATCAAGCATGTTCATTCTTTCAGAACATCTCCATGAGCAGCAATGTTTCTGGCAAATGGGCGGCTTTTTATTTCTTGATTTTTTTTTTAATCCATTATTCATTGAACAATGTATGCAGGCAAATACAGAATTCTCTGCACCCACTGGCCTGCACAACCATCTCTGCCAGGTTGGTGCCTTAGTGGCTTTGTACTGGAAGACTCTGGTGAATGATAAAAAAGCAACCACTCATGATTTGTACCTGCAAATCCATGGTGATTTCACATAGGGAATTAGGCCAGAAGGTTATGGCCTGTGGTCTGCAATCTGAGCAAGTCTGTGGCCCCACCGGCTTCCTCCAGGAGGAAAACTCCTTTGATCTCTGGTCTCTACACCTTTCCCAGCTCTTGTTCCCTGCTGCTTCTCCACAAGACTGCTCATTGGTAAGGCAGCCCTGGCATTACTATGGGTGTAATTCAGCATCAGAAGGAAGATTCACTTCTGTTCTTTAGGGCCATTTCCCTTTCACAAATGGAAAAACTAAGAGAGGAAGGAGGTAGAAGAGAAAGGAGAAAACAGATGTAGTGTGTTTGGGAAGTTTGTCTCTTCCTGACAACTTGGTATGTGCAGGTGGCACAATCTTCCTGGCTGAAAGCAAAGGAGACTTTAAGATACTTACTGATGCAGCTCAAAGGCCAGAGCCTTCAGTATGGATTGCACCTCAATGTAAGGAAAACAAAAATCCTCACCACTGGACCAGTAAATAACATCGAAAGAAAGGATTCAAGTTCTCCAACATTTCATTTTGCTTGGATCTACTATCAACACTCATGGAAGCAGCAGTCAAGAAACAAATGATGTGTATTGCATTAGGCAAATCTGCTGCACAAGACCTCTTTAAAGTGTTGAAGAACAAATATAGCAGTTTGAAGACTAAGGTGTGCCTGACCCAAGCCTTGATATTTTCAATCACCTCAGATGCATGTGAAAATTGGGCAATTGGATAAGGAAGACTGTCGAACTGATACATTTGAATTATGGTATTGGAGAAGACTACAGAGAGTACCATGGGCTGCCAGAAGAGCACACAGGATTGTATTGGAAGAGGTACAGCCAGAATGCTCTTTAGAGGCAAGGATGGTGAGACTTTGTCTCTTATACTTTAGACATGTTATCAGGAAAGACCAGTCCCTGGAGGAAGGACCTCATGACCCCCAACAAGATGGATTCGCACAGTGGTGGCAGCAGTGGGCTCAAGTGTAACAATTGTGCGGATGCTGCCGGACAAGGCAGTATTTGTTGTGTTGTACATAGGGTCGCTATGAGTCATACAGCACTTAGCAACAGCAACCTATTTGAAAAGGAAGCAAAATGAATCGTCTCTCTTCTTTGATCTTGGACTCCTGGGGTGTCCCAATAAATTCTTAATTGAAAGTAAATCTCATCCAGTAGAATATATTCTTCATGAGTCCATTTGGTGGAAAACTTAAAATCAGATGCATCCATTGTTTTCCTTGTTTTCAGTGGCATTTTGTTAACATAAGAAAGTAACTTTTTTCCCTTGACTTTGTATCACTATGAAAGGAGTGTGTGCTCACTGTTACAAGTCAGGACCTATAGACAAAAAAAGAAACTGTTCAATCCTCTCATCATCACTATTCATATTTTGTATATGGTATTCCAGAATTGTCTTCTCCATTCGATATTCACACAGGCATAACAGATTGGCCCTTGCTCTTTACTGATGTTTATTGCTAACATCTTTCCATTTCATTATACAGTGAAACCTATAAGAGCCAGAATTTGACGAGGACTGCCTTATTTTTTCTGGTATCGCATGTTTTCTTCTGACTTTTAAAGGGTACAGTCTTAATCACTTTTCTCTTCTATCACTGCAGTCCTGGTGTGGCGCCATAGGTTAATCACTAGACCATTCGGTCGGTTTGAACCCTGAGGTCGGTGGTTCAAACCCACCAGCTGCTCATTGGAAAACTCTATACAGGATCGCTATGAGTTAAAACCAGCTTGACAGCACTTAACAACAACAATAATCATATCACTACTAGTGAAAACTATATGAGCTTTACTTCTTGGACTGTTTTCCATCTTACATAGGCTCCAGTTTCCACAGGTTTTACTGGATGGCAATCTAGTACATTTCTGACTGATACATATTACAATCTAGTACATTTCTAATTGATACATATTACAATCTAGTACATTTCTAACTGATACATATTACAATCTAGTACATTTCTTATTGATACATATTACTTATTATATGGCTACAGTATTGTTGGACATTTGTTATCAACTGATAGCTGTTAATAAACAATGCTGGGAGCCCTGTATACTTGTGTGTTTGTGTTCATATCTAATTATTGCTAAGATTAATTTCTCAAAGGCTAGATTGCTAGATCACCCTGATTTGCAAGTAATTTTTTTGTATTACATATTTAAAACCTTTTGTCATATGCTTCAGTTTCTTTATTATCCATCATTATGGGTTTTTTTTTCAACAAAGATGCAAAAATTTCACATGTTTATATATTCAAAAGTATCCGACTTAAAGGATTCTGCCTTTGCTTTCATGTTTAGAAAGTCCCATTCCAGATTTCTGAAAATATTCACCTATATTTTCTTTCACAGTCTTTATGGTTCTAGGTTTTACATTTATACTTAAAGTCTACTTGGAATTTATGTATGTGAAAAATATAGAGGGATCCAGATTTATTGTTGTTTTTTAACCAGATTGTTCAGTGCCATCGAGTTGGTTAGAGACCCTATATAGGGTTTCTGAGGAGCAGCTGGTGAGCTTGAACTGCTGACCTTGTGGTCCAGTGCTTATTCTATAGCACCATACCACAGGACTCTGATGCCATTTCTTAAACAAAGCATCTTTTTCCTGGCTTATTTGAAATACCACCATTTACCATATAGTAGTCAAGGCTCAGAAACTTTTGGGTGTATTTTCACAATCTACTCTGTTCCCCTGATTGTCTTTTCCTGTGCTGGTATCTCACTACTTTTATTGTTGTTGTTATTATGTGCCATGGAGTCGGTTCTAACTCTTAGCAACCCTGTACAGGGTTTCCAGGCTATGAATCTTTACGGGAGCAGAAAGCCTCGTCTTTCTCCCACGGAACAGCTGGTAGTTTTGAACTGCTGACCTTGCGGTTCGCAGCCCGATTCGTAACCACTATGCTACCAGAGCTCCTTACTACCTTTATTATTACAGTTTTAATCATACATTTCAATAATTGGTATTGCAAGTGCTCACTTATTTTTCTTTGGCAAAAATTTCTTTGCAAGTCAGACATGTTTATTCTTCCATAAGAACTTTAGAATGCTTTTGTCAAGTTGAAGAAAAAGATTCCTTCAGTGTGTGTTAATTTCACAGATTCATTTGTACAGCTTTGCCAGTTTTACACTATTAAGCCTAGCATCCTAGAATGTGGGAAACTCAATTTTCTTTTATATCAGCATTTAATAGCATTCTTCATGCAGGTCCTGAACTTATGTTAGATTTTTCTGACTGATTATAGTTATCATATAAGAAAACCATTTATACATACACTCAATCCAAATACACACATAAAAATGGTGGTAGTGGTTGTTTGCCTTGGAGTTGGTTCTGACTCCTAGTGACCCTGTGTAGGGTTTCTAAGGAGCAGCTGGTGGGTTCATACTGCCAACCTGTAAGTTAACAGTCTTGTGCTTATCTTATAGTGCTATACCAGTTTGACTCATACATATTTGAGTGTATATGTGTATATATATGTAGTGTATATATGGAGTCCTGGTGTGGTACTGAAGGATAAGCACTGGACTGAAAACCATAAGGTTGGTAGTTTGAACTCACCAGTCGCTCCTTGGAAACCCCGCACAGGGTTATGAGTTGCAACCAACTCAGTGGCACTTGCTGGCAACAACAGTGTGTGTATATATAGGTATGTTGTTGTTAAGTGCCGCCGAGTCGGTTCCAACGCATAGCAACCTTGTATAGAGTTTCCAAGGAGCAGCTGGTGAGCTTGAACCACTGGTGTTGAGGTTCAAATGACTTTGCAGTCCAGCACATTAACCCATAGTGCCACACCAGGACTCCATATCACACTCAAATATGTATGTATATACCTGTTGTTGTTGTTAAGTGCCATCGAGTTGTTTCCGATTTATAGGGACCCTGTATAAGGTTTCCAAGGAGCAGCTGGTGAGTTTGTTGTTGTTAAGTGCCATCGAGTTGTTTCCGATTTATAGGGACCCTGTATAAGGTTTCCAAGGAGCAGCTGGTGAGTTTGAACCACCTACCTTGCAGTAAAACCAACCTTGTGGTCCAGTGCTTATCTTATATGGCATATAAGGATAAGCAGTGGACTGCTAACTGTAAGATGAGTGGTTCAAACCCTATACAGGGTTGCTATGAGTCGGAAGCCGACTCAATGACGCTAAACAATAACAACTCACTGCGATTCCTGGTGTGGACCATAAGGTAAGCACTGGACTGCAAATCACAAGGTTGATTGTTCAAACCCCCACCCCCACCCCCGCTACTTCTCAGAAACCCTACACAGGGTTGCTAGGAGTGAGATGGCACTTAACAACATCTCCTCACTAATTAACCAACGTTAGCCTACATTTTACATTTACGGTAGTAGTCAAAGATCTCCTATCTGACTATATTGCTCATTAATGACGTAAGTCTGGAAGGGCAATAGTGAATGCTGGGGTGCTAGGCCAGAGTAACACTGGCTTGATGGTTAAGGTTAGGTGTCAGCTTGGCCTGAACATGATTCTCAGTAGCTTGGCAGTTATGTAATGCTGTCACTGGCCAGTTAATTTTGTGATCTGAGGTGGTTGTCCTCCATTCTCATGTAATACCGATTTTCAGATAACAACTGAGTCTTCAGAATGCTAACCATGTTGATAAATGAGGTGTGTTTGAGGTGTGTGTGTATGTGTATGCATGTGTACATACATTTATGCATGGACTTTTCATTTATATTAGTTTTTAAAATGATTTATCTTGCATTTTTTCAAATAGAAAGTTGTAGCAATTGCAAATAATTCTTAGTTCACTTCATCTCATCATTTACTACTACTTATTTTGTTATCTAATCGGGCTGCGAACCTTAAGGTCAGTGGTTCGAAACTACCAGCCGCTCCGCGGGAGAAAGATGAGGCTTTCTACTCCCGTAAAGATTTACACCTCGGAAACCCTGTACAGGGTCGCTATGGGTCGGAACTGACTCGACGGCACTTAACAACAACAACAACAATTATACTTGCTAGCATTTCTTGAAATGAGCTCTGGTAGCAAGTCGAGCTGCTAATCTCACAGTCAGCAGTTCAAAACTACCAGTGGTTCTGCAGGAGAAAGATGAGGCTTTCTGCTCCTGTAAAGATTTACAGCCTTGGAAACCCTATGCAGGGTTGCTATGAGTCAGAACTGATTCCACAACACCACCACCACCATTTCTTGAACAACGTAAAATAGCCATAATTATAAGGAAAGTTGGCCATTTGTGCCTTGAAATGCTATCTTTATGTGGTGTTGGGGGTTCATGTGCTGGACTGCAAGTTCGTTTAAACCTCAAGGTCAGTGGTTCAAACACACCAACTGCTCCTCAGAAACCCATACATGGTTCATAACTCACTCCACAGCACTTAACAATAACAACAGCAGTAAGCCTATATTTAAACTTGGTGGTGGAAGATTTCAGAGCTGTTTTTTTGTCCTGTTAAGGAATTGTTATTCTACTTTCCTAAAAGCTTCCATTAGGGATGTGTGTTGAATTTTATCAAATACAGTTTTGCATCAATCAAGGCAAGGGTGGGATTGTGTATATTTGTTATGTGTGTCTGTGTGTATTAGTCTGTTAATATGGGCAATACCATTGATAGGGTTGTTAGTTTCAAATTCTCCTTTCATCTGTGGAGTTCTTGTTGCTTTTTTACAATCCAAAAGCACTGTATTTTTCTCAAGAAGACTTGATTTTGTACATCTGTGAAAGCTGTGATTCTTAATTGGCACTTTTTTGTTCTATTCTGAGAAGGATGTTTCATTCCCTTAGTTTTGTTTTATGGTTTGTTTTTTTAAAAAACCAGACAGAATGGTTTCCTTTTGTTAGAAGCAATCTTTACGTTTTGTTCTTTTAACCTTCCTGCCTTGATTAAGATAAGACCTTTCCCAGGCTCTCCGCTAGATCTGAGGAGGGGAAGGTGAGAAGAGCCAGGTAGGAGGGAGGCCTCTCGGTTCCAGGCCAGAGCCTCAGAGGCAGCCTGTCTGAATTCAGGGGGCCTGGAAAAGGGTCCCTCACTCGACAGTAAAACCTTGGTCCTTCTCTGTGGAGAAATGTTCATCTTAGGGCATTACTGAGAAGAGTAGTCAACAGGTAGAATTACACCAAACCAGCTCCCTTGGTATCACTTGTGTGTCAGAAGAGAACTGTACTCCCTAGCATTGTTATTTTTTAAAATAAAACTTTATTTTAGAGCAGTTTTAAGTCTGTAGTAAAATTGTGAAGCTAGTTCCCATATACCCTATGTCCAATCTCTCATCTACCTATATAATTTTATTTATTTTGCTGTTATTGTTAAGACTATACATAGTAAAACATATGGCAAGTCAATAGTTTCTATGGGTACAACTTAGGGGCTGATGGCATTCTTTACATTAGTCTCATTCTCATCCTTTTTCTGAGTTGACCCCCCCATTAATTTGGACTCACTGTCCCCTCAGGGTCCTCTTAGTCTTTTGAGTTGCTGTTTTTACTTTAGCCCATGTTGTTGTTGTTGTTGTTGTTGTTAAGTGCCATTGAGTTGATTCTAACTCGTAGCGACCCTATATAGGGTCTCAGAAGAGCATCTGGTGTTTAAACCGCCGACCTTGGGATTCAAACCGACCTTGAAGTCGAATGCTTATCCTACGGTGCCACACCAGGACTCCCATGTAGATACTTCTTAAAAGAGCAGAATGTTCAAGGCAGACAATCTTTGCTAGGTAAGCAAAACTATTGTTTGGTTTTAAGAAGACTTCAGAAGGGATTTTTGGTTTAAGGTTTAAGGATTACCTTAGGGCAGTAGTTTCAGGGGTTCATCTACCTTTCACGATTCCAGGAAGTCTGGAATTTATGAAAATGTGAAATTCTGTTCAGTGTTTCCTCTCTCTTGATCCTGATTCTTCTGTAGACTCTTTGGTCAAAATATTATGTCATGGTAGCCAGACACCATCCAGTTCTTTTGATCTCTTGGCAAAGGAATCAGTTATTCATGGAGGCAATCAGCTACACGTTCCACAGCTTTCTCCTCCATAGAGTTTCCAGTGACTGGTTTTTCAGAAGTCAATTGCCAGGTCTTTTTTCAGAGGCACTTCTGAGTGAATTCGAACCACCCATTGTTTGGGTGCTTAACCATTTGCGCCACCTCAGTACTCTCGGTAGATTGCAGGCTCCTTTGAAAAGCAGCGAAGTCTCCTTCATTCTGGATTGACAAGTACAGAAACAACACACCTCACTTCAATTCTCTTGGACTCACTGCAGGGCCCGAGAGGCTTCTGGAGGTCAAATCAGTCTCTGCAAAGAGCACCTTTTTACACATTCAGTGCAGTATCCAGCAGCCTTTTTGATCAAGTCTATTTTATACTTTAAGCTGAGTCTATCAGTGAGAGGTGCTTGGTTTGTTGCTGAAAGGGGAGGGGAGTGGAAAATAAATAATGAGAAAGCAGAGAGACTAGTGCTGTTAACAGCCCCATTCCAGTACTGCAGGGTTTATTACGTCACTGCCTCTGTGTGTGTTTTCCTGTGAAAACCAGAAATAAAGCACTGGTACATGTCTGTTTGTCCCCCCAGGAGGATGGTAACTCTTTCATTAATACTAAAGACAGGTTTAAAGAGTCTTTAATTGATAGTGGCTTGCCATACCATTAGTTTGGTAGGGGATGTTGACCCTTCTCCTTCCGTGCTTAGCACTAGGATGATAAGACAGGTCTGGCTTGGTTTTCCTTCCTGGCTTGTGAGTTGAAGGGCAAGTCACAGCCTCATTAGCTGGGCCTCTCTTCCTCCTTTGTAAATCATCTCTGCCCCGCCTCATTCAGTCTTTATATTCTGTCCCTTCACCACAGATGACTGAGCATTCTGTCCTTTTTTCCCTGTCCCCACACTGTCTTAGGTGCGAACCATATCTATTTTGTGATGCTATGCTCTGGTAGCGTAGTGGTTACGAATTGGGCTGCAAACCGCAAAGTCAGCAGTTCGAAACTACCAGCCGCTCAGTGGGAGAAAGATGAGGCATTCTGCTCCCGTAAAGATTTATAGCCTCGGAAACCCTGTACAGGGTCGCTATGGGTCGGAACCGACTCAACGGCACTTAACAACAACAACAACATACCTTGTTTGGCTCAGTAATGAAATGCTCACCTTCGCCGCAGGAAACTTGGGATCGATTCCCGGCCAGTGTGCCTCAGGTACAGCCTGCACCCATCTGTCAGCGGAGGCTTGCTTGTTGCTATAGATCTTAGGGGACCATCCAAACTAAGAAGGACTAGGAAGATATGTCTGGAAATCAATTTCTGAAAACCAGCCCATGAAAATCCTGTCGATCACAATAGGAGACCTGGTGTAGCATTGTAGGATAAGCACTGGACTGTTAACCACAAGGTCAGCAGTTCAAACCCAGCAGTCAGTTTTTGAAAACCCTATACGGGTTTGCTATGAATCAGAGCTGACTTGATAGAGCTTAACAACAGAGCACAGTGGCCTCAATCTTCACCCAGTCAGGGGAAGGCATGAGACCCGGAATCACTGTTTTCCACAGTACGTCAAGTCGGGGGCCGACTTGGTAGCAGCTGACAACAATAATATCAATCATTGCATTTTATTTCTGACTTTCAGTTTTCCTAGATTCATACTTCCCCAAATGAAGGTCCCCAAAGCTTTTCTCCACCCACTTCACTAAAACCGACTCTACTTTGAGGAGAGAGCACCATGGCTCCTTAGGATAAACACTGAACTTCAAACCACAAAATTGGCAGCTCGAGCCCACCAGCCGCTGTTTCGAAAAAGATGAGGTTGTTGCTCCTATATGATTTTGAATGCCTTGGAAACCCTAGACTGGGTCACTGTGAGTCGGAGCCAACTCGACAGCACTCAACAACAACAACTACTACTTTGAGGAGGCAGCTCTTCCTCACTTGTATTTTGACTGCCTTTCAACCTGAGGGTTTCATCTTCCATGTTTCACTGCTATTCATAAGGTTTTCAGGGGCTAATCCCTCAGAAGTAGACTGCCTACTCCTTCTTCCTAGTCTGCTCTTAGTCTGCAAGCTCCACTGAAACCTGTCCACCATGCTGGTATCTGAAATATCAGTGGTATGGACTGCAAAAAAAATGAACCGAAGATTCCTCCCACAGAATTCCCTACTGCTCTACTGGGTTCAGTAATTCATTGCCGTAACCATACAAGACTCAAGACACCGTGCTCACAGTTATGGGGTTATGAGAGGAGGTTAACAGATTTTAATTTGGGATCAGAAAACGCTCAGGGCAGAGTTCTTCCAGTCAGGATAGCCTCTCCCGGAGCAGTCATTTCTACAGGCAGTCCTCTTTCTGTCGGGGCAGTGTTATACAAAGCTTTTTAGAACTGCTGATAAATGCTCACAAGGCACACCATTCCACTGCAAGCCTGACCTGAAGATACTCGGCTCTAGTAAACCTGGCTCCCCCATTGAAATGCCTGGAGACACGCCAACTCTGCAAGCAAACCTCCTGTCCAAAGGCACTACGCTTTACTTGCTCTGTGGACAGGGAAGCCCCCTGCTCTGTTTTATGTTCTGGGTCTTAGTTCTACTTTTGCAAATCCTCTGTTACTCCTTTGATATCGCAGCTTTCTGTTCCTGGGTCAAAGAGGTTCAAAGCACACAGATCTTGGGGTTCAAAGGACATGCTCCACTCCTTGCTCTTCTTTGATGGTACATTTCCTCCACTTCCTGCTTCTGAGATGACTCATTTTAAGCCCACATTAGAGTTCCAAGTTTTTACAATCACAATAACTCTTAAAGATCACAACAGAATCATATTCTCCTATTAGCATCTTCTCCCATCTTTTCTTACCCAGGTCTGTCAGGAAAACATCACTTGGTGGGAGTTACAAGGACTATGGGTAGAAGAGCCACATGAAGTAATCCACTACCCTGCACATAGCTCCCAGCATCACAGCAACACACAAGCCACCACAGTACGGCAGACTGACTGATGTGTGGGATGTGCAAACTCTCCATTGGGTTGAAGAGGCAGATGACTTCAAATGACTGCAAAATGTAGGTCCACAAGTGGACTCCAGCTTTCAGACTCACATGCGTAGCCAGCACACTGCTTTATGAAGTGTTGACATTGAATGCCTGAATGTGGGGGAAGGTGTTCTCTAGTGGGCTCTGGAGCCTATCTCTACCCATGATCAAATACACCTGGCCCCTCCTTCACCATTTTTATTGCCTGCCTGGTTCTGAAAGACATTTGAATGTATAAACTCTGGTGTACACTAAGAAGTTCAAATCGTCTGACTTTGATCAGGGCCCAGCCAACCTTTTCTGTAAAGCACCAGACAGTAAATATTTTAGGTGTTGTGGGTTATAATGTCTCTGTTACTCAGCTCTGTTTATTGTAAAAGGAAAAGCAGTCAAAGACTGTAAATAAATGAAGGAGTGTGGCTGTATGTCAATAAAACTTGATGTATGGACACAGAAATTAGAATTTCAGATGATTTGCTCATGCCACGAGTTAATTATTTTTCTTTTGCCCAAGCATTTGGTAAAAAAAACAAATATAAGAATGGCATAAGCCATCATTAGTTTATTGTCTCTAGGTGCCGTCGAGTTGGTTCCAACCCTATGTACAATAGAACGAAACACTGCCCGGTCCTGCTCTAGCCTCATAATTGGTGATACATTTGAGCCCATAGCTGCTGCCACTGTGCCAGTCCATCTTGTTGGGGGTCTTTCTCTTTTTCACTATTCCTCCACTTTATCAAGCATGATGTCCATTCTTCTCTAGGAACTGGTCCCTTCTGATGATATGTCCAAAGTATGAGAGACTAAATCTGATCACCTTGGCTTCTAAAGAGCATTCTGGTTGTACTTCTTCCAACAGAGATTTGTTTGTTCTTCTGGCAGTCCATGGTACCTTTCATATTCTTCTCTAATGCCATAACTCCTTAGTTTATGGACCTTACAAAATAGCAGACCAGATTTGACCTGTGAACTATAGTTTGCCTCATCCCTGATTGAAGTCATTGACCAAAATCACCTAATGCTTTCCCAGAGGATGCCAGAAGAATCGGAATGAGCCTGGGGCTTTTGCACTAGTGGCACACTTTCAAGCAAATCTTTTTTAAAAAAGTATATGGAAACGTTTAAATTGAGGTTTAGACAAATTACCCAAGTGTAATCAGGTCTGCTGTGGCCCTGTTTTGCTCTGGACTCTGTGGGTATCCCTCTTCTCTCTGTGAAGCACTTGAGGGATAAGGTTGATAACGACATCTGGATTACAAGCAGTGGGAACAATCACAAAAGGACAGCTAGGAAGGTGGTCAAGAGAACGCAGTCATACACTAGACAGCAAATTCACTGCGAATGGACCATGCTTGTAGGAACCTATAGAACTCCTAAGCATAAATAAATACTTGATTGTTTTTCTGTACATATAGCTGATTCGGACAATTTTCCATGATCACAGCTGTAAAGCCATCTTCTTGAAAACAGAAAACGTGTCTTATTTCTTTTCTAATCTTAGCCCACAGCAAAGTGGTCTCCTGGCCCATTTTCCCCACAGTGGACATAGTGCCACTTAAATAAATTGAACTTCTCCACTCCTGACACACTTGAAAGAAATAAGTTCATGTACCGGGGAGTAAGCTCAACCACATTATCACTCACCCAAGAAAACCACCTCTGATGTGTTCATGTCCTAACAAGCATTGAGAAAACAGTGAGCTTTCTCTTGTTCATCATTTTCCTCCCATGAATATTACCAAAGCAGTGGCAAGCAGGTTCCGAAAATGAGAGGGAAGAATGGCTTATTATATTCGTGTTGTTGCTAGCTAAGTTGCTGTCAAGTCGGCTCCTACCCATAGCATCCCATGTACAACAGAAGAAAACATTGCTGGCCCAGAATCATCATCATGGTTGGTAATATTCAAGTTCACAGTGGTGGCCACTATGCATGCGAGTGCTTTTCAGTTTAGGGAGCTCATCTTTCAGGACTGTATGGGATACTATTCTTTTGTGATCCATAAGGTTTTTGTTGGCTGATATTCAGAAGATCACCATGTCTTTCATCCATGTCTGCCTGAGTCTGGAAGTTCTGCAGAAACCTGCTCATCATGGGTGACTTTGCTGGTATTGAAATACTGCTAGGCATGGCTTCTAGCTTCAGAACAATGTGCAAGCCACCACGTTGACAGGTGGTGAATTATATGATTTTTTTTTTTTTTTCAAATTGTATTTTCACCATGACATATTTCTTCTATAAGCACTTCATTGGCGTTACAAAGGACCTACTTACCATGGAAGTCTGGAATAGGCCAGAAGTTTCCCCCAGTAATCCTATTATTTCAAAGCAGGCTTTGGTCTGTATGAGTATCCTAGGCGTGCACAGACTCAATGTACTTTTTTTTTAATTTTTTAAATTTTACTAAACACTTGGCAGCATGTTGGCACAAAAGTCAGACATGATATTGTCCTTGCCTCAGGGAGCTCAACCTTGTTGCCTCTGGCAATTGCATTCTTCCTTTTGCTAGAAGGTCTGCTGAACTGGGGAGAATTGCTGTTTGACCCAATAAAGGCAAAACCAAACCCAATTGCCTTGAGTTGATTCTGACTCATAGTGTCTTTATATAGGGTTTCCAAAACTGTCAGTCTTTACGGGAGCAGACAGCCTCATCTTTCTCTCACGGAGCAGCAGCTGGGTTTGAACTACCACCCTTGTGACTAATTATCAACTGCATGTTGTTGATTTGTTTTGGGCGGGTGGGGGATTCAGTTTAAAGCCTTTTAAAATTTCTGTTTGACCACCTCACAGAAGACTTGGAATATCCTCATTCATCACCAGCCCTGGCCCTCACCCACCTACCTTTGGCTGTCATTGGCTCTGTGTTGGCTTTTGCTGTTATATGTAGCTTTTCAGCCCTGAGCTCAGTAAGGGATGGTTTTTAACTAGACCTGCATCTAACAAATCTGTTGCCAAAGCTTTATTTTGCCCACCTTGGGTTTCCCACAAGAACAAGTGGGTTGTAGCAGATGCTGAAATCACTGCTTAGAAAACAACAAATGAAAGCTTTGTCGTGCATACAGCGCCACTAAGGGGATCGAGGTTGTTGCATTGTGATCATAATTCCAGCCTCTCATTAGTACAGAGTAGGAGAACCTGAGGGAAAAAAAGAATGAATACTCCTTGCCTGACTTAGCTGCACTGGGCAGCACCCAACCCCCACGGCTCTGAGTTCCAGGCAGGTGGAGACAGGGGTGAGAAAAATTCACTCCTCACACCTACCCAAGGAGCGTCTGGAGAGTTGGGTGGAAATGAGGAGTCTGTGTGCCCTGTGTCTATAAAGCAGCTGCTTTTGGCTGTGCTTGGAAAGGTGTGAGGAGTAGACAGGCGGGCTCTCAGTGAAAACGAGACTGCTTTTCAGAGCTTCTTCAGCCTCTGCCTGTGTGAGCCCTCACCTTTATCCCTGAGTACAGGGAGCTGTCTCCTTGTTAGTGCTAAACTGATCATATCTGGTGGTCAGGACTTAACAGCCTCTTCGGTGGCACAGGCAACAAGAGAGTGAATCAGAATGGGAAAGGATTTGGAAACAAGGCCACTAGAGGCTGGACAGCCCAGTGGCTGAGAACATGGCCCCTGGATCAGCTAGATAGGGTCATTTCCTGACTCCACCCCTCTTCTAGCTGTGTGACCTCAAATAAGTAATCTAACCTTTCAAGCCTCGGTTTCCACCTCGGTAAAATGGGCCACCTTGTGGGGTGTCCAGTGAACATGCAACAGGATAATCTATGTGGAATTCTTGGTGCTACACCTGCAAATAAGTTTTGTTATCATTATTTTATGAAAAAAACAGAAGAGGCTGTAATTGTTGAGTCTGGAGAAGAGCAGATTAGAAAGACATGATAGCTGTCTTCAGATATTTAGACATTTACCATGTGACAGAGGGAACAAACTTAATTTTAGCACAAAGACAATATGACTTAAAATACGGACTTGGCAGGAAGGCAGATTTCATGTCAATAAAAGAATGTTTATGACAAAGATGCTTAAGCATAGACCAGGCTGTCTTGTCGGGAATGGGGCTCTCTTCACTCGCCTTGCTCAGACAGAGACTGGCTGGCCCCAGCACCCAGGAGATCAAGGGAAATGTCTTCCAGGAGGGATGAGATGTTGGCTGGACTGGAGGCCTCTGGTCTCCTCTATTTCTAAGATAACAACTTTAGCAAAAGTCAAAATTAGTTAAACCCGGGAGAGAATGAGTGAAACCAACAACTGCATAGAACAGAACCAGAAAAAATAAGTTATATATATGCGTGTGTGTTGTTGTGTGCTGTCGAACCAGTTCCGACTCGGTGTAGGAGCAGCTAATGGGCTTGAACTGCTGACCTTGCAGTTAGCTATCCATGCTTATCCTACAGCGCCATGCATATAGGAGTCCTGGTGTGGCGCTGTATACCTGGAGTCCTTGGGGTGGGGGATCCATTGGGTATAAAAGAATTGCAAGTGTATTTGCTCAGAGATGATTATCAGCAATTTCCTTATCGACCACGGGTTTGTCCTTTGTGTGTACAGCCTTCAGAATCGTTTTTGAAGAGCCCTTTAACTGTATCCTGTCTTGCTTCCCTTCTCTTAGGTGAACGGCCCTTTCCCTGCACTTGGCCAGACTGCCTTAAAAAGTTCTCCCGCTCAGACGAGCTGACCCGCCACTACCGGACCCACACTGGGGAAAAGCAGTTCCGCTGCCCGCTCTGCGAGAAGCGCTTTATGAGAAGTGACCACCTCACAAAGCACGCCCGGCGCCATACCGAGTTCCACCCCAGTATGATCAAGCGATCGAAAAAGGCGTTGGCCAACCCTTTGTGAGGTGCTACACAAGGCTGCCAGGGAGGGATGGACCCCGAAAAGACAAAACTATTCCCGGGACACAGACAGACACATGGAAACTAAGGCCCGGAAGAGACACCCTGACTCACAGAAGTCGCTGCTCTTTGGTCAATATCTTGAGTTTCCTCTCCCTGCATTGTTTTTAAAAGCACATTGTAGCCTAAGATCAAAGTCAACACTTGGTCCCCTTGCAGAGGCAACTATCTGAACCCGTCTCTGACTGTTGAAGGGAAGACAAATGCTGTTTTTTTGTTGTTGTTGTTGTTGTTGCTGGCTTTTTTTTTTTTTTTTTTCCTTAATTTTCTTGGGAATGGGGTGGGAGGGTGGGGGAAGGGGAACACAGCCAAGACTGGGGTAGGATTTTAAAGATTCAACACTGGTGTACATACGTATGTCTGACTGGGTAAGTTGACCTGCGGTTACCACACAGTGATTCCAGGCCCTTTATGCTTGCTGTCTCTCTGAATTTTTTTCTTAACCTTTTGATGTAATGACGGAGTTTGCTTCAGTTTCCTTAGCAAAACCACTCTCTTTAAATCACATTAACTTTTGAGATTAAAAACGCCATAGCACAGCTGTCTTTATGCAAGCAAGAGCACATCTACTCCAGCATGATCTGTCATCTTAAAGACTTGAAAACAAAACACAAGTTACTTATAGTCAATGGTATGCAGAGTCTGAATTTATACTAATCAAGACAAACCTTTCACAGGTTACACTAAGTACCGAACTTTTAAACCTTGCTTTGTATGAACTGTACTTTTTGAACATAAACTGCACTTTTGTGTTCTAATGCAGAGGATGAATAAGTTAAATACATGCTTTAAGGATAAAAGCAGCCATTCTGTTTGGCACCATGTTATAATCTTTTTTTTTTTTTTCACAGTATGCAGGTTTCCCTAAGAAATCATGGCAGAGATGTGAGGGCAGAATACACATAGCAGATACTGAAGGAGAAGGAGGGTCATAGTAAAACAAAACAAAAAGGACAAACAGAATTTTAACTCTATTAACTTTTCCAAATGTTCCGGTCTTTTCAGTTAACTGTATCTGATACCATCATGCCACTAAGGAACAGGGATTTTATTGCTGGGTTTCATTTGAATGGGTGCATAATACGAACTAGCTCGGGAAATGACTTTTTTTTTTTTTTTTTGGAAAAGGTTTGCTGGTGGCCTTTCCATGTTCCTACAAAACTCCCACTAACAGGTGCAAGAGGTATGCAAAAGGAAAGGGAGCTGAAATCTGAAATGAAACATATATATACCCCTATAGTAGCGAATGCCAGTGGAGAAGACCACTGTGATTTCAGAAGAGGCTGCGTAATCGTCCCTTCTGGAGAACATAGGCCAGTGGAATATGTACGAAGGAAAACACATCACCGTACCTTTCACATCAGAAGCCTCACCACTCTATATCTCATATCTAGGTGTCTACAGTGGCCTAAACCACTACATTCATAATATGCCATTTACCTGAAAACTTAATTTTGGCCTCTACGTGGCCAGAAAAAAAATGAACTGAGTTTTCATAGTGAAGGAAAAACAAACAAAAACAACCTCAAATGAGGGGAGTCAGCAGTGATGGCGGGCGGGGGGTGGGAAATGTTTACATTTTTTGTTTTGTTTTTTCTTCAGAAATAATGCTTTCTGACAATTTTATCTGATATTTAAAGCAGGGAACTGTGGAACACTCTAGTTTATACATGTGCTATCAAATGTGTTGTGTAAACTGAGGGTGTGTACCTATCAGTGGGCTCATTTTCCCACCTGACAAATGCACATTTCAGCATCAGTGTGGGCTCCTGGAACAGACTTGGGTTCACTACTGACTCCCACTTCCAATAGAACAGCCATCATTAGCACGGTGTTTTTTTTGTTTTTTTGTTTTTTTTTAATTTTTAACCAATATAGTTGTATTAGTGGTTCTGTAAAGAACTGCTTTTAACATTAGGGACTGAGAGCAGTCCAGGGGATAAAAGGAAAGTGTTTTCTCACGGGAAAACATGTCAGGAAAACAAAGAACACTTTCTACCTCTGTTTCAGATTTTTGAAACGCTTATTTTAAACCAAATTTTGATTTCTGTGTCCAAAATAAGTTCTAAGGACATCTGTTCTTCCATACGAAATAGGTAGGCTGCCTATTTCTTACTGAGCTCATAGAATGGTTCTGTTTAGGACACTCTGCACGCTGCCTTTTAGTGAGTGAGGAGTTTGGGGTTGCCTAGCAACTCTACTAACTTGTAAAAACTCATCTTTCCCTCACAGAAAAAAAAAAGAAAGAAAGAAAGAAAGAAATGAAGAAAAACAAAGCAAAGTCCGTGAGAGACAATCTTTACAGTGTCAGGAGTCAGTCTATGTGTGGCTTTTGTCAAACACTTAGATGGCTATAAATGCAGCAACTTGTTTAAAAAATGCACAATTTATTTCCCAAAAAAGTTGCTACTTGCCTTTTTGAGGTGTTGAAAAAACACACATTTGATAGTCTCTTATATGTTATAGTAATATAACATATAAACTCAAGGCTTTTTATTCTTTGTGATAAATCCTGTTTTAAAAAGTCACAAAACAGGAACCAGCATTCTAATTAGATTTACTCTATTCTATCAAGATATGGTTCAAATAGAACTACTAGAGTTCATTGAACACTAAAACTATGGAACAATTACTTTTTATATTAAAAAGACCATGGATTTAACTTACAAAAATCCAAATGCAGGATAGTAATTTTTGTTTACTTTTTTAACCAAACTGAATTTTTTTGAAAGACTATTGCAGGCATTTAAAAAGAAAGAGATGTCGTTTTATCTAATATTGTAAGTAGTTGTCATACTCTGGAAAATTTAATAGTTTTAGAGTTAAGAGAACTCTTCTCCTTGGTTAGGGAAGCAGAAAGCCCTTCACCATTGTGGAACGATGCTTTGGCTTTAAGGTTCCACTCTACATCTTGCTTCTTTTGAGAATTATATTCGGTAGTTATAATTACAGAAACCGATTAGTTGTCAGTTTGCAGATAGATTTAGCACAGAACTCATCACTCTGGATAAATTGAGATCTTTCACAACAGATAAATGATCTGTAACCCTGTAAGATACTGATCTTTACAACTGTCTAATCAGTTTTATTTTTGTACAGTACTAGTGACCTAAGTTATTTTGCCGTCCAGTTTTTGTAAATCAAATGAAATTATAAAAGAGGATTCTGACAGAAGGTATTTTGTACATATGTATATATGTTGTCCAAATAAAAATAATAAATGATGAAGATGGAATCGTCCCAGCTATTACATGTTTTTAAAGGAGCTAGAGGATGTGAAGGGAGCGGGGGGTTGTATTTTACCATAATGGAAGTTGTCACTTCAACCTGCGTTCTCAGGAATTTCATGATAGATGATTTTATGTGGTGTCTTTCACCTTGTGCAGTATTTGAATAGACTTGTGTATACTTATTACACTCAGACCCTGGAAGAGATCTGTGCTGTGGAAGGCAGTTGAACCCATTCCATTCTGTTAGAGAAGAAAATTTGTATTTTTAGGAAAATCACATAAAGAATTTTATAACGTTTATAACTGTTCAGGGGTATAGTAGTAATTGGTCAGAAAATGTTAGCAACTCAGATTTTGCTTTTGATATTGATAAGAACATACAGGCTGGGGTCTTAAACGTAAAGCAACAGAAACATTAAGCCAAGTCAAGATGAACATCAAAGGATGTGAGTATGTGATTTATATAGATAAATGGTAGCTTCTTGTTGTTACCTGTGGTTGAGCTGAGCCCTGTCTCATGGTAACCCATGTGTTATAGAAATACTAGGTAACGATCAAGCTCACCAGCCGCTTCTTGAAAACCGTATACAGAGTCACTATGAGTCAGAGCCGACTCAATGGCACTTAACAACAACAACAACAACAACAACAACAAGGGGAGCCCTGGTGTGGTGCTGCAGGATAACGCACTGGACCACAAGAGCCACAGTTAAAACTCACCAGCCGCTCCTCGGAAACTGTGGTCATTGAGTCTGAACCGACTCAACAGCACTTTTGGTTGCCTTGGTAGGACCAGACCAAATGATTTTGAGGGTCTTATAGAGTCCTGGTGTGGTGCTGTAGGCTAATGCACTGGACTGCAGGGTCGTTTGAACCACAGGGTTGGTGGTTCAAGCTCACCAGCTGCTCCATGGAAACCTTGTACAGGACCCCATGCCTATGGGTGGGAATTGATTCAATTCCTTGTAGTTCAAACCGACTTTGCAGTCCAGCGCATTACCCACAGCGCCATACCAGGACTCTAGCTATAAGAGGAGGTCGATCTCCATTTTCTTTGCCCCATCAGGACTTCGGAGATTTACTGGAGTGTAGTATTCATTAAGTCCTGGTGTGGCACTGCAGGATAAGCACTAGATTGCAAGGTTGGTTTGAACCACAGCATCAGTGGCTTGAAGTCACCAGCTGCTCCTCAGAAACCCTATACAGGGCTGTTATGAATCAGAATCAACTCAAAGGTGCTTAGTAACAATATTCATCTAACTAGTTTTGCCACCCACCTATTAGTTCCAGGTCCTATTGTCTCTGAAGGAGCTCTGGTAGCGTAGTGGTTACAAATCGGGCTGCGAACTGCAAGGTCAGCAGTTCGAAACCACCAGCTGCTCCGCGGGAGAAAGATGAGGTGTTCTGCTCCTGTAAAAGATTAACAGCCTCGGAAACCCTGTACAGGGTCGCTATGAGTCGGAACCGACTCCACGGCACACAACAACAACAACAACATTGTCTCTGAGGATGCAAAGGTGAAAAATAAAACCAAATGAAAACCAGACAGAGCCCCTGCCTTCAAGAAGTTTATATGTTGGGGGGGTGGGGGGGAGGAACACATAGTAAACAAGTTAGCAAATCAATGATCCATATAATTTCAACAGTAATAAATATGATCAGGATAGAACAGGGTGTCGTGCAAATGATTCAGGGGGATGTGGAGAGGTTATGTTAGATTGAATGGGTCAGCAAATGTCTCCTTGAGGGGATTTAAATGTTGAAGCTTGGAACCAGAATGACTAGGGAGAGCTGGCCCTGCAACGAGGCCAAGGAGGTCGGGATACAGAAGTCTGGTAGAAATGAAATCAGCATTTTGGAGGAAATGCAGGAAGGCTCGGTGACTGGGATATAAACAACAAAGAGGCTGAGAAGAGATGGGTTGTTGTTGTGTACCATCATCTGAGTCGGTTCTGACCCATAGCGACCCTGTACAGGGTTTCCGAGGAGCAGCTGGTGAGCTTGAACTGCCAACC
This sequence comes from Chrysochloris asiatica, assembly GCF_000296735.1. Lineage (NCBI taxonomy): Eukaryota > Metazoa > Chordata > Mammalia > Afrosoricida > Chrysochloridae > Chrysochloris > Chrysochloris asiatica. The sequence continues at coordinate 15,091,499 of NW_006408532.1, read as the reverse complement.
TTGCAGTTCAAACAGCTTTGCAGTCTGGCACATTAACCCATAGTGCCACACCAGGACTGATGGGTAGTCGGGTAGTTTTCAGGGGCTAAATTATGAGGACCTTTGTATTGTAGGTTATGGCGTGGTATTAGAATTTGATTTTAAGGGCACAGGGAATCCATTGGAGAACTTAAAGCTGAGGACTGAAATGATTGTATTTCAGTGAGTTCATCCTAGAAACTGTGAGGAATATAGATTTTCGAGGGATAAGAATGGAAGCTGGTAGACTAGCCTTTGGTTATTATTGTTCAGTACCATCAAGTCATGGTGACCCTGTATCTGAGAGCAGCTACTGGGTTTGAACTGCCGACCCTGTAGTTAGCAGTCCATTGTTTATCCTACAGTGCCACACCAGGAAGACTAGCTAGCAGACTCTTCTATTTGTCCAGGCAGGAGATGGTGATCCGGTGGACCAGTGAACAGTTTCAAGAGAGAGTTGAGGCAGAATGAATTGGAAGGTAAGATGTAACAGGTAAAAAGATTAAAGATTCATCAGTGATCCTCAGGTTGATGGCTTGAGCAACCTAGTTAACATTAATGCAGGTTAATGAGGTGGGAGGGACCCTGGGCTGGGCAAACAGTTAAGCACTTGAAAGGGTAGCAGTTTGAATAGATGAAGAGGCACCTCAGAAGAAAGACCTGGTGATCTGTTTCCAAAAGGTCCCAACCTTAAAACCCTGTGGAGTGTAGTTCTACTCTGCATCTAGTGTCGTCATGAGTTGTAATAAGACTCAAAGGCAACTAGGGTTTTTAAAATTTTGTTTTCTTCTTTCGCTCCTCTTTTATTTATTTACTTAGTTTTGGTCAGTGAAGGGAAAAGAAAGTTGGCCTGAGTGAAAAGTCATTAATTCATCTTTGGACATATTTAAGTTGAGGTCCCTCTCAGATATCACATGGAATGTCAAGAGAATGATAGCATTAACTTCAAGCTCAAAAAAGTGCTCTGGACTGGAGATTTGGAAGTCCCAGTCATGTTTGAAAGGGTGGCAGAGTGATTAAGCGTTTGGCTGCTAACTAAATAAAACCTAGTAGTCTTTCCTGGAGAGCAAAGGACAAAAAGAAAATCACAGGGTCATAGAGCAAAGGGAGGTGACTAGTTGTGTTGAATGTCACTGAAGGGTATAGTAAGACAAGTGGTGAAAATTGCCCCTTTATTTAGGGATGTCAGGTTATTAATCATTTTTTTCACAGTGCCATTTAAGGATAGAATTGGACATCTCATGGAAGTAGGCTGAAGACTAAACAGGGAAAGAAGAATCAGATAAGTAGTGTAGTCAAGTCTTGCATAGTTTAGTAAGAAATGAAAGCAAAATAAAACAGATTTAATCAGTGCACAGGAAGACAGGAAAAAGAAAAGAGTCAGAAAAATGAAGATAAAAATAAAGATAACCCACATGTCGCTTCCTAAAAAAGTCAAACTCATTGCCACTAACTTAATTCCGACTCATAGCTCAGATTAGCTGTTGGGATCGAACTGCTGACCTTTCATTTAGCAGCAGAGCACTTTAATCATGACACCTCCGAGGCTCCTATATGTCCCTTAAACCTCATTAAAAGTTAGATTCTCGATTTTGCTCAAATTTTAAATGGTGTGTGTGTGTGTGTGTCTTAGTAGACTAGAAATCCATGTAAAATGAGTTGACAGAGGTTAATCAAAGTGATTAATGAAGAAAAACTAGGCGAAGGCCAACAAAAATAATTTAGAAGTAGTTATATTGACATAAAGTAATAGATTCTGAGGAAAAAGTAATTGGGTCAAAGAGGGGATTACTTGATATCAGCATTTACCATATGAAGATCTGAGAGCTTAGAATGCCATTTCATGAAAATATTTAAAGCAGAGGAGAAACTGATGGAAATCATACTCTTACTGAAAAAAGAGATTTGAGTAATATACAAATTCTTTTTTAACTGTCCAAACCTTTGAAAACTACAAAAAGACAGATTATGATAAAAGTATAAATTTTATATCCTCTGACTACCAGACAATAAAACTCTTAATAAGAAAAAAGATGGCGGTGGTGGTTGTGTGTCCTCGAGTGGTTCTGCCTCACAGCGACCCTGTATAGGGTTTCCGAGGCTGTAAATCTTTACAAGAGCAGAAAGTCTCATCTTTCTCCTGAACAAAATGATAGTTAAGACAAAAAAACCGAAACAAAACAAAAAACACTTAAATGTAAATGATGAAAAAAATACCAGCTTAGCTTAACTTTTGGATCAAAGAGAAACTACAACTCTTATTCACAGTTTAAGGCACTAAAGATAAAGAAATCTAAGCTGTGTTGTTGTTGGCATGTGCCATCGAGTCAGTTTGGACTCATAGTGACCCTGTGTAGGGTTTGTGAGTTGCCGCTGGTGAGTTTGAACTGTTGACCTTGCGCTAGCAGTCTAACTACAGTGCTCCACTAGGATGCCATAGACCAGAGTAGAACTGCCCAGTAGGGTTTCCTAGGCTGTAATCTTCATGGGAGCAGAATGCTAGGACCTTCCTCCAGCATCCTAAAGGTTGTTAGAAGCCATTCAGTCTTCTGATTCAAAGCAAACCTGCGCACAACAGAATGAAACACTGCCTAGTCCTGTGCCATCCTCACAATTGTTATGTTTGATCTCATTGCTGCTGCCATAGTGTCATTCCATCTTATTGGGGGTCTTCTTCCTTTTTGTTTACCTTCCCCTTTACCAAGCATGATGTCCTTCTCCAGAGACTGGTTCCTCCTGACAACATGTTCAAAGAATGAGAGACGAAGTCTCACCATCCTCACCTCCAAGGAACATTCTGGCTGCACTTGTTCCAAAAATAGATTTGTTTGTTTTTCTGGAAGTCCAGAAGTCCTACCGTGGCACTGCAGGACAAGCACTGGGCTGCTAATGGCAAGGTTGACAGTTCAAACCCACCAGCCACTCCTCAGAAACCCTGTTCAGGGTCCCTAGGAGTTGGAACTTACTTGATGGCACTTAACAGTAACAACAACTTCAGTACCATTGTTCTCCAACACCATAATTTGAGCGCATCAATTCTGTGGTCTTCCATATTCATTGTTCAACTTTCACGTATAAGATACTTGAAAATACCGTGGCTTGGGTCAGGCACACCTTAGTTCTCAAACTGACATCTTTGCTCTTTAAGACTCTGAAGAGATCTTTAGAGGCAGATTTGCCTAATGCAATATCGAAGGTGGTGTTCTTGGTGGTGATGTGCCTTACAGTCAGTTTTGACTCAATGTGACCCTGTAGAGGGTTTCGGAGACTAAATATTCATGAAAGCAGAAAGTCTCATCTTTTTCCCTCTGAGCAGCTAGTAGATTGGCGCTGCTGACTTTGTAGTTAGCAGTTCAACACATAACACACTATGGTGCCAGGGCTCTTTAATATTAAAGGTAGAAACCAATATTTAATAAATATAACTACTTACAAATGTGAAACTTCTATGAATTAAAATAAAAGTAGCCTAAGCAAAGTTAAAGAAGTACATTAAAAACATGGGAAAACTCCTGTCAAGAGGATTAACCCAAAGCTAACCGTACTGCCATTGAGTAGATTCTAATTCTTAGCAACACTATCTACACAGAGAACTGCCCCCACAGGGTTTCCAAGACTGTGAATCTTTATAGAAGCAGACTGCCGCATCTTTGTCCCTTAGAGTGACTAAAGGGTTCCAACAACTCACCTTCTGGTCTGCAGCAGAGTACTTTAACCAATGCGCCACCAGGACTCACATCAAAAACTTCTTACAAATATATATGAAGAAGTGGCCACATGCTTAGAAAAATCTAGCAGATATTGTAAGCTGGCACTTTACAAAATAAGAAATAAGAATAGCCAATAAATATGGGGGGGGAGTTTCAATATGCTACCAAAGAAACGCAATATAAAATAATGAGGTACATTTATTTGCTACACAGTTGTCAAAGATTTTTTAAAAAAAGAAAGCATCCAGTTTTTCCAGAATTGGGGGAAATGAACATACTGCTGGTGGAATCTAAACAAGCAATGATTGGGCCACAAGCATAAGCAGTTGATAAAGCAGTTCCATGCCTAAGGAATCTTCAAGAATGTTTGCAAAGACTAAGCTACAAAAATGTACATGGTAGTATTGTTATTACAGTGAAAATTTTTAAATGATCTCCAAGTTCAACTTTAGTGGACTACTTAAACTACAATGGAATATTGTTAAGTGCTATCGAGTTGGGTCTGACTCATAGCAAATCTGTATAGGGTTTTCAAGGAGCGGCTGATGAGCTTAAATCGCTGACATTGTGGTTCAAACCGACCTTGCAGTCCAGCGCATTAACCCACAGCGCCCCACCAGGATTCTAATGGAATATTATGCATCCATTGTAAATATAGAACAGCTGTATTCTGTAGAACATTTTCCATATACTACATTCTTGAAATTTTTCATGGTTAAGTAAGTTTGGGATAGCCTGTATGGTGAACCAGGTATCTCCATTGGAGTTATTTTCAGTCTTTACTATACCTATGCTGTTGTTGTGGTTAAGTGCCATTGAGTCGGTTTCAACTTGTAGCCGCCCTGTATAGGGTTTCTGAGGAATGACTGGTGGGTTTCAGCCACCAAACTAGTCCAGCGCATTACCCTGCAGCACCACACCAGGACTCCTGTCTATACCTATAGGCATTGTGGATATCTGAGGGGGAGATGCAGAATTACACAAATTTATTGAACTATAGAATTATTTTGCTTATTGTTGCTATTAAGTGCCATCTACTCAATTCCGACTCATAGCCACTTTGTATAGGGTTTCAAGGAGCAATTAGTGGGTTTGAACCACCAACCTTCCAGTTAGCAGTCCAGTACTACAAGGACACCAAGCTAGTTTCAACTCCTAGCAACCTGATGTACAACAGAACCAAACCCTGCCTGGTCCTGTGCCAGCCTCACAATTGTTGCTATGGTTGAGCCCATTGTTGCTCCCACTGTGTCAATCCATCTCATTAGGGGTCTTCCTCTTTTTTGTTGACCCTCCACTTTACCAAGCATGTCCTTCCCCAAGGATTGTCCCTCCTGATTAGATGTCCAAAGTTCCAGAGACGAAGTTTCACCAGTATCACTCCAAGAAGCATACTTCTTTTAGGACAAATTTGTTTGTTTTCTGGAAGCCCACAGTACTTTCAATGTTCTCCACCAACACCATAATTCAAATTGATTGATTCTTCTAAGGTCTTCCTGATTCATTGTCCAACTTTCACATGCACATGAGGCAGTTAAATATACTATGGCTTAGGTCAGGTGCACCTTAGTCCTCAAAGTGACATCTTGACTCTTTAACACTTTTAAGTGGGCATTTGTAGCAGATTTGTCTAATGCAATATGTCATTTGATTTCTCTTTTTCTTTTCCTATAGTGGTGATTGAAAAAAAAAAAAAGTTTTAATCTCGTAATCAACCACTAGAAAAGAAGACCATATTTTAAGGGTTATTCCCAGAAGTAATCACAATACCACCTTTTTAATGGTTATTCCCAGAAGTAATCACAAATAGCATACTTTTACTTTTGTGGCTCATTCTCCCCAGATGATTTGCATATGTTAGTTCATTAGTCTGTCTATGAAAAAGGAGCAGGACTCAGTGCCTAAACAAAGAAAAATTTAGAAACTCAAGTCCTGCCTTTGCTTCTGTTCCCTTATGGCTAAATACAAGTAATTTACATTTCTTGTACCTTAAAATCCTTCACGAAAACAAAAATGAATAACAGACATGTTGGGTAATTGTTGTTGTTCTTAGTTCCTGTTGAGTCACCTGTGATTCGTGGCAGCCTTATGTATAACAGAATGAAATTTTGCATTGGTCTTGTGCTATCTTTATAGTCCATGGAACGTTTGTCTCTATTGTAGCAACGATTGTGTCAATGCATCTCATTGAGGGATTCCCTGTTTTCACTTTATCCAGAGAGTAATTGTGGTTGTTAGGTGCCATCAAGTTGGTTCCGATTCAGAACAACCCTGCGTACAACAGAACGGAACACCACCTACTCCTGCACCAGCCTAATTGCTGCCATGTGTGAGCCTGTTGTTGCTGCTACTGCCACTTTGTCAACCCGTTTTGTTGGGTGTCTTTCTTTCTTCTCATTGATCCTCTACTTTTACCAACCATGATGTCCTGCTGGTGCTTCCATGCATGTTGATTGTGGGTCCAAGCAAAATGAAATCATTAACAACTTCAATCTTTTCTCCATATCATTTATATTTATTAGTATGGGAGTCCTGGTATGGCGCTGTGGGCTAATGCGTCGGACTGCAAAGTTGTTTGAACTGCAAGGTCGGTGGTTCAAGCTCACCAGCTGCTCCTTGGAAACCCTATACAGGGTTGCTATGGGTCAGAATTGACTCAACAGCACTTAACAACAGCAACAACATTTATTGGTACGGTAGTGAGGATTTTTGTTTTCTTTACATTAAGGTGCAATCCATACTGAAGGCAATAGTCTTTGATCTTCATCAATATTTCAAGTCCTCTTCGCTTTCAGCAAGCAAGGTTATGTCATCTGCATATCGCAGGTTGTTAATGAGTCTTCTTCCAATCCTGATGCCACATTCTTCTTCATATAATCTGGCTTCTTGGATTATTTGTTCAACATACAGATTGAATGGGTATGGTGAAAGGATACAACCCTGGTGCATACCTTTCCTGATTTTAAATCATTCAGTATCCCCTTGTTCTGTTCCAACAACTGCCTCTTAGTCCATGTACAGGATCCTCATGAGCACAATTAAGTGTTTTGAAATACCCATTCTTCTCAATGTTATCCATAGTTTTTATGACTCACATAGCTAAATGCTTTTGCATAGTCAATAAAACACAAGTAAACATTTTTTTCTGGTATTCTCTGCTATCAGCCAAGATCCATTTAACGTCAGCAATGATAGCCCTAGTTCTATGCCCTCTTCTGTAGCCAGGGTGAATTTCCGGCAGTTCCCTGTCGATGCACAGCTGTGATTATTTTTTAATTATCTTCAGCAAAATCTTACTTGTATGTGATATTAATAATACTCTTTGATGATTTCTGAGCAACATCATCTCTCTTTGGAATGGGCACAAATATTGATCTCTTCCAATCAGCTGGCCAGGTAGTGGTCTTCCAAATTTCTTGACATAGATGAGTGAGTGCCTCCAGCACTTCATCAGTTTGTATTTCAATTTGTATCCCATCAATTCCTGAAGCCTGTTTTTCTTTCATGTCTTCAGTGTAGCTTGGGCTTCTTCCTTCAGTACCATTGGTTCTTGATCATATGCTACCTCTTAAATGGTTGAACATCAATTAATTGTGGTATAGTGACTTTGTGTATTCCTTCCATCTTCTTTTGATGCTTTCTGCATCATTTAATATTTTACCTATTGTTCCTATTGTTAGTCCCATTGAATTGGTTCCAACTCATAGCAACCCTGTATTGCGTTTCTGAAGAGTGGCTCAATTTTGCTCATATGTTGTTTTTAAGTGCCATCGAGTCCGTTTTTATATGTTATTTTTAAGTATCATCAATAGCTGATAGGATTTCTGAGGAGCAACTGGTAGGTTTGAACTGCCGACCTTGCTTAGCAGTCTAGTGCTTATCCTACCTACAGCAATACACCAGGACTCACAAACTGCTTCCATATTGCAAAGAGAGGCTTGAATTTTGTTTTAAGTTCTTTCAGCTTTAGAAGTGCTGAGTGTTTTCTTCCCTTTTGGTTTTCTGACTCCAAGTGTTTGCATACTTCATTATAATATTTGACTTTGTCTTCTCGAGCTGCCCTTTGAAATTTCTGTTCAGTTCTTTTATTTCCCCATTTCTTCCACTTGCTTTAGCTTCTATATGCTCAACAGTAAGTTTAATAGTATCTTCTGACATCCGTTTTGGTCTTTTCCTTTTTCCCATCTTTTTAGTGACTGTTGGCTTTCTTCATGTATGATGTATGTATGATGGCATCCCATAACTCTTCTGGTGTTTGGTCATTAGTGTCTAATGCATCAACTGTGTTGTTGAGGTTGTCTCTAAATTCAGATAGGATATATTCAAAGTTACAGTTTGACTTTAGTGAACTTGTTTTTATTTTCTTCAGCTTCAGCCTGACCTTGCATATGAGCAATTGGTAGTCTGCTTTACAGTCTTCCCCTTGCCTTGCTTTTGCTAATAATAGTGAGCTTCTCCATGTTTTCTTCTTACAGATGTACTCAATTTGATTCCTGTGCAATCCATCTGATAAGGTCCATGCATATAGTCAGTCACCTTTTATGTTGTTTAAAAAAAGTATTTGCAATGAAATCATCATTGGTCTTGCAAAATTCTACTATGCACTCTCCAGCATCATTTCTATCACCAAGACCATATTTTCCAACTATTGATCCTTTCTCTTTGTTTCCAACTTTCACATTCTCATACCCAGTAATTATCAAGGAATCTTCATTACATAGTTGATCCGTTTCAGACTGAAGAAGTTGGTTGTTGTTCTTAAGTGCTATCAAGTTTGTTCTGACTCATAGCACCCCTGTACAGGATTTCCAAGGAGTGGCTGGTGGGTTTGAACCACTGACCTTGCAGTTAGCACTCTAGTGTTTATTGGACAGCACCACACCAACAAGTTGGTAGAATTCTTCAATTTCATCATCAGTGGCTTTAGTGGTTGGTGTGTAAACCTGAATAATAGTGGTACTAACTGGTCTTTTTTGTAGTCAAATGAATAGTATATCACAGACAGCATTGTACTTCCAGATTATTTTTATCCGTGAACATAATGCCATACCTCTTTAGTCTGTCCTTCCCAACACAGTAAACTATTTGACTGTCCAATTCAAAATGGCCAATACCAGTCCATTTCAGCTCACTAATGCCTAGGCTATCAGTTTTTATGCATTCCATTTCATTTTTTACAACTTCCAATTTTCCTAGATTCGTATTTCATACATTTCACATTGCAATGATTAATGGATGTTTACAGTTCTTTTGTCCCATTTTCAGCTTTCAGATTTGCTGTGCCCCATCAGTAAATGAAGGCCCTGAAAGCTTTGCTCCATTTACAGCATTGCCGTCGACTCTACTTTGAGGGGGCAACTCTTTTCCAGTTGTATTTTGAATGCCTTCCAACCTGAGGCGCTCATCTTTTGGCACTAGATCTGATAATATTTTGCTGCTATTCACCAGGTTTCCCGTGGTTAACCATTCAGAAGTGGTCCTGCTCTCCTTCTTCCTAGTCTGTCTTAGTCTGGAAGCTCTGTTGAAACCTGTCCACCATGCACGACCCTGCTGGTATTTAAAATACCTGCGGCATAGCTTCCAGCATCACAGCAACCTGCAAGCCACTACAGTAGGACACACTGGATATTTTGTAGTTCCGACTATGGGAAATGACAAAGGAATAAGTTGAAGCTATAGCAGGTGCAGAAAGCAGCATGCACAGCATGGTACCACTTTATGAGATGTTGTGTGTTTAGAGAAAAGACCAGCAGAATACTACACAAGTATTAATCATGATTGAGTATCTCTGAGCCTAAGAACATACATGATATTTATTTTGTGTGTGTTGTGAAATATACATAAGAAAACATTTGCCATTTCAATCATTATTTACTTATACAATCAGTGGCATTATTTATGTTCCCCAAGTGCAACCATTACTACTGCCCATTTCCAAAATACTTCACCGCCTTTAGCAGAAACTCAGTCCCTCCTAGGCAAGACCTCTGTGCTTTCCCCTTCCATCTGTTCTCAGTAATCACTAATCAAATCTGGCCTCTGCATTTTCCTATATGCACTTCATACAAGTGGGATCATGTACTATTTGTCCTCTTATCTAATTTCTTTCAGCAGTATATGTATATGCATTACTGTTATTGTTGTTAAGTGCAGTCTAATCATTTCCGACCCATAGCAATCCTGTATAGGGTTTCCTAGGAGTGGCTGGTGAACTTGAACCACCAACTTTGTGGTTCAAATTACTTTGCAGTCCAGCGCATTAGCCCACAACACTACAGCAGGACTCCTTGCATATGCAGTAGATGATTTAAAATTTGCATTTCATATCTATTAAAGTTTCAACAGAGTGACTAAGGATCATGCTTATAAAAAGAGGAGGAAATACCCAAAGTCAATCTGAATCCTTCCTCCCAAAACAGCATCATTAAACATCTAGCTGCTTTCGTATGAGTGTTCGTTTGCTATATGGTCTGGCCTTAAGGAGTCCTAGTGACACTGTAGAATAAGCATTGGACTGGTACCACAAAGTTGGCAGTTCAAAATCACCAGCTGCTCTCTGAGAGGAAGATGAGGCTATCTGTTCCCATAAAGATTTACAATCTCAGAAACACTATATAATAGGATCCCTGTGAGTTGGGATCATGGTGTGGTACTGTTGGATAAGCACTGGACTGTTCACATTCACCAGCTGCTCCTCAGAAATGCTACAAGGCACTTAACAACAACAACATTAAGTCGAAAGGCATCAACTCTATGTCACTGGGTTTGGGGCAGAAGGGGGCGCTGTGGGGAGAGAGGTGACACTAATCGTAATTAGATTTGTTAGTAGATGACTTCCAGACTGCCCATCCCACCATGACCTGGCCACTCTGGGGGCCACAACCTGATGTTGGTGTGGGTTGATTTTGTGTGGCCTCTGGGTCTGCGTCCAGCAGAGCGGTGACTTTTCCAGGTCCTTTGTCTGAGGTCTGTTTCATGATGCCATCTCTGCTCACCCTGGCATTGAAGCTCCTTCTTCTTGCATTTCAACTCTGGGTGCAACTTTTGCTCCTCCCATGTTCCACTATCAACTTCCAAGGGTCAAGATAACCACACTTAAGGTTTCGGAATAGACTGACCCACATTCAAATCATAGCTGGCACCAGGCCTGGGTAAGTTGCTTCATTTCTGAGTCTCTGATTCCTCACTTATGACAAGAAAGTATGTAGGTATATGTAATATTCCATAGCACTGCTGTGAGGATTAAAAACATAAAATAGGGAAAGCACTGGCATAGTGTCTGGCACATTAGATTTGCAACAAATACTTACTCTTTCTATTTCTTACTCCAAGAATTCATATGACCATTAATAAGAATGACATGCCATCTTCTTCCTCACAGGTGAGTCCAGTTTTCTGATTTCAATCTTTGTTTCTGGAAATGAGCTAGGGCAGTGAAGTGGCAGCAAACTATAGCCCCTGCTGTTGCAAAGTCAGTGAGCTAAGAATGATGTTTATATTTTATTGTTGTTGTTGTTGTTGTTGCTGTAAAGTGCCATTGAGTTGGTTCTGACTCATAGCAGCCCTATATAGTATCTCCGAGGAGTGGCTGGTGAATTTAAACCACCAACCTTGCAGTCCAAACCAACCATACGGTCCAGTGCATTATCTCACAGTGGTTGAAAAAATAGAAAAGAGAAAAGAATCTGTATTGGACACATGAGCATTTTACGATGTTCAGATTTCAGTGTTCTTAACTAAAGTTTTATTGTAACCTAGCCATTCATTCATTATATCTTCCAGCACCCTGTAGAGCCCTGGTGGTGTGGTGGTTAAGCACTTGGGTGTCTGAACCCATCAACCTCTGCATGGAAGAAAGATGTGGCAAGCTGCCTTCTTAGAGATTTCCAACCTTGGAAACTCCATGGGGAAGTTCTACTCTCTCCCACAGGAGTGCTACGAGTCAGGACCAGCTCAACAACAGTGGGTTAGGTTTGTTTTACTGTCACACTACAAAGACAGAATTGTGTAATTTCCACAGGGTCTGTACAACCCGCAAAGCCTAAAAGATTTATTACATGGTCTTTACCAAAAAAAAAAAAAAATTCTGACCATTGCTGTATGCTGTTATGTGGGTTCCAACTCAGAACCACCCTGTATAGGAGTTCTGAGAGTGACTGCTGGGTTTGAACTTCTGGCCTTGCAATTACCAGTCTGGTACTGATCTTACAGCAACCCTTACTGATAAACTTTAAAAGATAAGTTTTAAAAATAAGAAAGGTATTGTTTCCTAGATGGAATTTTTAATTTTAAAAAATAAATGTCTTTTGAAGTCTGAAATGTGGAAGTCCCCATTTCCTTCACATTTCTTCAATCCATATGACCTCAGAAATAGGTTGGGTCTAAGGGTATACATTTCTTTCTAGAGCCTCTGCCTTTGCTTGCTGTTGTTAAGTGCCGTCCAGTTGATTCTGATTCATAGTGAGCCTTTATAGGATTTCTGAGGAGCTGCTCGTGGGTTTGAACCACTGACCTTGTGGTTCACAGTCCAGTGCTGATCCTACAGTACCTCACAAGAAGGCCTTTTTTTTTGAGGAGCTTTCAGATTAGTAAGGAACTCTGGTAGTGTAGTGGTTACAAGTCGGGCTGATAACCTCAAGGTCAGCAGTTTGAAACTATCAGCCATTCCAGGGGAGAAAGAAGATGGCTGTAAAGATTTACAGCCTCGGAAACAGCAGGGTCAGTATGAGTCAGAACCGACTCCATAGCATACCACCACCACCAGATTAGTGGTCATGACTACCCTTAAGATTTACATTTTTAAGTTGCACAACTCCATTTTTAATAATGATCACTTCAGATTTGCCTTATGATGTTCTAATTGATATTTAATGTCTTGGAACACTTTGTAATTGACCTTTCTTTATTATGTGATGATTTATAAACATCTGAGAAGATGCTACTTTAAAGGGACTCTGTGGTCCTTGTATAATGTGAGGATTCCTTGGAAAGTGTGGCTATCTTCACCTTGTTAATTCATCTGTAGGTAAGCTGCTAAGATACATTAAGGATTCTGCTTAACACTGCAAAGGAGCCTGTTTAATATTGGAAGAGGAACAGTGGAGTCCTTTGGGTAGAGCCTCTGCAGAAAGATTGCTTTGTTCTCCTTTCCTCTCTGGGAGTGGGTATTTTGTTGGAGATGACCTGGCAACTCAATCAATAATGGTGGTCTAGATTAGGTTTATGTTGAGTCCTGATGTGGTGCTGTAGGATAAGCATTGGTCTGCTAACTGAAAAATCTCGGGTTCAAACATACCAGTCACTATTGGAAACCCTTTACAGGGTCACTATGAGTTGGAATCGACCAAAGGCACTTAACAACAACAAATAATTGAAGGGCAAATCCATTTACACCTTTTCTAAAATAGTAAGGAACTCTCTATTAAAAGCAATTAACACTTTGGTACAGTGATCAAAACAGCCTGGTACTGGTACAATGAAGGATACATAGATCAATGGAACAGAATTGAGAACCCAGAAGTTAACCCATCCACATACAGTCAACTGATCTTTAACAAAGAGCCAAAGTACGCTGAATAGGGAGGAGATAGTCTCTTCAATAGATGGAGCTGGAAAAACTGGAAAGGGATATGCAAAAGATTGAAACAAGACCTTTATCTCACACCATATCCAAAAATCAACTCAACATAGATTAAAGACCTGAACATAAATCCCAAAACTATAAAGATCATCAATGAAAAAGTAGGGACAAATTTAAGGGCTCTAATACAGGACACACATAGATTATCAAACATTGTAAAAATTGCACAAACAAAAGAAGACAAAATAGATGATTGGGTCATACTAAAAATTAGAAACTTATGTGCATCAAAAGATTTCACCAAAAGAATAAAAAGGGAGCCCATAAAATAGGAAAAAATTTTTTTGCAGTGACAGATCATACAAGGGAATAATCTCTAAAATCTATAGAAACTACAACACCCCTATAAGAAAAAGACAAATAACCTAATTAAAAAGTGGGCACTGGACATGAACAGACACTTCACCAAGGAAGACATTTGGGCAGCCAACAAACACATGAAGAAATGTTTATGATCATTAGCCATTGTTGTTGTTGTTAAGTGCTGTTGAGTTGGTTCTGACTCACAGCAACCCTGTATAGGGATTCTGAGGAGTGGCTGGTGAGCTTGAACCACCAACCTTGTGGTTCAATCTGACTTTGCAGTCCAGTGCATTAACTGACAGCACCACAGATGCAAATCAAAACAATAACAAGTATCATTTCACATCAGCAATAACAGCGAAGTTCAAAAAAGCAGAAGGCAATAAGTGCTGGCAAGGGTGTAGAGAGACTGGGGCCCTCCTACATTGCTGATGGGGGTGTAAAATGGTCCAACCACTCTGGAAAATGGTATGGCACTTTCTCAGAAAGTTGGAAATAGTAATACCTTATGATCCAGCAATTCCTCTTGGTATATATCCACAAGAAGAACGAGCCATAACACAAGTAGATATATGCACAGCAATGTTCATAGCAGCACTATTCACAACAGGAAAAAGATGGCAACAGCCTAAGTGTTCATCAATGAAAGAATGGATAAACAAACTGTGGTATATACACACAATGGAATACTATGCTATCTTGAAGAGTGGCAATGATGGCAAAGCACCTCAAAGCAATGAGCACTAAACAAAACAATGAGAACAACTGTATCTGGAAACAATGTTTCAAGAACAACTACTGCTGAGACACACATGCTACCCTCCTATCTTGTTTGGATGGTGAATCAGTACCACACCAACCTCCATTTTGCTTGTACTAAGAAACAAAGGAGCCCTGGTATGACACTGTGGATTAATGTGCTGAACCGCATTGTCGGTTTGAACTGCAAAGTTGGTGGCTCAAACTTACCAGCCACTCCTAGACAGGGTCACTATGGAAACTCTATACAGTGTCGGAACCAACTCGACAGCACTTAACAACAAAAACACTAAAATGTCATCAGGTCAACTCTGCTCATAGCGACCCTATGTGTGTCAGGGTAGAACTGTGCTCCATTGGGTTTTTTCTTTACATGCACAGA
>NW_006408532.1:15066652-15076172 GCF_000296735.1 Chrysochloris asiatica | reverse complement strand
ATAAGGTCCCACATTCTGCTCGTGCTCTTCTCCTTTGATGGTCCTAGGGTCCTCTGTAGGATTAACTAGTCCCCCGTTTTTGTTACAAAACTTCTGCCTTTACAATGTGACAGTCACACTCAGTGGTCTTTCTTCGGAGGTGTCTCTGGATAGAGTTTGAGTTAGCACCCAAGTACATTAACTATTTGCACGCGCGCGCACGCGCGCGCGCGCGCACACACACACACACACACACACACCATTACCAACCCATCGCTGTTGAGTCCTTGCCAACTCACAGCAACCCTACA
This sequence comes from Chrysochloris asiatica, assembly GCF_000296735.1. Taxonomy (NCBI): domain Eukaryota; kingdom Metazoa; phylum Chordata; class Mammalia; order Afrosoricida; family Chrysochloridae; genus Chrysochloris; species Chrysochloris asiatica. Next base: position 15,075,882 of record NW_006408532.1, on the reverse strand, counting down.
AGACAGAGTAGACCTGCTCCATAGGGCCAGTGAGCAGGTAAAGCTTTATGAGACCAGCCAGCTTCATCTTTCTTGGGAGGAGTGGCTGATGGAGGATGTGAACCACATCCTTGCAGTTAGCAGTCCAGCACTTAGCCTTGCACACTGACAGGGCTCTTTGTCACCACCCTTTTCTCTTATTCTAGGAGGGACTTTATTTTTCTCAGTCTGTTTCAAGTGAAGACTCAGCATGCAAGTTTTCTTTTGATGCCAGCTCCAAAAAACCAGATTTACCTACTTTTAGAAGATGCTTGTTGTTAATTTTAGAAAAACCTTAAGGTCTCCCATCTTCATATTTTTACTAGCTGTGAACCATCAGACGTTTGCACAACTTTCCTAAAGCTGGAGGACACCAGCCCACATTATTCCTTTACCGAACTCCCCCAAGCTCTTGGGTTTCAGAACTTCACCTCCACCAGTCTTTCTCCTAACTGTTCCCTTGGATTTTATAACCCAGCCTGCACCAAGCTTTACTCTTGTGCATATTTAAATACACCATTGACAGACCAGACCTTTCTAAAATCATCAGTGGTTTGCCCACAGAGGAAATGCTAGGTTGTTTATAGTTTCCCCAAGCTTTTATTGTTTCCTAGGATGCATTTAGTAATACCATGTTTTGTTGTCCAATATCGCAGCCACTCTCCCCATTTTTAAGGGAGTCAGGAATAAATGCATTTGAAATGACTCACTTCTCTATCTTTCTGAGCTGAGATCAGCACTGATGGACAATGCATTGCTTGTAAGTGTCCCATATACGTAATTTTCTAAAAATATGTCTTGTCTATGGAAATTTTAAAAATTGATTCATTTTAAATAATTAATTTTAAAAAAACCTACAATCAGCTTCTGTGTTTCTGTGCTGGTCTTAGGTAATGAGCTTTGATGATAACATTCTCTGTTACACCACCCATTGAATGCAATTGACCTCCAAGGGTTTTATTTATACAAATCACGAATCAACTTTTTCATGTGTTTCAATTGTGTTTGTTTTTATTATCAGAGTTTCTCCTTTATCTGTTTCCCAGGATCCTATGAAGAAATGCCTCAGCAGTTAAATGTTTACTTTGTACATGTCCTCCAATTTAAATATCTGGGATTTTATATATAGTTCAAAGACATTAACTACATAAAACTGCCTGGAGTTTTAAAATGGTATATATTCAATTTTTCTGGGACTCTTGGCTTCCCAAATACTGTTTGAAATCTTTGTGATGGCAACGTATCTAGGAACACAATAAAAATAAATAAATAAGCTCAACACATTTTGAATAACCTTACTAACTAAATAACTTTGCTTATTTAAAATTGCAATAAGGGGAGAACAAACAAGATGGCGGATCATGTGGAAGTGCAATGAGGAGCTCCGTTAGCAACAACACAGAATACTAGACCAAGCAGGTTCAGGAGTTTAGACCTTTGTCCTAGTAATAAACAGGCAATCAGAAGGCATAAAAATACCAAAACACATGCCCATCTAAGTATTAACGTCATAACTAACCACTGAATATGTCCAAAAAACAGAAGCAGATGGCCATATCAGCACATGTCAAGAAACGAGATAAAGTGACTGAGACAAATGAGTTGGAGGTAAACCTACACTCCATACTGGAAGATGGACAGGCTTTGGAAATGCCTGAGAAGGAATTCAGAAAAAGCATTATAAAATGTATCAAAACACTATACAATGGAGTTGAGAAAAATAAGGAAGCAGTCAGGAAAGTGCTACAGAAACAATCAAGATAGATACAGCATTGGAAACAATTCAAAACCTACAGAAAGAGGTCCAAATGATTAATAATAGAATATCAGATACGGACAATACACTGAAAGGGCAAAGAAGTAGAACTGAAGCGATGGAAGCCAGAACTAGTGAGCTGGAAGACAAATCTCTCAATACCACTAAGTAGATAAAAGGATTTAAAAATCTGAGGAAGGTCTAAGATTCATGTTGGACAACATGAAGAGGAATAATTTAAGAATTATCGGCATTAGGGAACAGGAAGAATCACACAAATCCACAGAAGAGATAGTTGAAGAACTTCTGGAAGAAATTTTCTCTAACATCCTGAAACAATGAAAAGATAAGCATTCAAGAAGCTCAACATACCCCAGGAAGGATAGACCCTAAAATAAAATCACCAAGATATACAATCAAGTTCTCCAAAATCAAAGATAAGGACAGAATCCTGAAGGCAGCTAGGGAAAAGAGAAAATTAACATACAAAGGCAAGCAAATCAGATTAAGCTTGGATTTCTCAAAAGAAACCATGCAGGCAAGAAGAAATGGGGAGAGATATATAAAACACTAAAAGAAAAAAAAAAACTGCCGACCAAGAATCCTCTACCCAGCAAAGTTGTCAATCAAATACAATGGTATCAAATATTCCAGGATAAAGAGAAGCTAAGGGATTTTTCCGAAGCTAACCCTGCTTTGAAAAACATCCTTAAGGGAGTTCTGTGAACAGAGAACCAACAAGAACAGACAACATGATGTACGTGACAGCATCACCCAAAAGTCAATCACAAATGGAAGAGTCGATAACAGAATAAACTATAAAAGCAAATTCAGAGGATCTGGGAGGTCATTCTATGATCAAAACAATTACAATGTGAAAGAAGGTAAACACAGAGGAACAGAGATCTAGGTGGTGGGAAGGTCAGGTAGATCACAGGATAAAATAGACTTTTAAATGGAGGGAAAAGTTAATGGAATATAAGGTAACCATAATGGTGGGGTTCGGGTGGGGGGTTTCAGCGGCAGTGGAGAGAGGTGACAATAGAGCATAGGGTGTAAGGGTAGACACACCATGTTTCGGGTGTTGGGAAGGGCAATGCAATAAGGGGGAGGAGGTGGAAGAACAAGGTAGATAGGGGAACACTGAGACAGGTTTGTATGGGCTAAGTGGGACAGAGGTAAATAGTGATAAACTTGGAACAACAGGGTTCTGTGATACAGGGATCTAAGCATAGTTTGAAGAGGGGAAATAATACTAAGATGCTTAACTGTCTTATGTATATTGTTTCCTCTTGTCTATTATTGTAAAATAGACACTTGAGTGGGATGGAAAAGAATGTTGGGAAGCATGATTACAGAAAACTTATAAGCCTGTCTTCAGCCTATAACTGATTGGTAAACTTAAAAGGGGTTCTAGCCAGTGAAACAGGCCTCTTGTGGACCCTTTGCAGAGTATAGGACCTTAGGTGGAATCCTGAGTCCCATCCAGAACCTTATAAGGTGGGACATTCCCACTAGCAAGGACAAGCAGATCAGCCTGGAACAGCTAGAGCATCAGAAGATGCATCTTCAAAGAAGGATCATCAGGAAAATTAAAAACAAAAATGGCAGTATGACTGGCTACTGCAAGAATAAGCAAGCTGTTTGCCAGGAAGTCATCAAGGCAAGTAATCAAGTTCCTTCAGGACAAAGCCCACTCTAAAACTTAAACTCAAAGGGAACACATGAGCAGACACATAAGCTTGCTGGTGACCACATTGATCTACTGGTGAGTGGAAGAGGGGGAAAGGCAGCAATGAAGACATGGGCTGAGTTCAACCACAGTTCATTGACTCCCATTGACCTGTAGATGAGAGAGAGAAGAAGAAAGACTGGCTGGTCCAAAGTGTGGTGAGACCTGGGGATGCCTGAGCCCATAGACAAGGACATAGCCACAGAGGGCTAGAGCTGAGAGTGAAGCATCTAGCTGATTTGAACACCCAAACTTGCAGATTGTACCCATTTGACCTAGTCTTGATAGCTTGATAATCAGAACTAGACTAGAGAAAGATAAAACACACACACACACACACACACAAAAACAAACAAACAAACAAACAAACAAACAAACAAAAAACCCAATTTTTGATAAAGGAAACAAGGGTAAATTGCTACAATTTCATGAACTTGACCTATACTCATGGAGGAACTCTAAATGCCAACAGAGAGGGAAGGAGTCTTCACATCAAGTATCAATGCTATCCCCACTATACACAGAGTAGATAGGGACAAGCAACTTAGACATTGGCTACCTAAAATGAGAGGGTGAGATTAAGGCACAAAGTGACTGGCTTACAAGGTTTCAAGAGGGAGTTTAGTTTTTAAGAGTGTGTGGGGGAAGAAAAAGTCCCCACTGAATAGTTGTCATCTTATCTAGTTGGGTTTGATTAAAAGAGATGGGGGATAAGATTCCAATGATTCAATAGTTGAGTAATTGTTATCATGACTAATTGCAACTGTCACAATTGTAAAGGTAGAAGTTTTGCAACAAAAATGGGGGAGCAGTTAATCTTATAGTCCAGAAACAAAGGATCCTAGGACCATCAAGGGAGAAGAGCATAAGCGGAATGTGGACATTTATCCAGAGGAGTGATACCAGAGATGGGGACATGGAGAGAGGGAGCAGCTGAGGACTCTAGATTCATGGGAAGAGAGGGGCTGAGAACTGGTGGCCAGGAGGCAGACTTGCAGAATGTAACCTTTGGTGGTGTAAATTATTATATATGCTTGAGTGTTGCTGTTTTTTTTTTGTTTTTTTTTTGTTGTTGTTGTTGTTGTTTTTTAAAGAGACCTAAAGTGAATAGAGAGAAATACTGTTAACTGATGGTACATGGAGGGGAATATAATCATTGTAATGAAGCAAGTTATATGATTTGTTGAATGTAAAACTGTTGATCTGCCCTGTAAACTTACACTCAATCCACAACAAAAACTTAAAGAATAAATAAATAAAATTGGAATAAGGTTCTCTCTCATCGCAGATAAGGGCCTGAAGGATGGGATGAAGGTGGACGTACAGTGCTAGAAGTAAATTATAAGAACCTTCATGAGAACGTGCTCCAAACCCACTGCCTTCTAATTGATTCTAACGCAGAGTGACACTACTGGACAGAGTAGAACCAGGAGTGGACAGCCCCAAGCATAAACGGAAAAGCATAAATGCAGAAGAAAATTGGGGTCTAAACTAAGAAGAAAATTTCAAAGTTGGGGAATGAACTGAATTCACAGAAAATTTAGAAGTCAGCATTAAAAAACAGATAAGGCAGGTCCAACCATCTGAGGTATAGGATGCATGCTGCCAAAGTTGGAAGGCAACTCATTGCAGGAAAGAGAATAAGGCTGGCTTCAATGTAAAGCTTGATCAATACAAAGTCATTTCCCATCATGTTACTTCCCTGTGAAGCAGATTGAAATTGGAGAGACAATGCTCCATGTTTTCCAGTGCTCCATATTTTAATATGAGTCAAAAGGGAGTAGGACTCCTGCTTTTCTGCTAACTTCATGGTCAGTGGTTCAAACCCACCAACCACTGTGATAGAGAAAGATGAAGCTGGTAAAGTATGGAAGGTATGAGGAAAATGACAGAATGTATTAAATATGCCAGGTAATCTTAGAGATTTGAAGAGTCAATGGTTTTGCAAACAAGGTCACTAAAACGTCAGAATACAGCTTCAGAACGAGAATCAGACAAAGGTGGAAACAGGAAATATTTAGTACAAAATAGCAATGATTTTAATATTGAGACTTTGTTTCTCATCCTTCGGACTGGTATCTGGAGGGACCAGTCCCTGGAGAAGGACATCGTGCTGGGTAAAGTGGAGGGCCAATGATACAGAGGAAGACCCTCAGAGAGATGGATTAGTACAGAACAGTAGCAACAGACTCCAGTTAATAATGATTGTGAGGACGCTGCAGGACCCCCACAGTATTTTCGTTTGTTGTATGTAAGGTCGCTATAAGTTGGAACCAACACAACAGCACCTAACAACAACATTAAATTATTTTATTCACACTCAACTTGCTTGACAAAATATTTGAAGTGATGTTGTTGTTGTGGTGGTGAGCCATCGAGTCGATTCCAACTACAATGACCTTGCATAGGGTTTCTGAGGACCAGCTGGTGGGTTTGAACCTGCAACCTTGATGTTAGCAGCTCGTGTGTCACACCAGGACTCCATTTGAGGTGTTCAGACCAATATAATAAAATCAAAATAAGAAAAAAAAAATCTAAAAAGAAAAGAACAAGGAGGAAATACCATCTGTCCAAGAGATGGGTATGAAGGTCAGATAAGGAAATTCAACAAGAAGGCAGCTTGTCCAACGTAGGTGCTGGAGCCAGCATTTAAGCCCAGATCTGGGTGACTTCAAAATCTCATGGGTTCTGCCTCACCTGGATGCTTTTTTTGCTACACCTTAATGAGCACTATTTTAACAATGGGAGAAAAGAGGAAGAACAATGAATCTTTGAAAGAACAGAAATGTGGAAGGCTACAAATATATATGATAGAACCAAAATGCGAAACACATTTGAAGGGTGGTGGGAACAACAAAGGAGGAAAAATAATCGCCATATGGACACTGTGTTAAAAAAACAAGCAATGTTTGTGGGGATTTTCTTGAATAGGGGATGGGGAAAATTGTATGAAAATACGTAAAATTTAAGATAGCTTTTATAATTAAAACCTGTGAGAAAGAGATATGAAATTGCTTTGGCAAAACTAGGAAGTACTTTACCAATGAGATAGTATTAGAAATGAGGTATACTTTAAAGGTCTTTTGATAATGTTTTAACTAAGAGATTACGGTTATAATCTCTTACCTATTTCTTAAGAGGGAGGGAAGATGCATAATGCATTGGCCAAATAACTTCACTTAACAAAATCACTTTGTTTCCACTTTTTTCTTACTGCTTTTTTTTCTTTTTCAAGTCTCTTCACTTCAATTGACTATATTCCAAGACATTGCCCCAAGGATGGCCTCATTCTTTAGGTATACACGTAAAACAAATTATGCCTCTAGTAACTGCTCCCAATTCCAGATTTTCAACAGTTTATAACATTCCATGCATCTCACAGGCTGCCAGAGAATTCTCATTTTAGATTCGTTAACATTTAGTTTTAAAGAGTGACAAAGTTTGGAAATGAAAAGAAGAAAGAGGATTTGAAGAGAATATTACATAATTAAAACTATAATTGCATATCTTAACTCCAGATTAATGCAAAGAACAAAGTTCAAGAGAACAAGTTTTTGGTGAGTATTTCTGTTCCCTGTCTGGTTCGTCTGCTTTTTTTTTTAATATTCTGGTGTGGCACTATTGGATACGCACTGGACTGCTAACCACAGGGTCGATGGTTCAAACCTACCAACCACTCCCTGGAAACCCTATGTACTCTCTGATCTCCTTGTATCAAAACCCAATGGCTATTATACTCCATAGTATTACAACCTCTCCATTCAGAGGTTTTGGAAGCTCCAGCTAAGGCTGGAGGCAGGAGGACAGGCAATGAACACAACTGTTCCAGTTCAACTCTATGGGCTCTGAAGGCTTCCTGTTCATTTTTATAAGTGGAATCCACCCTTCAATAGAATATATTTTCACATTAGAATAAAAAAGAAATAGGCCTTATCTCCTTCAGGTAGTTAATTCATTAAGCTGAACATTCAACTTCCCTAGCTTAGATAGCTCAAGAGCAATGATTCGTAAGACTAGACTTTGGCTATAAATTCATACCAAGTTTGGGTTATAATAAATTTAGAAAGCATCCCCCCTCCATCTACAGTGATGACAAATCAGTCATTTTGAATCCTAAAGGGGATAGTCTCTACAGGGTTTTCAGCTATGGCTTCTTGCTTCTACATTTGTCATTGTAAAGTGCTGTTGAGTTGGTTCAGACCCATAGTGACCCTATATAGGGTTTCCAAGGAGTAACTGATGAGCTTGAACTGCTAACCTTGCAGTTCAAACTGACTTTGCAGTTCAGTGCATTAACCAACAGCGCCACACCAGGACTCCTGCTCCTACATTAGAACAGTATTATGATGAAAATCCTATGTATTATAATGGCTTGATCCTGTTGGAGTGGAGTCATCCTGAGTTGAGGGCTGACTTGATGACCCCTAACAACAATGGCAATGTGGTGGTTCCTCAGATCTAGTATCAATGAAAAGTTTTACACACAAGATAGGCTGTCTTTGCATAGCTCCAAATGTTCCTCTTAATGCCAAGAAGCAATAATGATGATGCATTATTGTCATTAGGGTTAGTTTCATGGGTGTGCAACCCCACAGCCATACTTTGAAGGGCTGTGCTTACTAGAATGCGCTACTGTCTTAGTAGAAATTCTTAATAATTTTTTTTGCAGTTGTATTTTGACCTGAACCCCACAAATCACATAGCTGGTTCTGATGGATACTATTTTCAGTTGCCAACTTTCTTATAGATCAGTGATGCTGACCAAGTATTTTACTACCTAACAGCTATGAAAACCAATGGGGTAGGAGTTAAAATGAGAAGAAAAAGGAGAGGGTTTCTGGTTGGCAGATCAGAGTCAGGTAGGCTCCGGGGGGAGGGGCTGAAATCCCAGAGGCTCTCACAAAACTACACCAGAGCTTTGGATCTACCATAAAGGTCTGAACGTCAGTTTCCCAAAACCATAAGTGGAAAAAATCAAGGTATTAAGGAAAGCCTTGCTTTTTGAAAATCAGCACGGGACTCCCTCTGCGGCCATCCCACCTGGGAGGAAGTCAGAGGGCAGGACTATAGCCAGGCCAGCAGAGTGCACCAGCGCTGAAAGCAGGGAAGCAACAGTTGTGAAAGGAGGTGTGGAGACACTTTACATATTTTTTTTCCCTCCCCTTCACTGTCATACCATCTTTGCCCAGCCTGGACCCCTTCAGGTGGGTGGGTGCACACAGCACAGGAGGGTCCAGCGCTGAGACCACATTTCCCGCGTCATAGAGAGAGAGAGCCCCACCGCATGGGACTCTCTCTGTGGCAATCCCGGCCACGAGGAAGTCAGAGGGTGAGACTGCAGCCATAACAGCAAAGGGCACCTGCTCTAAAAGCAGGGAGGCTCTTGTCTCTGTTTTTATATTGTCTCTACTTTTGGAACTTTTGACCACAAATATTTCCTGGAGGTGGGAGCTTTTTCTCCCTACATTACCCAAAAAGTGACAGCAATCATGGCCATATAGCCAAGCTACAAGCATACCCCATAATATTCCACCATTGAGACAAGAGCCAATAACAGCTGCTAAACATTACATGTGAAAAGGGAAGCCTATCTCCTTATCATATCCATTAGGAGACATCCAGTAAGCATAATAACACCACAAGCATCCATTTAAGCATTAAAAAAACCACATAACTACTGGAAATGACAAACAAAAAAACAAGAAAAGATATCAAAACATGTCC
>NW_006408532.1:15065074-15066202 GCF_000296735.1 Chrysochloris asiatica | reverse complement strand
AAGAATCAGAGAAATCCACAGAGGAGATCGTTTAGGAGCTTCTGGAAGAAAACTTCCCTAACATCTTGAAAGATGGGAAAATAAACATTCAAGAAGCGGAATGTACCCCAGGAAGGATAGACCCCAAAAGAAAGTCACCAAGACATATAATAATCAAGCTCTCCAAAATCAAAGACAAGGAGAGAATTACTAAAAGCAGCCAGGGAGAAGAGAAGTATCACTTACAAAGGCAAGCAAATCAGATTAAGCTCTGACTATTCAGAACAAACCATGCAGACAAGAAGGCAATGGGGAGACATACACAAAATCCTAAAAGAAAAAACTGCCAACCAAGAATCGTCTACCCAGCAAAACTATAAATCAAATATGAAGGTACAATCAAAACATTCCATGATAAACAGAATCTGAGAGATTTTATCAAAACCAATCCAGCACTTCAAAACATCCTAAAGGGAGTTCTGTGGACTGAAAACCAACAAGAACAGATAACAACCAGAGATTGACAGGTGTGGCAACACCACCTGGACTCAGTCAACAGACAGCAGAGTCCATGAACAAAACAATACTACAACAACACATTCAAAGGAACTGGGAGGTCAACCGAAGGTCAAAATTATATCAATGTCAAAGAAGGATAAATATAGCAACAGAGATCCAGGTGGTGAGGATGTCAGGCAGATTACAGGATATAATAGATTCTCTTAAATGGAGAGAAAAGTTAGTAGACTATAAAATAACCCCAAAGAAAGTTAATACTTCACAACATACCATGAAAATGAATTTCCAAGCAGAACAAGCAAACTAAGAAGAAACCAACAAGAAATAGCACAAAAAATACAAACTCAATACAAGAAGGCATACAGAACAAAAGAATGAACAGCACTACCAAAAAAGTAACATAATGGCAGCAATTAATTCATACCTGTTGATAAGTGACTGCTGAAAAGTGACTGAGTAAAACAAGAAATTAAACACTCATTCACAAAGTTCCTAGAAACAAACAAGAATGAAAACACAACATAGCAAAATCTTTGAATGTCAATGGATTGAATGTACCAGTGAAGAGACAGAGAGTGGCAGAATGGATAAGAAAATAAGACCCTTCAATATGCTGCCTGCAAGAGACAC
>NW_006408532.1:15049166-15059309 GCF_000296735.1 Chrysochloris asiatica | reverse complement strand
ATAGTGAATAATTGTTATCAGGACTGATTGTAAGGGTTGAGAATGTAAAGGCAGACGTTTTGTGGCAAAAAGAGGGGAGTGATTAACTTTGCAGAGGTCCCTGGGACCATCAAGGAAGAAGAGCGGCGGAGAGCGGAACCCTACCCAGAGAAGCAGTGATGCCTGAGATGGAGGCAGAGACGATGATGTGGAGAGATGGAGCGGCTCAGGAGTTTGAATCCAGAGAGGAAGAGGGGCTGTGTGCTGATGACGGGGTGGGGGTGGGGGTGGGGGCAGGCTTGCAGGTTATAACAACACTTTGGTTGGTTGATGATGCATGGAGGGGATTGTAACCATGTGAAGGAAATGATATACAATAGGATGAATGTGAAGCTAATGTTCTCCCATGTAAACTATCATATAATTCACAATAAAGCATTAAAAAAGAAAAAAAGAAAAAAAAAAAGAGAGAGAAGAAAAAAGAGAAACAAACTAACATTTTAACAAAACCTCAAAGTGACCCGTCTAACTTAGGTACTTTAGATGTATGAACTTTTTTCTCCAGAACACTTCTTCAAGACAGGTATTATCCACATTTGCGTGAGGAGAAAGCCAAGACTGAAAAGTTTAGTTGTTTCCACAGACACCCTAAAAGGCAAGATTTCAAATTATGTGCACAAGGTATAAGTAAATATAATACTGTAAGGGGACTTCCGGAAAGAAAGAGTGAGGGTATTCTTTATAATTATTCTTCCCTGAAACCTAGTAAAACAAAAAGAACCAAAAAACAGATAAAGAAACGCTTGTTGGTAATGAAAGTAGGTAACAGCCGTGACTTCATGCCAGTATATGAAGGCTATCTGCTAGATGAAATCACATCTGGACCAAAGTGAAGGAAGAAGCCTAAGAACAGAACTCGTTTCCTGGAGAGCGCACAATTTAAAACATTTCAGAAAAATGTTACTTAGAAGTGACAGAGATTATAGTTGTGGCTGGGCCATAGGAAACATTGGAATACTTCCATGCTAGAAAGTGGGTATTGAAATGAGATTATTAGTAATAATAAAAAAGAAGCTAATTTTAAATGAAACTACTATCTGCCAATGCTAACCACCCTCTCTTCCTAAACATCTATAGCTAAACGACTGGACAGAGATTATGCATCACCAAAATTCCAACTCAAGATCCAGGTGTCCGTTACAGCATGTGTCTGGTTAAACAGAGAAGAGAGTCAAGAGGAACTCCCAATATGTTGGGGTCAATAATATGAGTAGGCTCTGGCCTGCCTCACTCAATGGTGAATTACATACAAAAACAAATTACATCTAGGAACAATACAATGAAAGCAAAAAAATGATTAAAGTGAAAAAATACAAAAAGAAAGTAAAAAGGAAAGAAACCATCAAGTGGAAGCTTAGCTAAAAGCTGTCCACCGTTGGTGACCCTGATGGTATTTAAAATACCTGTGGCATAACTTCCTGAATCACAGCAACATAAAAGTCACCACAGTATGACAAACTGACAGGCAAGTGGTCGTCTCCAGGGACTGGTTCTTCCTGATAACATATCAGAAGGATAAGAGGCAAAGTCTGGCCATTCTGGTTTCCAAAGAGAATTTTGGCTGTATTTCTTCCAACATAGATTTGTTTGTTCTTCTGACAGCCCATGGTTACTTTTAATATTCTCTTCCAATACCATAATTCAGATCAATCAATTCTTCTACAGTCTTCCTTATTCACTGTCCAACTTTCACATGCATATGAGGCTATTGAAAATACCATGATTTTTGTCACGCACCCGATATCACACCTGCAAACTGACATCTTTGCTCTTGAATACTTTAAAGAAGTTTTGTATAGCAAATTTGATTGATGGCCTCCAGTGCTGCCTCAGTTTGTTGAAAGATTTCTATTTGTATTCCATCAATTCCTGGAGCCTTGTCTTTTATAGCACACCTTGGGCTTCTTCCATCAGTATCTTTGGCTCTTGATCATATGCTGCCATTTGAACTGGTTGAACATCAACCATTTCTTTTTGGTGCAGTTGACTCTGTGCATTCCTTCCATTTTCTTTTGATGCTTTCTGCATCATTCAATATTTTACCCAGAGAATCCTTTAATAGTGCAAGATGAGGCTTGAATTGTTTTTTTCAGTTCCCTCAGTTTGAGAAATGCTGAGCATGTTCTTCCCTTTTGGTTTTCTAACTCCAGGTCTTTGCATATTTCATTATAATATTTTACTTTGTAAGATGCTAGCTGTAGAATTTTAAGTAGACGTCCTAGGTTGAGGAGTTCTCCTTCAATATTTTCTCTTCTGAGAGTACTTATCAGGAATGGTTGTTGGATTTCTCAAATGCTTTTCTACCACTATTGGTCTAATCATAGAAGACCTGTTCTGCCACCGTGTATCAGTGTTTGCTGGGCTTCACCTGGGTTCCTCCTCTCTGCATTGTGACCTGGAAACTGTCTTTAAGTAGAAAGCTGTGGACATTTGTAGATTCGTCCATTTAAATACGGTATTGGCATAATGTCTTATTATATAGGGGAGAAATGTTGATCTCATCTTTTATATCAAAATCAATTATAGACCAAAGAAAGAGTTAAATATAAAAAACAAACCCATAAATATACCAGAAGAAAACATGACTAAATATCCATATCACCTAAGAGTGGGAAAGGTCTTTCTGAATGATATAAAAACAGCTTTTTTTAAAATCTCACTAAAATATTTTTGTGGGCAAGGTGGTAGAGTAGGCAGACATGCTGAGCATACGCTCTGTGACAAAGACACAGGAGTGTGAGTGACACAGACACAGTGGTGATCCTGGAACCCTGAACTTTAGAGGACAGGACAGAGGTGGACTGGAAGGGGAAATTGAATAGGAGAAGAGAGACAGAGAAGAAAAACGTGAACCTGCTCTCAACTACACTCCACAGAGAAGAGAAAACACTTAACAGTGTTTTCTACATCCAGCAGGACACAGAGGGTGGGTGAGTGCTTGAGAACACACAAATATACAAACATCAATTAAATATAAATGTTGTTGTTGTTAGGTGCCATCGAGTCCGTACTGACTCATAGTGACCTTACGCACAGCAGAACGAAACACTGCCTGATCCTGGGCCAACCTCACTATCGTTGCCACGCTTGGGGTCATTAATGCTGCCACTTTGCTAATTCATGTCATGTGCTGTCAAATCAGATACACGGGTATCCTGTATAGGGTTTCCAAGGAGCATCTGGTAGTTTTGAACCATTGACCTTGTGGTTCGCAGTCCCGTGCTTATCACACAGACCCACACCAGGACTCCTGTAAAGAATGCTAAAGCCTTATTCTTCAGCAACCTGTTTGCTACCTTGTTTTGGTTTAAGGAGAGTTCTTACTGCATGGTAAAGTAAAACAACTTTTTTTTTTTTTTCCCCCATAAGTGAAAGATTGGTAATACCAAAGGGAATGATACTGCGACTGTTGTTGTTAACTGCTGTGGAGTCGGTGCCAAATAATAGCGACCTTGCATAAATCTTTGAGGGAACAGAGTCTCAGCTTTCTCCTGCAGGAACCTGAATCTGAACCATATACTTCAGTGCTTCCTCTTTGGAATTCTTTCCTCTTAAAATGTCTTAGTTTGCACCATGTGAGGACAGACCAGGGCCAGCACTGACATCTGAGTATGCTGACCCAAACTCAAACTGTGGCCATGTGGGCTCCAAATTCCATGACTCCTCTCTGTGGAACATTGCAACTCTCCACGCCCACATGTAGTGTCGATGAGAGGTCCTGAGAAACTCAGGAACTTGTGATGTTCCAGATGCTTGTGGGGTTGTTCCAAAAACCTGTTCTAGGAGGATGGGCTGGAAAGTAGATCACTAAAAAGAAACAGATACCGCATTTCGTCTGCAGGATGGTGTGAGACAGGGCTATCAGACTGGTGCTGAGTTTCAGAGCTAGTAGGAATTTGGAGTTCTGGAGACATAGTGGTTAAAGAGCTCCTTTACTAACCGAAAGGTTGATGGTTTGAGCCTCTCAGCTGCTCCCTGGGACAAAGATGTGACAGCCTGCTTCCATAAAAATCTACAGCTTTTCAAACCCTAAGGAGCAGTTGTATTCTGTCCTCTAGGGTCCGTGGAAGTCAGTGTTTTAGGAGAAGCTCTGTGGTTTCCTTCAGACTGTGTGAGCCTGTGTTGGACCATGTCTTCTCTGCTTTACAGTGCTCAAACACAGCATGAGTGGCCTTTACCTTTACCATGCCTCCCTCACCACTGGCACCCAGAACATTCACCCGGTAGCCTCCACCAGCTCTGTGCTACAGTCTCCCATGGGTGACTGGGATACCTCCTTCGTCTTTTTTGGGAAAAACAAACAAACAAACAAACAAACAAACAAACATTATTTAAGTTTTCTATTGTGAATTGACTAAAGATTTACAGTGTAAATCATCAGTTTTACATTCAGCAACTTAGACACTTTGTCTCATATCTCAATGACCACAATCCCCTCCCTGTAACAACATTCATCCCACTTCTCCCTGTATTTCCTGTTTCCATGTCTTCTTTCCTAGCCCTTCTGATTTTTTTTTCTGTAGGTAAATGCTGGCTTTTTGATCTTGATTGTTTGGTTGTCCATTCTATGGTGTGTGTACCTCACTAGTGTTGTTGTCCCCCCTATATATTGATCTACTGCTTGGCTGGACATTGAGCCATGGGATGAGTTCAGTTTCAGGCCTGAAGGGTAACCAAAAGCCCTACTCTAGGGTTCCACTGGTCTCTGTCTAACCAGCAAGCCTGGTCTTCTTATGATTTGAATTTTACTACACATTTTCACTCACTCTATCGAGGATCTACTAATGTGATCCCTTTCAGAGCATTTGGTCATGGTAGCCAGTCACCATTTGTTCTTCTGGTCTTAGGATCATGGAGACTGATGTACATTTGGTCCATTAGTCCCTTAGGAGTTGTTTCCAAGCTTCTTTAATTTTTTTCACTCTTCTTTCCTTGAGATGGGGAGAGATCAATAATTGCACCTTACATGGTGGTTCATGAGCTTTTAAGATCCTAGTTGCTACTCACCACGGTAGGATATATAACATTGTTTTTGTGGACCATGGCATGCCAATTGACCACGATGTCCCCAGAGACTACAGTCCTAAGCCCCCAGGACCAGCAATTCATTCCCTCAAGGTGTTTGGTAATGTTGAAATTTTCATATTTTCCCTATCTATATGCTCACTCAGGGGGCCCTGATATGGAGCTGGAGGATACACAGTGCACTGGTAACCACAGGTTGGTGGTTCAAACCCACCAGCCAATCTTAGGAAACCCTACATAGGGTTGCTATGAGTAGGGATTGATGGCACTTAACAATAACAAGGCTTAAAGGATAATTGTAGCAAAAGTGTCTCAGAACATCTGACTTTCAGGGTCTCCCCTGGTATGGCACTGTAGGAGCAGCACTGGACTTCTAACCACAAGGTTGGTGGTTCAAATCCACCAGCCACTCCTTGGAAACCCTATATAGGTTTACTATGAGTCAGAACTGACTTGGTGGTACATAATAATACTCAGTGGGTTTTTGAGACTTTTGCTCCACAATGCCAATGGGCCCTTCCAACTAATGTCTTGCTTTGCCTCCTCCTTATTCTTTATTTGCCTTGCTTATCTTCCTTTTCTGACAACATGTGGATGGGAAAGGGGGGGAGCTACATGAAAGACATCAAGGTGTAGGCATACAGTGATAATGGCCTGAAGAGCTTAAGCAAAATTGCCATTGGAAATGTTATTCTACATTTATGCTATAAAATCCCAAATGGCAAATTTAACATGCCTAAAAAGTGGATAATGGTTCACATTTCCCCTGTTCTTGGTAAGACTTGAATTTGTCCCCACAATCAGTGAAGCAGAGTAACAATCTTTGACAGTCATTGGATGAAGCACTGTCAGGAGTACTAATGTCCTAACGTAACCAGCATTAAATAAATGGTCCTAGGGAACTGCATAGGAAAGATAGCCTAGATTGTTTCAATGTAAACACATTCAGAAGCGCTATAGCATTTAAAGTAATAACAGTGTTGCTACTTTTCCCTCAGCATGGGATACGTATTAGCTAGAAATGATCATTTGACAAACGAGATAGTGCCCAGATCTGACCAGGAAAAGGAAGCACACTTATTGAGCAGTAAATGAATATGTAAGTACTTCTTCTCTACTCATTTTCCTAAATCTTCATTGATCAATCACTACACCTTATAAGAGTGGATGAATTTTGTAATATAGGTTGTTTACTCTGCAATGAGAAAGAAAGTTTATTTTTAAAGACCAGGATGTAAGGTGCTGGCATCATAACAGGCTCTCTTTTGTATTTCCTCTGCTTTATAATGTGGTCCAAGGTGCATTGAAGACACTGGCAAAGAACAAGGCTCTGGGAATTGATGGAATACAAATTGAAATCTTTCAACAAACTGATGCAGCACTGGAGGCACTTATTCATCTATACAAGGAAATTTGGAAGACAGCTACCTGGCCATCTGACTGGAAGAGATCCATATTTGTGCCCATTCCAAAGAGAGCTGACTCAACGGAAGGATATATCATCGAACAGTAACATTAACAGCGCATGTAAGTAAAATTTTGCTAAAGATAATACAAAAATGACTGCAATCATACATTGAAAGAGAAGTTCCAAAGGTTCAAACTGGACTCAGAAGAGGCTGTAGAATGAAGGATGTCATTGCTGATGTCAGATGGATCTTGGCTGAAAGCAGAGAATACCAAAAGATGCTTACCTGTGCATTATTGACCTAGCAAAGGTTTTCAATTAGGTAGATCATGACAAGCTATGGACTATGGTGGAGAATGAGTATTCTGGAACACTGAATATTTTTAAAATTAGGAAAGGTGTGTTCTAGGGTTGTATTCTTTCACCACATGTGTTCAATCTATATGCTGAGCAAATAATCCAAGAAACTGGACAATATGAAAGAAAATGTGGTATCAGGATTGGAGGAAGACTCATTAACAACCTGTGATATGCAGATGATACAGCTTTGCTTGCTGAAAGCAAAGAGGACTTTAAATACTTACTGATAAAGATCAAAGACCACAGTCTTTAGAATGGATTGCACCTCAATGTAAAGAAAACAAAATCATTACCACTGGACCAATACACAGCATCCATATAAATGGAGAAAAGATTGATGTTGTCAAAGACTTCATTTTGCTTGGGTCAACCATAACTCTCATGGAAGCAGCAGTCAAGGAATCAAACAATGTATCACATTAAGCAAATCCTCTAAAGAGTTCAAGAACAAAGATGTCAGTTTGAGGACTTAAGTGCACCTTATCCAAGCCATGGTATTTCCAGTAACCTCATATGCATGTGAAAGCTGGACAGCGAATAAGGAAGACCGTAGAAGAATTGATGCATTTGAGTTATGAAGTTGGAGGAGATTATTGAAAGTACCATGGACTGCCAAAAGAACAAATCAATCTATGTTGGAAGAAGTACAGCCAGAATGCTCCCTGGAATTCAGGATGGCCAGACTTTGTCTCTCATACTTTGGACATATTATCAGGAGGTACCAGTCCCTTGAAAATGATACCAGGATTGGTAAAGTAGAGGTTCAGAGAAAAAGAGGAAGACCCTTAAATGAGATGGATTGGCACAGTGACAGCAGCAATGGGCTCAAATGTAGCAATGATTGTGAGTTTGTTGCAGGACTGGGCAGTATTTTGTTGCGTTATGCATAGGATTTCTATGAGTCGGTACTGATTCAATGGTACCTAACAACAACAGCAACAGTAAATAATGTGGCCACATGAAATTGGAAAATAATAACTTGATCCTGGTCACATTTAGCTAGTTAGGTATTAGAATCTAACTGTCTTTGAGTCCAAAGCCTGTGATTGTCTCTGTTAAAAAAAAAAAAAAAAGTTTACAAAAGAGACAATAAAAGGCACATAATTTAAAAGGTATATAAAGGCATGTTGTGGCACTGTAGGATCAGCACTGGACTGAGCACCACAAGGTCAGCAGTTCAAACCCACAAGTTGCTTCTCAGAAACCCTATACAGGGTTGCTATGACTTGGAACCGATTCGACTGTACTTTACAACAACAACAACAGTGAAAACTAGAGTCCTGATGTGTTCCTGTAGGGTAAGTATTGGACTTAGAACCCACAAAATCAGCAGTTCAAACACACAAGTCACTCCTCAGAAACCCTCTAAACCCTATATAGGGTTGCTATGAGTTGAAACTGATACAATGGCACTTAACAATAGGGAAAAAAAAAATTTTTTTTTTTTCACTTGTTTTTCAGCTACTTAGTTTCTTTTGCCTGGAGGCAACCACTATTAATAAGTTTCTTTGTCTCCTTCAAGAGACAGAAAATATAGCTATATGTGTCTGTGTGTTTCATTTTAAATACCAATGGTAACTACACACACACACTCACACTCTTCTGGACTTTGTTCCTTTCATTAGTACAGCTGTACAGTATTCTGTGAAGTGGATGTTTATAGTATAATTTATTAGCTACCTGTCACACTGTTGCTATTTCCAACAACACTGAAATGAATCTCCTTGCACATATGCTTAGAAATACATGTGAGAGAATACATTGTGAAGTGCCATTGAGTGGGTTCCAACTCATAGTGACCCTGTATAGGGTTTCTAAGGAGCAGTTGGTGGGTTTGAACTACTGACCTTCTGGTTCACAGTCCAGTGCTGATCCTACAATGCCACCCTTGATAAATTCTTAGAAGTGGATTTGTTAGTTCAAAAGGGACACTCATTGAAAATATTTATCTCTGTAAAGATATGCAGTTGTGAAAATGGCCTGAGGCAGAATGTGACTTCAGGGGGAAGGAGAATCAAGATCAACAGGCCAAGAGAGATACCTGAGGTAGAGATCAGACATACCTCTACCATCTGACCTTTTAACCAATTCTGACACCAATCAACACCTTTTTTTTTCTTCTTTTGGGGTAGGGGATGTATACCAAAACACTCAGGAATATATAATCATTTAAACAACCAAAGGGCACATTTTGCAAGCCTGCCTCCTGGCCTCCAGCAAACCATCTTTCTCTTTCCACAAGTCTAGCACACAACCTTTCTCTTTCCATGAGTCTGGCGTCCTCAGCTGCTCTATTTCTCCATTTCATCATCTTTGCCTCCATCTCTGGTATCGCTGCTTCTCCAGAGAGCATTCTGCTCATGCTCTTCTCCCTTAATGGCCCTAGGGTCCTCTGTTCCTGGACTGTAAGATTATCCTTTATGTTACAAAACTTTTACCTTTACAATTGTGACAATTGCATTTAGTCATGATACCAACTACTCACTATTGAATCTTACAAATTTTATCCCAATCTCCATTCACCAGACCTTTCTAGACAAAGATGAAAACTATTCAATGGGGATTCTACCTTCCCCCCCACACTGAAACTAAACTCCCTCTTGAAAACTTGTCAGTCACTTTGTGCCTTTATAGCACACCCTCCCTTCCATTTTAGGTAGCCACTGTCTAAGTTGCCCGTCCCTATCACCACTGCATACAGAGGGGGTAGGATGAAGACTTCTTCCCTCTCAGTTGGTATTTTGAACTACTACATCCATAAGTAGAGGTCCAATACTCTTTACTTTGATGTTGGCCCTACAAATCTCACAGCTATGGGATATTTTGGGAAGTAAAAGGTTACAGTTCAGTATCGGAAATGCTCAGAATATAGTTCGTCAACCAGGACAGCCTCTCTCAGCTATGGCCACAGGCCCATCTCGCTGCTCCTTGATCCTTCAGCCTGCCCCCTACCTACCTTCCTTCAACAAATATCACAAGGCTTTGGTAGCTCAGTTGATTAAGGGCCCAGAGATGCCCACTCCATCAGCAAGCCTCCTGCCCACCAAAGGCTCTCCGCTTTCTAGTTCTGTGGGTTTGGAAGCCCACCACTCTGTCTCCTGCCGGCTCCCTGGGTGTGCTGCCTCTGTTTCTCACCACCTCTCACTGTCTCCAGTGTCACACCTCTCTGGCTCCTGGATTGAGGCAAGGATCTTTGGCCCAGAGGATGCACCCTACTCCTGACCTTTTTTTTTTAATTGAAGTTTTTATTGTGAATTATGTGATCGTTTACATGGGAGAACATCAGCTTTACATTCATCCAATCTTATTTC
>NW_006408532.1:15039268-15048358 GCF_000296735.1 Chrysochloris asiatica | reverse complement strand
GCCATACTGTTGGCCAACCATGTCTCAATCTAGGTTGACAGGAGTCAATTGAACGTGGTCTGACTTAATTCACAACGTCATTGCTGTTTATCCCCACTTCCTCTTATCGGTGACCAACGAGCTCAGCAGCAAGACCACATGACTGCTCATGTAGTCCCTGTGAATCTTAGTCTTGGAAGGGGGTTTGCCCTGAGGGGACCTGACCACTTGCCTTGATGGCTCCCAGAGGAACAACTTGCTTGTTCTTATAATAGTCATTCAGCCTGCCTATTGTTTTTTTTTTATTTTTCCTGCTGGTCTTTCTTTCAAGAGTATCTTCTGTTTCTTCTAGCTGTTACAGGCTGGTCTGTTTGTCCTTTCAGTGGAAATTTCCCACCTCAGAATGTTCTGAATGAAGATCAGGATTCCACCTATGCTGACTGTTCTTTCTTGATGGCAGTGAAATCCCCGTTTCCACCTCTGGGATGGCTCATTTTAAGCCTAGTGGGATGGCAAAATTGACCAACCCCATTAGGGTTCTATACATCTTATTTGCTTGGTCCCACTTCCCACAAGGGTAACACGAGTAGAATCTTCATTTACAGTATTAGCAAGCTATCCAATCACCTCGGTAGGCCATAAGAACCTGTTAAACATTGGGCTGCTAACTGGAAGGCCGGAGTTTCCAACCCACCAGCCACTCTATGGGAGAAACTATGAGGCTTTCTGGTCCCATAAACATTTACAGTCTCAGAAACCCTATTTAGGGTCCAGAGGTGGATCCAGTCATTTGGTGGGAGTCATGAAGACTATGGCTAGTAGAGGCATACTCAATCATTCACAGCACCACAGCAGGCATATACGTGGTGAGTCAAAATTTAGCCGCACTCTGAGTGTAAAATTTATTTTAATCAACATTTAGAAAAGACGAATACATCATTTTTCTTGGTCCATCTGTCAAGCTTTCATACTCCCTTCTTAAAAAATGTTTTAGGCTGAGGTGTGAGCCAGATATGCACTGATGTCTTTGCTTTTTCATCAGAGGTGAATCTTCATCCTCAAAGGGCTACTTTTGGGAGACCAAACTGGTGAAAGTCCAATAGAGCAAGATCAAGACTGTAGAGATGATGATTTAGCATCTCAAAAGGAAGTTTTTGCAGAGTGTCAATAGTGTGGGCAGAGGTGTGCAGACATGCATTGTCATTCAAGATCACTAAGCCCTTTGGACAGCAGTCCTCTGCATTTAGTCAGAAGTTTAGGTGTCTGTTCTTCAGTAAGCATCTCAGTGTAATGAGCCCCGTTGATCGCTGAACCTTTTTCCTGATAGTATTCCAATATTGTTGCTGTTGTTATGTGCCGTGGAGTCAGTTCCGACTCATAGCGACCCTGTAGAGTTTCTGAGGCTGTAAATCTTTAAGGGAGCAGAAAGCCTCATCTTTCTCCTGAGGAAGAGCTGGCAGTTTTGAACTGTTGACCATGAGATTAGCAGCTCGATTCGTGACCACTATGCTACCAGAGCTCCTTGAGAATTCCAGAAAACTGTAAGCATCAATTTTCCAGCTGATGGTTGACTTTTGAACTTTGTCTTGGTTGGTAATTGAAGATATTTCCATTCCATACTCTACCATTTACTCTCAGACTCGAAGTGATGAATCCATGTCTTGTCACCAGTAATGATTTTTTAAAAGAAACTTTTACCTTCCTTCAAGTATGGTCCAAATTTTGCTTGCAGATGTTCAAATGCTTCTATTTATGCTCTTCCGTGTGGTATTTCAGTACACATCTTACACAAATTTTTCAAAACCAAAGATTGTTGTGGATTATTTCAGATGCAGAGCCATGGCTGATTTGCAAATGATTTGCTACCCACTGTCTCTAGTCTACTGGACAGAATCATTTCATGTGCACGCTTAATGTTATCATAAGCTATAAATATGGAAAGGAGATTTAATGTAACCAGAGTGCAGATGTTAGACTCACCCTCAGGTATTCAGTCATGTATATTTAATTACAGATGCCACTTGTTGTTGTTGTTAGGTGCCATTGAGTTGGTATTGACCCATAGCGACCTTATGCACAACAGAATGAAACACTGCCGAATCCTGGGCCAACCGCACAACTGTTGCCACGGTTGAGCACACTTTGTCAATCCATCTCCCTAGGGGTCTTCCTCTTTTTATCTGACCCTCCACTTTCCCAAACATGATATCCTTCTCAAGCGCCTGGTCCCTTCTGACAATATGTCTGAAGTATGAGAGACGACATTTACCTATCCTGGCCTTCAAGGAGCATTCTGGCTGCACTTCTTCCAGAAAGGATCTACTGGTTCTTTTGGCAGCCCATGGCACTTCCAATATTCTCCTCCAACACCATAACTCAAAAGTATCAATTCTTCTACAGTCTTCCTTATTCACTGTTCAACTTTCACATGTATATGAGGTTACTGAAAATACCATGGCTTGGGTCAGGCATATCTTAGTCCTCAACTCACCTCTTTGTTCTTCAACACTTTAAAAAGGTCTTGTGCAGCAGATTTGCCTAATACAATATGCCATTTGGTTTATTGACTGCTGCTTCCATGAGTGTTGATGGTTGATCCAAGAAGAATGAAGTCCTTGACAGCTTCAATCTTTTCTCCATTGATAAGAATGTTTATTGGCCCAGTGGTAAAGATTTTTTGTTTTCTTTACATTGTGATGCAATCCATACCAGAGGCTGTGGTCTTTAATCATCATCAGTAAATGTTTTAAGTCCACTTCACTTTTAGCAAGCAAGATTGTATCGTCTGCATATTGCAGGTTGTTAATGAGTCGTCCTCCAATCCTGGGGCCCCGTTTTCTCCATATAACCCAGCTTCTCGGATTATTTGCTCAGCATACAGGTTGAATAAGTATGGTGAAAAGAATACAACCCTGTCGCACACCTTTCTTAATTTTAAACCATCCAGTGCTCCCATGTTCTGTTCAAACAACTGCTTCTTGATCCATGTACAGATTCCTCATAAGCAAAATTAAGTGTTCAGGAATACTCTCATACTTCACAATGCTGTTCATGGCTTGTTGTAATCCACACAATCAAAAGTCTTTGCGTAGTCAATAAAGCACAGGTAAACATCTCTCTGGTATTCTTTGCTTTCGGCCAAGATCCATCAGACATCAGCAATGATATCCCTCATTTCACGGCCTCTTCTGAATCCAGCTTGAACTTCTGGAAGTTCTCTGTCAGTATATGCTTGCAGCCATTTCTGTGTTACCTTTAGTATAACTTAACTCAAAGATATTGTCCGATGATTTCCACATTCCGTTGGTTCACCTTTCTTTGTAATGGGCACAAATATGGATCTCTTTCAATCAGATGGTGTCTTCCAAATTTCTTGGCAGAGATGAGTGAGTGCCTCATGTGCCGCCTCACTTTCTTGAAAGATTTCAATTTTGATTCCATCAATTCCTGGTGCCTTTTGCTTTGCCAATTCCTTCAGTGAACCTTGGACTTCGTCTTTCAGTATCATTGGCTCTTGAAGTACTAACTCTTGAAATGGTTGAATATCAACCATTTCCTTTTGGTACAGTGACTGTGTATTTCTTCCATTTTCTTTTGATGCTTGCTGCATCATTCAATAATTTGCCCAGAGAATCCTTCAATAACGAAAGTCAAAGCTTGAATTTTTGCTTCAGTTCCCTCAGCTAGAGATTGGTGTTTTGAGTTTGAAGGGTTAGGACCTTAGTCTCATGGGACTATTCAGTTAACTGACATAATACACTTCACAAAGTTCATGTTGGGGTCTTGAAAGCTTGCAAGCAGTCAACTAATATACAACTATTGGTCTCTGCTCATCAGGAACAAAAGAGAAAGAAAGAAACCAAAGTCTCACTGAAGAAAGTAGTCATTAGGGCTAATAGCCAACACAAGTGTAGCCCCATTTACTCTAAGACCAGAAGCAACTGCTGCCTGGCTACAACTACTGACCACGCTGTTGAGGATCACACAGATGAGGCCTGATAGAGTGGGAGAAAAATGTGGGAGAGAATTCAAATACTTAACAAGTTCAGACTTGCTGGACCAATTGAGACCAGAGGATTTCTTGAGACTATAGCCCCAAGATACTGATTAGTTTCAGCCTGGAACTGAAATTAATCTCTGAAATCACCTTTTAGGGAAATAACAGAGTGGCACACTAAATAAAGGATGTATCTGAGAGTATGGTATTAAAATCAAAACAGGTCACCAGTTACTCTACTGCAAACATGGGAAGATAAGGGGCAGGGAATCTAGAGCACCTTGAACACAGTAAGCAGAGCACAACGAAAAAGACAAATTGTAAAAAAAAAAGATCAAATACAAACCTAATTTATTGTGTAAGTTTTCACTGAGAACACAACAAAATATTATTTAAAATATATTGCTAAGTGATGAGCTCTGGTAGTGTAGTTGTTAAGAATTGGACTGCTAACCTCAAGGTCAGAAGTTGAGAACTACCAGCTGTTCTGCGGGAGAAAGATGAGGTTTCCTGCTCCCGTAAAGATTTACAGCCTCAGAAACCCTATACAGGGTCGCTATGAGTTGGAACCGACTCTGCAGTACACAACCACCATCGCTAAATTGCTCACTGTAAAGGTTGATAGGTTTTATAGTCTCACCAAGGCTGTACATGAATCTCACCATAAACTGGCCAGCCTCTGGAGTTTTGCTATTCCCTTTGCTCTCTTCAAGGTTGGACACTGCCTGCCTCTGAGTTCAAATCCTGTCATTTACCAGGCATGTGACGTCAGACAAGTCGACTTAATTTCTCAGAACCTTCATCTGCAATGGAAAAAAAAAAAATACCCATTTTCTAAAGTGTCTGAAAGTTCAAGAAGGTGATGTGAAAGATTGACTCAAATAATAAATTATATATATATGTGTATGTGTATGTATGTTAAGTGCCATCCAGTTGGTTCCAACTCACAGAGACGCAGTACAGGATTTCTGAGGAGCATCTGGTGGGTTTGAACCACCAGCCTGTGGTTAGCAGTCTAGTGCTGATCCTACAGTGCCACACCAGGACACATATATATTTGTTGTTGTTAAGTGCCACTGAGTCAGTTCCAACCCACAGTGACCCTGTATAGGGTTTCCAAGGAGTGGCTGGTGAGCTTGAACTGCCAACCTTGAGGTTCTCACTGACCTGTGGTCAAGCTTCTATCCTACGGTGCCACACCAGGACTACATATATGTTGTTGTTGTTGTTAAGTGCCATTGGTTCTGACCCATAGCAACCCTGTATAGGGTTTCTGAGGAGCAGCTGGTGGGCTTGAACCGCCAACCTTTCAGTTCAAGTGGCTTTGCAGTCTGGCGCATTAACCCATAGCGCCACACCAGGACTCCATATATATGTGTGTGTGTGTATACACACACACACATATATATATATTAGGACCAGAAGTCGGCAGTTCAAACTCACCAGCCACTCCTTGAAACCCCATACAGGAGCACTCAGTCAGAAACGACTCGACAGCTCGTAGCAATAGATCTACATTAGATATATATGGACACATTTAACAACAGACATTTATTTTATGAAGACTCTTGAGAAGACAGATGACACAGTGGAAGCAACAATGGGCTCACAGTAACAATTGTGAGGTTGGCACAGGACCAAGCAGTGTTTTGCTCTGCTGTGCATTAAGGTCCCTGAGACACAAGTGACTCAATGACACGTAACAACACAAATAACTCTTTGTCCTCCGCCTGTTTCTGTTCTTAGTACAGCATCATCCAATTACTTGCTTCAGTATCTCTCTCAGGCCTCTCTTCAATCTAATGGTCAAATGAATCTTTCAGAATTTAAGATCTAATTATATTACTCTCTTGCTTAAAAAAAAAAAAAGTTATGAAATTAGGTACTCATCCTCCATTTTCTACTTCCTTATTCATTTTTTCACTACTGTCATTGGCCATTGCTATCATTCCTTTGAAAGACTCCAGTATACACAATGTGGTATCTTGTGCTATGTAATGCTAAATCATTGGTGCAGCCAGTTGCCCGAATCAGGAATTTACACTTGAGTTTTACATGGAAAGCCCACAGTAGAGAGGTAGCTAAAGTGTTTCCATTACCCCTGTTAGTACCAGAAGCTTAGTTCATTGGTGATGGTGGCTGTGTGCTGTGGAGTTGGTTCTGACTCATAGCGACCCTGTACAGGGTTTCCGAGTCTGTACATCTTTACAGCAGAAAGCCTCTTTCCCCTGAGGAACAGCTGGTAGTCTTGAACTGTTGACCTTAAGGTTCACAGCCTGATTCGTAACCACTGAGAAATGGATTTTTGACAGGCTACTGGACTGCTAACCACAAGGTCAGCGGTTCAAACCAACCAGGTGCTGCTCGGAAACCCTATGTAGGGTCGCTATGATTCGGAAGCAATTAGACAGCACTCCCCAGCAACAAGTGTATTTGGCACTCCATTACCTCATGACCCAGATATAAACCAGCACGGCCTATACTCTTTGCCTTTAGAAATATTTCCAAAGTCTAGACTTTGTGACCAACCTTTGGATTTCTGGTTGCTTGATGCCCACTTACGTAGTAGTAGAATCCTGCCTCTGGGTTGGTTTCTTGGGAACTCTCATTATTTGTCTCAATTCTTCACTTATATTGGCATTATCTTTTCAACCCGTCACATTGTCCTGCTAGTAGCTCCGCCACACAAACCTCCACTCCAAATGTTTGAGACTCATAAATGCCTAGAGTGGAAGCATGCTTTTGAGAGGTAGGCTGTTATCAGCTTACTAACTAAAGGCAGTCAGACAGGTAGGGTAATAACATTTGTAGAAAGAGAACACCTTTCAGGTGTTTCTAATCCGCCTAAAAATAGCCAACCTATGTTCAGCGTCTCAGATGAAGCTGGGCCAACAGAGCCAGGGCTATTTTTAGGTTGTTCTCAGATTCTCCCAAGTCCTCTTAGCACAATTTTTAGAAGGAAGCTGGACTGAGTTGCCCTGTTCTTTCTGGAGTTAACAAAGTTGATGTAATTCAAAGTAACACAACTTTCAGCCAATCACCAGTAACTTACAGTTGAGTAAATGGTTTTACCATTAACTTTTCCATTGAGAATAAAAAACAAGCCCAATTTGTCAACAGACTCAAATCTCTTGTTATAAAAGGCCTGGGGAGGTGTCAGACATCCTCTGCCCCTCCCCCACCCTTCTTTACCAGCCTGACACCAATCGTCCCTCCCCCAGCATTCTCTACTCTCAGCTGGGTTAATCACAATGGCCACACAGAACTCACAGACCACACTCACAATGCTGGGTTTTATCAGAGAAGTTACCAGATTACACTCCAGGGCAGAAATGCTCAGGACATAGTTCTCTGAGTAGGTTAGCCATGCCCGCAGGACTCCTCTGGTCTTTGGCCTCTCAGTCAGAAGGCTCCTTGACCTCTATCCTGCTGGAGTGATTTTACAAAGCTGTTAGCGCTGCTGAGGAATGCCCAAATGTCATACTATTCTGCCGTAAGTCACAGCCCAATGCTCAGCTTAGTTTCAAGGATCAGCAAACCTGGCTCTCCCAATTAAGTGCCTAAAGGCACACAAACTTCATGAGTCTCCAGTCCAAAAAAACACTCAGCTTTACTTGCTCTGTGTGCTAAAAAGCCCACGGCTGTCTTGTGGTCTGGATCTTGGTTTTGCAACTGCTGCTCCTGTCGCTTCTCTGGTGTCCACTTTCTGTTCCTGGTTTGAGATCCACTATGCAGCCATCTTGGACAATGAATACGACAGCAGAATTGATACATATGAGTTATGGTGTTGGAGGACAATAACTGTGAGCTGGTTCTGTTGTACATAAGAGTGTTATGAGTTGGTACCAACTCAAAGGTAATTAACAATAACATGCAGTGATCTCAGGGTCCAAAGGACGCATTCTACTTCTGACTCTTCTTGATGGTAGAGAGATCTACCCTTCTGTTTCAGAGATGGCTCATTTTATACCTAGCAGGTTGCTGCCCGGTGTGGCACTGTATGATAATCACTGGACTAACCACAAGGCCAGAAACCCTATCCAGGGTTACTTAACAGCAGATTGGCAAAAATGACCAATCCTATCATTAAATAACCAAGCTTTTACTGTCACAATTAATCTTATAAACAGTCACTTACAACTGAGTCACATAATCCATTCAGGATCTTTCCCTACCTTCTCTTACCTAGACCCATCAAGAAGGGTCGCTTGGTGACTGTTACAAAGACTGGCCAGAGAGCTTAATTCACTTTGCAAATTCAATTCAGTGTTTCCCAAACTTTATGGTTTGACTATATATAATGAGATGGACTGCCAAACTATCTTTAGAGTAGTTCATCTAGTTAACTAATACTTACATTTCATGAAAGTAAACAAGAGGCGGAGGGGGGGGCTTGATGGCGGGTAGAGTGGAGGTGCAGTAAAGTTCGCCGTCAGCCACACCACAGAATACCAAGAAAAGCAGATCCAGGGCAGAGCTCCAAAACTCAGAACTACAGAGATAGGAATATTTAAAAAGTTTGAAGGCTTATAGCTAGTGGAACTTGAAGCTGAAGTAAGAAATTGAGTACTTTTGAATCCCCTGGGCTCGGAGGCCCAGAGCCAACATCTTGGGTGAGACCAAACAGCAAGACCAAGTGGGGAAGCAGATACACGATGGAAAAACGCCGTGGGAACCTCGGAGCAAAGGTGGACAATACCACTTTTTCAGTTTTGCTTTGTTCTGATTTTTTTTTTTTCCGTATCTGGTCATTGGCACCCCCACTGTTTGCGCACCTCCATTCTGGTGATTAGAGGGGGTGCCTCTGAATGACTAGACACCCCCACCCTCACCACTGGTGGGTTCTTCTGCCACACATGTGCACAGATACTCAGCCCAAGAGCAGGCTCTGAACGTTTGTTTTTTTTTTTTTAATAAGGGAAAGGGCAGGACATGGCTGTAGAGAGGGTAAAAAGAGTTTAAAAACAAAACAGGCTGAAAATTAAATTAAAGTCTGAGGTATAGCATAATAACCAACACTGGCATCTTGAAATCTGTCAGGCAGCTTTGAAAGCAAGAAGCTGAAGAGAGGACATTAAAGTCATACTCACAGTAGGCTACAGATTTTTTTTTTT
>NW_006408532.1:14987671-15036273 GCF_000296735.1 Chrysochloris asiatica | reverse complement strand
AAAGAACCAAAATTAACACATTAACACAGCATTTACAACAATTAGAAACAGACCACCAGGGGGAACTTACAGCCACCAAAAGAAAAGAAATAATAAAGATTAGAGCAGAAATAAATGAGACAGAAAACAGAAAAAACTATAGAAAGAATCAACAGGACAAGAAGCTGGTTCTTTGAAAGGATGAACAAAATTGACAGACCAATGGCAAACCTAACAAAAGACGGAGAAGACACAAATAACACGCAGTAGAAACCACCTGGGCGATGTCACAGTGGAATCAAACGAAATCAAAAGGATAATAACAGAATACTATAAAGAGTTGTACTCAAATTCGAAAACTTAGAAGAGATGGATACATTTTTAGATAAACACGACCTACCTAAACTTACACACAGTGAAGTAGAAAACTTGAACAGATCCATAACAAAAGAAGAAATTCATCATCAAAAAACTCCTAACCAAAGAAGTCCAGGCCCAGATGGCTTCACTGGTGAGCTCTACCAAACATTCAGGGAAGAGCTGTCACCAATTCTGCTCAGATTATTCCAGAATAGAGAGGAGGATGGAAAACTTTCTAATGCATTTTATGAAGCAAGCATAACCCTCATACCCCAAACAGGGAAGGACGTCACTAAGAAAGTAAACAAGTTGCATCTAAAAAATTATATCAGTGCTGCCCAAAGGTACGCCTGTGCCGACCTCTTCTGAACAACTGACACTATCAACAAAAGAATAAAACCTCCACATAAATTTACTTAGAATGTTTTGGTCTTGATATTTAAAATACTCAAGATATATTTTTCAGGATTTACAATATGAGGGGAAAATAACCATTGAAGTGCCTGCTACAGTGCTAGCTACCCAAATAGGTCACATTACTCATCACCTCTATGAATCAGTTACCACCCTCATTTCATATACATGGAAATGGATAGTTATCTAAAAGCAATTCACTGATTGGCTTTAAGTAATTTTTAAAAAATTACTTTAGATAGTAGCCTCCTCAAAGTAGAGTTGAACGTGATAAAGGAAATGGACTGATGTTGCAGTCCAAACTGATCTTGTGGGCGAGTGCATTATCTCCAGAGAGATGTTTGCTTGTGCTTTATTGACTACACAAAGGCTTTCAATTTGTGGATAATGACAAGCTATGGACGACATTGCGCAAAATGAATTTTCCAGAACACCTAATTGTGCTCATGAGGAACCTGTAATAGACCAAGAGACAAACAATGAAACCTTGGAAACCCTATACAGGGTCACTGAGTTGGAACCAAACCAACGGCACTTAACAATTCAGTCTTCGGGATACTGGGCATGTTTTTAAGCAAATCTAGAGTTTCAACCTCAAAAGGAATACTTGCCTTATAGTTTGGTTTCTTTGTTGTTGTTGTTATGTGCCAAGGAGTCGATTCCGACTCATAGCAATCCTGTACAGGGTTTCTGAGGCTGTGAATCTTTACGGAAGCAGAAAGCTTTCTCCCGCAGAACAGCTGGTAGTTCCAAACTGCTGACCTTGAGGTTCACAGCCTGATTCGTAACCACTACGCTACCAGAGCTCCTTCTGGTTTCTTTAGTAGTACATTAATTTAAGCCATTTTTAGGTGTCTATCGTTCCTGTTACAGATTGTAGAGTCCTAGTGTTGCGTTGTAGGATAAGCACGGGGCCACAAGATAGGTTTGAACCATATGGTTGGCAGTTCAAACATACCAGCCACTCCTCGGTCACTCCTATCCAAGGTCACTATGACTTGAAATTAACTCGATGGCACTTAACAACAACAGTAGTTGGTATGAAGCCCTGGTGGCATATTGGGCTGTTAACTGCAAGCCAGCAGCTTGAGTCCAGTAGGCGTTTCTCTGGAGAAAGATGAGGCTTTTTGTTCCCGTGAAAAATGTAGCCTCAGAAACCCTATACAGGGTCACTATGAGTGGAAACCAACTAGCGGGCACACCACCACCACCATAGCTTGTAAATCTCCTTGCAGTCAAGGGACTAAATTTTCTAATAAACACTGAAAAACTGCTGAACAGAGTTCTGTAAATGCTGGGCTTGATTCCTGTTCCCTCACCCCACAATCTGAATACAAAAATGACTCTTGAGAAAGTTGAAAATATAAAAAATGATGCTCATTTTAAATAACACACGCCAAAAAAGAATATGAAAATACATGTTTATTACCAACAAAGTAGCATTTCCCAGCCTAAAGCAGTTTTTGTCAGTTACACGCTCGCCCACATGCACACACAGTAAGTAACAGGACAAAAGAACAAATTTTTCATATACTGAAGGTTCATACTCCAAAGAATATAAGCACATGTCCAGAAGACAATTAGAAATCAGCAAGAATTCCTTTAACTTTAGAGACTGAAAATCGTTTAACAGAAATTCTCCTTAGACAATCAATGAAGATCAGTCATCAAAAGCACTTGCATGTCAACCCAAGATTTTAACTATCATTTTATTCATTTAATCAGACTTTCACTTGAAGTTTTAACAATTTGGATACAACTAAAACTTTAGTTTGCAAAAAATAGATGAAGTTTTAAGTGGCCGAGACTATATACTGTTCTAGACTTATCATTCTTATTTAAATGTCAAAAATGATACATAATTTATCATTCACAGCTCAAAATTCAATGTAAAATCAAATGTTAACTGTTCAGCAGAGAAACAAATGTTTACAGTATTGGGTAATTGTATATGTAAACTGAAGTGCAATTGACCATTTTACTTAAAAAAATTCCTCATCTTCAAGCCTTTTTCCACGATATTCTTTTTCAGGAATAAGATGACTGACACTAATTTAATTCAATAAACAAACAATACCAAGCACATACTGATATTTCAGTGGAAAAGGAAATATTTAACAACTAAAGCATGTGGTAACAACCTTCATTTAATAATATGCCAACATTTTTTCAAAGTTTATAATCTGACTGAACTTGTTCACACTTGAGAAAACGCTAAAAGTTATTTTCATAGTTGGTGCATGAGTAAGAAGGAAAGACCCTTTGTTTTATAATTTTCAGTGGCGATTTAAGAATATACAAAGACCAAACTGAGAGGAATTATTCAATTGGCTTTAGGTTGGGACCTAAAAAACAACATAAAAAACTAACAAACTTGTCATTACCAGAATACATCCAGACATGTCCTTGGATGAGTCTATCATCCTACAAGATTAAGATTTATGTTTTAAAATGATAGAATTTGGCACTATTAATTAATATAACTCAGAAATAAACAAATTATTTTCTCATCTAACTCTTTCATGCTCAAGAAAAGTTTAAACTAGATTTTCTAAGATAATGGGGTAAAGCAACACTGTAAGAAACCTACAAGCTTTAAGTTCTAAGAACATTATGGTTTTAAACAAATCAGTACTTTTCCTTGACTCTTTATGTTAACACTGAAAATTTTCAAGTATAAATTGTAAAAACCAGTATATGAAATCTTCAGAAAAATCTTACTAAAAAATAATTATAAAAATGCTTTAGAAATTGAAGATGTAAAATACAATTGACTTTAAATTAAAAACACGTACATACATTACACGGCTATTCTTTAAAAACCCTTGTCACCTGATTCTATTTCTTTTGGTTTCACTTTGCATCATCTGTGACCGTCTTGTGATATTCCAGAGATGTGCAGCTACCATTTTGAACCCCAGTGTTTCTTTCTTTATTGAAATATCAATACATTGATATTGAGTTTCATAAACTTTTTAAAAAGGTCTGTAAAATTCCATTTCCTAGTTAAGGTAATCATTTTAACAGAAAGAAATAGCTTTATCATAAATTATGACTATATATTTAAGACAAGAAATTTCCGTATCAATTTTTTAAAAATTAAATATAACACTGGGAGAAAGCTATGACTTAGGCTCTCAAATAAAAAATTACTCTGCAATTAATGTTCAGGGTTTTCATGTCAACTAAACTTGTGACTGCTAAGCTCTTCCACTTCTCTCAGGTTGGAAAACAAACCATACTTGTCATTATCAGCACACAGCCAACCCACTGTTCAAAGACATGTCACAACAGTACATACCTTTGAACAAGGGAATCCCATGACTCACACGGTCAGAGTACTAGGGACCCAAGTACCCCCAGGACTGAAGCTTTCATTTTTACTATCAGACAGTGTTCCAGAGAAAGACGTTACCATGGTCTCCACGTCATCAACCCACTTGTATTTAAAAGCAGGTATCCAAAAATAACCGATCTTTCCGTTTTAATGAAAATCCTAGCTTTTATTCAGGAGAGCTGTATTTATGAACAGATTTTCACAGAAAAACTCCAAAGTCCCTCCCTCTGCTTTTATTGAGAAGGTTGAGTGAATGTGATACGACGCCGCCGCCTTTGGAAAGCCTTCAGATTCCATCTGCTTGGTTCCAGCATATGAGGACCATTGTAGACAAACAATACTGTCATCTTTTCAGAATAAGGAAGGTTTTGCAGGAGCTGTAAGTGTTCAAACAAGCAAATTGTCATATAACGCATATTAAGAAGCAGAATTTCCCAACTTCACACGTATGTTAAGTATACTAATTTATTTGTAATATTAATGAAGCTATCAAATACCTTAATATATACTCAGCCAGACTGGAATTAATATACCTGATGCTTGGCCTAAGGTATATACCCGGCAGCCCTATGAATCCAACGGCTAATTAGGATCATATAATTTCTTAGGTAGATTCTGGAGAAAAGTATATATAGTCCAGAATTTTCCCAGGATAAATATTTTCATTTATTTAGCCAAACATGTCTCAAGCAACATCTATGATCAAGCACTGCAATAGACTGAGTACCCTGAAATATGTATAAAAGGGTGGGGTTTGGTTTATAGGCCAAGGTGTTTGGTAAGCAAAAGGCTATGAATAGATCTGGCTATTCCACAGACATCTGCTGAAAAAAGGACACACAGGTTGTTACTATATAAAATTTGAATTTAGGATGGACTCTCCAATGAAATTTTTCATGAATACTTAAAGAAGAAAAACCTGATTACATGAATACAAGGGAGCTCCAAAAAGCTTATGGAAAGAGAATCCATTATCTTTTTTCTTTTTTTGATTTATCCCAACTTAATTTGTTGTTGTTGTTGTTATGTGCCGTGGAGTCGGTTCCGACTCATAGCGACCCTGTACAGGGTTTCCGAGGCTGTAAATCTTTATGGGAGCAGAAAGCCTCATCTTTCTCCCGTGGAACAGCTGGTAGTTTCGAACTGCTGACCTTGTGGTTCGCAGCCCAATTCGTAACTGCTACCAGAGCTCCTTATTTTAATAGTATATATAAACTTTGCTCTTAGATAGTTTCATTTCCTGCCTCCTTTATCTTGTTGAAATTCCTAATGTTTAAAAAAAAATTTTTTTTAAGTCGTATTTTACCATGCTTTTGATGAAGGTTTACACAGCGGTTTGGGTTCCTATCCAACAATTTCTGCTCAAGTTGTTTAATACCATGGGTTCCATTCTGTGCCTGAGCATTTGGGTTGCTTCCCTTCTGATTCCATTATCTTTTTATTGCAGTTGTCCATGAACTTTCTGAAGCCCCTTGTACATCTTTTAGTATATCAGTTTTAAATTTACTCACAGTACTAGATTTGTACCAAAGGAAAATGTCCTATGACAATGGTTCTAGCTAATGAAATACACTTTATAAAGACTATTCTGAGGGTAGTGGGTGTTGGAAGCAGTTATGATTCTCTCTGGGCCAGGACAGTAATAGTTGTGATTAAGGAGGAAGGGCAGTGTATGCTAAGACAGATTTTTCTGGGGAAATGGAGAGGACTGGAGTTCTAGGGGTTGCATTCTCCTGTCACTTTTGCACACTAAGAGGAGCTGTTCTAGAAGAATTGTTCTAGAGTGAGTGCCAACCTCAGGGATGAAATCTCAGTTCTAGAACATAATACTGTGCCTTCTAGGTTTCTTTCACCAATAATGAGGCTTCCAATGAAGTATGTCACTGGAACTTGTCTTCCTTATTAATACAAATATTACTGCAACATTTTCAGTCCCTTTTCTGGAAATGTTCCTATTCATATTTACATATTGGGTCAAAATCTGCTATAAGAGCAAGCCACAGGAGACTTCCGCGTAAATGAGCACTTGAAGGTTACTCATTACCTACCTTTGGTGTAATAAAGAAGTACTGAGATGTGTTTTCTTTACAAGCAGTATTTACAACCATTTCAAATACTCTCCGTTCATTGATCGGGTCCATTCCCTTAACAATAACAATAATACTGGTTACATTCATATAGATTACATGACTCAGAAGACCCATGGTAAAGGAACCATCACAATACCTGATTGATTTCATCTACTACTCTAAACGGACATCTGTTAAGCTCCTGCAATGCCATCAAGTACAGCATGGTAGAGACACTTCTTTCACCTCCACTTTGATGATGAGGTGTTAGTTCATGCAGCTGAGTGCTACTGCGAAATTTGACTCTAATTCGAATTCCATATTTATCATAATCCTCCTATAAAACATCAAGTGTTGGATAAAAAGTTAGTTTTTGCTGTAATCTCACAAAATTGTTTGCAAACATTTTGACTAAATTAACTGTAAGAGTAAAGCACTTAAAATTGAGTCAACTAATTTAAAAGATGATAAAAACTTTTAAGGAAGATGTTATCTAAAAGCTTTAGAGGTCCCCAGGTGACCTATTTAGATAAGAAAAACATTTAAGATTAACAAGAAAGAGCAACTTTCCCCCCTTTTCTCATACCATTTTGTACAATTCCAGTTAGCTTTTTCTAAATTTGAAATTGCTAGATTTTTAAGTTACTGTTTTTGTTAAGTACAGTTGAGTCAGTTACCACTTAGACTGACCCTGTATAGAGTCACTGAGGAGCAACTGGTGGATTTGAACAGCTGATTGTGTGGGCAGCAGTCCAATGCTCATCCTATAGTGCCACTTTCTGAGTCTTTGCTTTCAAGTCTTTTGTGTATATACCTATTGGTGGAATTTCTGGGTCGTATGATAGTTCTATCTTTAGGTTTTTGAGGCAGTGACACTGTTTTCTATAGGTAAAGGTAATTAAAACACACTGGAATGTCATCAACTTCTTACTAGAGAGGCAGCTAGCTGTGTATGCCACTGAAGAGGGTCAAGAGTCCTTCTGATTTTATTTATTTAGCTGGTTAAGAAGATACTAGGGTTCTACATGTTTTGAAAAAATAAAACAAAACCCCAAGGACATCCATGCCCTTTTCTGGCCCTTCTAGCATCCTCCATCCTCACTGGAGATACTACCTAAAGAAGGCAGTTCTGGAGCCATGACTGGTGGGGGGCGGGGGGAGAGATTAGCGTAGGAGGGGGAAGGAGGCTGAGAAGAAGTAGAAAAGCCCATTTTCCGGGGATCCAAGCTTAGATAGGAAAATTTTAATAAAAAAGTTAATGAGAAGAGTTAAAGGCAATAGAGGTAAATTCTGTTAACTGATGGTACATGAAGGGGATTACAACCATTGTAATGAAACATATGGTTTGCTGACTGTAAACTGATGCGATGCTCTGTAAATCTCCATTCAGGTCACAATAAAAAGTAAAAAAAAAAAAAAATCTTTAAAGGGCATCATTTTTCTTCATTTAATAATGCAAGAGACTACACTAGCATGGTCAAAATTTCAGAAGCCTCAGACATAAAAAAATGGCTGGTTTCTTGAACTTGATGCAGCTTATGTTGAGAAGTAAAGTTTATATTTTATTGATACTTTTTAAAAAGAGTAAGTTAATCAGAATCATCTCTTTAGTGGGATGCTGTTGTTGTTATGTGCCGTGGAGTCGGTTCCTACTCATAGCCACCCTGTACAGGGTTTCCGAGGCTGTAAATCTTTACATGAGCAGAAAGCCTCATCTTTCTCCCGCGGAACACCTGGTAGTTTTGAACTGCTGACCCTGAGGTTAACAGCCCAATTCGTAACCACTATGCTACCAGAGGTCCTTATCCTTAGTAGGATAGTTATCATTTAAAACAGAAAAAAAAACAAAAAACAAAAAAACAGCATAAGATAAAATTTAGAGTAACCTACAACTGGACCACGATAAAGAATGGGATGTCTATGACAGATCAAGTTCCACAAGCTGCATGTACTCTGCCTACTTGATCTCAGTCGTTACCTGGTCCTGTCTGATAAAAGTTCTGGGGTTACTTTGAATCTTATATCAAACTACCAGCAATCATGTATTCATCCCATAAAAGCCATGTAACTTCCATAGGAGAGGCAGTATTTAAAAGCTTAAGTACTAGGGTTAGATCTAGAGTTTGCTTCCTTTCTGCCACTTGTTAGCTATGTTAGTAACTTTTAGTAAATTTCCCTAACCTCTCTAAGTTTCAGTTTCTTTGTTAGCAAACTAGGGTCAACAAACCAAATTCACTGCTGTGCAGTCCATTCCAATTCATAATAACCCTACATAATTCAGAGCAGAATGGCTTCATGTTTTCCAAGACAGTAAACTTTTACGGAAGCAGATAGCCCCAACAGTCTCATCTTTCATCCGTGGAGTAACTGGTGGGTTTGACTGATGCTTGACCAACTGAGTCACCAGACTTAAAAGTACTGACTTAGTAAGACTTTAGTGAAGGTAAAACAAAACAACAAACTCAAAAGTGCTTAGCATAGTTAGTGACTGGCACATAGGAACCATACTATACATTCGTTACTATGGTTCCTGTGATACATCCCCTTAATTCTAACAAGTCCAAAGACTGTGTAGATGACAATTCAGAGTCCAGCATCTTACAAGAATTTGAAAGTGAAAGTGACAGCGTTGCTTTAAGGGGCAAAAGGTATGATCTTGCTTTATTATTTATGTATGTAACTAACATGCAAAATGAAAAGTATTTTATTTTAAAAATAACTTTTATTTGAAAAATTTCCAATATATATCAAATTATAACACATCAATGAACAACGAGCCCAATGTACCACCAAACATGATACTGTTGTCGTTAGGTGCCTCTAAGTCAATTCTGACTCACAGCAACTCTGTAAAAGATGAGTAGAACTGCCCCAAAGGGGTTCCTAGGTTGCAATCTTTACAGAAGCAGATTACCAAGTTTCTCTCCTGGTGGGTTTGAAGTTCTTGGTCAGTAGCCTAGTGCTTACCCACCGACCCATGATACTATATAAAAGCAGTGCACAGCTACTCTTGCTTCATCTGTAATGCCACACATCTTCCTCTCACACAAATCCCACTTCATTTATTTACAGTTCTTAATGGCAAATTAATTTTACAGAAAACTACAATGCACAAACTTTTAGCTCAAATTGGTAACCCATTTTCAAATTATTCCCATTCTTGTGAAATTCACTTAAATTCTTGATCAAAGGGAACCATATTTTAATTGTTTGCCAATTTGCTTATGGCTCTTTTTATTGAGTAGTGTAAGATTTATAAAGCAATACATGGCAGAATAATCATTACTCAGACCAGTTAAAAAAAAAAAAAAAAGTTAAGATACTAGTCAATAATCTCAAAAGTCATCAAGGAAAAAAAACAAAACAGCAACAAAAAAAATACCAAAAAGCAATCTGGATGGAGCCCCACTGGCAGTCTTGACCCTAACTGTGACTTGACTCGGAAGGAAGGAAGGAGCTGACACGCACACCTTTAGCACAGTTAGACCGACTGGCCAAGAAACATATGAAATGTTGCTTTACCTCATTTTCTGCATGGAGGTCCACTTCACCAGCACACTGCATGGAACTAAAAAAATTGCTGAATTTTTCATTGATTTTTTCTACTAATTCTTTTAAAGGATTTAGCCACCTTTCTTTTACCTACAATTAGGTAATATAAAAACACAATTTAAAAGGAATGTTATTATATTCCGATACAAAATGTTACATAAGAAAAATTTAACAGCAATTATCAATTTGTCCATAAGAACACACATTGCATTCTTACTCTCACAAAAGTAAATCCTTTTACTTTACATGATTCTATATTCCTGTATCATTAATGACAAGAATGCTGGAAAAAAAAAAAGATAAAAATTAAACAATTACCTGTGAAATGTTTTCCCTATATTTATCCAGCTCTACCTTCTTTCCCTTTAGCTCCTCAGTTAATTGTTCTATTTCTTCTTCTCTTTTTGTATACTCCTCAACAACCTGGCACGAAAGAGAGATTAAGATAAGTCTACCAAAGATAAAATTTTGTATCAATTAAAACCTTAACTGAAAATACCAACTGTGTTGCACTGTTTGTATGCAATTAATTTATGTTCTTCTAATATACTGAAAATGTCGTTTTTGTAGCCTTGAAAAAATATTAGACATTGCAGTATTTCAGGTTAGCCCAACTATTCTTTTTATAAAGAAAAGGCACAGAACACAGTGTTCCTTAGGAAGAATCTATTTAAAATTCTAATAGATTCAGAATCTGGCATTTAAAGCACATTGTTCCTGCTGTCTAGCTTATTATTACCAAGAGCTCTGGTACAGAGTGGGAGGCAAGTACTGGAGAGAACTGTGTGTGTGTGTAGAGGTGGCAGTTGCAGAATAGGAATAGGGATAGAGGCATACTGTAGGATTCAGTCCTGTGAAGCAAGATGCTCTTGATCTTTCTTCAGTTAACAATGCATCAATTTCATCCAATGTGTTTGGAAGATCCTGGAACGCCTAAAGGAGAAAAAAAATTATCCATCGTTACAGACAGTAAAGTAAAAACAGTTTGATTCAAATGGCCAAAAGAAAAAAAAATAATCTGCTGAGTATTACATGTTCAACAGCATGCTAACACATAATAGCAATACACACGAATTATAAACAGGGTGA
The DNA here is from genome assembly GCF_000296735.1 of Chrysochloris asiatica. Lineage (NCBI taxonomy): Eukaryota > Metazoa > Chordata > Mammalia > Afrosoricida > Chrysochloridae > Chrysochloris > Chrysochloris asiatica. The sequence continues at coordinate 15,025,473 of NW_006408532.1, read as the reverse complement.
CTTTTTTGGCCTTCAACAAGCTTACACTTACAAGGAAAACAAAATGTACACACATAGTAACATCTTAAGGCAGTGTATTGATGTTGACTACTACAATAATTGGTACACATTATCTAGGCTATGGGAGTTTAGAGAAAGGAAGACTCAGTTCATGCTACAGGAGAGTTAAGAGAATTCAGAGACCTAGAATTCAGCTCTGGGCCTTTAGGCAAATGGTTAGGGAAAAGCAGGGAAGAGGGGATAGGAGCTTGGAAAAAAGAATGAGCACGGCATACCATGGGGGGTGAGGAGTTGTGTCCATTTGGAATGGTGGGTACTTGCTGAATTGGTAGAATGGGTCCAGAATATGTGGGGCATTGAAAGAGAGCAAGAAGTTAGAACTTTATACTGTAATTATGAAGAACCACAAAAGCATCCTAAGAAACCAGTTACTTTGACAGTAGAATTTCACCACACCGCTATTTTCTGAGTCCAGGACATAGAGACAAATTAGAACAGATACATTCCTATGAAGGAAGGCAAATAATTTATTTTTTGCCTAGCAGACAAACCACAATGTCCATATACTACATGCTACAAAATGAGTCTTAAAATGCTGTAAAGAAGCCTTAACTATTACATTTATTGTTGTTAAGTGCCATCGAGTCGGTTCTGACTCATAGTAACTCTGTATTGGGTTCCTGAGGAGTAGCTGGTGAGTTTGCACTACAGACCTTGCCGTCCAGTGCATTATCCTACAGCGCTACACCAGGATTCCAAATATTACATTATGACAACTTATTCCAAACTTCTTAGAACTGACACCAGGGTTTTCAGGGCTTTAATTTTTTATGGATACAGACTGCCACATCTTTCTCCCATGAAACAGCTGGTGAGTTCAAACTGTTGACCTTTCGATTGGCAGCTGAGCACTTTTAACCACTGCGCTCTCGATATCTACAGACTTCAGATACTTTGTATGTAATGTATACAACTGGGTTTAAACTTCCTGTTCGTACTGTGGTAAGCTTAAGTGTTGCAAGACATGTGATTTCCATGTGAACAGTTCTCTCCAACAGTTGTTCAGGGGACAACTGCATTCTGCTGAATCTGAACTCATGTGCCAGCACTTACTTGGTGTCTTCACTTGATTCAAAAACAACAACAAACCCAACAAACACACTGCCACTGAATCAATTCTGACTCATAGCTAGATAAGCAGCTGGATGTTTATTATAACCACTGTGCCACCAAGGCTACCTGACTCTCTAATAGGACTCTGAAATTTAAGATGGTGAAACAGAAATCTTCATTTCACCCACCATCCTTACTCCTTTAAGTGAACTCGTTTTCATTAGAATCTTTGTTTCAGTAAGTAGCATCAGTATTTATTCAGGTGAGAAAATCTAGATCTCTTATCCGTTACCCCAAATCCATCAGCAAAGCTTGCTGGCAATGACATTAAGGGATATGCCAACTCTGTCAACCTTTCCCTTTGACTGCTACCCTAATTCAACTCCCTATAATAATTCCTTGCCTTAACCAAAGCAGTAACCTTCTAAGTCAGGATGGGGTATGTGCAGCCCATTGGCCATATAAGGCCCATGAAATCATTTGGTCAGGCCCTACCAAGGCAACTGCAGTTCCAGTCATCACATTAGGGGCAAGTTAATTCAAGGTTTGACCAAATACAGCAGGCTAATTTTCAAGTTGATAGTTTTGTATGGCCCACGAATGATATTATGAATTTTGGCATGAAAAAGGGTCCCCCATCCCTGTACTAAGTGATCTCCTTGCTTTCAATCTTGTATTCCTACCCTACTTTTTCCACACAGTAGAGTGCTTTTCATTATAAACTGTAATTAGTCTTATCATTCCTCTGGTTAAACTCCTCCAGTGAGTTCCATCTCAAAGCGAATAGAACCCAAACTGACTCTATGGTCTATAAAACCCTACATGATCCGGCTTCTGTCTACTTCTCTGTTCGGATTAGATTAGATCCACTGAGTTTCTTTCTATTCTCAAACGTGCGATACACACATCTGCTTCAGGGTCCTGGTATTAACTGTTCTCTCTGCCTGGAATACTTTCTCTAATCTTCACTAGACTTATTGCATCTTTTCTTCAATTAAGACTCATTTAAAATATTATCCTCTCAAAGGAGCCTTCCCTGACCATCCCTGTCTCACATCTTACTTTGTTTTATCTTCTCAGTACATCTTACTACATATCAACATTATCCATTTCCTAGTTGATTTTTTTTTTCTTTTGTCTGACCACCCTATAAACTAGAATATAAGTTTCAGTAGAGAATGAATTATATCTGTTTGACTCAATTCTTGAATATAACATATAATAAATATACTTTTAACGAATTATCTTCTAATGTTATTTATTCCTTTCCAAAACAGTGTAACATATCAAGAATTGAATTATGCTATTTTCTGAAAGAAAAAGGTAGTATAACTATTGCACTAATATTTCTTATTTCATGAATGCTGTTGTTAAGTATCATGAGTCAGTTCTGACTCATAGTGACCTTGTATAGGATTTCCGAAGAGTGACTGGTGGGTTTGAACTTGCCAGTCTTACACTACAGCGCCACACCAGGACTCTTTTTCATGATAGCAAAGTGTACGTACTTGGAGAAGTTCTAGTATACATTAAGAAATAAGTGTCTCAACTTGTTTGGCAAATATCTACTCAATTACCACAATGTACCCAAATAGTCAAATTCATTCTCTGTTATCATTAAATAAAAAACTTTTGAGGGTTCAAGAATTATAATCTAAATGAGTCATTTTCCAGTTCGGTTTAAAGTTAAGTATATATTTCATTATCTATTGAAATAGGAAACATTAGATATTATAGATGAAAAGAAAATACAAATGTCAGATACTTAAAAATTCACTATCTATTCTATCATTTTATTTTGACATTATTCTGAAAGTAGAAGCACAATGTCACTGCAACTTACCAGCTAAAGCCTAAGGTCACAGGGCTATATAATCAATATGGTGAGATTTAGAATAAAGGGTAGCATTTCCTATGTTACTAACACAGTGTTATGTAAGCATATAAAATAGAATAGAAATAAAAGTATTTTTCACTTTTCTAGATGCTGGCTCTAAATATGCAGCTTCCACTGAACCCTAATTAAACACATCAACTTCTGGGAAAACATTTTCATCTCATCTTTGTTTTTCTAAATACAAGTGGGCTTCCAAAAGCCCATGGAAAAATTCTATTACCTTTCAACTACATTTTTATTGAACTTTTTGAAGTCCAATAAAACAACGGTTTCTAATAGAACAATTACTAGTACTATGTCTCCATGACAAACTCCAACCCTAGTCCTTAAAGCAGGTTGGATGGAAAAAGCTGTTATTAGAAGAATGAATGCTATTACACCCGAAAGTTAATAATACATCTTAAGAATCTTAGTACTAAGCAGGAAGACTGATTAAGCCCAGATTCGAGTACAGCAGAGAAAAAGCTATTAGACAAAATTGCTTCCTATACATATTCACTTTAAAAATGGGGAGTAGGGGGAGTTTCACGCTTTCCAAGGCACATCATGTTTTTCGTAGCCTTGTGCACAGTCTAACACACTGTGAACTCAAAAAAAGAATGTGTCACAGAGAAACATGGTAACTGAGGCAGTGTATCCATTTTATACTTACTGTCTGGTACTCCTCAGGAACTGTCTGCTCTGCACCGAGGTTACATACTTGCCTCGCTCTCTTCATAAGTTCCTTGCATTTCTGCAATAGTCTCTGCCTATTTTCATCCAATTCAACAAAATGTTGCTATTACGAGAGAAAAAAAAATTGAAAATAAGGAATGTTAAATAAAAACACAGAAGGCTGTTTCATTATGCAACCACATTATTATCAAATAAATTATTGTCATTGTAAAAGTCAAATTAAGTTAAATTTTAAAAAGTTAAGAGAGCACATTAATAGCCTGGCCTGTGTCTGATTCACAAGAGCAATTCACGTAATTGTCTTTTTATGACTTGGTTTAACTTAGCTATATATAATCAGATTCTTATACAATTTGAAATACACAGTATGTTTGCCTGTCAGAAAACTCAGCATTCAAATACAGGTAGAACCTTTAAATAGTGTTTGATATTAAAAGTAGAACCTTTAAATAGTTTTCCAAGTATCTTTTATGTAGTTATCATTTAATCATAGACTCATTCATTCCTTATCAAATCATTATTGAGAACCTATTAAGTACTGATATTATACAACGGGGTTTCAAAAAGTTTGTGGAAAATGGACTGAAAAGGTAATAGAACTTTTCTCTGAACCTTCTGAAGCCCCTTGTACTATGTATTGAACATAGAAAGGTGAAGGAAAAGAGAACTAAAATCATTACCTTACAGGCACAGTTACTATTTACTGAATACCTATTATGTGGCTAGGCCCTTCACTCATATCATCTCCTTATTTCACAGTAACATTGTGCCATAATACAGGCCTCCATTCTGCACATTAGAAATAAAAACGACTGAAAGGAATTAATCAACTTGTCCAAGTTCATCATGAGTGCTGATAGAACACATAGATGCCTCTCAGTGGGAGCACAATGGAAGGAATTAAGTGAAAAGTATGTGTGGTGGGGGCAGGGAATGTACGGCAGTTCAGTCTAGTCATTACAACAATTGAACAGTCTTGATGGACAAGAAATTACTAAAAAAGCAGGAGCAGCATGAGATAATTCCAAGGATAGGTGATTATAAATTCAAACGCACACAAGCCTCAAAGACCCACTTATTTAGGGAACCGCTAAGTCAATATGGCTATATTGTTATCTGAAAGGATGTATCTGTAAGAACGTAAAAGAATGACAAGGTGGGCATAGGCCAGATGACAACAGTTTTACGTATAATAACGAAGACATCTAGTTTACTGCATATGTCCTGTGGGCCAAGCACTGCTATAACCAATACCCTAAATACTAACTGGAGCCCCTTGGTGGTTAAACAGCTATGGCTGCTATTTGAAAGGTTAGAGATTCAAGTCCACTTATCGGCACCTCAGAAGAAAGGTCCACCTTCACCAAAAACCCTATGGAGCACAGTTCTACTTTGACACACATGGGGTTCACCATGAAGTGGAATCAGTTTGATGGCAACTGATCTGCTTCCTTTGCTTTCTATTAATTAACCTAATCTCTAAAATAGGGAGGGAGCACCGTGGTTCCATACAATAAGCACTGAACTGTGAACCACAAGGCCTACCAGTCGCCTCTACGGAGAAAGATGAGACCTTTTGCTCCCTCGAAGATTTAAGGTCTCAGAAACCCTTACAGCGTGAGTTGGAACCAGCTAGATGGTGTTTAGCAACAATAACCCCTTTAACAATCTTAAAGACTGGTACTCTCTTCTTTTAGATGTGGCTCATATACATTAAGTAACTTGTTCAAGGTAACAACTAGCAAGTGACTGTTCTGAGAAAGAAAACAGGTTTAGCACAAAAACACTAGGGGTAGGGTGGGGTAGGTATCATTAAGACATTATTAATATTCTACACCTGAGATATAGTCCATTAACATCTCTGGGACCAAAATACTGACATCTGTATTTTTAATGAGGTCCTCTGGTGCTTTTTATGTATACAAGTATGAGAGCATAAAAAAACATGTCAAGACAACAGTTATAATAAGCAAAAGGATACATACCCACTTCTCCTTTACTGACAAGGTTATACTCCAAATACCAAATCACTAAGCAAAGAGCACCAATACGTGGCAAAGGAGGATGATTATATCATCACCTAACTGGCAAACCACTGAGACTCATCATAGCCCCGCCAAATACACAAAACCTTACACCAGCCATCACTACTCATCTTGCACCTCGCATCACTATTGCCAGGTGTGTGCTGTTTATAACAAAATGTTGGGGCACTTTTTACTATTACCACAAATGTGATGTGTCAGGCAAGGAGATAACTGAGGAGTGTAACCTGGACTGAACTGAAAACATGAACAATTCTTTATACTAATCACTTAAATACTAGGGTTTCCTAAGATTAAATCCTCAGTTGCTATTGACAGAGAAAAAAGGAAAAAAAAAAAAAAAAGTTAAAGCCTTTTTCACCCCTTCCTACACTCTCTCTCTAGGGCCCACTGTACTCAGCAAAAATGAAAACAAGGGACAACTTGAAAGAACTTAAACAGTACTAATGTCTTCTATTCTTGTCATTTATTCCTATTGCTAAAATAAAATGATAGAACATTTAAGAGGGCAAAACCTTGTTTCACAGGTTTCCTCTGTTTAATGGCATATAGCTAATAAAATGTTCATCTGAGAAAATGTTTGTGAGCCACAAAACCCGCTGCCATGGAGTTGATTAGAGCTGAGAGAGACCTAGGATGGAGTGGAACTGCTCCATGGAGTTTCAGAGGCTGGAGGCCTTTATGGGAGCAGGCTGGCCCTCTTTTTCCCATGAAATGGCTGGCGGATTTGATTAGTAGCCCAACACTTAACCCAATACATCGCCTACATCTTCAAATAGTACTTGTTTTATGTTGTTTGCTTTGTTACCACAATTATTGCTGAGCTTCCCCCCCCCGCCCGCCGTGGGGGATGGAAGAGTATAATCATGTAAGATAATATTGTAAAGTCAAGCTAGACAAAAAGGCTTTGTTTACATTTCTGTTAGAGTCTAGTCTTTCACAATTATAGAGAATAGAAAATATTCCATCTGTATAAAATATAAATATTCCATCTGTATAAAATAAGGAGCTCTAGCAGCATAGTGGTTTTACGAATTGGGCTGCAAACCGCAAGGTCAGCAGTTTGAAACTACCAGCTGCTCCGCGGGAGAAAGATGAGGCTTTCTGCTCCTGTAAAGAGTTACACCCTCAGAAACCCTGTTCAGGGTCGCTATGGGTCGGAACTGACTCGACAGCACTTATCAACAACAACATAAAATATAAAGGGGACAATAAATGGGCAAAGTTTATAAGATATCCACCACCTATATCTCCGAAAAGATTAAACTGCAGGTGTATATTCGGGGAGAAAGGAGCAATTACCAAATCTTTCCGGAAATTCATTTTGAAAAGTTAAATTGTCATGAAAGGTGTATAGAAACACCTTGACATTAAACAAGGAAAAATCTTTCTAAGACTGCCCTCTAGTGGAGGAAATTATGTTTACAGAATTTCTTATTAAATAGCATGTTGCTCAAAAACTTAACAGTCTATTACAGTAAGAGTCAAACAATATAAAAACCATTTTCCCTCTGAAATGAATTAATAAGTGTTAGGTAGCATGAGCTTTACTACAATATTAGGTGTAAGTAAACATTAATTTTATTTTATACAAATACAAGAATGACAGTTCATCCAGTTTGATTACAAATTCAAAGTTTTAGTACATCAAAGAGAACACACATAATTTTTTGTAATTTTTAAATGTCGACTGAAAATTAGAAATTAGTGATCTTAATAGACTTTTTGATACACATGACTACAAGTACTATTCCATTAAATTTAATTGTAAACAATAAAGTAATGGCAATAATACTAACTAATTGGATAGAAATATATAGACCCAAACATAGTGAGTGTAATTACTGTCACTGAATTTTGTATACTTAAAAATTAAGAAATTGGCCAATTTTTGTTACATATATTTTACCATAATAAAAAAAAAGTACTATTTATCTGTTGTTGTTGGAGCTCTGGTAGCGTAGTGGTTACGAATCGGGCTGTGAACCTTAAGGTGAGCGGTTCGAAACTACCAGCCGCTCCGCGGGAGAAAGATGAGGCTTTCTACTCCCGTAAAGATTTACACCCTTGGAAACCCTGTACAGGGTCGCTATGGGTCGGAACCAACTCGATGGCACTTAACAACAACAACAACAATTTATCTGTTAAATCAGTCAAAACAAGGCCAAGGGTAGAATGTGGACTATAAGTAAGTTAAGGATGAAGCTGAAGAAAATTAAAATAAGTCCATAGGACCCAAAATGTGACCCTGAACACTGTTGTTATTGTTGTCAAATGACATCGAGTCCAGGGTTTCCAAGAAGTAGCTGGTGAGCTTGAACACTGGCCAGCCTTGCGATTCAAAAGGGCTTTGCAGTCCAGCACTTTAATCAACAGTGCCACACCAAGAATCTGACTTTGAACATACCACACCTGAATTTAGAGATCATCTCAAGAACAGATTTGATGCATGAAACACTAATGACTAGAAGAGTTGTGGGATAACATGAAGAACATCACACAGGAAGAAAGAAAATGGTCATTAAGGCAAGAAAGAAAGAAAAGACCAAATGGATACCAGAAGAGACTCTGAAACTTGCTCTTCACCACAGAGATGCTAAAGTAAATGGATACTATCACATGGCAGCCTTGCCTTGGCTACTATAAGAACAAGCAAGTTGTTCGCCAGGGAGCCATGAGGCAATCAATCAAGTCCCTTCAGGACAAACCCCCCTCCAAGACTGAAACTCAAAGAGAACACATGAGCAGGCATGTAAGCTTGCTGGCGATCACATTGGAGAGGGGGAAAAGCAGCAATGAAGAAATGGGCAGAGTATGACCACAGTCCATAGACTCCCATCGACCTGCAGATGAGAGAAAGAGGAGGAAGGGCCAGTTGGTCCAAAGTATGGTGAGACCTGGGGACACCTGAGCCCATGGACAAGGACATAGCCCTGGACGGCTAGAGCTGAGAGAGAAGTGTCCATCAGATACGAAGTGAGGGGAGAGGCACAAGAACATCCAAACCTGTTGAGAGTACCCATTTGACCTAGCCTCGATGGCTTGACCAGAACTTGTCTAGAGGAAAATATAGAAACAATTTTGATAAAGGAAACAAGTGTAAATTGCTACAATTTGATGAATCTGACCTATACTTATTGATGTAGTAACTCAAAATACCAAGTAAGAGGGAAGGAGTCTTCACATCATGTATCAATCCTATCCCCTCTGTATACAGGGTAGATAGGAGGGCCTATAAAAGACACTAAGTGATTGGCTTACACGTTTTCAAGAGGGAGTTTAGTTTCAGAGTGTGCGTGGGAAGGTAGAATCCCCACTGAATAGTTCTCATGTTGTCTAGACAGGTCTAGTGAAAAGAGATGGGGATAACATTCTTTTGATTCAATACTGAGTAACTGTTACCATGACTAACAGTGACTATCACAACAGTACAGGTAGAAGTTCTGTACAAAAAGGTAGTAGTTAATATTACAGTCCAGGAACATCAAGGGAGAAGACCACAAGCGGAATGTGGGACCTTATCCAGAGAAGCAGCGACACCAGAGATGGAGGCAGAGAGGAGGACATGGAGAGGGGGAGCAGCTGAAGACTCTAGACTCATGGAAAGAGAAAAGTTGTGTGTTGGTGACCAAGAGACAGGCTTGCAGAATGTGCCCTTTGGTTGTTTAAATGATTATATATTCTTGAATGTTTTAAATGTGTACATCAAAACAACAATAACAACAAACAAACAAAACAGAGGGAATAGAAGCATATACTGTTGAATGATGATGCACGGAGGAGATTGTGATCATTGCAATGAAACAATGAGTGTAAATGTTCTCCCACGTAAACTATCACTCAATTCACAATAAAGATCTAAAAAAAAAAAAATTAATGTTTTGGCAAGTTAAGTATTATAGCACTTAAAAGCCTGGCATGGTTGGGAATTTGTTGAAGATGAGTCTCAGACAGCTTACTAACTTGGTCTACACATATTCTAGAAGTTAGTGAGATAATTACTAAACTCTGGCTCACAAACTATTCACCTTTTCTGGGGATGTTCTATAGGTCTGGAAACCATAATGTTCTATTTTGTTGCTATTGTTGTTAAGTGCCATCGAGTTGGTTCCGACCCATAGCGACCCTGTATAGGGTTTCTGAGGAGCCTCTGGTGAGCTTGGACCACCAAACTTGTGGTTCGAACGGCTTTGCAGTCTGGCGCATTAACCCACAGCGCCACACCAGGACTTGTTCTATTTGCATTCCCCAAATTTGAGTAAGTATCAAACTCCATGGTGGTAACCACCCCTACAATCCTCATAAGAGACTTAATGGACACAGTGGTTAAGGAGCTCAGCTGCTAACAGGAAAGTTGGTGTTTAGAGCCCACCAGCCACTCTGTGGGACTCTGCTGCCCTAAAGGTTTACAGACTCTGTTCGCTAAGAGTGGGATTGACTTGATGGCAAGTTCCCTCAAGAATACAATCCTTACTGTCATTTTGTGTCAACTTTTTAAGAATTTGTTTTCATAATAAGAATAAAGGACAAAAATCACAAGTGGTAGTAATGGTTCCTTAGTGCAATATACTTGTGTACAAAGGACCAAAGAGATGAAATGATTTCTCCCCAGTTCAGATGAAGCAGGATAGCAAAAACAGATAAGAACATGTGTAGGTAAACAGCAAACATGATAATAAAAAGGAGCAGGTCTAAGAGAAAGTGAACTACCATACGTCTGTTCTACATACATTTTTTTCACTCATTATTCTGACTACAGATATCCCGATTTTACAAAATGTCTACATTAATACTGGTTTTCATTAACGGAAAAAATATCCAAAGAGGATTTTTGCTTTTATGGAAAAAGCAAACCTACCATTCAGCATTTGTTTTGCAGCTTTGAATCATGTATAATAGAAAACACAGATTTCAAAGCAGCAGAACATGATTAGGATGATAAATGAAAGCAATTTTGTTGGTAGGTGAGTAAGTATGACATTTGCAAAAAACGAGGCCACAACAATGAGGCCTTAAGGGTTTAGCCTTGGGTAGCAGTAGAGAAGTATAAAGACGTGAATTACAGGTAGTTCCCAAGTTGTCATGTCCAACCCATAGTTCTAAACTAACTCCAGTAGTTCATTACATTATTATTGTATTAGCCCTACTCCTCACTTATCTTGTTACAGGACAGTATGCAGTTATGATAACAGTAAAGAAATTTTATCCAATTATTTTGTACATTGATGACATATATCTAGCAGTAGCAAATGCAGAGGAGCAAGGCAAGAACAACATTGGCTGTGATGGGTAACGTTATCTTTCAACTTGGCTAAGCCACTGTTGGGCAACAACATAATGATACAATTTGGCAGCTAGGCCATGATGTGGGCACTCTCCATTTTTATGTAACACTGATTTTCACATAATGAACAGGTTTTGGAACCTAATCACATTAAAAAGTGAGGAGTAAGTATGTTGTGTTAAAGACGCTTCAGTGTGCCTGGAAGTGTTTAACATCTTTATGCACAGAAAGGTACATTATATATTTGACTAGCTGATATTAAACATAAACCATACCTCTGTTTCAGCTTATGTACAAATTCGACTGAAAGGTAGGATTTAGGACTAGAGCTCATTTGTAATCTGGTACTATCTGTATAGAAAAGATGTAGTTATGTCTGAGTTGAGGCAAAAGTCAAGGAAAAGAAGAAACAAGCACAAGAGAATCAAAACGTGCTAAAGTTTCTCCAGATAACTTTAAATAAGTGAGTTAGAAAAATCAAAATGATGCCTGAGTTACGTGGTCTATTTATGTTCTTTGGCTAACAGAGATGAGTATTCAATAATAACAACTGTCATATTAAATGTGTTATAATACCTTGATTTAGACGTAGGTGAAGTTGGTAAGAGGCTGAAAACTGAGTGGTTATTATTTCCAGGTAATAAAATCTAGAGGAATAGCAGCTAAACAGAGGTTACTTCTCTGGACACTGTAATTACCTTTTTAAAAAAATTAATTAGCAATTCAAAGTTTGAAAACACCTCCTTCCAAAAAACATTCCTACTCTCCAGAAACATAGTAGCCGGCTACATTCTCAAAGCATTAATATTTCTAGCACTTATAAAAATACCTTATCAGTCTGCACCTAACCTTAAAGAACATCTATTTAAACTAAAGCTATTGGAAGAGTATCTCTCACTAAATCAAAACTAAGTTAAAGTTTTGGGAGTTTATTCCAAAGCCATGATTTGGTGATACTTCTGAAAGATGAATCTCCTATAGGTTTAAGAATAAAACAGGGTCAATGTAACTGTGATGGACTTCAACCTTCATATAGTACCTGCATGAAGGGTCAAATTCTTCATGAAACCTCTTCTATTTCCTATGAAGACCTGGGTTCCTAGGCTTGATCAATTAGGTAACTTTAACATGGGTTCTAATAGAATCACACCCTCATGAAATATGCATTGATAAGGCTCTTGGTTAGTAGCTAGTTCTACCTCTACCAGTCCACCCACAGCCTATAGTTTGGTTGTGTTTGTTTTCTTTTCACGGAATCCCTTCTGCATAGTAGAATGTATGTTGTACCCCGGCTGCCTTCTTCCCCTTTTTTAAGTTTTGGAGACAAGAAAGGGGGAGGGAAGGAACTTTCCTGTCTTCTATGCCTCTGGCTTTCACTCAGTGTGAACTAACAAATTCTACCACACCAAAACTGACCCTCACCTCACTTTGGCTGTTTGTGCTATATGTATAGGCATATGTTTTTATTTCTTTTGGGTAAATACTAGAACAGCTGAATCATTTAAGAAATAGCTATGTTTTTTCCCAAATGGTTGTATACTTTAAATTCCCATTAACAGTGAGAGTTCCAGTTGCTCCACACCTTCACCAGTACTCTAATTTGATCAAAAACCAAAACCAAACAGGCTGATGTCAAATCCATTCCAACTCACAGTGATCCAAATCTTTCTCCCTCAAAGTGGTTAACCCACAGCATCACCAGGCCATTCCAGTCTCCACTGAGCTCACCCACCAGTGTAAAAAGTTTTGTTCTCAGGCAGTGTGTGTTTGAAAATGGATGACTACAACCCCCTAACCTCCCCAGAGAGGGGCAGTCTCATTCTTAGGATCTGCCGGGGTATGTCCTTAATGAAAATTAAGGTCCCAAGGCTATAAGTCATGAGTCAGACCCCGACCAAGGTGGCTCAGAACCAATCCTGCAAGATTTTCTAATCTGCATAGTATACACAACCCCAATTCTGCTCGCTTTTGTACTTCTCTAGTCCTGCTTGTGATAGTGAAGGGGTAATCTGCTCCCACTTAGGATTTTATGAAGATTTATTTTTTGTCTTCTACATTCTCTGGTAGCGTAGTGGTTACGAATCGGGCTGTGAGCCGTAAGGTCAGCAGTTCGAAACTACCAGCTGTTCTGTGGGAGAAAGATGAGGCTTTCTGCTCCCATAAAGATTTCCAGCCTCGGAAACCCTGTACAGGGTCACTATGAGTCAGAACCAACAGCACACAACAACAACAACAACATTCCATAAGTGGCGCTGCGGGTTAATGTGCGGGACTGCAAGATCGGTCTGAATCACAAGGTCAACAGACCAAGCTCACCAGCTGCTCTTCAGAAACCCTATACAAGGTCTACAGGCTAGAACTGACTCAACAACACTTAACGACAGTTCCATAAGCACTGCTGCTAACTGCATGCAAATCTGGTGGTGCAAGCCCACCTGCCACTTTTTGGAAATCCTATATTGGGTCGCTATGAGTTGAAACCAACTTGATGGCACTTTAACAACAACATTCTCTAGAATTACCAACATGACCATGACTCCTTTGGACAACATTAAAGCCTCATGCTGATGGTGGTCACCCTCATCCACAGGATTTGTCTTTGTTATATCCTTGCCCTGTTTAACTAGGGACAGACCAAAATTATGCATATGCAAGTTGAGGCTAAAACTGAAGAAAATTAAAACAAACCCATGAAAGCCAAAGTATAACCTTAAGAACACCCCACCTGAATTAGAGGCCAAGTCAAGCAAAGATGTGATGTATTAGACACTAGTGACCAAACAAGCTGTGGGATGACATCAAGAATATCACCCATAAAGAAAGCAGAAGGTTATTAAAATTGTTGTTGTTAGATGCCATTGAATCAGTACCAACTCACAGTGACCCACCCACACCAGAATGAAACAATGCCTGCTCCACGCCAACCTCACAATCGTTTCCATGTTTGAGACCACTGCTGCAGCCGCTGTGCCAAATCATTTTGTTGGACGTCTTCCTCTTTTTTATGTGAACCTCCACTTTACCAATCACAATATCGGTCTATGTGGACTGGTCCTGCCTGATATATCCAAAGTACTACAGACAAAGTCTGCCCATCCTGAGTTTCAAGAAGCATTCTGGCTGCACTTTTTCCTACACAGATCTGTTTCTTCTTTTAGCAGTCTGTGGTACTTTTAATATTCTCCTGAACACCATAACTCAAATGCATAAATTCTTCTATGGTCTTCCTTATTCACTGTCCAGCTTTCACATGCACATGAGGTTACTGAAAATACCATGGCTTAGGTCAGACACACATTACTCCTTACACTGACATCTTTCCTCTTAAACACTTTAAAGAGGACTCATAGCCAATTTGCTTAATGCAATACGTCGTCTGATTTCTTGACTGTTGCTTCTATTAAGTGTTGATGGTTGATCCATGCAAAATGAAATCTTTAACAACTTCAATCTTTTCTCCATTTATATAGATTTTTCTACTGGTCCAGTGGTGAGGATTCCCCCTCCCCCCCATTTTTCTTCATATAACTCAGCTTCTTGGATTATTTGCAAAAACCACAGATTGAATGAATATGGCAAAAAAAGTACAACCCTGGTGCACACCTTTCCTAATTTTAAGCCATTCAGTGTTCCCTTGTTCTGTTCAAACAACTGCTTCTTGGTCTAGGTAAGTGTTCCAGAATATTCATTCTCTGCTATGTTGTCCATAGCTTGTCATGATCCACACAATTGAAAGACTTTACATAGTCAATAAAGCACAAGTAAACATAGTGTAGTGGCTGGTAACCTCAAGGTCAGCAGTTCAAAACTACCAGCTGTTCCCACAGGAGAAAGATGAGGCTTTCTGCTCCCATGAAGACTTATAGCCTCGGAAACCCTATGCAGGGTCGCTATGAGTTGAAAACAACTCCCCTGCACACCATCACTAAACATCTTCCTGAAATCTCTGCTTTCAACCAAGATCCACCAGGCATCAGTACTGATATACCTCATTCCATATCCTTTTCTGAATCTGGTTTGAACCTCTGCAAGTTCTCTGTAAATGTATGATTGCAGCCATTTTTGTATTAATCTTTAACAAAAATTTACTTGCATGGCATATTAATGATATTGTCTGATGATTTCCACATTCCGTTGGGTTACTTCTCTTTGGAATGGGCACAAATACTCTTCTACTCAGTTGTCTTCCAAATTTCTTGGCATAGATGAGTGTGAGTGCCTCCAGTGTTTAGGTCAGTGTGGCTTCCAACCGTGTCTTTGCCTTCTCTCATGGACAATTAAAAAAAGAAAAATGATTTTAGCTTATTACTACAATTGCAAAAAATATAAGCAAACATACACCTAGCCACTCTACCACTCTATCTCGGAAATCACAAACATACTACACGCACTTTTCTTCACTTATGAAACACACACACTGTTGTTTAGTGCTGCAAGTCGGTTCCGATCCACAGCAATCCTGTATAGTGTTTCCGAGGAGCAACTGGTATGAGCTTGAACCGCCGACCGTGCAGTTCAAACCGACCTTGCAGTCCAGTGCATTAACCCGCAGTGCCATGCCAGGACTCTCTACACATACATTGGATATCACTTCTTAGCAGGATAGTGAGCTATTCAAGCTTTCCCTTTTATTTCCATTTGCTCTGACTTCGTCCATACATTATTTATCTAATAGCTTTACTGAGTTATAACCTGTTGACAAGTGCCGTTGAGTAGGTTCCAATTCACAGTGACCCTGTATAGGGTTTCCAAGGAGCAGCTGGTGGATTTGAACCACCGACCTTGAGGTTTGCAGCCTAGCGCTTATCCTATAGTGACACACCAGGAGTTATAACTTAAACACCATAAAATTCACTCATTTTAAAGCTACAATTCAATAACCATTTGAAAATTTACAGAACAGTGTAAACATCACCACAATCTGATTTTAGAACATCTCCACCATTCCAAAAAAAGATCCCTTGTGCCCATCATCCTTTCATTCTTAACCTTTTTGTATCTTTCTTTGAGATGCCTCTTGAATAAAGCACAATGTTAGAATTTACTCTGAAGTCTTTTTCTTCTTATAGATGAATTATATCCACTTATATTTAATGAAAAGATTATGATTGATAGTTGGCCTTAGTTCTATTGTCATTTTATGTCATATTACTTCTATATCATCTATATGTTGTTGTTAAGTGCCATGGAGTCAGTTCCAACTCACTGCGACCCTGTACAGGGTTTCCGAGGCTGTAAATCTTTATGGGAGCAGAAAGCCTCATCTTTCTCCCATGCAACAGCTGGTAGTTTCGAACTGCTGACCTTGTGGTTTGCAGCACGATTCGCAACCACTACGCTACCACATGTGCATAAAATATGCAATCTTTAGTTATATGAACTATTTAATAATAATCCCCGCCTTTATTCTTTGTGTATCTTGTGGTAATTTTAATGGTTACCTTTGTGAATATACTTTAACACCATAATATCATTAGCATTTTTGGGGGGATAATGTCAATATAAACAATTTTGAAATTAGCTAGTAGCATATATCCCTATCTTCCTTTCCCCCAAAGCATCTAACATGATCTATTATTACGCCTTCATGTTCTGATTATAGCTATAGGACAGTAAGTAAGTGTATTCTATTTTACTTGTTTAATTCACTTTCCCATTTTCAGAGTTGTGCTTTAGCTTCACTGTTACACTCATCACTATGTAACATATTTTACTGTCTCTTTTCTCCATCATGTAGCACCAGTTCTCCTCAGTAGCTTTCGTTTGCCTTAGAATAAGTGACATTTTATTGCAAGGGAGCTCTGGTTAGTTTGAGAACTCATAGGACCCAGCACTAACAGTGCAACTTTTCTGGAGTCTACAAAGCCAGTTCCAGCAGCTCTCAAACTGGTCTGTGGACCTTTCCACAACTAATGAGGAGAGTACTGGCTGACGATTTGATATTTGGGTTTTGTAAGTCTTCCCTCTGCTTCTTGCCACACAGTTATTAACACCATTCCGGTCTTGATGCGGTTGCTGATTTGATTCTAACCAATTTAGTTCATGTTTCTTACGTCTCTCTTTTAAAAGCCATTTTCTTTTTTTATGTGTAGTAAATATATAGGTAAGAAAACATTTGTTTGCCATTTCACCAATCTTCACCTGTATAGTTCAGAGATAATATATGTCATGCTGCTGTACCACCACCATGTCCAGGGTTTTGCTATGCTGGTGGTTAATATGTTATCCTTGTTGCTCTTCTCTTTTCACAAAGGATTTGAGAAGATAAAAAAAACGGTGTCACTGTTACTACCATTTGGCTGCCAGCTATTCTTGAAGTTTTAAGTTAATTTAGTATATCCCATTTCCCCCCACAGATTTTAGTGTTTACCATTATTTCACATATATTCACAGAAGATTAAATCACCTAAGTTACATGCTAAGGCTAATCTTAAAGGTGCTAAGTAGAATCATCCGCAATGTACTCTATGGGGTATACAAACTATAACACTATTAGTTGCTACTTGGTAATAGAAATGACTACAATCAGTGTGGATTAAGGAAGCAGACAATGGACTCTTGTTTTCATCAGCTGTATCAGATACTCTGGTTGCTCTTCCTTTATCATTACCACCCACCCTCTGATTAAACAGGATGAAATGCACAGTACAAAGAGGCTGGGTTTGAGTATTCTTTCCCATCAGAAGATGAATTACATTTGTATACCAAATAGCACACAACAACAAACTACATATTTAAAGTGATGAGACATAATATACACTATCAAATTGGTCTGAGGCTAGAATACCAAAATATAAAAATAAATGGAAAAAATCATACCTCTGTGACACGTAGTTGTGAAGATGCAGCCATGTAATCGGACTCTAGTTTGTTTTTCTCAGAGATAACTGTAGTATTTTGAAGAATTAAATCTACTTTTTGTATATGTAAAGAAGAACAAATCTAGGAACAAAACCCCCAAGAGTTCAGTTTTTATGCCACCTGGTTTAGAACTAAGAAAAGTCATCTTTTTTTAAATGAAATTATGAAACAAAAGAAACAGCATTTTTCTAATGTGACTGATACCTCCCTTAAATTGTTCTTTGAATAACTATCTCATATAAGAGAATTTTTTAGAAAGTGTTTTGCTGTATATGGAGTTTTCTGGAAAAAAATAACTTAGTCTAATGAGTGCTTTTTAACTTATTTATTAACCTATAAAGGTATATGTCAAGTAATGAAGCAAATCGAAACTGTTGATAAAAATCTCTTGCTTATATAAGTAAAATATCAAAAACCCTAGTCGAAACCATCCTTCCCCCCTGAACAAAGCTCTCTAAAGGTTTTACTATTGTCTAATTCACCTTCTATTAAATAAAAAAATTTTAAATGCCTCACCTTTACTAGGTTTGTTAATTCAGTAACAAGTTTTGCTTTTTGGACATTTATTTCTTTGATTTTGGTACTTGCTTTTCTTTCTTCCTCTTCAAGGTTGCAAGCATCCTGTTCCATCAATTTTAAACTGTATGAAACACAAAATGATTTGGAAATCAGCGTAAAACACAAAGAAATAGCCAAAATCCTTAGGCCACTTGTAGCTTTATGGGCTATTTAGTAATACTACTAGGATATACAAAGGCTAGCTCCAACATTAAGCAATTATTCTATACATTCACCAGTACTATCTATTGAGCTATACTATGTGCTCAGTACATTCTTGGTAATGCTAGTACTAATGGTATAGCATCCAGAATTAGAAAGATGTATCTGAATTCTCTTTTTGCCACTAGAACAAATAGTGTACTCTGGACAAGTTACTCTTTTTAGCTTCTGTTTCTTCATCTGTACGTTGATTCATATAGTTCTTCCCCCAGAAGGCTGTGGTAAAGACTTAAAACGGTAATACACATAACACCCTTAGAACAGTACCTGGATGATAGCTAATTGATAAATATTAGCTGCAACTATTGTTATGATAGTCCTGGTGTGGCGCAATAGGAAAAGTACTTGACCTTAAGGCTGGTTTGAACCGCAGGGTGGGCGGTTCAAACTCACCAACTGCTCCTCAGAGACCCTATACAGGGTTGGTATGAGTCAGAACCAACTTGACAGTACTTAACAACACCTGTTGTTATAAGGAGATCTGGTAGCACAGTGGGTCAGCAGTTCAAATCTACAAGCCTCTGGAGGGAAAAAGATGAGCTTTCTGCTCCCATCAAGATTTACAGCTTCTCCTATCAAGTGGTAGATGTCTGGCACTAAAGTCTCATTCCAGTACCCCATGTTGCCTTCAAGGAAAAACCAAGAACCAAGGAGGCAACCAATTAAATAAGAATGAACAGGTTCAGTGGATCTTATAAAGAATGAACTTACTGGGATGTGCAAAACAGTGTTGGGGAGGGAAAAGGAAATAAGTAGGAATGAGCAAAGATTTTGAAAGTCAATCTAAGGGAGTTGTTGTTGTTAAGTTAGTACAGGGTTTCCAAGAGGTGGCTGGTGAGTTTGATCTGCCAACCTTACAGTAACAGTCCAGGGCTGATCCTATAGCACCATACCAGGACTCTGGTCTAAGACGAGATGTGTTGAATTCAATTTCATGTACTAACAGTATGAAATCACAGCAGATATTCTTGAATGGAGGAGGACTATGAAAAGCACAAAAACTTAGTAACAGCATCCTGGGTAAAGGACTAGGTTAAGGAGAGACTACTAGTAGGTCTCCACTGCAGGATCCCAAAATGAATAACTGAAGAGAGAAGGCAGGGGGGCTCGAAATGGGTATACAAGATCATTTCACTATAAGAAATCAACAACACTTTACAAATCCCTCAGTAGAGGGGGTAAGAGACAGAAAGCAAACAACAGAAGACTCCAAGAACCTATGAGAGCAAGTTATAAAGTAGTGCTACAAAACCACAGAAATGGTCATAATGCCGAAGTATCGAAATGCAAAACGTTTCTTGACTCATCCTCCATCTAGGTCTACATAATTCTGAAGATTTGCACTCTTTGATTTACACATTAATGAGTCAGTTTTGACAGCCTCCAGGGACTCAACTCAAATTGTGTTCCTTTGAAATGCTGAGTTTTGGGAACAAAAAAAGTCTGAAAGGGCAAGATCAGGGCTGCAGGGTGGGTGGGGTAAAGTTTCTCAACAAAGTTCTCATGTGACCTCCCTTGATACCAACTAAGAATGAGCAGGTACGTTATCATAACGGGGGAAAAATTCTTCGGTGAAACTTTCCTGGCCCTTTCTCACCCATGTAGTTTTTAGTTTTCTTAAAACTTTTCCCAAATAAGATCCTATGACTGCCTTGTGTCCTCTGAGAAAATTTATCAAGATTGTTGTTGTTAAGTGCTGTCGAGTTGGTTGTCTCAGTGACCCTGCATAGGGTTTCTGAGGAGCAGCTGGTGAGCTTTAACCACCGACCTTGCAGTCCAAACTGACGAGGATTACCCCTTTACAGTCCCAGAAAGTCTCTCTAACCTTCTGATCTCTCTGCTTGAATTTAAATGGCCTGGTGTGGCACTGGACAGGGTTAATGCATTGGACTGCAAGGTTGGTTTGAACCACAGTATCAGCAGTTGAACCTCACCAGCAGCTCCTTGGAAACCCTATACAGGGTCACTATGAGTTGGAACCGACACGATGGCACTTAACAACAACATGTGGAGTCTCGGTATGGTACTTTAGGATAAGCACTGGACCACAAGGTTGGTCTGAATCGCAAGGTCAAGCAGTTGAAACTCACCAGCTGCTCCCTGGAAAATCCTACACAGAATCGCTAAGAGTCAGAATTGACTAGATGGCACTTAACAACAATCAGATTTCCTCAGAAGCTAGTTTTGACTAGACCTTGGTCTCTGAAATGTGCCGGCCAATCCAAGGTTCATAAATGGTTATGATCTGTCCCATAAAATAGTCTTCAGTAGCTTCGATCTTGCTTAAAAACTGATGGAAAGATCAGCTCATCTTTGTGTAATACTTTTGGCACACATCAAGCAGAAAACTTGCTGCGGACTAGATGCTCACATAAAAGTGAAACTGCCAAACCATGTGAGATCCCAACTTCAGTAGCTATCGCGTCAATGGAAACGCTGTGACCTTCCGCCAGTTTCCGAACTTCAGTCAGTTTCTTCATTTACTGAGGCTGATGGTCACCTCTTTCTTGGCATATCTTTGAGGTCTTCCTGACCTTTCTCCAAATACTTGATCTATCTAAAAACTGTTGTTTTATGTAGGGCAGCATTCCTGCAAACTTTATGCAAATCTTCAATGTTTCAGAAGATGTCCACTTGAGTTATCTTAAAAATTTATTAACTCTGATCTCAAAATCACTTTTTTCCCATGGCATAAAAAATATCCCTTTAAAAAAAATGTATCTTTTTTTCAAAGGGCGCCCTAATGGGACTAAGACACATGTATTACCGAGAGAACTTATTTGCAACCATCTGCTGATCTCTGGGATATATTTAAATACATTTTATTTGGAATAAACCTTTGCATGTATATAAACTAGAATTCATACACGTAGGTATTGTTTTTAAAACGTATTCTTGGACAATAAAACAAATAAGGGCCAAAGAAACATATGTTTTCAGACATAATCAGTCACCTCTTGGGATTAGTTTTCTTGGTTTGAAGACTTAGGGTCATAATTCTCATGGTTCACTTTGGTCAACTAGCAAGATATAGTTCATTATGAAGTTTCTATTCTATATTCTATTTCAGAGAGTAGTAAATCTGGGGTCTTAAACCCTAAGACACAAGTATTGGTATTAGTATGGAACAGAGTAAGAAGGAAACTTAAGGCTCTGAGAAGGAACTAGTCTACAAAGGACCAACTCTTCAAGGCTATTCTTAAGAGACTGCTGATCAATGTGATTTTTTTCATGGGTCAAGAATTAAAAGATTTATGTGGCTTGATGAACCAGTATTTTCTAAATGATCAGCGCATGATATAACAAAACCATTTATGAGTACAAGACCCATTTACAATGTAATAGATTTTAATGTAACAGCAGGTTCCTGATTTCAGTTTTAGATTCACATAACATTTAACCTTTATAACTTTACAAGAAATCACACCTTGGAAGTTTTGAAGGAGTATTAAAGAACATCCACAATAATATAGAGAGGCTATTAAAATATTCCTTCCTTTTCTAACTATATTATCTGTGTGAGATTTGATTTGTTCATATATTCAACCCAAATAGCATCTCACAACAGACTAATGCATAAGCAGAGATGAGAATCCAGATGTCTTCACTTAAGTCAGATATTAACACCACTTTTTTTTAACACATACAAAGAGCTTCAAAATTTTTGTGGAAAAATTTCATTATCTTTAAATGCCATTTTCCCACAAACTTTTTGGAACCCACTCATAGTGGATTTATTATTATTTTAAAATCAACAATTTTTAATGTTTTCACTTTTAATTTCTAAAAGTGTACATATCAATAGCTATAACCCAAGTAAATCAAACTTCAGGGCCTCTAAGATGTTTTAAACATGTAAATGGGGCTAGGGCCCATCATCGCTGATCTCTGGAAAAGAAAAGTCAGAGCACTTAAGACTAACCTCCCACTGTCCTGGGGATTAAATTCTTTCTAAGTAGAAGGAAAATTCTTGAGAATAAGGATTATAAAATAAAATTGTGGGAACTGTGTTGTTATTCCAGGGATAAATATTCTCCACATACAATTCTTTGTACTCGTCCCCCAAACCAGCTAAAAGATACCTTTCCTTCTTGGAACTGATTTTTTGCTCCAGTTGTCTTTTCTTGGTTTTTCTTTCAAGAAGCTCCTTCTTCTTTTGTCTCAATTCATTGTCTTTGTGTTCTAGATGCCTGTTTGTCTCACGTAAGGCAATCAATCCTGAGTCTACTGCGTGCAACTTCCTATTAATTTCCTAGGGAAGATGTACATTGTTACTGTATTTCTAAAATTAGTTTCCTTGGAATATTATAAATCCAGTTCATACTATTTTCTAAAACTCAAAGTAAAATAACCAACCTTCAGCTGTTCTTCTAACTGCCTTCTTTGCTCAAGATCCACAGTGACTGTGAGAAATTGAGCTACTTTTAGGGATGTGTTACTAGAAATAGTTTTGTTTGAATAAAAGGATGTTTTCACCACATACTTTTCTTCTGCTGTGTAAATTTGTTTTAATCGGGTTTCTTGTATTACCTATAATGTGAAAGGGTAGTATTAGTACACATCCAATAATACTTACGATCTATGTCTTAAAGGATGAAGGAATTCAACACAACAGCAACAACAAAAAACAGCTCAAGTGAATTTTTTGAAGACTGAAACATACTAAATAAATACACTTGGTTTCCAGTACATTTTTTAAACTTACCCAACAACAACTCTATTATGCATGGTAACTAATACATTTCAGGTCATTATTTTAGAAAATAACATTAAGAGAAAATTATGGGGAAAACAAAGCAACTAGAAAAGTCTGGTATATCCCTCCCACTTTACTCTATAATCTCTTTCAAGTGGGTATACTTAGGAGTTTTGTTTTATCTAAGCCACATCAACAGCTGCATGCCCTAGAGATTCAACTGTGTTATCTCGGGTAAGTCATGCATGTTCTCTCCTTTCTCCTCAGCCAAACTGTTTAAAGATACATAATCTTATACTTAGCTCCTGGAAATCTGAGAGAAGACTTAATGGAAAAACTGTATTTTTAAAACAGCATTTCAAGAAAATTTCAGAATTGTTTTCCCCCTTGAGATCTTTTCTCTCAATAACATGTAAAAAGAATTTCAAAACCTAAACCAAATTCTAAAAACCATGAAATTATTCTATCAATTTCTCTACTTTCATAAAGAAAAATATACTGTGATAATAGATTTTTCTAATCACTATTTCCCTGTAGGATAAGCAGTGAACTCCAAACTGCAAAGTTGGTGGTTCAAAGTTGGTGCTTCTCTGCAGAAACCCTATACACGTTGCTATGAAGAGGAACTGATTTTACTGCACTGAAAAACAACAAAGTTTCATAACCAATATTATTCTGGATCATTCCTTTCCAGAGGTTTATAGTCTAAATAAAGGGATAAAACATATTTGTTATTATGGTTGTTAAATGCCACCACGTTAGATGGTGGGTTTGAACTGCCAACCTTGTGATTAGCAGTCCAGTTCTTATTCAACAGTGCCACACCAGGACTTCAAAAGATATTTAAACCCACCTAATTTAATAGGGTAAGGAGCTCTGGTAGCGTAGTGATTAAGAATCGGGCTGCGAACTGCAAGGTCAGCAGTTTGAAACTACCAGCTGCTCCGTGGGAGAAAGATGAGGCTTTCTGCTCCCGTAAAGATTAACAGCCTCGGAAACCCTGTGCAGGGTCGCTATGAGTCGGAACCGACTCCACGGCACATAACAACAACAACAACAATTTAATAGGGTATAAACTGGCATCCATAAACTCTAAATACTGTGGAATAAAGAGAACTGGATGAGGTATGTGAAATAATTTTAAGAAGGATCTTTAAGGAGAAGGATTACTATAATAGTTCTGCCACCCCAATCTACCCATTATATGGTAAAATTAGGAGGGCAATCTACAATATAAGAATTTATGATTAAACCTTAACAGAATGTATGAATATAGGTTTGTAAAAGAAATGCAGAATCAAGACTGTCAGGTGTCCCCTTGAGGATCTAACCTTACTCAATTAATCTACATGCATTGAGTATTTATTTACTTCTAGTTAACTACATCATTTTTAATGTCAAGTGTCAACCAGCAGTCACTGCCTTTCTCATTAAACTATACAAACATAATCTGTGCATGGTTCAAAACAAATCACTTATTTAAATTTGAAGACATTTCTGCTTGATTTTAGACTAAGAAGTGTTAATGAAATTCCATTTCTGGTAGTAATTCACTAATGTCTTACCCGCTCAATTCTTTCTCTGGTCCTTTCAGTTCCTACAGGAACCTCATGAATATGATACTGGCAACAAAGATAACTCATTACAGGGTCAGGTGCATCAAATAACTCTCGCAAGTAAGAGAAAAATCCATATTGCCTGGGAGAAAAAAAGCCCTTTTTAGAGTCTTCTTAAAATATTATTTAAAAATCTAATAGCCGACAAGTAAACAATAAAAAAATATATATATGGCTTAATGATAATACAAATTTAAAAAAATATTCTACAATCATTTAATACTTAATACTTTCTTCTAAGAAAAGTTTGTTTTATGAGTATAATCAATTAATCTGCTTTTCTGTTATTTCTTCCTTCTATTCTTCTTATTTTCAGAATGTTTATTTACATTCAGAGTTAAGATATTCATTTATATTATAGCAAACTGTTATTTATTCCTTCTAGAAATTAGTTTTGCACTGTAAGTGAAGACATACCATTTTATTTTCCTAATAGCTATCCACTATCTGAACATCTTTTAAAATAGTTCTATACTGCTCTAGTGATGGAAAACATCATCTTTGTCTCATACTACATACATCTATCCTGGTCTGTTTCTGTGTCTAGAATTTTTCGTATACAAGTAAACTGTAGTAGAAAGCCTATAAAGGAGTTAATAGTGCCTATAAGAAACATATATAAGTGAACCAGAGATCATTAAAATATGTTTAAGAAGTAAACAATTCCTTAGTAGGCATACTAGATCTCAATAGTCAAAGCAACAGGTTATTTCTAATAAGATCTCCAAGACTTACTTCAGTTCACTCAGAGACCTTGAAGGTTTTTTTTCTGCATAAGAACTACTTGGAGCAATAACAGCATTGACTCTTAATTTTTTATTGTCACGAACCTGAATATAGGGGAGAAATATTATTTTAATTATCATACAGAATCAATTGAAATTACTCTTCAAGTTACCATATTTGCACTGGCACTCTAGATTGATTACAAATCTAAACAAGGACTGGATATCTAATGATACTTAGGATCTTTTCTTTTAGGTATGATAATATTATCATTCTGTGACTTTAAGGAGTTCACTACTCATAGAGATACATACTCAAATATTCTCAGATAAATTAATATAACTAGGATTTATTTCAAAAGAACACAGAAGGGGTTAGTTCTGTCTTCACTGTTGTTACTAGGTGCTGTCAAGTAGGTTAAAACTCATGGTGACTCTTTCTATGTTTTCTGAGGCTACAGATCTTTACAGGAGCAGAAAGCCTCGTCTTTCTCCCATGAAGCTGTCTGTAGGTTTGAAATGCAGACCCTGTGGTCAGTAGTCCAGTACTTATTCTACAGCTCTACCAGCACTCCTTCTGTTTTGACTACTAATAGACTGTCTTGTCTTTTTAAATAATCACTATAAATTCAGGATACAAATTTAAACAGCAATTATGTGAAGACACTGTAGATGGACTACAGACAGAAGTTAGAGAAAAGTTGACATATGAAAGAGGGAAAGAACAGCAGGTGTGACCTATACCTATGTGGCTAGCAACCTAAGGGAATTCCCCAATCTGGAGCACTGGGGTGGGGAATTTAAGCAAAAAGTGGTGTAAGCGACTGCTTCAACCAATCACACACAAGGAGTTTGGGGCAACCACTACTCCTCTGTCAAGGAGCTCTGATAGTGTAGTGGTTATGAGTCAGGCTGCTAACCTCAAGGTCAGCAGCTGAAAATTACCAGCTGTCCCACAGGAGACGAGGCTTTCTGCTCCTGAAAAGATTTATAGCCTTGGCAACCCTGTATTGGCTTGCTATGAGGTGGAACCCCCTCCATGGAACATCATCACCTCCACCAGTTTGTCAGGTCACAGTAGCTTGTGTGTTGTTGTGATGCTGGAAGTTTTGCCTCTGGTATTTTAGATATCAGCAGGGTTCCTGTGGTGGACAGGTATACTAGGTATGCCGGGAAGCACAATTTTAAGAGTAACAGTGGGTGTCCCAGTCACAGTCAAAAAGAGAAGTACAATGACGTTTGTGATAAGACTATTCCACCATATGCCTAGAAGGAGGAGGAGTTAATACCATTACTATTCAAATTTATATATAAACCATTAAAGCCAGTGATGATGAAATTGAAAAATTCTACCAGCTTTTTTACTCTGAAATGGATAAACATGCAATTAAGATGTACTGAAATTACTGGTAATAAAATGTAAAAATTGGAAACAAAGAAGGATCAGTAGTTGGAGAACATGGCCTCGGTGATAGAAACAATGCTGGTGGTCACATGACAGAAGTTTGCAGGACCAAGGAATTATTCATTGCAAATGCCATTTTTCAACAACATAAACAATGACTATAGATGTAGATCTCAACCAGATAAAATATACAGTAATCAACTTAACTAAGAGACAATGGAGAAGCTCAATTATCAGTAGTTGAAACAATGTCAGGGGCCAACTGTGAAACAGATCATCAATTGCTCATATGCAAGTTCAGACAGAAGCAGAAGAAAACTGAAACAAGTACACTAGAGCCAAAATATGAATTTGAGTACATCCCCCCTGAATTTAGAGACCCTCTCAATAATAGATTTGATGCATCAGACAATAATGATCAAAGATTAAAGGAGTTGTGGGATGACATCAAGAACAACTTATAAGAAGAAAGCAAATGTCATTAAAAGACAGGAAAGAAAAGAAAGATCAAAATGGATGTCAAAAGACTGAATGTTTTTGAATATAGAGAAACTAAAGTGACTAGAAGAAATGATTACATAAAACAGCTCAACAGAAAATATCAAAAGACAGCTTGAGAAGACAAAGTCAAGTATTATAATGAAATGTGCAAAGACATGGAGTCAGAAAACCTAAAGGGAAGAACATGCTCAGCATTTCTCATGCTGAAAGAAATGAAGAAAAAATTCAAGCCTTGATTTGAAATATTGAAGGATTCTATGGGCAAAATATTGAATGATGCAGGAAACATCCCAAAATGGAAGAAATACAGTCACTATTCAAAAAGAATTGATGACTGTTCAATCACTTCAAGAACTACCATGATCAAGAACCAATGTATTGAAGGAAAAAATCCAACCGACACCAGCGGCACTGACAAATAAACAAGGCTCCAGAAATGGACAGAATACCAATTAAAATGGTTCAACAAGCTGATGAAGTGCTGGAAGAAATCATTTGTCTATGCCAAAAAATTTGGAAGACAGTTACCTAGCCAACAGATTGGAAGAGATCCATATCTGTACCCATTCCAAAGCAAGGTGACCACTGGAATACTGAATCATCTAACAATATCATTAATATCACATGCAAGTAAAATTTTGCTGAGGATAATTCAAAAACAGTTGCAGCAGTACATCAACAGGGAGTTTGAGAGACATTAAAGCCGGATGCAGAAGGGGTCCTGGAACTAGGAATTTCATTGCTGACGTAAAAATGAATCTTGGCTGAAGGCAGAGAGTATCAGAAACTGTTTACTTATGCTTTATTGACGTGGATCATAACAACTATCAATAACATGGTGATGTATAGGAATTACAGAACACTGAACCTGTACATAGATGAAGAAGCAGTCATTAGAACAGAGAAAGGTGATACTGAATGGTTCATAATGAGGAAGAGTGTGCATCAGAGTTGAATCCTTTCACCATTACTTATTCAGTCTGGATGCAATAATCCAATCCAAATGTGAGCAAATGATCCAAGAAGCTGGATTATATGAAGAACATGGCACTAACATTGGAAAAAGACTCATTAACAACTTGTGATATGCAACTGACGTAACCTCCTTGCTTGGAGGTGAAGAGGACTTGAAATACTTACTAAAGAAGATCAGAGATTGTATAGATTGTTATCTTAATGTAAAGAAAACAAAAATCTTCACTACAGGGCCAGGACCAATAAACAACATCATGATAAGCAGAAGTCAAGAAATCACAGAATGTATTGAATTAGGCAAATCTGCTATACAAGAACTTTTTACAGTGTTCAAGAACAAATATGTCACTTTGAGAACTAAGGTGCCCCTGATCCAAGTCAGGCTGTTGGGCAACGAATAAGGAAGATTTTAAGAAGAATTGATGTATTTGAATGATGGTGTTGTATAAAAATAATGAAAGTACCATGGACTGCCAGAATAAACAAATCTGTCTTGAAAGAAGTACAGCCAGAATCTCTCTTAGAAGCTAGGATGGTGAGATTTCATCTTTTGCACTTTGGACATGTTGTCAAGAAGGATCAGGTCCCAGAGAAGAGCATCATGCTTGGAAAAGTGGCGAATCAAAGAAAAAGAGGAAGAACCCAAAGAGATGGACTGGCGAAGTAGGAGCAGCACTGGACAAAAAAATAACAACTGTGAGGATGGTACAGGACTAGGAAGTGTTTCATTCTGTTGTGCCTATGGTTGCTGTGAGTCAGAACCAACCCTAAGGCACCTAACAACAAAATAGAGACATATGGTGTACATAAGAGGACTCAGAAGGAAAGGGGCACACAAACAGCAACAAATATATTACCAAAATTTTGAATTCTAAAAGAAAGTAGGCTTCCCCTGAAAATGGCTGGTAATGCTGAGGCACAGAAATTTCAAGATAGCATATAAAACAAGCACAGACTAAGTCTTAGAAATCCAGACAGCAGCTGAAGTGCTAGAATTTGTTCAAAAGCAAGGGAGAAGAAAAGAAGGGTTTTGCACAAAAGCTGGGAGACCCTGCCTGCTAACTATCAAGATTGTTCACTTAGTGCAATCACTTTGGGATGAGGTTGGGTTACACATCAGACAAGGAACCCAGAAAAAGAGCCAATCTGGGGAAACTAACCCAATTGTTTTGAAATTCATGGAATTTGTAGGCAGCACAACTGGGAGAGGGTTAAGGGAAACTGTGGTGTTATGACAGAGTGCTAATGAATTTCACTGAGGCCCAAGATGGATGAGCACTAAGACCTTGAGGAATAAGAAGGGCAGCAGGGTGCGGAGAATAGTTCTGTCAGGGAGACACAGAAGGACATCAAGTGCAAGGCTGGATAAGGATAACCATGAGGAAAAGATATGGGTCTTCTATTTTTGCTACAAGGAAACCGAGCCCCACCTCTTATGCCAGCATCTGCGAACAGCTAACCCCTTCTTCTAAAAGATCAAGCATCCAGAACTCCTGAATCTGCTCTGAATAAAACCTAAGTCTAAGAGTGTCCACTAATGACTCTCTGGCAAAAACTCGCAGCCTACTAATGCTTGGCTGAGTCTCTCACAATGCTCTGGTTGAGGCTGAGGGGAGTGTCCCTGTGAGGTTCTTAGACCAGTGAGTCTTTGTGAAGGCAGGCCACACATCTGTTTCATGGAGCAGCTGGTAGGTGTAGGCCCTCACCTCTGAGTTGCAGCCAGGTGTCTGGCTCCTACACCTCAAGAACACCCAATCAAAAAATTTCCAATAAAAACAAGAATACAAAATTTAAATAAAAAAGAGCAAAGACAACAAAATGGTGTAAGTTCAACAAAAAATAGTAAATCACAAAACAGTACCAGTCAAAATCAAAACATAAATAAGAGAAATTTTTTCCTATAAAGGCCAGAATGATGCAAAGAATTGATAGTTTTCAGACTATGGTCCCAAATACGTTTAAAGAAAGCAAAAGTATGACAAAACCTTACTAGTGGAAAGAGTGCAGGAAACAAATGGAGGAATAAAGTGAGAGATTCAACATGGAAATAAAAATCACTAAAAACAAAATAACAACAACAAGAACTATTGGAAGTTAAGAATAAATAAAGTTAATTTGAAAAAGCAAGAGAAATAGTCAACAGTAAGGAAGATAGATTAAATGAACTAAAAGAATAAATAACTCAATTTATCAAGTCTGAGTAAAAACATAAAAAAAGAACAAAGAAAAAATAAAACCATCCAAAAGAAAATATGGGATTAAACAAAGAAATCTTACATTAGAATTACTAGAATCCCAGAGGAGCTCCATGACAACAATAAAAGCATAGAAGCAGTTTTCCTAGAAATAAGCTTTTTGGTATTCTGCCTGCCAACCTCAGGGACCCACCTTCTGGCAGTATATATCAAAATGTTCAATGTCCTTTTATTCAAAAAGTTTTCAATGTCCATTTTTTTTTTTTTTTTTAAGAAATAGATGATCAGGTCTTTCTTCCCAATCTGTTTGAGTCTAGAAACTTCACTGACATTTGTCCACCATGGGATACCCTGCTGATGTTTCAAATTTCAGTAGCATAGCTTCCAAAATCACAGTAACATGCAAGCCATCACTATGACAAACTGATAGACAAGTGGTGGTTTTACAGTTTTGGGGCTAAAAGACTGAATTGAGGATACCATCTGGAGGAGCCGACTCTTTTCTAGAGGAAAATCACCAGCTTCTTTAGTGTTCTTGGAATTCCACTGTTCCTTGCCAATCTCTGGGTATTTCCCCTTTTGTGCTTGCTTTTCTCTGTGTCTAACCTGCCCATTTTATAGCACAAAAGTCATTATGTTTAAGATACACCCCACAATGATAATGGCCTAGTTAGTACTATGAAGAGAATTCTATTCCCAAATGGCATTTAATCCACAGGTTTTTAGGAGTTAGGATTTCAACAATATTTTTGAGAACACAATTCAATCTACAACAGACCCTTCTTCCAGCTCTTAGTCTGGAAGCTCTGCTGAAACCAGTCCACCATGGCTGATGCTGCTGGGTATTTGAAATTCTTTTGGTACAGCTACCACATGGAGTATTACATAACCATAAAGAACACTGTCATCATTGCCCAGGAGACATAACATGGATGGCCCTGCAGGCATAATGCTGAATCGAATAAATCACACATAAAGGACACTGAATGATGCCTTTCATAAAAAGGTACGACTTAGTTAATACAGGAATACCAATGTTCATTATTGGTTGTCAAGAAGTGGGGGTGGGAAAACTATGCTTTATATAATAGAGACTAATCATTTTTGGTGACGGGAAAAGTGGCAGTGAATGTGGATGGACTGAGCATAGCACGACAAAGGTAAAATTGTATAAGTACATGTGAATGAGGAAAGGCAAACTGGTACGCGAATAGGTGCAGATATGGACACTGGTGTGAAGAGAAGTAGCCACAGATACCTGAACATACAACTATGTGGGTACAGGCACATATGTTCAATGAAGACCTAAATGTGTCCATCTACGACACCACTATGGGCCTCTTCTCACCAGGAACAAAACAGTTAAGATAACCAAAGGGAAGAAACTGAATACAATTAAAGATAACACTGACATATTGTGATTAATGTAACTAATGCTAGTGAATAACTTGTGTGGAAACTATCAAATGGAAACCTAACTTGCTGTGTAAACTGTGTCAACTGAACACCTGATAAAATAACACATAAAGATAATATTGGTACATTGTGAAACATGTACCTATAATGTCACTAAACAATTTGCCTAGAAATTGACAAATGGGAACCTAATTTGCTGTGTAAATCTTTACTAAAAACATAATTAATTTGAACATTAAAAAAAGTATACAAACCATAAAATAAAATAATATTCTTGGCCTACACTATATGATAAATGAGTGAACAAATAAATAACTGACAAAGAAAGCTCTTCCTTAGAGTAGAAACTCAAGTAATAAATACATAGAAATGATCATTTTAGATTCAGTGTTACTAGTTGTTTAACCTAGCAAGCTCACTGTTAACTGTTAAACCCAGCAGGCGCAGTTTCATGAAGAACAGGATACTTAAAAGTATCTCCATACAAAAAATTTCAAAGGGAAAAATGGTCAGTTTTGCTACAATGCTTGTTTTCAAAACACAAATTTGTTCTAAATAATTAAAATACTGCTAACAGTCTGTATACAGTGTGAATTTCACATGTGCTTTCATGCACAGAAACACCAGGTTTGCTTTAGGGGAATACAGAAATCGACACCCAGTTGAACTGAGTTCTAAGTTGTGGTGGTGGTGGTGTTAAGTAGCGTCCAGTTGGTTCCAACTCATAGTGACTCTGTATAGGGTTTAAGAGGGGTAGCTGGTGGGTTTGAACTACTGACCTTGCAGTTAGTAGTCCAATGCTTATTCTACAATGCCACACCAGGAAATGACTATTTTAGACTCTAAAATCTTATCAAAACAAGAAGTTATTTCAAAAATAGTATGAGTGGAGATATAAAAGAAATAATATTGACCACAGCCAATAAAACTTTAAGCTGGTACATGGGTTCATTAAGTTTTTAAAATCTGTTGTGTTAAGAGTCCTGGTATGGTGTTGTAGGATAAGCACTGAACAGTGAGCTGAAAGGTTCAAACCCATCAGACGCTCCTTGGAAACTATATACAGGGTTGCTTAGAGTTGGAACCAACTCAGTAACATTTAATAACAACTGTTTTAGGGTTAACTAAATAAAACTGAATTACACAATGAGAAAGTAATCTCCTTTTCAATATTTCTAATTATGCCAAGGAGAAGGCGGCAGTATAGTACCAGAATAACTCCTTGTTAAAGTTCTTTTTGGATGATGTGATGCTGTAGGATAAGAACTCAACCATAAGGTCTGTATGAACCATAAGGTTGGCAGTTCAATCTCACCAGCCACTCCTCAGAAACCCTCTACAGGGTCACTATGAGTCAGAACCGACTTGACAACACTTAACATCAATCTTCTTTTGTTTTCTAATTTGGTGCTGGTAATATATTTGCTGTTAGAATACTTTAGAAACAATTACAGTAGAAGGTTCTATACAATACATTTCAGGACACCAATAAAAGTCCTGCACACTCAATCCCCAGAAGCTTCTTAGATGGGGAACGAAGGATGGCACACCCTGTTTGGGAGACAGAAGTTCCTCCTTGGATCCCACCTAGACTCTGTCCTTATGCTGGTTCTGCTTTTGTATCCTTTATAATAAAACTGTCATGAGCTACGTGACTCTTTCTAGCAAATAACTTGAGGAAATAGAGCCAGATCAGAAGGGTCAGAAGCAAGGGAGTCCCAGGACTCGAAAACTTGCATCTGCCATCTGAAGTCTTGGACTGTCTGGACAGTCTGAAGGGCAACTTACTTTGACCTAGCTAAGGGGGTCAGGGTTAAAGCAAGAAGTGCTGCATGGGCAGCTGTGGCTAGGGGCAGCTGGAGCTAGACCTAGGAAGACAAATGCTCAAGTGGGGATGCGTTATGTCCTCATCCCCCCCCATCACATCAAAGAAGGAGGAGGGCAATATGGTAAGTCAGAGCAAGTAATGGTTCCTTCTAAACACTCTCGTACCATAGACACAGAGGGGTCAGGCCCCTCTACCTCAGTCACTATGCACAGATAAGGGGTCTGTTATGGGGCTTGCACTCCAGAGGCAGTGCTGGGCCCATTACCCCTTGAGTACCCCTTGAGTACAAGCCCTCTGAGAACAAGGGTTCTAATTGGCTGTCTCAGTCCTGTTGTCCCCTACCCTAAGTGCCTTATAGAGTCTGAGTAAGCTGGCATGACAGGGAGAGCTGAGTGGGGCCAGCTCCCTGCAAACAGTCCTGCCTTGCTTCCCCTAGCCCAGAGGAGGGAGACATGGTAATAAGCTGGCTGAGGCACCTCTGAACCCCCCAGGTTCTAGAGACAGAGACAGAGCCCAAGGCAGGCCCACAGCCAGGACCATAACACTGAAGGTAATAGAGCCCAGACCCTTGCTGCAGACAGCAATCTTGACAATCCCAACAAAGTCATGAGGGGAATTTACAACTTCAGACAATTCTCTTTGATCAGACTGTGGGACCCCAGTAAAGTTACTCATCCCACCCTAGCTGGGATACCCACCCCAAATCCACCAGGTGGGGTCCCTGAGTGGAAAGCTCTCCCAGGAAGAATTGAATGTAAGTTGATTCAAGTTTCTATTCTCATTTAGACTAGCTATATTGAAGGTCTGGATTCCTGGGGTACCGCTGTAGGATTGGCACTGGACTGCAAACCACAAGGTCAGCAGTTTAAACCTACCAGGTGCTCCTCAGAAACCCTATACAGGGTTGCTGTGAGTTGGAACTGACTCGGTGGCACTTAACAACATCTACATATTGTGACACCTGGGTTAGGCGCTGCCAGCTAACTGCAAGGTCAGCAGTTGAAACCCACAAGCTGTTCCAAGGAAAAGAGATGAGGATGTTTGCTCCAATAAAGATTTAATTTCAGAAACCTTACACAGAAGCGCTGTGAGTCAGAACTGATGCCATGGTGGTAGGTGGCTTGGGGCTAAAGGTTTAAAGCAAAACAAAATCCATACTTTAACCTTTATGGGCTTTTAAGGAAGTAGAAAGTATATACAAAAGGAAAAAGGAATCTTTTTAAGAATGTTAATAACAATAGTGGCTAACAAGCCACTTTACTGAATAAATCCTCACCAACTACCTTACAAAGTAGATAATATTACTCCCATTTTATAGATAAGAAAATGGAGGCACAAATCATTCATGCAATTTGCCCAAGTTAGTTGCTGTTACTGGGTGCCATTGAGTCAATTCAGTAGCAAAGCCAGATTCAAATCCTAAAACTTAGCAGCAGTTTGTCCTCTTAACTACTAAGCCATTCTGCATTTCAGGGGCTTAGGTTCTTAGTCAGCACTGTTTTCTGACCAGACGTAGGATTTTCCTTTTGAAAAAGAAGTTATGTTAATAAGCAACATCATACTGATTCCCCCACCAAATAAAACCTGAACTCATTTCAGATACATTTTCAAAAAGATTTCCACTGTGTTTCTTTCCCTTAAAAACACACAACAGAATTACTCTTCATATTAACGCCTAACAGTAATTAAAAAAACCTGTGACAAAGAAACTATGGATTATCTTTCCTCTCATAAAATAAATTCATTTCCTAACAGTGGTATAAACAGTGAAGAAATAATCAAACCTGAGTGATTTTATGTTAGGAGTTAACTGCTATGATTCTTTTGTATGACAATTTTCTCTAACTGTTCTAGCGATGTCAAAAATGTAGCAGTGAAAGGCAGGTACAAATGGGTTAAAGTACTGTTCATTCATACTTGCCTCTTTGAGGAAAACCTCCATATCTTCTTGGCTTTCAAACACAAAGGCTCTCAAATCATTAGATGGAATATGATTTTCAATATATTTGGCATTTTTATTATCTTTCATATTGATCTAAACAACAAAAAAAGTAGTTAATTTTCATGAAGTCCCAAAATCAATTATTAGAAAATGTTTATACCAAATTATATTTAATACTTGAGAAAATGACCAAAAAAAGGTACCATGTAAGTAAGGGTCAACATTTTAAAACAATTACAGTATTACTTTACCCAGAAATGTCAAAACACAGTTAAATGAAAGCCAAGACTTGAATAGCACCAGATGACACATCCCAGATGACAAACTAGCACAGTTCTACTCTGACACACATGAAGTTGCCATGAGTGAAAATCAACTCTATGGCAACTGGATGGAGTCCCTGGATAGTGTAAATGGTTAACATGCTCGACTGCAAACTGAAAGGCTGAAGGTTCATGTTCATCCAAAGGAGCCTCAGAAGAAAGGCCTGGTGATCTACTTCCAAGAACAAAAAATGGTGACAATGAAAACCCTCAGAAGCCGTGCAGTTCTATTCTGACACTTACGGAACTGCCATATGTCAGCACAGAGTAGTGGCAACTGTTACTTTTTGTTTAAAAAATACTAAGCTCCTTTATGGTTAATCCATTGAAACCATTTGAAGCAGTCTTAGATTGTCACACAGCAATATAAGTGTTTTATTTATCCCAAAACTTTTATAATTTTCTTCTAATCCTGAAGACTTTACACTACAAGTGTAAATAACCAGTAGGCATAAAGCATAAGGAACTGAATAAAATGAAACTAATGGGAGGGGGCTGCATGCTATGGTTTAATTTTAACTATAAGTGCCTTCAAGAGAAACCTTAGTTCTATACCTATCACCAGAACATAAACTTACTGGCTTACTTAAAAAACATTAACTGATTAGGCAATTCTGCATGCAAGGTTTAGTTAAGATATTAAGATAGATCAGAAAAAAAAAATAAAAAAATCAAGAGGCATACAATCTATTCATTATTGCAAATGGGTAAGGATGTAGAAAAACAGAACATGATACAGCTCCACAATAGAGGCTGATGTTGTTAAGTGCTGTTGAGTTGGGACTGATTCATAGCAATCTTTGTGGATGCAGAAAGTTTCATCTTTCTCCTTCAGAGTAGCTGGTGGGCTTGAGATGCCAACCTTGTAGTTAGTAGTCCAGTGCTTATCCTACAGAGCTACCACGCTCCCCTGTAATAGAGGCATACATGTATACAAAGTGCTACTTACAGAATTTTAGAGAAGTAAATTACCTCCAGCAGATAAAAATCAGCTTTCTTAAACAAAATAAAGGATTATGAAAAAGATGGTGTTTCTGTGCAACCTACATTGTTGCTGTTGTTAGATGCCACTGAGTTGGTACCGACTCATAGCGACACTATGCACAACAGCAAGAAACATTGCCATCCTGGGCCAACCTCACAACCGTTGTTAAGCACGAGCCCATCACTGCCACCACTGTACAAATTCATCTCATTGAGGGTCTTCCTTTTTCTTCAACCCTCCACTTTACCAAACATGATATCCTTCTGCAAGAACTGGTCCCTCCTGATAATATATCTGGCCATCCTGGCTTCCAAGAAGCACTCTGGCTATACTTACTTCCCACACAGATCTGTTGGTTCTTTTGACAGTCCATGATAATTTCAATCTTCTTTTCCAACATCATAATTCAAATGCATCAATTCTTCTATGGTCTTCCTCATTCACTGTCCAACTTTCACATGCATATAAGGCTTGGGTCAGGCTCATCTTAGTCTTCAAACTGACATCTTTGCTCTTCAACGCTTTAAAAAGGACTTGTGC
>NW_006408532.1:14978382-14987331 GCF_000296735.1 Chrysochloris asiatica | reverse complement strand
GGCACAAACCTTTCCTAATTTTAAACTATTTAGCGTTCCCTTATTTTGTTCCAACAACTGCCTGTTACTCTATGTACCGGTTCCTCATGAGCACAATTAAGTATGAATATTCATACTTTGCAATGTTGTCTATAACTTGTTATGATCCACACAATCGAAAGCCTTTGCGTAGTCAATAAGCACAGGTAAATGTCTTTCTAGCAGTCTCTGCTTTCAACCAAGATCCATCTGGTGTTAGCAATATCCCTTGTTCCGCGGCCTCTTCTGAATTCAGCTTGAACCTCTGGAAGTTCTCTGTCAATGAATAGTTGCAGCCATTTTTGTATTTCCTTTAGCAAAATTTTACTCACATGGGATATCAATGATATTGTCCAATGATTTCTGCATTCCATTGGGTCACCTTTGGAATGGGCCCAAATACAGCTTTTTTCTAACTACTTACATTATGAATCACATTAGTTAAGTGGTAGAGCCTGGAATCAGGCAGATGTAGGTCAAAATTGTGTGCATTACCTCAGTCACACTATTGAATCTCTGTGCTTTGATAACTTCATTTGCAAAATGGATATGATAAATATATACCCTAAAGTATAAATGTAGATTTAAAGAAATGTTAGCTACAGAAACAGTCAAAACCTACATTAACGTTTAATGTCTATTGTCTCACAATTTTTTTTTTTTTTTGGGGCGGGGGAAGGTGTTGCAAATTACTTTAATGAAAAGAATGGAATGAATGAAAGTCAATGTTTGTGCAACTTACTATAAAAAGGTTAAAAGTAACTCTAACAAAACTATGGAAAGCCACCTTTATAAACTACTATGGCTGAGCCACCCCAGGATAGCTCACACTATCACTGTCTCCCAATGTGTATTATCAGTGATAATCTGCTGGGTCAGGTTCCAGGGGCCCCATCTTGTATAAAATGGTTATATGGCTATTTGATTTCACCTGCTCATTCAGATGATGCGTCTCAAGGAAGTCACACATGGGGGTATTTTCATCAGTGGCCATTTGGCATTTCCAGTAGGCACTGATTCACACTTTTTTCCAAACGCAATGCACTTTCACTGCATTCAGTCTTCTCTCCAAGTTGTTACAATATAGGTTCTTAAAAGCATGAAGGAAGATGTAGCTGCTCTGTTGGTTCTGCAGCTTCATCAGTTTCTTAGCATGTACTCTTCTCCTGACACTGGTGAAGAAAATCCTTGGCAAATTCTTCAAAGCCACATTTTCATAGTGAAAGCAGTAAGACAGACAGGTAGACATGGGAGGCATAGCACTCCAAGATAATCTGGGGGCTGATGGTAGTCTCATTTCATAAAATTTAAAAGATGAGATATTCCCCTGTGTCCTAGTCTGTAACTGGTTTTATAATTCATGTTGTTGTTACGTTGTCCTTTAATATGCATACTGACATTTCCAATGTCTGTGTAGTGTTCCACTGTAGGATAGAGAATAATTTAAGTACCTTTGAAAATGTTGTTCTTTGCCCCACAATTCTGCTATTATAATCATTACTATGTGGAGGCTGGGAACCCTGGTATGGCTTTGTAGGATAGCAGTGGACTGCTAACCACAATGTCAGCAGTTCAAAACATTATACAGGGGGCACAATGAGTCAGAGTTGACTCTGCAGCACACAACAACAACAATGTAAAGTCTATCTGTAAATAAATCTTAGTACACGTTTTCTAGTCTAGATGTGAATTACTAGAAATCATTCATGTAAGTAGACTACTAATTGTCAAGTTATAAAACCATGATTTTAAGTTTACAATATTGCTTATGGATATATAGCATTTCAATAAGACACTGAAGAATTAGTGTGTATATGGATGTGGCAGGCTGGAGACTGTTTGAAAGGTAAGGCCAGAAAAGAAAAAACAGCAGAATGTTAGTTTACCTCAAATATTTAAATGAGATTTAAAATGTAAATATATTAAGATGGTGGTATAAAAAGATTCATGCTTCCATCTCCCAAAAAGATCAAGAAACGAGCAGAAACTGTTACAACAAACTTTGGGTATTAATTTTCTTAATCTATGTGAGATGTAATAAATACTAAAAATCATATAAAATTACTTTCATAAAAGCATGACAAAAACATATGATGTATAAAATAGTGTTTTTCATGAATGCTACAAGAAGTGTTTTATTTTAAACAAGCATATGGGGGGGGGGTCATCAAAATATTCATGAAAAATACCATTATCTTTTAATTCCATTCTTCCACAAAGTTTTTAAATTCTCTGTTGTTGTTGTTGTTAGGTACCACTGAGTTGGCACCGACTCATAGCAACTCTATACACAACAGAACGAAACACTGCCCAGTCCTGTGCCAACCTCACAATGTTGCTATGCTTGAGTCCATTGATGCTGCCACTTTGCAAATCCATCTCGCTGGGGGGGAAGGTCTTCCTCTCTTTCTCTGACCCTCCCTCCACCTTACTAAACATGATCAGCTTACCAAACACCACCTTGAATTCTCTAAGAAAAAACAATCCTAAATCACTTTTGAAAAAAATTTAACTTTGCATTATACTTGTATTATCTGCAGCTAATTTACTAATAAGTAAAGTATTTTTCATCCTTTTAAGTGGCCAAATTTACTATTTGATGTATTTTAGATGAAAATCTCTCTAGTAAACTCAGGGTTACATTCAATGATGTACTAACAAATTGTTGGTGGTGGTCTGCCATTGAGTTAATTATGACTCACAGTGACCCTGTAGTTTCCAAAGCTATAAACCTTTACGGAGCAGAAAGTCTCATCTTTCTCCAGCAGAGTATCTGGGAGATTCGAACAGCTGACCTTGCAATTTGCAGCCCAATGCATAAGCCCCTATCCTACTGGGGCTCCTTAATGATGAACAGTTATAAAATGTTTATGATGTCAGTACTGTTGGCTTCATTCTCAAAATCTCC
Source organism: Chrysochloris asiatica (assembly GCF_000296735.1). NCBI lineage: Eukaryota > Metazoa > Chordata > Mammalia > Afrosoricida > Chrysochloridae > Chrysochloris > Chrysochloris asiatica. The sequence goes on along the minus strand of NW_006408532.1, from coordinate 14,984,405 downwards.
AGAATGCCCTATTTTTGGAACAGTCTTGTCTATCCTGTCAGGTGTTCCTTGTCAGCATATTTATTTATAGTAGTTTTCTACCCCTTTGGCAGATTTTAATCTCTGGTCTGTTATATTCTAAGAATAGTAACTGCCAGAAGGAACCAGATAACAATACTAATTTATACATGATTTTTGGTCATTGAATTGCTAGTTTTATCTTTAAAAAAAAAAAAAAATACAGATTTTATGATAGTCATTATTTCACTCATCAAGTTGTTGTTAAGTGCTGTCAGTACCGACCCAAAGCAACCTTGTATAGGGTTTCTGAGGAGTTGCTGGTGGGTTTGAACAGCCAACTTTGCAGTTAGCAGTCTAGTGCTTATCTTACAACACCACAACAAAACTCCTTACCCATCATGTTGTAGCTGTTGTTAAGTGCCATCAAGTGGGTTCCAACTCAGTGACCCTGTATAGGGTTTCCAAGGAGCAGCTAGTGAGTTTGACCTGCCGGTCTTGAGGTTCAAACTAACCTTGCAGTCCAGTGTTTATCCTATAGCACCACACCAGGACTCCTCAGGGTCTTTAAAAAAGTGCATGTATGGTTTTAACAGTATGCCAGAAACCACAAGTGTGATAAGGCAAAAAAACAGGGAGTTAATAGCCTGTTGAAACCAAATCTATTGCCCCTGAGTTGATTTCAAATCATAATAACCATACAGCAACCATAGAGGACAGAACGCAACGGTTCTCTAGGGTTTCCCAGGCTGTGAGCTTTACAGAAGCAGACTGCTACAGCTTTCTCCCTGAGTGGTTAGCAGGTTTCAATGCCCTCCTTTCAATTAGCAACACCCAGTGATTAGAGCAAAAATCTCTAATAAACATGTAGATAACAGATACGACCCAGATGGACAAGTTTCTTACCGTGAGCATTATAGGCTCACAAACTCTTCGCTTAAATTTATCTCTGTTACTTCTTAGCCATAAAACAGCATCATATGTGTCACGATATCTCTGTCTCAGTTTATCTTCTTTTTGATTCATGAGATTTTCAAAACGTGTAATATGATCATGAACACCTAAAATTGGAAAAGAAAACAAAGCACTATTTCTTTCAAAAGTAAGTGAATTAATCTATTAATAATACAAGTAACATTCTAGATCTGAAGTTTACAAAGACCACTCAACAAATACTCAGCATAATGAAAAAGATCTATTTTGAACAAATCATTATAAAATTTCCAAATACCTAAGGCATAAGAAGATCCTGGAACTACTGACAAGAAAAAACAAGTTGCCTATAAAAGATTGAAAAAGTACTGGACTTCCTATCAGTGGTAGGTCTTCAAATTTCTGATAGAAAAATCATTTTCAACCTAGATTTATATATATAGCAAAATTATGACTAAAAAGATCATGAAATAAAGATAGTTCCAGGGATACAAAGACTCTGAAATAAATTCCCAAGTATCTTTTCATAGCAGGGTACCTGATGATGTATCTAATAAGACAGGGAAGAATATAGCATAAAAGGAAGATATGGGATGTAAGAATAGGTTTATCTAACATAGGATGAACATGGAGAAATAGCTCAAGTAACAGCCATGAAGGAAGCCTACACAACAACCAGATTGGATGGAAGGTTCCAGAACGCAAAAGAACGCTTGATTAGGTAATTGCATTTTTTAATTTAAGCAAATGATAAAGAAAGTGGTGTCAAAAATAAAAACAATTCAATAGAGACCTGCTGTGGCACCATGGGCTAAGCGCTGGACTGCAAAAAAAAAAAAGAAAAAGTTCAAGCTCACCAGCTACTCCTCAGAAACCCTATACAGGGTCCGCTATAAGTCGGAACCAACTTGACAGCACTTAACAACAACAATGAAGCAAAGTATATGATTTATTGAATATAAAACAAATCCATATCAGTGTTAATGATTAATAATAACTGTGGCACTGTAGGATAAGCACTTAATCCTCAAGGTTGGCAGTTCAAATTCACCAGCTGCTCCTCCAAAATCCTATACAGAGTTGCTATGGGTCGGAAACAACTCAACAACACTTAACAACATTACTAACATAATTATCCCATTTAATTTATTAAAATATAGAGAGGAGAGGTGTTATAAGACAAAACTGACATCTAGTGTAGCTAACTATCAAAACACATTGTTTACAATGGACAAATCAAACAACAGTGAAATATAGTATTGGAAAAAAAAAAATACAAAAATAGTTAGAAGTGGTTACTCTTAAAAGCAAATCTGGAGGTAGGAAATGGGTTATCCTTCTATTCTACTTTCTTTTCTTTTTTAAAAACAATATATTCATGTAGTACAGACGTTGATAAACCCAAAAAGGAGTTGCTAGGTGGGTTTGAACCACTGACCTGTCAGTTACCAACCAAGAGCTTTATCATTGTGCCACTGCTAGATGTTCTATTACAGATCTTAGTCCTATATATGAGTGGGTTTCAAAAACTTTTTGGAAAAAAATCATTATCTTTTCATTCCATTGTTCCACGAATTTTTTGAAGCCTTCTCATATTTAGTTGTCAGAACACAGTATAAAATCTTTTCTATCTGAATAATGTTATAGACCTATCCATCTGGTCTATAGGAAAGGAAAGCAAAGGTAAAACTGGACAGATTTTGAAGAGGAAAACTGATGGGAGACTACGACAGCTAAAAAAAAAAAAAAAGAGTTTCAATTTCATCAGTGAGTGACCATGTAAAGAAAATAAAGTGAAGCATTTTAAGAGAATTGAATCTGTTATAGTAATCTGATAAAAGATAGGCAGTAGTAAATCACAGTGTACAATGTTGTTGGAAAGGTAATTAACGACTTGGTTGGAAGAATTAAACGGAGCGTCCTCAACAAAAAGTTGAACATTTTAAAGAAATGATATTGAAGGAAGAACACACAAATATCTCATCTTATAAAGATCTCTACATTCTAAGTTTAATGAAACTTACTCTGTTTCTCCTTCTCTAGAGTCTCTCTCTCTCTTCGTTTATCAATTATCTCGCCTTCACATGATGCCTTTTCATCTTGAACTCGCCTCAGATCATTTGTAATGGCATCAATCTGGGGCTGAAGGTTTTCACAGTTTTCTGTGGTCTTTAGTTCATTCTGCAAATCCTCTATCAATTTGCGGGTATTACTTATTCTTCTCTGCCGGTCACGCTCTTCATTTTGTTTCACATTTAAAGTCTGCTTAACATCCTCAATCTAATAAAAATAAAAGCCAGTTAATACTTGAGATTACTAATTTATGGAACTTTCCAATAGTAAGTTATTAAAATATATGTACAAAGGGTATTTAAATATACAAACAATAACCTTGAAATATGGCTATTTTTCTCAGTAAAGGCATCCAGTTAAAACCAGAATACCAACCCTACCAAAATGTCTGAACTTTATTTGTTTACTAACTGACAAAATTTCCAATCATATTGACATTCAAATGTAGGAAAAGGAAATCAACTTCCTAAAAGGTTTACTTAATTCAGCTAGAAGAAAAATACTAATTAACTTTCAATTAAGGGAAAATAACAACAGAGTAAGAAAATTATCAATGACTACAGAATATGAGGGTGAGTCAAAAATTATCGGCACTCCAGTTATGTTAAGACTCCCATCCATGTCCATGGTTGATGAAAGCATTGAGTGTGCAATGTGAAATGATTCTGTGAAATAGAAGAGTGACAGGGGATGATATGGCAAATGATATTCAAATCAGCTATGGCTCTGCCTATGAAATAAGTCACGACAGACTTGGGTTTTGAAAAGTTTGTGAAAGATGGGTACCGAAAAAACTCTTGGAAGAGCATACATAGGAACGTTTGGACATCAGCAAACAAAATTTGGACCGATATTCAAAGAAAGTAAAAAAAAAAAAAATCATTACTGATGAGACATGGAGTCATCATTACAAGCCTGAGAGTAAAATGGCAGAGTAATGAATGGAGACGGATACGTTTGGCAAGGTGGAGTGTCACAGAAAAAGAAGAAGACCCCCAGCAAGATGGATTGGCAAAGCAGCAGCATCAATGGACTCAAGTGTGGAAACAATTGTGAGGTTGGCCCAGGACTGGGCAGTGTTTCGTTCTGTGGTACATAGGGTCTCTATGAGTCAGTACTGACTCGATGGCACCTAACAACAACAACAATGGAATGGAAACATTCTCAATTGCCAGGAAAAAGTTCAAAAGTCAATCATCAGCTGGAAAATTGATGCTTACAGATTTCTGGGATCCTCAAGGACCAATATTGCAACACTATCAGGAAAAAGGCTGAAACCAACAGCAGTGCTCCTTACAGTGAGATGCTCACTGAAGAGCTGTAGCCTACACTTCTGATTGAATGCAGAGGGCTGTTATTCAAGGGCGCTTTGATCTTGCGTGACAATACACATTCCTACACCTCTGTCTACACTGTTGACACTCTGCAAAAACCTAAAGCATCCTCCCTATAGTCCTGATCTTGCTCCATTAGTCTTTCATTTGTTTGGTCCACTGAAAGCAGACCTTCACGTCTGCTGAAGAAGCAAAAACAGCGGTGCATTCATGACTTCATTTCAGCCTAAAATATTTTTCAATCAAGAACATGAAAGCTTGTTGATAGATGGACAAAGTGTACTGAAAAGCAAGGAGATTATGTTGGAAAATGATGTATTTGTCTTTTCTAAAAGTTGACTAAAATAAATTCTATAGTCAGAGTATGGTAATTTTTGACTCCCCACCTTAGAAAAGAGAACAGGAGGAATAAAATAAAAAACATAGTAAGTAAAAAAAAGTTAACAGTGAATGTAAACTGGTTAAATTTATTGACAAGACTCTCACTGAAATAAAAATAATTCAAAACAAAATCCAGTATGTATTATCTGTGATAAAGGAATACACAAATGATATAAAAAGAAAAAAAATGGACTAAAATATTAAAAAACTACTTCAGTAATATGCACATGGAATTTCCGTAAGTCAAGATTTGACAGCAACTGATTAGTTCGGTAATACTTAACTTAGTAAAAGATTCAAAATTTAGGAAAACTATATAACTATAGAGTAAAACAACAATCTACACTCACAAAAGGAGACATACATACTTTATAAAACAAATCATGTAAGGGAAAAAGGAAGTAGAGCATTTAAAAACACTAAACAAAGTTTTAGTGGGTTAATGCGCCAAATTGCAAAGCCATTTGAACTGTAAGGTCAGCGATTCAAGCTCACCAGTAGCTCCTCAGAAACCCTGTATAGGGTCGCTATCCGTCAGATCCGACTCAACAGCACTTAACAACAACAACAAAGAAATTTAAAAAAAGGTCACATCTATTGATCACTGCTGTTGTTAAATGCAATTAAGTCAGTTTTCAGGCTTAAATCTTGGCATTAACAGAAAGCCTCATCATTTTCCCGCAGAGTAGCTGGCAGGTTGAACTGTAGTGGTTCTCAGTCCAGTGTTTATCATATGGAGCCACCACACAATATATTTAGAGTACGACATAAAAAAACAAAAAATTCCACATCCTTAAGAATTAAAACAATTATCTCTCTCAAATAACTTAAAAGTGAAAAAAAAAAACCCCACATTAAAGTGAGAAATATAAAATCTTAATCTGAAAAACTAAAAATGCACTACATATCAACACATGTGAGATAGAGTCAAATGATAACAAAAAATTACAGCATTAAATGCTGTTGTGGATTGAACTGTACCTTCAAAAATAAGTGCTGGATAAGTGGAATGTGGGACCCTATCCAGAGAAGCAGCAGCACCAGAGATGGAGGCAGAGATGAGGACATAGAAAAATACAGCAGCTGAGAACTCTGGACTCATGGAAACAGAAAGACTGTGTGCTGGTGGCTAGGAGGCAGGCTTGCAAAATGTACCCTTTAGTTGTTTAAATAATTATATATTCCTGAGTGTTTTTGTGTACATTGCCCCAAAAAACCCCACAAAAAACAAAAAACCACCCAGAGAGAATAGAAGCAAATATTGCTGAATGATGATGCATGGAGGAGACTGCAATCATTGCAATG
>NW_006408532.1:14963665-14975422 GCF_000296735.1 Chrysochloris asiatica | reverse complement strand
TTGAAGGATCCTATGGGCAAAATATTGAACAATGGAGAAGCCATCAAAATACGATAAAAGAAAACACAAGAGTCACTGAACTAAAAAAAAAAAAAAAAAAAAAAAGGTCAACGTTCAACCATTTCAAAAGGAAATATATGATCAAGAACCTACAGTACTGAAAGAAGTGCATGCTGCACTGAAGGTACTGGTGGAAAGCGAGGCTCCAAGAATTGATGGAATACCAATTGAGATGTTTTAACAAATGGACACAAGGCTGGGAATGCTCACTCATCTATGCCAAGAAATTTGGAAGTCGGCTGATTCGAAGAGATTCAAACTTGTGCCCATTCCTAAGAAGGTGATTCAACAGAACATGAAATCACTGACCAATAATAACATCACATACAGTAAAATAATTCTGAAGCTATTTCTTAGTTACAGCAGTTCATCAACAAAGAACTAGAAATTCATAAAGAATACCAGAAAGATGTTCACTTGTGTTTTATTGACAATACAAAAGCATTCAATTGTGGGTCATAACAAATCATGTAAAATATAGTGAAAAATGTGAATTCTAGAACACTTCATTGTGCTCATGTGGAACCTATTCATACAAGGGGCTTCAAAAAATTTGTGAAAAATAAGAATGAAAAGATAATGGAATTTTTATAAAGATTTTTTTTGAAGCTCCCTTGTAGACTAAGAGGCAGCTGTTCAAACACAACAAGGGGACACTGCCTGGTTTAAAAGTAGGAAAGGTGTGCATCCAGAATTGTGTCCTTTCACTATACTTACTCAAGCTGTATGATGAGCAAATAATTTGAGAAGCTACACTATGAAGAAGAATGCAGGCAGCATCATAAGGTTCGCTAACGACCTGTGATGTGTAGGTAACACAGCCTTGCTTGCTGAAGAGGACTTAAAGCAGTTACCAGTGAATATCACAGACTGCAATATTCAGTGTAGATTACACCTCAATATAAAGAAAACAAAAATCCTCACAAATGGACAAGTAAGCAGTACCATGACAAATGGAGAAAATACTGAAGTTGTTAAGGGGTCCACAAATCAATGCCCATGGAAGTAACAGCCAAAAATTCAAACAAGGTACTGCATTGGTCAAATTTGCTGTAAAAGACCTCTTTCAAGTGTTAAAAACTAGGGATGATACTTGGGGAGCAAAGTATACCTGACCCAAGCCATGGTATTTTCAATCATATGCTTAAACAAAGTTGCACAATCAATTAGGAAGACTGAAGAACAGAGGCCTGAGAATCATAGTGCTGGCAAAGGATACTGAATATACCATGGGTTTCGAGCAGAATGAACAAATCTGTCTTGGAAGGATGGTAGGACCCTGTATCAAGAAGAACCAGTTTCTAGAGAAGAAAGTAGAGTATCAGTGAAAAAGAGGAAGACCCACAATGAAATGAACTGACATAGTAGCTGTGCAACAAGTGGGTTCAAACACAGCCACAATTGTGAGGATGGTTCATGACAGGGCAGTATTTCATTCTATTCTACACAGAACTGCTCTAAGTTATAACACACACGATGGCACGTAACAATCATGAGGCAGTTAACTCAAAATTCATTCTCTACATGGAAAAAAACCACCAAATGAATTGAGATGTTAAGGATATTAACAATAGAACTCACTTTCTTCTGTAATCACTGTAAAATAAATTTGCCATTAAGCTCTATCCATACACAAAGGCACTGTTGGATAAGCATTGGACTGAAAGGCTGGTTTGACTCTAAGGTCAGCAATTAAAACTCACCAGCTGCTCCTTGGAAACCCTACAAAGGGTTGCTATGAGTCAGAACCAACTCAACGGCACTTAACAACAACATACACAAAGAATTAGTAACCAGCGTTTAATAGTCCTACTGGTGTGGTGCTTTAGGATGAGCAATGGACAGCAAGGTCAGTTTGAACTGCAAGGTCAGCAGTTCAAACTCACCAGCTGCTCCTAAGAAACCCTATACAGGGTTGTTATGAATAAAAACGGACTCAACAGTACTTAACAACAATTGTTAACCCTAAGCAGATAACCAAAGACAAGGAAAGACTCCAAGAAGAAAGTAAGAAATAGAAACAAGGGGGGGAAAGGCTAGCAAAGAAAAAAAGGTTAAAAAACAAAAAACTTTATATTTGTATTCTCAGAAAAATCTTAAAAGCATATGCAAAATCTTTATAAAAAATAAAACCGGAACACAGCAATTAGAAAAAAACCATAGAATAAAAAAAAAAAAAAATGCTTTCAAAAGGTACAAATAGGACTTTAAAAATGGAAGTTTAAAGCTATAACAGAGAAAATACTGAAGAAAGAACAAAAACATGCTCCATTCCTGACATCTCCATGACTTTCTCTGAACAGATACTTTCCCAGAAGTTCATCCTTTTGAAAGCAGATAAAAGGTTCCCTTATAAGTTTTAAGCTATGCTGTTGTTAAGTGCCATCTAATCGGTTCGGACCCAGTCACCCGATATAGGGTTTCTGAGGAGTGACTAGGTGAGCTTGAACCACCAACTTTGTGGTTCAAAGAGACTTTGCAATCCAGCACATTAACTCAGTGCCATACCAGCTAGGCTTTGTTGTTGCTGTTGTTAAGTTCTGAGTCGGTTCCAATCCATAGTGACCCTGTAAAGGGTTTCCAAGAAGCAGCTGGTGAGCTTGAACCGCCAACTTTACAATTCAAAGCAACTTTGCAGTCCAGCACCACATTGAAATTTTAGTAAAACAATAAATTATCAAAAATAATCTATCTTCATTTCTAGACATTTATAGCTGTAAATGAAGACTGTATCAGAACAGATTAAAACTCAGCAATAATGATGTAAACAAGATGAAAAGGTCTATAGTTCAGACTTTGTCTCAGTATTTCCAATCATGCACTAAAGTACATATGCAATTTCTACAGAAACGTCATCAGTGATTTCTTAGAATGAAAGGTCTACTTCCAAGTTAAAAAACAAACAAAACCAGAATAAATTTCTTAGAATTTAATCTCTGCTATTAAAGTAACTAGGAGTCCTGGTATGGAACTGTAGTATAAGCAATGGACTGTTAACTGCAAGGTAAGTGAGTCAAACCTACCATCTCCTCCTTGAAAACTCTATACAGGGTCACTATGAGTTTGTGCAGACTCAGCAGTATTTAACAACATTAAGATACCTAAATGCAATTTTAAAATTACCCTGTTTTTAAAAAAGCTACAGCCAGCCAGGTACAAAGACCATAATGTTTATCTTATGAGAGGTTTCAAGAAGAATTTTCCAGTTGTCCTCTATGCATAGGTTCCCTCATATATCAAGATAAGAAACAGAAAGTGAGGGGGGTCTTGCACAATTCCCACATGAAAATCTGTTCCACAAATCCAACCTGAAAACAAAAGTTAGGACACATTACATAATCAAAATTTCAATATAAAAATCTTACACATTTATCGTTCCTCTCTAAAATATCTTGCTTTTGTTTGCATTTTTGAGATGTCTCCTTAATATCCATTGCCTGTAAGATTGAACCAGAAGGGAAAAAAGTTAAATACTTAAAGCAGGCCAATTATGTAGCACTGTTTATTTAAACATTAAAATTGTATGCTCAAATTCACAAATGCTTTGCCATCATTTCTTTCAAACCAAGTTAACAATTATCAGAAAAATAAGTTATTTACAAATCTATAAAAACCTATTCTTTCTAGTTTTAAAAATAGCTGCAGTAATATGCATTTTCTTATTTCTTCACATTTACTTTCACATTTTATTTAATCTGATCCTCAAAACCATTCCAAAAACAGTTGGGATAGCTGTATTTCTACCTTTCTATATATGAAGAAAATAAGTCTGAGAGAGGCCTATACACATAGCTAAAACCCAGAGTACTAATACTCAAAATCAGGTCTTATTTTAAATCTAGAGTTTTTCTACTATACAAAGTATGCAAACACTGTAATAACATTACCACACAAAGTCCAAACTGCTTATTATTAACTAAAAAAATATGTAGCCCAAATGATTAGCAAACAGGCCTATACAGAAAAGGGTTATTGCAGGACTAAGGCTGCTACTCCTTTTCTACGGTTATTGTCTGGGAACTTGGCTTGTGGGTGTGTTCCCACCATCCCTAAATGATGACTGTGGCTCACTGTACCTAAACGTTTTGTATAAACAACATGTCTTATGCTGAACATTTGCTTTCTTTCTCGAAGTCTGAGTTTCTAATGAACTTCCCTGACAAACTGTTCACATGTGTTGTTGTGAGATGATAAGAGAAAGACGAAGAGAGAGGACCCGAGAGAAACTTGTCTGATTTCCTCCAAATTCGCTCCAGGTGCCCTTTTCTTTTACTGATTTTACTTTGTATCTGTTTGCTGTTATAAACCTCAAGTATGAGTGCAAGCAATATACAAGTCCCATGAGTCTTCCTAGAAAATCCCCTCAAAAACTGGGAGGGAGTGGTCTTGAGGACCCCAAACACCAAGGGCAAACAAGAGTAGGAGAGAGAAGCAGGAGTTCCCATTGTGGAGGCAAATGTGGAGGCAAATTTTTACTGCTTATAATATAAACACTCTGCTAGTTATATGCATATGCAAAATTACACATTAATCATGGAGGATAAAGATTACTACCCTCACCTTACTAATGAGGAGAGTGATGCTCAGTGAGAGCAAGTAATTTGCTGATGGTTAGTAAATGGCAGAAAGGGGATCTAGAATATAGATCTGTGAATCCAAAAGCTATGACCTTCCCAGTAGTATATCACTTTCCTGGAATCTTAAAAAAGATGACATATTGAAAAGGTTTCCCGTTGGAATACAAAGACTAGGAACAAGAAGAGTACAAATACTAAACAAAACGAATAGTTTTGTTCCTTGTTGCACAGCTATGATGACCAATACCATTTGCAATATAGATGGATATAATGCAGCACTTTAAGACTACCTGTTCAGAGAAACACTTACGAAATATCTTAGGCTATGTATATTTTCACATAAACAGATTAGGCTCATGGACATCTGACAATGCTTTAATAGCCAGAACCAGAGTCAAAAGTACCAACTTCCTCTGATCTATTCCATATATCCTAATCTATTGCAGGATATGGCTTTTCTCACTCAGAAAGCTTTGTACATTAACCATACTGATGTAATATCTGATGCTATCAAGCTCAAGAAATGTTTTTATTTTTTTATTCTACAGTCTGCTTAAACAAACACACAATCGTATCTCTAGATAAAACAGCTCCAGATAACAGTTAAAAAAAAAAAAAAGCCAAACACCCAACTAAAAAATCTGTATTAATCAAAACCTGAGTACCGAATGGTCTTTTTACGATGGAGAAACTTAAAAACAGTAGAAGAAAATGCAGTAGCATGTTCACACTACTACATCAAACAGAAATTTTAAATTTTAAATAAGTATAATAATAATGATAACACTGCAAAGTTTAGTTGTTTCTCTCCTATAGTCAGGTAAATCTGGATGTAAAATACTGTATATCAAAAAAAACACTATCCACTAAATGACCTTTAAATACCGGAAATTCTGCTTTCCACTATTATTCCTCGCTAACAGAAGTACCAAATGAAATTCTCCTTTTATAATCAATGAAAGTCACCTTCAAATAGTGACCAAGATCACAGGTATAGAAACAGTTGCCTGGTTTCCTAAAACTAATCTTCACAAAGAAAGAAACCCATAAGTGTCATTAACAAAGTGTTGTACTTGTTTGAGTTAGTTGACCAATTTCTTTAAGAGGTTCTCGACTAAAGGTCAAGGATTTGACTATAGTGTGTCTGTGAATCTCCAAAGCCTCAAAATTTGGCTCTGTCTTTATGTGTTATATTGTAAGCAGGGACCATAGTTTAAATCATTCTGAAAATAATCTCTGACTTTATCTTCCCTAAAGGTTAAAAGCATGACCATAAAAATTTTAGTTATAATTTCAAATACAGAGAACATTCCATTATGCTATTTTAAGAAATATCGGATTTTTTTTTAATATAATCTTCCTCCAAAGGGTGTGTAGTTATAAAACTGATGTAATGAAGTCACAAAAGGAGCCCAACTTTTCTAGAATACCATTGTGAATCTTCTTGAAATTAAAACAATTGCAGCACATTTTTGTCTTTTGATATCCTGGAATACTAAGCAGTAACGCTCCAGCCATACTGATTAGGACCCTGAAACTCCTATGTTGGTATAATTCCTGATTAAAGAAACTTAAAACGACCAAAGCTATGAACAAAAACTGTACTATATTTTGAGGCATCTATAAAATACTCTTTGTATTTGCTAAGATAAAATACAGCAGTCTAAAACTGGGTAGAAGTACCTTCTCTCTGATTTGGGCTTCAAAAACATGACGCTGTCTGTCAATTTCATCAATTCGATGTTTTATAGGATTCTGCCCTTCTTTAAGTTTTCTGACTTCTTCCTTCACTTGGTCACGAGCTTGCTTTACTTCTTCATATTCTTGACGAACATTTTCATATTCCTTATAGATAATTCAAGAAATAGAACTTAATATGTATTATTAGCCTAAATTAACAATATACTAAAACCACAGTGTAGTCACAAACAAAATAAAAGAGTGTTCATCTCCCACTAACAGGTTTACTAATAAAAACTGTGCCCTATGAGTCAGTCTCAGAAACAGGAAAATACCAATGTAATGATTTAGTGAAAGTTTTAAACTGAGCATTTAACTCTGTTACGCCATACTCTTCTAACTTCTATCCTCTTCCTTTACTGAAGACTTTAAAAATGAGATTTTCCTCTAATCTCTCAATTTAAAAAAAGGTGTACAGAAATGCATAAAGAAGCAAAACAAAACAATAAAAAACCCTCAGCTATGAAAACAAAAAGTACACACACATACACACACAAAATACAAGGAAAAAAGGAGACTGAGTCAAAAAGAAAGCATGTAGAAATGAGTAAAGATTAAAAACAATTTTAGCAAGAAAATGGAAAATAATACACTTCAAAAGAAGACAAAATAAAAAGAATAAGCAATGGTTGACATAAGAAAGAAGGAAAGGGACTTCTGGAAAGATGGCAGACTAGGCAGACACACTACACAGAGACTCTACAACAAAGGTAAGAGAGACAAAACAAAACAGATGAAGATGACAATGCTGGCACCCTGAACTTCAAGATAAGGTTAGAGAGGAGGGAGTGCTTGCTGGGAGAAGAGGCCGAGTAGGGACGGCAAGAGAGGGAGACTGACTTATGATGGCTGGTCAGATGCAGCTCGATTCTTGCAGGTAAGGAAAGGTGTGATTTCTTCTTATGCCCTACTCTCTAGAGGTGTGGTCAGCTCCCACCCTCATCTATTCCCAGCATACACCCTGCTCTCCAGGAGCTCAGAGTCACATAGTTAGGAGCCACACCAGTGTGAGTTGGGATGTGGCTGCACCACTCTGGTGTGCCACTTTGGTGCCTGCATTCAGGTGGGCTCAACTCCAGACCTACAAAACCCACAGAGCCACCAGACCAGTACTGAACCAGTCACCCTGCCCATAGCTGACTACAGACACTGAAACCAGGTCCATTACGGGCCCTCACTAAATACTTCCAAAATGACTGCCCTGAACACAGGTAACACGGAGTCCAACAGAAACTTCATCTAGGGCCAGGAACTCTGCTGTCATATCCCTTCCACAATCCCTTCACAACTCTGCTAACTAAATTGAAGGAGACTTCTCCCATCTGGGTCCAACAATTACACTGTACGTTTTCACAAACACAACAACCCCACAATGTCCTGGAGACAACAGACAATTTTAGCTCACATGAAGAAACAAGAGAGAATGGCTCAAACAAATGATCAAGACGCAGAGGCAGAAAACATTTCTGAGGAAAAAAAGGTAATGGAGCTTACTGAAAAAGAATTCAAAAGAATTATACTTTGATGCCTTTAAAGACTGCCAGATCAAGTAAAGCACGGAAAAAACTAAAAACTTTAGAAGAATTCAGGAAAATGCTACAAGAACCAACAGACAAAATAAATGCACATTCTGAAACAATATAAAACCTGAAATTAAAAATCTAGAAGATTAATACTAAGATTTCAGAAATGGATAATATAGTGAAAGGGCAAAGGAGAAGATTCAGAGCAATGGAAGCCCGAATTTATGAATCTGAAGATAAACCTTTCAACTGTTGTTGTTAGATGCCATCGAGTTGATACTCACTCATAGTGATCTTATGCACAAAAGAATGAAACACTGCCTGGTCCTGGGCCAAACTCACAACTGTTGCCACACTTGAGCCCATTGATGCTGCCACTTCGCCAATCCATCTTACAAGGGTCTTCCTCTTTTTCTCTGACCCTCCACCCAACCAAACATGATATCCTTCTCCAGCGAATGGCCCTTCTGACAACATGTCCGAAGTATGAGTGATGAAGTTTGGCCATCCTGGCCTCCAAGAAGCACTCTGGCTGTACCTCTTCCAACACAGATCTGGTGGTTCTTTTGACAGTCCATGGCACTTTCAATAATCTCCTCCAACACCACAACTCAAAAGTATCAATTCTTCTACGGTCTTCCTTATTCACTGCCTAGCTTTTGTATGCAAATGAGGTTACTGAAAATACCATGGCTTGGGTCAGGCGCACATTAGTCCTCAAGCTTACATCTTTGCTCTTCAACACTTTAAAAAGGTCTTTGCAGCAGATTTGCCTAATGCAATATGTCATTTGAGTTTTTGGCTGCTACTTCCATGAGTGTTGATAGTTGCGCCAAGAACAACAAAGTCCTTGACAACTTCAATCTTTTCTCCGTTGGTAAGAACGTTGTTTATTGGTCCAATGGTGAAGATTTTTGTTTTCTTTACACTGAGATGCAATCCATACCTAAGGCTGTGGTCTTTGATCTTCATCAGTACATAATTTTTAAGTCTCTCAATACTCGTATGCTAAAAAGAACAATAAAAAAAATCCAAAGAAAGCCAAGAGTTATCTGGGACACAATGAAGAGGAACAACTTATGGGTGACTGGAATTTCAGAAAAGAAGAGAAAATAAAAAGCACAAAGAAAACTGTATAAGAGTTGTTCAAAGAAAACTTCCCTAACATCATGAATGACAAGAAGCTAAGTCTACAAGAAGCTAAGCCTATAAGAAGCTGAACTAACTCGAAATAGGAGAGGTCACAAAAGAAAATCACCAAGACATATAATCAAACTTCCCAAAATCAAAAACAAGGAAAGAATCCTGAAAGCACTCTGGGAAAAACGAAAGATACCTACCAAGGAGAAGCAGTAAGAATAATCTCTGATTTCTCAGTAGAAACCATTCAGGCAAGAAGACAATGAGATAACATGTACAAAAAGTTGGAAGAAAAAAAAGTGCCAACCAAGAATCATATACTCAGCAAAGCTGTCCCTCATATATTACGGCAAATTAAGGTTATTTCCTGTTAAAAAGAAATGAAAGGAATGTGTAGTGACTAGACTAACTTTACAAGGAGCTCTAGTAGTATAGTGGTTACGAATCGGGCTGCAACCTGCAAGGTCAGCAGTTAGAAACTACCAGCTGTTCCGCAGGTGAAAGATGAGGTGTTCTGCTCCCGTACAGATTTACAGCCTTGGAAACCCTGTACAGGGTCACTATGAATCAGAACCGACTCCATGGCAAACAGCAGCAGCAGACTAATTTTACAAAAAATGCTAAAGGGTCTTCTTTGGACTGAGAACCAACAACAGCAGACAGCAATCTGAGATTATCATACATGACAACACCACTCAGAACTATATCCAGGTGTAGAATTATGTAAAACAAACCTACACAACTTAAAATAGGGAAGCAGAGATATCAATGTATGTATGTATAATGAAATCAACTGTGAAGTAATAATGTAGATACAGAACTTCCAAAGGGCAGGGAAGTCAAGACTGTTTTAAGCAGGGAAAATTTAATAAATTACAGGGTAGCCTCAAACAAAAAGAATACACCTGGACATGAAAATATAAAAGGAAAATCAGAAATGTTTAGTAAACATTAACACAACAGAAATAAAAATGAAAAGAAAATCCATAAAATGAACTTAGCATAAAAAATTATGTGGAACAAAGAATCCAGCAACATCACAAAAATACACAGAAAAATGACAGCAAACAATTCATACCCTACTGATAATTACACTGAATGTAACTGGATTAAGTGTACCCATCAAGTGACATAAAGAACAGAATGGATAAGGAAAAAAGATCCTTCGATATGCTTGCTATCTTCTAGAGACATACCAAAAAGATGAAGACAGCCTAAAAAGTCATCAGCAGAATGATTAAACATACACTGGTATGCACATACAATGGAATACTACAAAATACTGAAGAATAAAGATGCATCTGTGAAACACCTCACAACTTGGTTGAACCTAGAGGATAATTACATTGATTGAAATTAATCAATCATAAAAGGACAAATATTGTATGAGACCAATGTTGTAAAAAGTTTTAAAAGAAGTTTTTCTTGATAAAAGAAACTATGTATGATGGTTACAGGGTCAGGGGGAGGCAAAATTATTTACGGGCTAAAGGGTAGGCACATGTTAACACGGGTGACAAAGCAGGCAATATACAAGAGGGAGGTTAACAGAGGAAAGATGAAGGTAGTGCGAGGCACAGGTTATGCAATAGTTAAAACGAACAGAGACAAATACTATTAACTGTTGATAAAAGGAAGGGATTGTAACCATGTGGCACTGTGAATGCGCTGGACTGCAAGGTTGGCGGTTCAAGCTCAATAGCTGCTCCTCAGAAACTCTATACAGGGTCGCTATGAGTCAGAACTGACTCAACAGCACTTAATAACAACAATAAGGCAAAGTATATGATTTGTTGAATGTAAAACTAATGATTTGCTCTGTAAACGTTCACTCAATTCATAATAAAAAGGGGGGAGAGGGGGGAATGAAAAAATGCAACCAAAAGGAGATAAAAAATATAAATTTTGAGATTAATGGAATTATGGGAGTCAGAGAGGGTAAGAGAGAAGGCCATATATACAGCCATATATTTTTCCAATCTAATGATAATTATTTCCATTCTAACCTTAGAACAAAAGTTATAAAATTTTCTCAACTACTTTGTTCCACATTTTAAAAATAATGTATTGGAGAAGAAATGGAAACTTTAGCCTAAATTGTGGTTTAACTAATAAAAGAGTGATTAAAAAATAAACAGTATCCTTAGTAAATTTAATAAACATATGTAGCATAAGACGGAAGTTAAATACCTCAACTATATCTGTAGCTAAAGCTGCTATAATCTCAACTTCCTGACTCAGAACACCGATTTAATTTTTATATCTGTAAACATTTTAGGGGATTACTAGGAATCTGTAGGATAATCAATGGACTGCAAACCACAAGGCTGATGGTTCAAGGCCACGTACTATTCCTCAGGAGAAAGTAAGACTTTATGCTCCCGTAAAGATTACAGTCTTGGAAACCCTATACAGAGTAACTATGAGTCAGAACCGACTTGATGGCACTTAACAACAAATATTTTTAGATTAACATTTTTAAAAAGCAATGAATTATTTGTTGGTGTTGGAATTAAGACCACTGACTTAATCCACTAGTATTTGTTATAATATAACATAGCACAAAGGAATCCTGGTAGCACAAAAGTTAAGTGCTCCACTGATTACAGATAGGGCAGCCTGACTGCTTTGTCAGAAAAGACTGGTCAATCTCCTGCCATAAACACTTGCCCATCGGAAACAGTACAGAGCAGTTCTACTCTGCAATACTGGAACCA
>NW_006408532.1:14962496-14963565 GCF_000296735.1 Chrysochloris asiatica | reverse complement strand
CCTTCAAGTCGGTTCTGACCCATAGCGACCCTGTACAGGGTTTCCGAGGGTGTAAATCCTTACGGGAGTAGAAAGCCACATCTTTCTCCCACGGAGCGACTGGTAGTTTCGAACCGCTGACCTTAAAGGTTCGCAGCCCGATTCGTAACCACTATGCTACCAGAGCTCCTTCAGTTCCATGGAAAAAAAGACTGGGCTTACTGGTCAGAAAGAGACTGAAGGAACCCAAGACTATGGCAATTAGCCATTCTTAAGGACAGTTCCAGTGTCTTCAATTTTCATCACTCTTCTTTCCTTTACACAGGGAAAGATGCATAGTTACATCTTAGATGACAGCTCATGAGCTTTATTTTTTTATTTACTGTGAACTGAGTGATAGTTTTACACCATCATTTCACTGCAATGATTATAATCTTCTTCGTGCATCATCATTCAGTAGTGTTGCTTTCATTCAGCTTTTTTGTTTTCTTTTTTCTGGGGCGATGTACACAAAAACACTCAGGAATATATAATAATTTACATTACCAAAGGGCACATTCTGCAAGTCTGCCTCTTGGCCACCAGCACTCAGTCCCTCTCTTTCCGTGAGTCTAGAGTCCTCAGCTGCTCCCTCTCTCCATGATCCCATCGCTGCCTACATCTCTGGTCTCGTTGCTTCTCTGGATAGGGTCCCACATTCTGCTTGTGCTCGTCTCCCTTGATGGTCCTAGGGTCCTCTGTTTCTGGACTGTAAGATTAACTACTCCCCCGTTTTTTAAACAAAACTTCTACCTTTACAGTTGTGATAGTCGCACTTTGTCATGGTAACAATTATTCACTACTGAATCATGAGAATCTTTTCGCCATCTCTTTTCACCAGACCAGTCTAGACAAGATGAAAAGCTCATGAGCTTTTAAGATCCCAGCTGCCATTTACAAAAGATGTAGAATACTGTCATTGTAGACTATTAAAACCTACTGACTTATGAGGATCAGGTCAGATACAGAGAGAAGCAAACACACAGGGTTAACACTCAGAGATTGCCAAGGAACAGTGGAACTCCAATAGACCACTGTTGTTGTTGTTGTT
>NW_006408532.1:14951444-14957141 GCF_000296735.1 Chrysochloris asiatica | reverse complement strand
AAAAAAAGCACCTAATTTCAATACATAGTGATTAGTACATTTTTAGTAACTATTCTTCTACTTAAAATAATCACCTATTTCTGCTTTAGGTTTTGTCTGTAATAATTAGGACTTACCACCCATGGCCTTTTAGCTTCAAGCATCTCAATTAAATCTAAATGTCGTTTACGTTCGTAGAATCTTTCTACATCTTGTTTATATCTTTCATTTCTCTGAATCATTTTCTCTAGATATTCACTTTTCTCTTTGCATGAGATCTAAATAAATATTTATTAAACAATTAGTTTAACTGAAAAAAGACAAAAGTCTAATTATTTAACAGCGAAAAATACATGCTAGCAAAATGTCACAAAAAAAAGGAACTCTGGTAGTGCTGTAGTATCCGACATTGAACTGCTTACCAGCAGTTACCAGAAAAACTTATAGCTTTAGAGACTTTAAACAAGGTCACTCTATATACAAATTCTTACAAGCTGTACAGATGTAATAATACCCTTAGCTATCCAGTGATGCTACATATAGCAAAAATACCATAAGCAGATCGCTTTAACAAACAAATTTATTTTCTTGCAGTTTAAGAGGCTAGAAGTCTGAATTTAGAGCACCAGTTACAGGGGAAGGTTTTCTCTCTCAGATCCCGGTATCTCAGCATCTATCTTTCCCTATGTCAAAATACAGTCTACACTAATCCTGCTGCATTCATGTAACAAAGATAACCCATTCCGAAATGGGATCATAGCCACAAACACAGAAGTCAGCATTTACAACACATGTTCTGGAGGGGTACACAACTCAATCCGTAACATGGCCCCTTAAGGAGCTTAGAATCCAGTGGGGAAAGATGATGTTGATGATGAACATGAGGACAATGATGGGCGGCAATGATACCACCCTGACACCTTCCCTGACTTTAAACCATTCAGAATCCCCTTAAAGAGCCCAGGTGGCTTAGTGGGTTACACATTTGGCTGCTAACCACAAAGTCAGCAGTTCACCAGGCACTCTGCAGGAGATAGAAACTTTCTGCTCCTATAAAGATTTACAGCACACAGGCAGCCAGCATCCCCTTGTTCTATCCAAATGATTGCTAGCCCTATATAAAACCCTGCAATATAAGAAGAGCCCTTAGTTGTTATTGTTCAGTTCTTTGACTCACCTTGTTTCGGGCCATACAGAAGGCACATATAAGCCACTATTCCCTTATTTTCCCATAAGTTTTCATCTCTCTTTTGGTGGCTTCCTTGGGATCTAGCCTCTGTGCAGCCCACTATCAATGCCTCAAAAAACCTCATTGCGTTCTAGACAATCCAGCTCATATGGACCTGACTGGACAAAGCAGAACTGCTCCACTTCTACTTCTGTGCTTCTGAGGCTGTATATCAAGCCAAAGTAGACCGTCTCATCTTTTTCCCACAGATTCAAACTGTCGACCTGACTCAGTGCTTAACACATTGTGCCACCAGGGTTCTTGTCAATGCTTCATCCCCAATAAATAGCTTATTGTGCAATACTGCTCTAATCTTGTGGTCATATATTGTTCCTCAATTTGCCCCACGTGCTCTGGAACTCATTGTTGTTGTTAGGTGCCAGTTAGTCAATCCTGACTCACAGTGACATTTTGTACAATAGACTGAAACACTGCCTGGCCCTGCACCATCCTCACAATAGTTGCTATGTCTGAGCTAACTGCTGAAATCACTGTGCCTACCCAACAGTCATGGTCTCTCTCTTTTTCAATGAGCTTCTTTATCAAGCATGATGTCCTTCTCTAGGGATTGGTCTCGCCTGTTAACACGTCCTCAGTACAAGAGACATAGTCTTGCCTTCTTTGCTTCTGGTTGTATATATTTTAAGACAAATCTGTTTATGAGCCTGACAGCATATGGTATATTCAATATTCTTCACCAACACCATATTTTAGGTTATCAATTCATCTTTGGTCTTTCTTTTTCATTGTCCAGCTTTTAACATACACATGAGGCAATTTAGAATATCATGGCTTGGGTCAGGCTCACCTTAGTGACATCTTTGCTTTTTAACACCTTAGTGAAATCTTTTGCAGATTTGCCTAATGTAAGATGTCACTGACTGCAGCTTCCAAGGACGGTCATTGTGAATCTAAGCCAAATGAAATCTTCGACAACGTCAATATTTTTTCTGTTTACCATGACATAACTTACTGGCCCCACTGTGAGTATTCTTTATGTTGAGATATAATCTATATTGAAGGCTACAGTCTCAGATTTTCACCAGTAAGTGTTTAAGTATTCTTTGCTTTCAACAAGAAAGACTATCATTTGCATATTATAGGTCATTAATGAGACATCTTCCAATTCTGCATTCTGCTCAATAAAACCCAGTATCTTAGATTATTTTCTCAGCATAAAGACTGAGAAAATGGTGAAACGATACAACCTTGATTCACGCTTTCTTGACTTGAAGTCACACATTATCCCCTTGTTCTGTTCAAGTGACTGTCATTTGGTTTCTATATAAATTCCACATGAGCATAATTAAGTGTTCTGGACTTCTCATTCGTCTCAGTGCTACCTTTGTTTCAGGTCCTCTTCTGAATCCCTATCAACAGACTACTGCAATTCTTTTTGAATCATCTTCAGCAAAGTTTTACTTGCATGTGGTATTAATGATACTGTTCAGTAGCTTCCACATTCCATTGGATCACTTTTCTTTGCAATGGGCACAAATACGGATCTTTGTCAGTCAGTTGGCCAAGTAACTGTCTTTCAAATTTCTTGGCATAGATGAGCAGGTGTTTCTAGTGTTGCATCAGTTTGTTGAAATATCTCAATTAATATGCCATCATTTTCTAGAGCCTTGAACACCAATTGAGAAGTTTGAACAAGTAGATGCAACGCGGCAACTCACTATAATACATGTTATGTACACTCATGAATTAAGAACTCACAAATGAAGTGAAAGAAAGCTAAAATTCAAGCTTTATATTGCTAATGAACAAAGATGTGTTTGCAACCCAGGATATATGCTTGTTTTGTTGTAGAGGTGACAGGCAGTTTAGGTGAGTGTTTCAGATAGAAATACTCAATTGTTGAAGGGAGGAGAGCTGAATGGAGCACTGGTGGCACACATGTTAAGCACTTAGCTGCAAACCGAAAGTTTTTACTCATGAGAGGAAAGGGCTGAAGATCTGCTTCCTTGAAGATTACAGCCTGAAAATGCCATGGAGCGGTTCTACTCTGTCACATAGGATTGCTATGAATTGGAATTGACAGGACAGCACCTAAGAGCAACAACAAACAAAACTGAAGATGGACGTGAAGGAGGACAAAACAATTGTGAAAAGTCCAGAGCAACTCCTTTGGTCACTCACTGCAAGTATAATGAAATTATATTTACTGATAAAATATATTTTACCAGAATACAGTTACTTAAGAGAAAACATTTATTTATGAAAATTTTATTACAAATATTTACTGAATTTATTTTACCTGGTGGGACATGGGAAAAGCTCCTTTACATTAAAAATGGTATGCACTCAAAGGGCATTCTTATTTATGTTTATTAATAAATGTCAAAATAAAAATTCAACACTGCACTTGAATGTAGAGTTCTCTTACACACCACTGAAGAAATGTGTGAGAGCTGGCTCTCTAGAGGTGCAGCATAAAAAGCCGAATAGTTCCTGCTGCATTCACTGCCCAGTGCCTTACATGGTACCTGGCACATGGCACTTGTTTAATAAATCCTGAACGATACAATAACGCTGCAACTACCTGAGAGAGAAAAAAAACTATTCCATAATAGTTATTGGCTCCCTCGAAGTTCAATTAATAATATAAGTGTCAAAATTTCCAAACTAAATCAAATCCATTCTCATTTTTGGTCAGTATTTAAATTAATGGTAGCAATACAATCCTGGTTGAAAGAAAAAAAAAAATCACAATATAATTTTACTCAATATCTACTCCACTTCAAGACTTACAAAGATAGTTAAAAATAGGAATAAAGTTATAAATACCTCTAGTTGTTTTTCTTTCTCTCTGAAGTTTTTGAGTTCACAATGATACTTATGCATTTCGGGAGGACCAATTGACTTCTCAGTAGCTTCAAGGAGTTCAATTTTGCTGAGTTTAGCAAATTCTCCAACTTTGTCCTACAGCACAAAAATGAAGTATCAGAATCTATTGCCATGTATTAAATATCTATTGCCACATATTAAGTATCTTCAAAACATATTTCAATTAATGATTACATCTGTCAAGTTTGAACTTGCTTAAATAAATCTTACATTGGTAAGTAAATCTTAATATATGTAAATCCTTGAACTTTCCTAGATTAATCTTTCAAATATCAGAGATAATCTTAGCTTGAGAATTATCATCTTTTTGATTTCTTTTAAAAGATTTTCTTACCAATACTCACATGTTGAGATGTTTACGTACATATCATGAATTTTTCTGGGGAAAGGAAAACTAGTTCCTTGGATTTAAATAATCATTAAAAAAACCTCAACCACACATAAATCAGAATGTTAGGGGGATGAGGGAAGGCAAATATGAAGCATCTACTTGTAGAAATGAACTGGAATCAGCTGATAAATGCGAAATGTCTTATAATTTTATTTAATTTGGATATACATAATCAAATTATCATTGAGTTTCTTGTGAAAAAGAAAATGAAACAAATGACAAATCAGTACCTAGAATATAATATGCATTATCAGTTTTTTATTGTTATTAAACTTAAAATACAACATTTTAAGATGGCATACCTATAGATTTAAGATAGTTTACGTAATCAAATGTTTTATACAAATATATTTATTAAAATTTACTAATGAAATCTTAACTGTTATGTGCTGTCAAGTCAGTTCCCACTCATAGTGACCAACACTGTGTAGGTTTCCAAGGCTGTAAATCTTTACAGAAGCAGAAAGTCTCATCTTTTTCCCACAGAAAGGCTTGTGGTTAGGTGTCCAGTGTCTATCCTACAGAGCATCACTACGTTCTGAATAAAACCTTAACCACACCCCCTTCTAAAACACTCACTGCCATCAAGTTGAGTTCTGACTCGGCAACCCTACAGTTTAGAGTAAAAGGACTCACTAGGATTCCAGAGACTGTAAAACTTTATGGATGCACACAGCCTCATGTTTCTCCCTCAGAGTAGCTGACAGATTTAAATCGCTAATTTAACGGGGATAGTAGCACACTATATAACTGCACCACCAAGACTTCTTTCAATAAAACCTTGCAAAGTAAGCCAACTTTCTGAACTTTACAACTTTATTTCTTTTCAAATGCTCTATAATTTAGCCTTTTCACTAACTGAAATTTGCCAAAATTAAAAAAATGATACTGCAGGTGATTAGATGCTACAGTTAACGAAGGTATGCTAGTATTAAGAATGCTATATTTGACTTAAACGGCAACCATTACAATATCCCTTTTTACGGGGATAGTTGTACTCTTATTAGTGAGGACAATATATACTAACTTTTCAAATGTACATTATTTCTCTCATACCTGAGGTAGAAACTGACAAAGATTGCTCACTTGAATATTTAAGTCTGCAACCTGCTCTTCTACTTCCCGCTGTGTTGTAGACTTTCTGTTGATGAGCCAAAAGGACTGATTTTTTGCCACATCAATCTCACGGGTAATGATAAGATTCCCAGAAGCCTTATACCTATTTAAAAAAAAATTAATATATTCAAAA
>NW_006408532.1:14945869-14946828 GCF_000296735.1 Chrysochloris asiatica | reverse complement strand
TCTCTTCTTATTCCATGAATCTAGAGTCCTCAGCCACTCCCCATCTCCATGCCCCCATCTCTGGCGCTGCTGCTTCTCTGGATAAGGTCCTGCGTTCTACTTGTGCGTTCCTCTCTTGATAGCCCTAGGGTCCTCTGTTTCTGGACTATAAGATTAACCACTCCCCCCCTTTTTTTTTGTTACAAAACTACCTTTACAATTGTGACAGTCATGATTAGTCATAATATCAATTATTTACTATTGAATCTTACAAATCTTATCCCCATCTCTTTTCACCAGACCCATCTAGACAAGATGACAGCCATTCAGTGGGGACTCTTTCTTTCTCCCCATACTCTTAAACTAAACTCCCTCTTGAAACCTTGTAAGCCAGTCATTTCATGCCTTTATTGCTCCCTCATTTTAGGTAGCCAATGTCCAAGTTGCCTGTCCCTATCTACCCTGTGAACAGAGGGGATAGCACTGAATCTTGATTTGAAGACTCTTTCCCTCTCTGTTGGTATTTAAAATAACTACTGCTCTGAGTATAGGTCAGGTTCATCATAAGGTGTATTTTCTGTTACTGTAGCTGTTCGAGCCTATGATGTTTTTGAAGCACATTTTCCCCTTGGCTTCTGCAATAATACTCTCCCCCAGTTTTCCTATGTTCCTGAGCAGTTCCTACTTAGTCTGTAAACTCCTCTCCTACTCACCCTTTAAGTTGGCATTCATCCAGGGCTCTGTACTTGGTGTTTATTCATTCTATTTCCTTTAAGGCACAATCTCAATCATTCCTGAAACTTCAATAATGACCTGTATGCCCGATTCTAAAATCTATAATCTATTCATACCTTTCCCCTAAGCCCGAGGTCCTTAAATATTACTGCAACATTTGCAACATCCCACAGGAAACTTCAAGTCACAGGATCTAACAGGCATTTACTATTACTTGCCCCAAACTGTTCCCTCATCTAAACAGT
>NW_006408532.1:14934453-14945769 GCF_000296735.1 Chrysochloris asiatica | reverse complement strand
ATTAATTCCCTAACACTAATATCTGAGGTTTCTTTTATTTATTATGTTAATCTTTAGTCACATGCACTGACTGCAATTCAAAATAAGGTGTGGTGAGTTAAAGTATAAAGCAGCTAAACCTTGATAGTCCCTCTACTTCGAAAATGAATGAAACTGACTCTTGTCTAAACATTTCCAGAAATCAAAACCACCCTGCCCATTTAAGTGGCCATGGCTTCCTCCATATGTTGTCCACTCTGAATTCAGGGGGGAATACATCACATGGTGATAAGGAACATTAAGTAATATAGAATCTGAAAGAAGGGTATTTACTTATTTCCTGCTTTTAGAAGTACTACTGCTTCACACCTCCCATCTATTCATCCATCTTCTTCACTGGGAATCAGCAGCATGTGGTAGAAAGATAAATTATTGGTATCCAATGGCTAAATAACAATGATAATTTGTAAATGTTGTATATACAGATTATACTGTAATCATAACACTTCAAAACAGTTAAGATTTAGGACTTTAAAAAAAGTAGTCTCAAACTTTCATTTGCAGAAGAATGCCTAATGAGGGACACTTATTGATCCTCCTGCTATAAGCAACTAAAGTGAGTAGATAAAAAAATTAAAACATCTTCATCGATGCATTCATGCATTACCACAAAAGCCAGGAACTCTAGCCAAAATCCCAGTGAAGGTAGAAACCGAGTAACAAAAAAATCAAATTGGTTCTCAATGGCAGTGCTCAACCAGGTGAATATTTCATGATTTCCTAGGACTGGGTTGGGGAAGGACTTTGCAGACCATTTAGCGTTACCAGAAGTGGAGAATGGAATAGAAAACCACCCCCAAAGGGCTGTAATCTCAGCATCAGTATAAACTTGAAGTATTCTATCACCACTACTACTAGGAACCATTAAGGCAAGTTCTCATTCTCAAACTATGGCTTGAAATTGTGAAATAAAAGGCCTTCCCTGAATCAGACTTCTAGTCTCTTCAACTATGAAACTATACATTCCTGTACTTTAAAACCACCCACCTGGATTCTGTTACAGCAGCACTAGCTAACTAAGACACAAAGAGAGAAGAGAGAAAAGAAATACAGAAATGTGGTACAAATAAAAAGCACAAAATAAAGCAATACAAATAATTTCAAATAAATGCATAATTACAAGTTAACTAAATTCTTTATCTAAAAGACTAAGAAGTCAGCTATGTTTGATTAAATGAGCTATAAAGGATACAGAAATCTTTAAATACATGAAAGAAAATAATCAGAAAAACTTTTAAAAAAACAAACTGCTGACCGTATTAATGGCAGGTTAAGTAAAATTTAAAGACAAATGGCATTAATAAAATTACGACCGTATTGAGTTAATTCTAAGAAAGTAAGGTTGGCTGAACTTAAGAAAAATTAATCTAATTCATTAACATAATTAAGACCAACTCAACAGATGTTGATAAAATTCATAAGGTATTTATCATAAACATCCCAATTAGGAATGGAAAAGAATATTCCCAATCAAATAAAGAGTAGTTTCCAAAACTCTCCAACAAGTACCTCATTTGACTCCAGCCACACTGGCACTCTCCCACAGAAACATCAAGCTTATTTCTACTTCAGAGCCTTTGCACAAAGTGCTCAGTCTCCCGAGTCTGATGATGGTTGACTCATCAGTCAATTCTCAGTTCAAAAATAGTGTGAACAAGCCTTCTCTGACCATTCAATGGCAATAAGTAAATACCACCTGCTCAAAATCCAATGAAGGTTAAGCTCAACATTGCTATTTCTAAATGTAAGCCCCTTATCCTCACTTTAATATTTGCAAATAGGTACCAGACACAACTTCTTTACTTGCTTTTCGAGTATATTATGATTTACCAGCAAATTCTTCTCATCTCCTTTCCTAGGTTTTCCTATGTAATCTATAGATACTGCAGTGCAACAAGGTTTTCTCAGATCTTTTGTTTTCTTTTATTGATACTCATACCTTCCTCCTTGATATCATCCACTCAGAGCTACTGACAGCTCCCCAAAATGTACTGTCTTTGACCCAGACTTCTCCATGAACCACAGGGTTATCTAACTGCCCATTTAGCATTTCTTCTGTGAATGTTTTAATGTACATTCCAAACTTTATTGCTAAGTGCCATCGAGTCGGTTCCAACCCACAGCGACCCTGTATAGGATTTCTGAGAAGCAGGTTGAGCTTGAACCACCAACTTTGCAGTTCAAATGGCTTTGCAGTCTCGCACATTAACCCACAGTGCCACACCAAGACTCCATACTGTCTCTACATTGATCAACAATTCACAATAATTCATGACATTGCACAACCCACTACCTATACCTTCCCAACAACAAACACTATTTTAAAAAATTTCCAAGACGAAAGAAAAAGATATCAAAATCACTATATCTTGATTTTCTTGATAATTAGTGAAGAATAATCTGGGGTGGCACTGTAGAATAACCACTGGACTGCTAACTACTGGCTCCTCAGAAACCCTATATAGGATTGCTATGAGTCAGAATCAACCTGACAGCACTTAACAATGTTATTGTTGTCAGGTGCCATCGAGTCGGAACCGACTCATAGCTACCCCATGCACAGCAGAACGAAACAATGTCCGATCCTGGGCCAACCTCACTGATCAACAATTCACAATAATTCATGACATTGTACAACCCACTACCTATACCTTCCCAACAACAAACACTATTTTTAAAAATTTCCAAGATGAAAGAAAAAGATATCAAAATTACTGTATCTTGATTTTCTTGATAATTAGTGATACATACACTACCTTGGAACCACAGTGTTCTGTGGGCAAATACATGGACAGAGACACAGGCTGAATGATGGGTATGGAAGGAAGAGTGGGATTATACCACAAATATATAAAAGTTTCAAAGAAGATACTTGTACATGGGTATTTACCTTTCCTACAAATACACTTATGAATGTGGTGGAGCATACAGCAAGCAAAATGGTGACAACTTCTTAGATATTACATCTTAAGACAAATGAGTTGCTGGGCCTGGGGGCTCAGGATGATAATAAGTCTAAGGGGACACAAAGGTCATCTGGCACAACACAGTCTATAGAGACAATGTTCTACATCCTACTTTGGTGAGCAGCATCAGGGATCTTAAAAGCTCATAAGGTGCAGCTATTGTTCCTTCTGTGTGCAGAAGAAAGAACAGTGATGAAAATTGAAGATGCTAGGAATCAGTAAGTCCAACGGAATAATGGAACAAATGAACACGAGTCACCACAACTCTGAGACCAGAAGAACTAAACAGCAACTGGCTACCACTAACAACTGCTCTAAAAGGGATCAAATTAAAAGTCCCAGACGGAGTAGGAAACAATATGAAACAAAACTCAAAATACATACTAATAATAATAATAATAAAGGCTGGGCTTACTGGTCAGAAAGTGACTGGAGGAACCTGAGAGTATGGCCCTCAACCACCCTTCAGGTCTGGAAAGGATCTCACTCTTGTGGTCCCATTTTTAGCCAAGCAGTAGACAGGTATATGGGAGACAACAACACTAGTAAGGTATGCTTACTATGGGATGGTCAATCATTCAAAATCAAAAGTGCAACATTGAGACAAAGTTGAGAAGGAATTGGAAGGTGGATAGAATGGAAATAGGAACCACAAGGAGGAAAAGCAGGGTAACTGTTGTTTCATAAATGGAACTGTAATCATTGAGATGAAACAAAGTATATGCTTTGCTGAATGTAAAACTGATGATCTGTCTGTAAACGTTCACTCAATTAACAATAAAAAGTTAAAAAACACTGAATTGCCTCAACTCAATTTATTATTTAAATGCTATCCTGTACTTAAACTGCTACCTTCATAATACATTAAATTCTCAAAAATACTGAAATCTACTCATACCTTCTCATATACATTTAAGTCTGCTCCTTTAATTTTCTGTACCAGTACCACACACTTTTATATCAATCAGAATAGTATACTTCACATGTGGTACATGAAAGTCTTCTGCTTTTTAAAAAAATGTCTTAGGTCTCCTGGTGCATTTCTTCTTTCCAATGAATTTTAGATTCAACTTGTAAACTTACCTGTTAAACCTCTGGTTAGAAGGAGGGACATGTTACTGACAATAATTTTATCCTTCTTGAAAAATGTTATGTTTCTCTATGCAGGTCTTAGTTTTGTATTCTTCAGTAAAATTCTACTTTTACATTTTAGTAAGTTGTACGTAATCTTTTTAAAATTAATTTTATTGTTATATGAGCCTATTTCTCATCTCTACATTAAAAAAACTAAAACTAATAAATTTTGAATAAAAAATCAGAACTTCATATCCTATAAAATTATAGAGTTAGCATATGATCATTAAGGAATGTATTATATCTCAAAAATTGTATGACTCTCTATAAAAGCTACTATACAGAAAAGTTACCTTTATAAAAATGACACTCATCTAAATTATGAGAATATTTATGAATAAAAGACAGAAAGTATATACATCAAAGCTGGTAAATTTGTTCCATCCCTGAATCATCAGAAATGGTGGTATAATGGGAATAGCTAGGTTGAAGGAAAACTAAATATCATAATACATTATCCATTTATTTGAGGAAAGAAATGGAATATGGTGATAGAAATATCAAGTATTTGTTGTAAATGTTATTTGCACAACTGTTCAAATGGTTAGTTCTAGAAGTAGAATTACGGCGAGGAAAAGCCTTTCATTTTCAGCTTTATATACTTTCATATTTTCAAAGCCAATGGATATTTGATATTTAAATTTGTGAAAAATATTTTAACAGTATGTATATTTAACATTGGTATGTTTCTATTTCAGTAACTTATAACTTCCTTAAGATGTTTCCAAAAGAAAATTCTTACAAGTTAGATTTTTGAAGTCTGCAAAATGAAAAAATAAAACAAAAAAATAAGCTTATATTTGTATATTTTTAAAATATTCTTCCTAATCATGCTGTAATATATTACTACTCTCTTCTAACATCAACAGAAAAAAATAAACATTAACTAAGAAATTACACAGGAAAAACTGGTTTGAGCACCTTCAACACTTACAATTCGATTTCTACCTTGCCTTTCGAACATCCCCGCTTCACAAAAAAGCCAACCTAAGACATAAAAATGAAAAAGTGAGGTGTGTGATGACATTCCTGGTGGAAACATCAGAGATTTAGTACAGTCATTATTATTTATCAGCTTAAAATCCTGTCAGTAAGTTCCTTGTACGCCCATTCCCATCATTACTTTGTAAATGTAAACTTCCAGATCTAGGTCCCTCCGTTGTGGTACAATAGTTAAGTGCTCAGCTGCTAACCAAAAGATAAGCAGTTCAAACCCACCTAGCAGCTTTGTAGAGAAAAAAGACCTGGCATGCTGCTCCTATAAGGATGACAGACTAAACCCTAGGGGTCAGTTCTGCTATCACATGAATAGCTATGTGCCAAAATGGATTCAACAGCACCTAACAACGTTTCCTCCCCAAAATAACAACAATAATATTAGTTAACAATTATTGAACCTCCTATGGATTAGGCAATTAGCTTTTTATAAAGCTAGTGACAAAGTAAGTTCAGAGCAAAGATCTAAAACCAGGTTATCCAGCTCAATGCTTCATTTATTATACATAGGGTTACCATGTGGCACTGTGGGCTAGGCACTGGACTGCAAATAGCAAGGTCTATGATTTAAATCCATCAGCTGCTTTCCAGAAAAAGATGAGGCTGTCTGCTCCTATAAAGATCTACAGTCTCAGAAACTTTTTATAGGGTGTCTATGAGTCAGAATCAACTCGATAGCAGTGGATTTGGGGTGGCGCTGTGAGCTAATGCATCAGACTGCAAAATCGTTTGAGCTGAAAGGTCGGCGGTTCAAGCTCACTGCTCCTTGGAAACCCTATACAGGGTTGCTATGGGTCAGAATTGGCACTTAACAACAACAACAACACATGCTGCTGTGTTACTGCTTAGAATACATTTTCTCATTTAATATACATAACTCTGTAAACCTTCACTCACTGAGCAGTTGTGCTGGGAAAATTAAACAATAAAAAGTTGGAAAAAAAAAAGTGCCACAACAGGTCTGTGGTTCAAACCCACCAGCCACTTCTCAGAAACCCTACACAAGGTCACTATGAGTCAGAAGTGCCTCAACAATTTTGTAAAGATATTACTTGCTGAGTGCTAATCGTGTTGGTTCCACCCATAGAGACCTTGTATAGGGTTTCTGAGGAATGGCTGGTGAGCTTGAATAGCTGACTCTGTGGTTCAGATCGACTCTGCAGTCCAGCACATTATATATAGATTGGCTCTTGCTTTCTTGGGTTGTTGTTGTTAAGTGCCATCGAGTCGGTTCTGACCCATAGCGACCCTGTACAGGGTTTCCGAGGTATATGAGAATACTATTCCACTCTTTTCTAACGTCCAAGAGTCAGTTCTTATTCTAATTCTGGTTACTCTGTAGTTTTTGCTGCTTTAAAAATCTCTGTACCTGGTATTCTGTAATTCACTGTAATGCATGCCTGCGGGGATTTCTTTCATTTCTCCTGCCAAGATCTATTGT
Source organism: Chrysochloris asiatica (assembly GCF_000296735.1). Classification (NCBI taxonomy): domain Eukaryota; kingdom Metazoa; phylum Chordata; class Mammalia; order Afrosoricida; family Chrysochloridae; genus Chrysochloris; species Chrysochloris asiatica. The sequence continues at coordinate 14,939,193 of NW_006408532.1, read as the reverse complement.
GTTTCTTATAATGCGAGAATTTATGTTTTTCAATATTTACTCTTTAATAGAGAATACTGGCATCTTCCTTAGTCTCCATTGTCTGCTTTTGAAATTGCAATAAGATGCACACCGGATTATCTTTATTCATTATATATCTTCACTCGATTAGATATTTTTTATGGAACAAATCTTTTTTTACAGTTTAAGAAACATATTCAGGTCTCTCAGTTTACTAATTTTCTCCTAGTATTTCGACTTTGCTGTTTTTCCTGTCAAAGAGTTTCACTTCAAGTAATGCATTTTTCATTTCTTTAAATTCTACTAGATACTTTTTCAAATCTGAAGAATCTTTCTGTCACTTATTCCTTTGTTAAGCTTACAACAATGAGTGAGTTAAACACTGGGCTGCTAACTGACAAGTCAGCAGTTTGAACCCACCAGCCTCTCTGTGGGAAAAATCAAGCAGTCTACTTCCATAAAAATTTACAGCCTTGGAAACCCTAACAAACAATTCTATTCAGTAAGTTTGGTTTGCGGTTTATACTTGTATTCAACATACCAAATCCACTTAGTTACTATTCTCTACCTGATGATTCTAGTTAGTATCTGTAAGCTTTGTAAGTCTGATTCTGTATTCCATTGTTTTTGTTGGCTATTTCTGGTGATTCATTTCCTCCCATGCTTTCTCATTTTTAAGTATGGATATATGAATTTCTTACAACTTTGCTAGAATTCTTTTGAGGACTGGAGTGAAGAATTTGCATTTGCTTCTGCCAGATACCTGGAAATTTTACTAACTGGTACCACTTAAAACTAAAATGGCAATTTAAGATTTTAGTTTGTGTTGGTTACAGATGATTACTACAATTGCTGTCAATAAGTTATACACCTGTAAAACTTCACAGTATTATGTTACTACCTTCCATTTTGTGATCTGATGCAATTATTCAAAGAGTTGTAAATCCTAATCTCTATGATACTCATGAGGCAGGATACAATCTATAAGATTAGAAATCTCATTCAAGGTATGTTGTAGTTGTTGTTGTTAAGTACCGTGGAGTACACTCCAACTCACAGCAACCCTGTATATAACAGGGTTTCTGAGGTGTGGCTAGTGAGTTTAAACCACCAACCTTTCGGTTCAAACCAACCTTAAGGACGAGTGCTTATTCTATAGAGATTAAACAAGCAAGCAGAGATTAGAGGAACCTGATGACCACAAGAAAAAAAGAGCTGAGTTCTTAAGACCTGGGCTCCCCACACTGAGAATCTCCAAGACCCCAGGAAAAATTGGTGTTAAAAAACAAGGAGCTCTCCAAGGGATGCTGAGAGGAGATAGGACCTTCAAGCAGAAAGAGAAATCGTCCCTTACAGTGGCACTCTGAATTCAGACTTCTGGTCTCCTTAACTGTGAAAGAATAAATTTCTTTTGTAACCATCACACACTTGTATTATTTCTGCTATGACAGTTGTTATACCACCGAGACAGTTCTGACTCATAGTGACCCTATCTAGGGTTTCCTCAGCTGTAAATCTTTACGGGAGCAGAAAGCCTCATCTTTCTCCGGAGGAGCGAGTGGTAGATTCCAACTGCTGATCCTGCGGTTAGCAGTCCAGCTAGTAATCCACTAATGTACTATGTTACCAGGGTTACTTATCATAGCAGCAATAAATAACCAAGACAGATGTATTTACAACAACAAAAAACCAAGTAGTTGCTAAGGCTTCCTATGTACAACCAAAAACTTCATAGCCTCTATTTGTCTGGAACAACAAAGGAAAGAGTCAGGAAGGAGAAGGATATGGAATGTGGCTAGTGGCCACCACAAACAACTACTACCTTTGCCATGATCAGAACTGGATAGTGTCCAGCTATCATTATTGAACATTTTGATCAAACATTCCATAGAAGAATCATGCTTAAAAGGAGGAAAGTGCACAGAATTTCAAATTCTCATGGACTCCAGACTTCTGGAAACATGAAGGTTAGATGGACTCCTGAAATTATTGCTCTGAGACTATCTTTATATCTTAAACCCAAAAATATCCCCTGCGAACAACAGTTAGCATAACTAGTTAAAAAACAAAAAAGGGTCTGCCTTGAGCATTATGCTCTCTTAGGAACTACCTACAAGGGATCCAAGTGACAACAATAACCCTAAGACGAGACAGGAGCCTTCCGGCTAACGGGAAGAACAACTCAGAAAAGGAAGGTGATAACAGTTGAACAACTGGAAGAATAGAATCAATGTCACTGAATTGTACACGTAGAAACTGCTGAGTTGGTGTATGTTTTGTTGTGAGATTTTCAACAACAAAATAAATAAAAAGTATTTCACTGTAAACGATTACATGAATTCTAACCTTAAATTAATAGGATTTCTAGCCTCAAATGTGTTAAAGCTTATAGTTAAGAACTCTTTTTCCCCTAATCCATTGAGAGATAACAGAAGACAAGTAACCCTCTCTGTTTCATTCTTTGCTATTCTTATTTCAGCTACACAAAGTGCTTGGCTTTGGGTTTTATCTTCCCTATCCTGAGCACCCCCAACTTTCTATAACCAGTTTAAAGTCAGACTTTAAGGAATTGGGTATCAACAAATATTTCTGGGGAAACAAGGTCAGTCTGCTTACCTCTTCAGATTCACATTATTTTGGTTCGCCTTTAGCACATTTCCCCCACCTTTCCACAAACCAAGCCATGTAGTTACAACTATATTATCTGACTCAAATTTTAACATGTTAGAACTTTCTAGATAGAAAATGGGCCTTCAAAAAGTTTGTGGAAAAACTCCATTCTCTTTTCATTCAATTTTTCTGTGAAATTTTTAAAGCCACATTGAATTGTCAAAAATACTTCCAGAAATGAAAATCTCCTCTTAGTTTTTCTACCTATCAACCTCACATTTCTCACATTATAGCACTATACATTTGCTATATTCAGAGAACAGATATGCAGAAATGGGTTTGCACTGATTGATTCAAAGTAATTGGTAGTTTTGAATTCAATAACAACAACAAAAAAATTCTTATGTTAACCTACCTTATCTGCCCGTCCCATGACAGCAGGTTTGCCAGCTAATCCAAGGCAAATGGCACACATGATGCTGGACTTCCCTGTTCCATTAGCTCCAATAATCATATTCAAGTGGGGTCCAGGAGAAACTTCACAGGTATCATATGTCCTAAATTATAAGGAGGTAAAATTACTAAGCATAGTTGAGAAGAAAATCTTCTTTACAAAAACAATGTATTTTTGCTTTATGTTATGGAAAGATATCCCCAAATTCCTTTAAAAACAGAACCTCACAAATTTTTTGTCATTTAGATTGTCAATGAACTAGAGAGAAAAATCTGTCAGTGGAAGTAATAAAAATAAAAGCAACAGTACACATTTAACATAAGAATATCTGTGGAAAAATATGATGTGACATGCAATTTTCAAACATGTCTGTTAAATAAAATAAGGTTTAACATAATTCATTCTTTTTAATTATAGTAGATAATTGTTGTTGCTAAGTGCCGTCTAGTAGGTTCCGACTCATGGCAACCCTATATAGGGTTTTCCAAGGAGCCACTGGTGAGTTTGAAATGCTGAACTTGTGGTTCAATCTGACCTTGCTGAGTGCTTATCTTACAGTGCCACGCCAGGATAGTAGAGAATAGAATATATCAAAACTACTATGAGTCAGAACCAACTCAATGGCAGTGGGCTTTGTGTATATGTATGTGGGGGGATTAGCGTGCAAATAATTTCAAACCAAATTTTGGTGATGGAGAATCCATAAATGAACTAAATATCTAGATTTCACAACAATATTTTTCTTGAATTCAAATGCCTAATGGCAATTTCCTGTTTTTAACACTTGAAACAATCTGATATTTTTACTTTAATTCAAAAACTGAAGATATGTAGCAAGTCAAAGTTTTATTTTGTGCTTAATGTTTTAAAAATACAACTATAATATTCATTTCCTTTAATCTGCTGTCAGAAAATTCACCAAAGGGTATGTGAACTCCCAGACTTGCAGCTAGTACCCATCTGACTTAAATGGATGGTGAGTTGACCATATCTCAAAAGAAAGAAGATGAAGATGTTTGCTGAGAACAAGTGCAATTTGCTACAATTTGATGAACTAGACTTTTGTCCATGAATATACGGACTCAAAATTCCAACCAGAATGCAAAGATTCTTCATATCAAGGAACAAACTTGTTTCCTCAGTATATTAGATTGATAGGGACAGGGAAATTTAGACATTGGCTATCAAAAATGGGGGCGCTACAAAGACATGAAGTGGCTGACGTACAAGCTTTCGTGAGGGCACTTTGGTGCAAAATGAGGGGGGAATGAGAACAGATGGATAAGAAAATAGGATCCTTCAATATACTGTCTACATGAGACGTAAAAAAGATGGAGGCAGCCTAAATGCCCATCTAAAGAAGAATGGTTAAGCAAACTTTGGTACATAGACACAATGGAATACACTACACAACGCTGAAGAATGATGATGAATCTATGAAACACCTCATAACATGGTTGAACCTGGAGGACATTATGCTGAGTGAAATTAGTCAATCACAAAAGAACAAATATTGTATGAGACCAATGTTGTAAAAAAAAATTTAAATATATTTTCCAGATAAAGAAATAACCTTTGATAGTAGGGGGGCAAATTATTCACAAGCTAGAGGGTGGTGGTGGTGGTTGTTGTTGCCATCGAGTCGGTACAGACCCATAATGACCTTATGCACAGCA
>NW_006408532.1:14923113-14929236 GCF_000296735.1 Chrysochloris asiatica | reverse complement strand
CTGTTGGTTCTTTTGGCAGCCCATGGCACTTTCAATATTCTAGGATTCCATTAATCAAGTAGGAGATGAGAAAAATGCAACACTCTTCTCTCTTCCCCTCAGGCCCAACAATCTTTTGCCAAATCCTATTTAAAATCTTTTCTTTCTAATCCTACTCTTTACTAGTAAACCCCGATCATTTCTGGCTTTCACATTACCTCCAATTTTGTACCCACTCTACATCATCCCCCACACTGCTTCTATAGTAAAATTAATCACATGTCATTCCCCACTTAAAACTCATCCTGCTATTCCTGCTTGCCTACAGAATGAAGTTGTAACTTGAAATCAGAGTAAACATATAAACTTTCTGTTGCCTACTTTCAGGATCACCTCTGTCCACATACTTACTATGTTCATAGTGAAATACTTTCAGGCAATTATTTGCATCTGCAGTGCTCTTCCCGCTCATCTTTCAAGATTTTCATAAGCCTCTTTACAGAGCTCATTCTTACACTTGTGGGTGAAATTAACTACTCTTTAGTGCCCCATGACATCCATGGCATCTACCTCTTTTGATTACATTTATCTAATCTAGATTTAAACAGCAATTCAGCTACTTATTAGCTGTGTAAATCTGGGCAAATTAATCTCCCTGAGCTTATCCCATCGAGGGAAATAACACATGGGGTTATTATGAGAAAACAACGAGAGAACATAGTGTAAATGGTAAGTACTTGGAAAATGGTGGTATTTTAATTATAATTTCAATGTCCCTAACTCCACTATGTGCAAGCATAAACAACAAAATTAAAATAAACAAACAGACCTTTTAGAAATGAACTATAAAAAGCTACACAAATACATGGCATTTTTTCAAAAACATACTAAATTCTTAAATGATTACTAGTTGTCTGAAGGAAGAGAAAAGGATACTGGGAAGAATGTTGGGTTGGAGAAATCAAGAATATGCTGGGAGGAACCACCAAAGAGTGAGGCTTAATTTTACTGTACATTCCAACCCCCATCTGAGACAACCTTTATTATTTTTCCTATGCTTCTCTGTCCACTTGGCAAACACCTACTCGCTAAGAATCTAGCAATGCATCACTGCTATTTGGATTAAACTGTTGCCTCCTAAATTCCTAAGAGCCACAGTTTTGTCAATAACAGACGATGTTCCCAGTTGGTAACTTGCATCCGGCTGACACTTAGCTAGAGCTCTAGTACGTTCACTTCCTGCCATATGACGCCTTCAAAAAACGTTGGTCGGATGCATAAAAATAACACAACACACCCGTCTAACACACCAACACAAACGTCAGTATCCACAGGCTCCGTAACCCTGAGCGCTAATTCACCGCCAGACCGATAACCCGGCCACCATTCTATCCCCTCACCGGCCGTCACAAACGCACGCTGCGGGCGCCTGCTGGCCTACTCGACCGCGGCGCGAAATCGAAGCCACTCACAGGAAATTCTCCATCGCGATGCGGACGATAGAGCCCTCCACGAAAGGCCCGGACGACTGCAGCGGTACCGGCAGCGGCGTTGACGTGGCAGAATTTTTTCTCTTGTTCGGGGTCTCAGACGAAAGATCTCTCGGAAGAACTCTCTTGGAGGTCTGGGAGTTTGAGGTCGACGTCTTCCTGCTAGAAGTCGCCATCCTGGCCCCCTCTCTGCCCCGCAGTTGCTTACGTTCCCACCGACCTGCTGGCCGGGTGCCCAGGCTCCCGGCTCCCGCGCGAATTGCGCGGTACGCGACAGCTCCAGGGAGCCCGCCTGGCGCCTGCGCACTTCCGGCCCGGCCGCGTCTCCGGGCCCGCCCCCCCCTCCCTCGCGGAGCCAGGCCCAGGCCTGCTTAGTGAAAACACCGGAAGGATTGGGATGGTAGTTGAAACATGCTATGATGAGACATTCTTCTATGTACATTGCTGCATTTTTCAGAGTTTTTTTGTTCTGTTTTAACTCAGAAAAAGGTGCCTGTTGTTTTTAGTATTATAAAACCACTTTAGCGCTGCAAGGACCCGGATGGGCTTCCAGACCCTAGGTCACGTGCGACAGAGGGGTCAAAGGAGGGCGGTTGCTGGGCTACGGGGGCCTCGGGGTTGCCCGAGTTGGCGGCGTCGGACAGCTATGACTCCGACTCCACCTGAGCGCACCCGGGCACGCCCACCTTTGGCCCCTAGTCCTCCGGGGTTTATTCCTCAGGAAAACAAAACTCTTTAAAATGATGCTGTTCTGTTGTCTCCTGTACTCTCAAATTTGTGGAACAGAGTTCACTACACAAATTTATCTTCCTTGACTTTTCACATCTTCCCTCCCTAAATTCCCTAGAAAGATTTCCTCCCCAAGGTTTCTAGAAATTTCCAACCTGGCTCTGGGTTCATTGAAAGAGTGTTTGTGTTATGGCACTGCGCAGAGTAAGAGACTCAATCCCGGATCTCCAGAGAGCAAGTTTATGCCGGCGGACAGAGTGTCAGCTATTGCTTAAATCACTCTGACCCCGAGTGCTTAAAAAAGTGAGCTTATATACAGGTTGGTTACATATGGGTGCATAAGTAGGTGTTGCTAGCAGTAGGGTGGAACATTTTCAGTTAAACACTTCCTGTTATTCAATGTTTGCAAAGTTTGTTTCAGCCTTGCCACTTTCCTGGTATGTGCACAGAGTGGCCAAGGAGAAACATGCTGTTCTTTGTTTAAGGGGTGAGGGGCAGTGCAAGAAGGTCCCAGCAACCTTCCCTCGTCTATCCAACTAACCATGCCCTCATTATAAATGAGGGACAAGCTAGACCTATATGGGTATTTAGTGACTCAACTGATATTAATGTACCATCTATATTAGGCTGGGTGCTATGAAGGAAATTAAACGGAATGAATGTGATGGGAGAGGCACGGAAGGCCTGTCAGAGGTGGTGCCTGAGCTGAATCCTGAAGGACAAGAGCCATGTGTGAGAAGATCTAGGAAAAGAGCATTTCAGGCAAAGAACAAAACAAGGACAAATGCCCTGAGGTGGGAGGATTGAGGAGCAAAGGAAAGGCCAGTGTGGCTGAGTGTAGTGAACGGTATTGTCCGCCATCCTGTTGGTGTTAATTACCAGCCAAGTCTGCTCAGACTTAAGTAGAACAAAACAAAGCCTTGCCTGTTGCCGCTGGCTTTTCAATCCAGTCGTGGTATGTTTGTTTAAGCCAATTGTTGCAGTTGTGTCAGTTCTTACTGAAGACTTCATTCATTATTTTAATGACCATCTTACCAGATATGATGCCTTTTTTTTTTTTTTTTTTTTTTTTTATCTGTCACTGCACTGCAGTATCTCCCTCAGTTTTTTTGTTTTTTTTTTTTTTTTTTTTTAGCTGTTTGTCCACCATAGCCCACCATAGCAGAGTCTAGATTTTGTTTTCAAAGCCATGGGGTAGTTTTAAGCAAGAGGAGGGGACATGATGTAATTCAGGTTTGCTCTGTGGAGAATGTGTGATGTGGGGAGGGTCAACTGTGAGAGCAAGGACGCTATTGCAGAACTCATGGGCCAATAGTTCATTCCCAGGACTGTGCTGCTTCCCCTTATATGAAATCTACTCTTTTCAAAGTTATAATAGATGAAAATAAAATAGTAATACACATGAATTCCTCATGCTACTTGTAATAATCTTTACGGGACCAGAAAGCCTCATCTGTACAGGGTCGCTATGGGTCGGAACCAACTCGACGGCACTTAACAACAACAACTTGTAATAAGGAGCTCTGGTAGCATAGTGGTAGTGAATTGGGCTGTGAACCTTATGGTCAGCAGTTTGAAACTACCAGCCACTCCGCAGGAGAAAGATGAGGCGTTCTGCTCCCATAAAGATTTACAGCCTCGGAAACCCTGTACAGGGTCGCTATGGGTCGGAACCATCTTGATGGCACTTAACAACAACTTGTAATAACCAAGGAGGGGCATGTCTGACTTCTGAGATGTCACCAGGGAGGATTAAACTCAGTATCAGCCCAAGTCCCATTCCTATGAAGTGGAGGTCAGACATGCCTTCACGCTACACGTGTCCTTACCCTACTCTGACACCAACCACCCTTCCCGAAGTGCTCGTCTTTACTTCTGAGTTCGACAATCCATTGCGATGGCCACACAGAACTCTACAATACTCATAATTGTGGGATTTATTAGGAAAGTGAAAGGGGTTCAATTCAGGATTGGAAAGGATGTGGCACGTCTCCAGTTAGGAATGCCTCTTACCTACCACACTGTAGACGTGCCTCACGCATGTCTTCAGCCTCTCAGCCATGTGGCCCCAAAGTCTGTGCCCTGCTCCGGCAAGTGTTACCAAGCTCCTTTAGTCAGTCATTAAATGTCCAATTGGCACACTCTGCAAGCCAGACTTCTGCCTGTAGGCACTCAGCTTTACTCAGTCCATGGCCTAGATTCCTACACCTGTTCCAAGTTGCTGCTTCTGTCACTGCCTCTGCTGTTGCTGCTCTTCTAGGTAGGGATCTCACACTCCACTCACATTCTTCTTTCTTGATGGTCCTAGATCATCTGTTCCTGCTTCTGAGATGGTTCCTTTTAAACCTAGGTGGGTGGCAAAACTAACCAATTCTAGCCTTATTGTTCTATATACCTTATTTGCATAGTCCCACCCAATCACTTGGTAAGAATTAAGATATTGGATGCAAAATGTACCATATTGCTCCACACTGCCCATTGACATGGTGGCACTGTGGGTTAATAAACTAGGCTGCAAAGTCAGTTTGAACTGCAAGGTTGGTGGTTCAAGTTCACCAGTCACTCCTTGGAAACCCTCTAGAGGGTTGCTGTGTGTTGGAACCGACTCAACAGCATTTAACAACAACAACAATAGAACAGAGTAGAACTGCGCCATGGAATTTCTGAGGCTGTTAATCTTTAAGGCCGCAGAGACCCTCATCTACTCCCATAGAGTAGCTGGTGACTACGAGAAATGTTTTTTATAAAAGAGTAACTTAAAAACTGTTCAAATGGCAGGGAATAATGAAAACAATGTCAAAATCAGGTCCAGATGGCTTTACGGTGGCACTGTTGGGTACATATTGGGCTACTAACCACAAAGTTGACAGTTCAAAATCACCAGCTGTTCCCTGGGAGAAAGATGAGGCTGTCTACTTAGGTAAAGATTTACAGACTCAGAAACCCTATTGATGGTCAATATGAATTAGAATTCACTTGATGGCAGTAACCATGTGATGACTAATTGCAGTTGCTGTTCCAGATGTAGTTTCATTGCTTGAGCAAATTAACACATCTGGTACGTGGTATGCAGCTACTGATCTGGCTAATGCTTTTTTTCTCAGTTCTGGTTTTGAAGCATCACCAGAAGCAGTTTGGCTTCAGTTGGCAAGACCAACAATACCCCTCCACCATCATACCTCAAAGTATATTCATTCTCTAGCACTATGTCATAATTTGGAGTCCTGGTGTGGCGCTTTGGGTTAATGTGCCAGACTGCAAAGCTGTTTGAACTGCAAGACTGGTGGTTCAAGCTCACCAGATGCTCTTTGGAAACCCTACACAGGGTTGCTATGGGTCGGGATCGACTCAATGGCACTTAACAACAACATGTCATAATTTACTTTGTAGAGACCTTGATCACCTTTTCCTTCCACAAGATGTCACCCTGGCCCACTATATTGATGACATTGTGCTGATTGGACCTAGAAAGGAAGAAGTATCAATGACTCTAGACTTATGGAGTCCTAGTATGGCATTACAGTACAAGCACTGAATTGTTAACTATAAAGTCTGCAGTTCAAATCAACCAGCCTTTCCTCAGAAACACTATACAGGGTTGCTATGAGTCAAAACAGCACTCAACAGCACTTAACAAAAACATACTTATTGGTAAAACATTGGCATTCTAGAGGGTGAGAAATAAATGCAACTAAAATCCAGGTGCTTTCCACCTCAGTGAAATTTCCAGGGGTCTAGTGGAGTCCTTCTTTCTTGTCTTCTTAATGACTTTTTGCTTTCTTCATGTATGATGTTCTTGATGTCATCCCACAACTCTTCTGGTCTTTGATCTTTAGTGTTTAATGTATCAAATCTGTTCTTCAAATGATCTCTAAATTCAGGTGGGATATATTCAAGGTCATATTTTGGCTGTCATGAATAAACT
>NW_006408532.1:14921587-14922028 GCF_000296735.1 Chrysochloris asiatica | reverse complement strand
TTCTGTGGACCCAGTTGGGGACCTGGTTGGCAAGCAGTGTAAGGAGACCTGGGGACTCTTGGGCCCAGAGTCAGTGGCGTGGCCACAGAGGACTCTAGAGGTGAGTGGAGCCACCAGCTGACGGGAAGAGAGGGCATGTGCACAGGAGTGCCCACACTTGCAGAAGACACCCACGTGACCTGGACCGGATGACTGGATGATCGGAGCTCATCCAGGAGAAGAAAGAAGAGGGGGGAAAAAAAAATAAGAGTGAGCTGATACAATCTGATGAACTTGACCTAAACCTATGGAACAGCAACACAAAAGAAGGAACAAATCCTTACAGTAAGAAACATTCCTACCCCCTCCACACACAGAGTGGACGGAGATGGGCAACTTGGACATTGGATACTCAAATGAGGAAGGGGGTACTACAAAGGCAAGAAGTGACTGGCTTACAAG
>NW_006408532.1:14895518-14920682 GCF_000296735.1 Chrysochloris asiatica | reverse complement strand
GTATCGACTCAATGGCACCTAACAACAAGTGGAGTACTGGTGTGACACTGAAGGATAATGTGCTGGACCACAAGACCAATTTGAGTTGCAAGGTTGGCAGTTCAAACCCATCAGCTGCTCTTTGAAAACCCTATATAGGTTCACTATGAGTGTTGGTTGGCACTTAACAACAAGTGGTGTGCGGGCATGTCTGAGTATTCCTACTAAAGTGAAGAATAACTTATCCCATCTGGTCCCTTCCACAACTAAAAAAGAGGCACAGTGTCTGTTTTTTGGATTTGGGAGGCAACATATTCCTCATTTGGGTATGCTACTCTCTATATTAAGTGACTTGAAAAGTTACTAGTTTTGTGTAGGGCCCAGGACAAGAGAAGGCTCTGCAACAGGTTTCAGGTGCCATGCAAGCTGCTTTGCCACTTGGTCCATATGATCCCACTGATCTAATGGTGCTTGAAATGTCAGTGGCAGATAGAGATGCAGTCTGGAGTCTTTGGCAGGCCTTTATTGGTGAATCACAGCACAAACCCTTAGGATGCTGAAGTAAAAACCTATCATCCTTTGTGGATAACTATTCTCTATTGAGAAACATCTTTTACTTGTTATTGGGTCTTAGTAGAGACTCAATGCCTAACCATGGACCACAAATTCACCACGCGACCAGAGCTGCCCATCATAAATTGAATGTTGTGTGACCCACAAAGTCATAGAGTTAGACTTGCACAGAAGCACTCCATTATTAAATGGAAACTATATATATGAGATTGGGTTCAAGCAGGACCTGTAGGTATAAGTAAGCTGAATCAAGGGTGGCCCAAATGCCCATGGCCTCCACTCCTGTCACATTACCTTCCCTCTCCCAGTTTATACCTATGGTCCTATGGGGAGTTCCTTACGGTCAATTGACTGAAGAAGAGAAAACTCATGTTTGGTTTACAGGTAGTTCTGCATGATATGCAGACACCAGACACCACTCAACAGTGAACAGCAGCATCAGCACTACAGTCCTCTGGGACTTCTCTGAAGGAGAGTAGTGAAGGAAAATCCTCCCAATGGACAGTACTTCAAGTAGTGCACCTGGTTGTTCACTTTGCTTGGAAGAAGAGATGATCAGATTTGCAACTGTATACTGATTCATGGGCTGTGGTCAATGGTTGGCTGGATGGTCAGCCAGTTTGAAAGGAACTTCATTGGAAAATTGGTGACAAGGAGGTATAGGGAAGTGGTATGCAGATAAAGCTCTCTGAATGGGCCCCCAAAATGAAGATATTTGTGTCTCATGTGAATGTTCACCAGAGACAAATTTTGCTTCCTGTTCAAAATTTTACTTCCTGTCCCTGTGACTCTATGCATTTCTGGTCTGGATGTTTTTGTTTCAAAGGAAGGAATACTCCCATTTGGAGAAACACCACTGATTCCATTACACTGGAAGTTAATGGGCTCTTCATGACTCTGGGTCAACAGGCAAAGAAGGGTATAACTGTGTTAGGTGCTGTGATTGATCTTGATTACCAAAGGAAAATCGAAGCAACATTACTTAATGGAGGTAAAGAAGAATTTGTCCAGGAGATCCCTTAGAACATCTCTTAGTACTACTGTGCTATGATTAAACTTAATTGTAAACGACAGTAACTCATTTCTGACATAACTACTAATGACCCAGACCCTTCAGGAATGAAGGATTGGGTCATCCCACCAGACATAGAGCCACAACCAGCTAAAGAGATTGCCAAGGACCAGAATCGGTGCTGGAAGAAGGTAGTTTTAAATATTAGCTATGGCCATGTGTCCAGTCATGGACATGAGGACTGTAATTGCTATGAATGTTTATTTCTTGTATGTGTATGTCAAATATTTTTGTTTTATTCACTTATAAAACATAAGATGTAAATGGGGTTAGTGTATTTTCAGTTGTGAGCATGTTGTATCATGTTAGTTGCAAGTGTGACTTTATAATTGTCTTTATTTAGAAGTTATGTATGGTTTGGACTCCTGGTGTGGCTCTGTAGGATCAGCACTGGACTGTGAACAAACCACAAGGTCAGCAGTTCAAACCCACCAGTTGCTCTTTGGAAACCCTATACAAAGTTACTATGAGTCAGAATCGACCCGATGACACTTAATAACATCATGTATGGTTTAAGGAGATTTGTATAGGTGCCACGAGACAAGAGGTGGGTTGGGATAGTTAAGGTTTTGTGCCAACTTGATTGGGCCAGAATTCTCAGTGATTTGGTTATCATGACAAGCAATGGACAACATTGAGAAGTATGAGTATTCCAGAACACTTAATTGTACTTCTGAGAAATCTGTACCTGGACAAAGAAGCAGTTGTTCGAACACAGCATGGGAACACTGAATGTTTTAAAATTGGGAAAGGTGTGCAACAAGGTTGTGTTCTTTCACCATACTTATTCAACCTGTAGGCTGAGCAAATAATACAAGAAGCTGGGTTCTATGAAGAAAAACGTGGCATCAGGATTGGAGGAAGACTCATTAACAACCTGTGATATGTAGATTATACAACTTTGCTTGCTGAAAATGAGGAAGACTTGAAACATTTACTGATGAAGATCAAAGAGCACAGCCTTCGGTATGGGTTGCATCTCAATGTCAGGAAAACAAAAATCCCCACCACTGGACCAATAAACAACATTCTTATCAAAGGAGAAAAGATTGAAATTGTCAAGGACTTCATTCTTCTTGGATCAACTATCAACACTCGCGGAAGCAGCAGTCAAGAGATCAGACGACGTATTGCATTGGGAAAATCTGCTGCACAGGAACTTTTCAAAGTGTTGAAGAGCAGAGATGTCAGCTTGAGGACTAAGGTGCGCCTGACCCAAGCCATGGTATTTTCAAAAACCTCATATGGATGTGAAAGCTGGGCAGTGAATAAGGAGGATCGTAGAAGAATTGATGCCTTTGAGTTGTGATGTTGGAGGAGAATACTAAAAGTGGCATGGACTGCCAAAAGAACCAATAGATCTGTTTTGGAAGAAGTGCAGCCAGAGTGCTCCTTGGAGGCCAGGGTGGCTAAGCTTCGTCTCTCATACTTTGGACATATTGTCAGGAGGGAACAGTCGCTGGAGAAGGATGTCATGCTGGGTAAGATGGAGGGTCAGAGAAAAAGAGGAAGACCCCCAACAAGATGGATCGGCCAGGATCATTGATGGCGTCAAGTTGTGGCAGCGGTAGTGAGGTTGGCCCAGGATTGGACATTGTTTCATTCCGACTCGATAGCTCCTAACAACAATCCTCCATGATGAGATCTAATATAATGCAATCAACTTCATGATAAGATCAACTGTGAGCAGCCAAACAGCTGAAAGGGTGTGGCCTGCTTCCAATGTATTGGACACCTGGGCAATTCTTGTTTGATTTTTCTACTGGGCCTTCATCCAGAATCTGGCTCATCCAACCTCTGCTTCTTTAGACTTGAGCCAGTGAGTTGCTCTGTTGTTGCTGTTAAGTGCCATTGAGTTGGTTCCAACTCAGTGACTCTACGTAGGGTTTCCTAGGAGCAGCTGGTGAGTTTGAGCCATCGACCTTGTGGCTCAAACCAACCTTGCAGTCAACTGCTTATTCTACAGCACTACACCAGGACTCCATGACCTGTAAGTTTGAGGACTAAGGTTCATCTGACCCAAGCCATAATATTTTCATTAGCTTCAGATGCATGTGAAAGTTGGACAATGAATAAGGAAGACTGTAGAATAACTGATGCATTTGAGTTAAGGTGTTGGAGAAGAATATTAAAGATACCACGGACTGCCAGAAGAACAATTGAATCTGTGTTAGAAGAAGTACAACCAGAATGCTCCTTAGAAGCCAAGATGATCAGACTTCATCTCTCATACTTTGGACATAAAAGAAGGACCAGTCCCTGGAATAAGACATCATGATTGGTAAAATGAAGCATCAACAAAAAAGAGGAAGATCCCCAATGAGATGGATTGACACAGTGGCAGGAGCAATGGGCTCAAGCATAGCAGCAATAGAAGGACCAGGTGGGGTTTCATTCTGTTGCACATAGGGTTGTTATGCCTCGAAACCGACTTGATGGCACCTAACAAAAAGAAGTCCAACTTGCATTGAAGGTAATGACAAAGAGCAAGGCTCCAGGAATTGATGGAATAGAATCTGAAACTTTTCAACGAACAGATTGGAAGTTCTCACTTATCTAAGCCAAGAAATTTGCAAGACAGCTACCTGGCCAACAGATTGGAAGAGATACATATTTGTGCCCATTCCAAAGAGAGATGACCCTATGGAATGCAGAAATCATGGAATAATACCATGAATATCACATGCAACTGTGAGAAATTCAAGATGGATTCAGAAGAGGATATGGAACTAGGGATATCATTGTTGACATCAGGTAGATCTTGACTGTCAGTAGAGAATATCAGAAAGATGTTTACTTGTGCTTTGTTGACTATGCAAAGACTTTCGACTGGGTAGATCATGACAAACTATAGATAACATTGTGGAGAATGGATAGTCCAGAGCACTTGATGGTGGTCATGAGAAGCCTGTACAAAGACCAAGAGACATTCATTTGAACAGACCAAGGAAATACTGAATGGTTTAAAAATCAGGAAAGGTGTACGCCAGGACTATATTATTTCACCATACTTATGCAATATGTATGCTGAACAAATAATCCAAAAAGCTTGGTTATATGAGGAAAAACATGACATAAAATTGAAGACTCCTTATCAAGCTGCTTAGAGTTGTAACTGACTCAACAGCACCTACCAACAACAATTTGTTGAGTATGCTAGACAGTTGTTAGTTGTCATCTAGTCAGCTGTGACTCATGGCAATTTTATGAATAACAGTAAAACATTACTTGATCTATGTCATCCTCACAATTACTGGTAGGTTAAAACACATTTTTGCAGCTACTGTATCAATCCATTTGATGAAAGACTTTCTTCATTTTCATTGACTCTCTACAGGTGTGTGATGTTGAGTCTATTCTGACTCATGTTAACTCCTAGATGACAGAGAAGAACTTCCCCAGAGTAGAACTTCCTAGGCTGTACTCTCCCATATCTTTGTCCCTCAGAGCTGCTGATGAGTTAAAACTGTCGGCCTTTCGGTTAGTAGTTGAGTATTTCCACCAGTGTGCCACCTTAGGTAGGCAGTTATTGTTGTTGTTAAGTGATGTTGAGTTGGTTCTGAACCACAGCGACCCTGTATAGGGTTTCTGAGGAGCAGTTGGTAAGCTTGAACCAACAACCTTGTGGTTCAAACCGACTTTGCAGTACTGTGATTAACCCACAGTGCCACACCATCCAGCTAGACAGTTAAGTGCCATCAAGTCAGTTCTGACTCATATAGACCCAGGATAGGGTTTCCAAGGAGCAGTTGGTGAGCTTGAACCACCAATCTTGTGGTTCAAACTGATCTTGTGGTCCAGTGCATTAGCCCACAGTGCCACAGCTAGACAGTAGGAGTATAAAATTGAATAAAAGTCTGTTCTCTAGGAGATGGAGGTTTACATTTTACGTGGCTCTATATGATAAGCACTGGACTGCGGGCCTCAATGTCCATGGTTTGAGCCTGACAGCCACTCTGCAGGAGAAAGATGAGGCTTCGTCTGACTTGATGGCACTTTACCACCACCACAACAATGTGGCAGAGGGAAGGCAACTCAGAATAACCATTAACAATGGCTAGAGTTAAGAAGCTCTGGTAGCGTAGTGGTTACGAAATGGGCTGCGAACCAGAAGGTGAGCACTTTGAAACTACCAGCTGTTCCGCAGGAGAAAGATGAGGCTTTCTGCTCCCGTAAAGATTTATAGCCTTGGAAATCCTGTACAGGGTCGCTATAAGTCAGAACCAACTCCACAGCACATAACAGCAACAGAGTTAGGAAGAAAAAAAGATAAGGCATTGACCAGCTTCTGGATAAGAAGATGATAAAATGACAAAGTTATGTGGTTGCTTAATCCTTAAGATGGCACTATAAACTCACAATTCCTTTATCGAGAACTATGTTAAAATAACTGGAATGTATTTGAAATTTTCACTTAACCCTTATAAACTAAGATAGTTTTTGGGTGTCAGACACTACTGTAAATGCTCATTATCTATGTATTGTTTCCATTTGATCTTTGCAGCAAACTTACCAAGAAACTAGCTTCTGCCCCATTTGTTGTTGTTGTTGTTAAGTGCTGTTGAGTCGGTTCCGACCCATAGCGACCCTGTATAGGGTTTCCGAGGGTGTAAATCTTTATGGGAGTAGAAAGCCTCATCAGCCCCATTTACATATGAGGAAAAGGAGTCAGAGAGCGTGCCAGTGACTGTCCTTCAGTCACACAGCTTGCAAATCACAAAGCCAGGATCTGAACAGAGACAACCTGAATCCAGATATCATGCCCTGAATGATGACTCTATAGCTCCTCCCTCTAGGAATCCACATGTCGAAAATGCATTAGAACGATCAGTTGCAAAACTTATTTATTTTTCCAATTCTGGTGAAATCACGTGAGAAAGCATGTCCCCCTGCACGGGAATGAGAAGTCAGGGAACAAAGGTCATATTCATTGTTTTGAGAAAGTGACAAAGACTAATAAAAGGGCTTGGTGGTGGAGGTTATGTGCCTTGGAGTCAATTCTGACTCATAGCGAGCCTGTATAGGGTTTCTGAGCAGAAAGCCTCATTTTTCTCCTGTAGAACAGCAGGTAGATTCAAACGTCTGACCTTGTGATTAGCAGCCCAACTTGTAACCCAATACGCTACAAGTGCTCATTAATAAAAGGGCTTAAGGAAGCATTTAATTGTAACAAAGTAGAAATTCAAATTAGAATCTGCAGTTATGTGAAGATATTTTCATAAAGAAAACATGGAAATGAATTGATTGCTAAGGGAAGAGGATTTCAAATTTCTCTTTATTAAGTACTTTTATAATTTCATAAAAGCCATCTTCGTTCACAAAAATGCACATACAATTTTTGGAACATGTTAATAGAAAGAAAGCAGTAGTCCTGCTTGCATTAATATATCTCTAAATCTTTCCAAGCATATATTTTTTAAAAATCAGTAAAAATTGTTTAACATGTTGATAAAAAAAATCACTGGATGTGCGTGCATAAACATTTTCAAGCTTCCCTTACCAAAACAGAGTGCAATTTTTATCCAAGTGCTTATTATGACTCTCAAAAGTGGTTCAAAAGAGAAAAAGAAGGTAGCATTGCCTTGGAATGCAGCATTAATATCGATGTACTCTGGGACATTCAAGAAAGATTCTTTGTTATCACAGATGGTGAAAAGGTAAAGCATCAATATTCTCTTTCTACAAAAAACCATAGATAATAAGGCTTTATTTTCTCAAACTGACTTGTTACCATAAAAAACTGCATTCAATCTGCAGAATTACCGACACCTCACATTACTTACTTTAAAATTATTTATGACACCTGAAATTCAAAAGGAAACCCACAAGAGCTATTCTTCCAATACATTCACTGAATGCAGACTTAAGTAAGCACCTGTCATTCTGATTGTGCCCTTTATTTGTGTACTTTAAAATGACTACCATATAGTAAGATTGTATTTTTTAAATGGTACAAACACTAAAAGATGAATGATCTACGCAAAACCAACAGCCTGTACTTCTAGTAACAGTTGTCATATACAAAAAAAAAAAAAAAAAAAGCCCTGAGTCATTATATTTTGCCAAAGTAATGAAGAAGGGTGCTCCCAAGTCATTTAATAACTTAGGAATTGTCCAGTATTCACTTGTTTTGTTTTCATTTTGATTGAAGCGAGGTACAGCTTTTGTTTACTTTCTTAATCTGATTCAATCCACTTCTCAATATTCAATTTCATTTAAGTCCTCAGAATATCCTGATGATTGCTGAGTTGTATCTTCAATTTCTGCTAGGAAAGACAGAAGGTAATAGTTATTTTTAAATTTTTATTGTACAAGAATACATAGTTTGTATTCTAACAGTTGAGACTGTTTTGCAAAATCTATTTTCAATCAAGCTTATTTAATTACAAATAATATAATTACCTGCACAGGGTCCTGCCTGAAACTTAATATCATCAATAGCAATATCACTTCTTATTGATAATCCACGAATGGCTTCAAAAATTATCTGTAAAACAGTTAAGTGTGAATTAGAAATATAGTCATCCTGACCAAAAAAAAAAGAAAAAGAAAAAGATGCCAGTTTGGATCAGAATCACCATTTGTAGGACTGGAAGTTTAGATGGTTCCTGGGATTGTATTTAAGAAAAAGAATATAAAATAACAAATTCAAACTTGGGTATAGAAGTTAATAGTAATTTAATAAGAAAAAAAGAAATTTACAACAAATTATTGGAGCTTTGGAGAGTCAGGTCCTTTTCCTTCAAAATCTCTGAAGGCAATTTCCCCCAAATGCTTACTTAGAAATGCTTGCTGGTTGGACATGCTCTACCCACCCCACTTAGAACTCCCAGCATCTCTCAGCTCTCACAGCGACTGTAAGTGTGATGAGAAGCCCAGAAACTTATATGTCCTTAGAGAAAAACACAAACCAGTTGTACTGGAGTCACTTTCTGAGTCCTGGCAACATATGGTTATCAGAACAGAACTGTGCTCTATAAAATTCTCAATGGCTGATACTTTTTGGAAGCAGATTGCCTGACCATTCTTTTGAGGTGCCTCTGCATGGACTGGAACCTCCAACTTTTTTGGTTAGCAGTGAGCAATTAACCATTCATACCACCCAGAAACTCCTAGCTTCCTTAGGGTCCTGATAAAATCTTCCCTTGATACTGGTACTAGGTAGAGGAATTGAATGTTACTGATGATGCTCATCTATGAAAAGCAAACCATAAGAATTAAATTCATCAAACAGACAGTGGTACTCCCATGATGTTAAATATTATAACCTCAAAGATAAAGCCAGGAAGGAAAAGGAATCTGTTTTGATTGTCTTCTCCAGCTGCCTTTTGAAATTTTCTGTTTATCTGTTTTACTTCTGCATTTCTTCCTTTCACTGTAGCCTCTCTATTGTTGCTGTTGTTGTTAGGTGCCACTGAGTCGGTACTGACTCATAGTGACCCTATGTAAAACACTGCCCGGTCCTGGGCCAACCTCACAATTATTGCCATGCTTGAGCCCATTGCTGCTGCCATTTTGCCAATCCTTCTTGCTCAGGGTCTTCCCCTTTTTCTCTGACCCTCCACCTTACCAAACATGATATCCTTCTCCAGAGACTGGTCCCCTCCTGACAATTTGTCCAAAGTATGAGAGACGAAGTTTGGCAATCATGGCCTCCAAGGAGCACTCTGGCTGCACTTCTTCTAACACAGATCTGTTTGTTCTTTTGGCAGCTCATGGTACTTTCAATATTCTCTAACACCATAACTCAAAAGCATCAATTCTATTCTTAAGAATAAGGTCTTCCTTATTTACTGTCCAGTTTTCGCATGCATATGAGGTTATTGAAAATACCATGGTTTGGGTCAGGCACACCTTAGTCTTCAAGCAGACATCTTTGCTCTTCAACACTTTAAAAAGGTTTTGTGCAGCAGATTTGCTTAATGCAATACGTCGTCTGATCTCTTGACTGCTGCTTCCATGAATGTTGATAGTTGATCCAAGAAGAATGAAATCTTTGACAACTTCAGTCTTTTCTCCATTGATAAGAATGTTGTTCATTGGTCCAGTGATGAAGATTTTTGTTTTCTTTACATTGAGATGCAATCCATATCAAAGGCTGTGGTCTTCAATTTTCATCAGTAAGTATTTTAAGTCCTCTTTCAGCAAGCAAGGTTGTATCATCGGCATATCGCAGGTTGTTAATAAGTCTTCCTCTAATCCTGATGCCATGCTTTATTTCATATAATCCAGCTTTTTGGATTATCTGCTCAGCATACAGGTTGAATATTCAAGAGCAAATTTCAGTCGTTTCTGACATCCATTATGTTTTTTTTTTTTCCTTACCTGACTCTTTAATGATCTTTTGCTTTCTTCATGTATGATGTTCTTGATGTCATCCCACAACAACTCTAGTTTTCAGTCATTAGTGTCTAATACAACAAATCTGTTACTGAGATGGTGTCTAAATTCAGTTAGGATATATAGATTCAAGGTGGAAAGGAGCTCTGGTAGCGTAGTAGTTACCAGTCGGGCTTCTAGCCACAAGGTCAGCAGTTTGAAACTACCAGTGTTTCTGCAGGAGAAAAATGAGGCTTTCTGCTCCCGTAAAGATTTACAGCCTTGGAAACCCTATGATTTGGAACCAGCTCCATGGCATACCACCACCACCACATTACCATACTCAAGGTTGAAGTCTTGTGTGGTGCTAACATTAAGTTCAGCAATTTAAATCCACCAGCAACTCCCTGAAAATCCTATACTGGGATGGTAGTTAACAACAAGAACGTCCATAAAAATCTGCAGTCCTAGAAAGCCTATGGGGCAGCTCTACTCAGGTCTATAGGGTCACTGTGAGTCGGAATAGACTTGACAGAAGTGGGTTTGGTTTGGTTTAAACTAATCTATTGTTTGCTTTTAAGAAGAGTACAAGAGATATTTTTGGAAATTGGCTTAAAAATTATCTTAGGGCAATAGTTTCAGGAGTTCATGCAGCCCCCATGGCTTCAAAAAGTTCATGAGAATTTGAAAATTCTGTTTACACCTTTTCATCAGGATGCCCCTGTAGAATCCTTGGCCAAAATGTTCAGTAATGGCAGGCAGGCAACATTCAGTTCTTCTGGTCTCAATTGCAAGGTGGCAATTATTCATGGAGGCAATTGTTGTTGTTGTTGTTAAGTACCGTAGAGTTGGTTCAGACTCATAGTGACCCAACACAGGGCTTCTGAGGCTGCAAATCTTTATGGGAGCGGAAAGTCTCATCTTTCTCCCACGGAACAGCTGGTAGTTTTGAACTGCCAACCTTGAGTTTAGCAGCCCGATTCATAACCACTACACTACCAGAGCTCCTTATTATATATATATATATATCCTCCTCCATTCTTGACTCTGGACTTCTGATGGGATGCTGTGGATCAGTACTGGACTGCGAATCACAAGGTCGGCAGTTTAAACCCACCAGCCGCTCTTCAGAAATTCTATATAGGGTCACTATGAGTCGACTGAACCAAATCGACAGCATAGCACTTAATAACAATAACAACAAATCTTGACTCTGCTCCTTCCTCTGTTGCTTCAGGCAAATAGAGGTCAACTGTTGTGCCTTGAAAAGCTGCTTATAAGCTTTTAAGACCTCAGGCACCATACAACAAACTAGGAGCTAGAACAGAAGTACTAAACCTATTATTAAACCAATTAACTGAGATGTTCCATGAAACCATGATCCTAAACCTCCAAACCATGGAAGCAAATCCCACGAGATGTTTGGTTGTGCATCAGCAGCCGCAGAGACTACTCTTCTTTTTTTTTTTGGTCATGTTTTAAAGATATCTATCACACAACTGTTACCAATTCTACTTTTTACAGGTTTACTGACAGCAATTACATAATTTGCTGTGCACTCTACTCTTAATCAATGCAATTTTTTCCTCTCCATTAGCCACCATCTTCATTTCCCTCTCCCTCTTGCTCCTGGTAACTATTAATAAACGTTGGTCTCTATAACATTTTCCTTTTCTTGTATTTTTAGATGACTGACAGCATATGATACTTGTCATTTTCTGACTGGCTTATTTCACTCAGCATCCGGTCTTCAAGCTCCATCCACTTTGTAGCTCCTACTAACTGGGATGCTATATACTTTTGTTTTACTCTTTATTCCTCTTCCCCATGAGAATGTGAACTCTAAAAGGTTAGGAACTTTATATGTTTTATTCATCACAGTATCCCCAGCTCCTAGCATAGCAAGTGGTCAATAAATATTTATTAAATGAGCAACTTTGGTCTCAGACTTCAAGAGTTTAGCCTGAATGCATGAAATTGCTATTGAGAATTTCAGGTTAGCCACAACGATATGAATTAAAGACCAGGGAGATTCTGGAGGGAATACATTTTTAGGAATGATAATACCTCTTTACATTTTGGTACTTTAAAGTGTACAAAAGTTTTCCATGTACATCACCTCATTTGACCCTCACTCTAACCCTGGATAACTTTGTAAATGTATAAACAATCTCAGAGAAAATAAGATCTCCCCAAGTCCAATGAGTACTTGAGAACCCCAGGAGAATGAAGATATTGTAGAACTTCTCTGGTGGGTGGCAGTAGAGAGTAATGGTGAGGGGTGTAGCCTTGGAAGCAGGCAGGTCTGGGTTTGAAGTCTCTCTCTGCCACTTCTCAGAAGGCATTTACTTTTCCCTTTCTCATCTGTCCAACGGAACTGTAAGATCAATGAAAGAAGTTCTGTACACTTCTTCACACTTTAAGTGCCTCTCTCATAGCAGATGGCCAATTCCAGTTCATCCGTCTGTGTTTTATTAGACACCAGGATGTTCTTGAGCTACTTGATCAGTCCCGTCTCCCAGCAGTCCTTTGGGATTTCTGAAGAAATGTTTTCAGTCCAGAGGACTGAACTCCTCATAGCAGATTCATATCTGTTTCATTCTAAGCCACAGGCAGATCTGATGTAATCCTCCCAGGCTGTGAGCTGCAAATCTCCAGGGCTATCCTGAACCCTTGGATTTTGAACTCTCCAACATGACAGCCCAGATGCCTCTCTACCTCATATTTGAAAATCACTTCAAATGACCAGCCAGCCAGTAAGCCAAGTATCCTGTGAAAGGTCCTGTGGCCAAGCCAAGCTGGTTCTTAGAGCCCATGTGTACTCAAATTACTTGATGACTTAAACATATACCAATGCCCAGGCCCCGTACACACAGCTTTATATTCAACTTGTCTAGGCCTGAGAGTCCCTACTGCAAGTGCATATAGCAATCACTTGGAGGACTTGTTAAAGCAGAGATTGCAGGACACTTTTTCCAGTGTCTGACTCTGCAGTTTTGAGCTGGGGCCTGAGAGTCTGCATTTAGGTGAATATGCAATTCAGGTGTTGCTGCTGCTGCTGCCTCCAGGACCACATTTTGACAACCATTTGAATAGGATAGACACATGAGGGCCCACAAAGGCCAACAGAGTTAATCCTTCCTCCCAGAATGAGGATCAGTGATATCAGTAAGGTCTGGAAGGATCTGCTTTCCTTTGGTAAACAGACATTAAATCACAATCCAAAGCATTGCTAGGGCTATTACTTATTCTTCACCACATTTCTATTTTTCTCCTTCCTGGATAACAGCACATCTCCCCTTTGTCATTTGTCTTTAACAGTGAAGGACCACAGATGACACGGCAACCTGGCCACTTGAGTGCCTTCTAATCCTTCCCATTTCCATTGGTACAATCAATGTTGGCTTGCCCAATAACCAAAGTAAGCATAGATTTACTTATTTTACTTACTAGTGTACAATGAACAATTTCACATGAGTTTTATCACATCTCTGATAATAACCTTGCTTATTGGGTAATTTGCCTTTGAGTAGAATATTGATTTTGGTCCTGGGGTTGCACCCTTATGTTAGACACTTCTTTCCAAGAGGATTTGGGTTTAGACCAGTCAGTCAGTAGTGAAAGCTGATGGGGGCTGGTCCAAGTGAAGCAAGCATGAAGTGGAAGCAAGGCTTTTAATTTTAGGTAACACTTGAGAATTCTACAGGACAATTTCAGGAACAATCAGGAGTCAAAAGTTTATCTTCCTAGAACTGCCTAGAGATATGGCCTCAGGATAGGAAAAATCAGTGGTTTTCAGAAAGCAGCTGGGGCTCTCTAAACTGTCCAACTCTGCCTATTGACATTTAAAAGGCTCTCTCCTATGGTTAAGGAGTCCTGGTGGAGCGACGGTTTAATTGTTGGGATGCTGACCACAAAGTCAGTTGTTCTAACCCACCAGCTGTTCTATGGGAGAAAGATGAGGCTGTTTGCTCCTGAAAAGATGAACAGCCTTGGAAATCCTACGGAGCATTTCTACTGTGTCCTACAGCGTGGCTTTGAGTCAGAATTGATGGCAGTGGATTTGGTTTGGGTTTATGGTTTATCAGTGTCCCTTGTGACCAGAATCCTCCAGGATGAATACTTTCTATAACATATAGGAGACTCAGGAGGATGTGGGATCAAGTAATCTGGATGTAGGCTTAAAAAAACTTACAAGTTGTCATGGAGTCATGGAGACACCATTTGTGTCTGAGTATAGGGATTTCAGTAATTGATTTTGGGGAAGTAAATCCCCAGGCCTCTCTGAACCTCTAACCTTGGCAGCCATCACCCGGTCAGGGACTTCTGCTAATCAAAGGCTTGTACAAGAGCTGTACAAGCATGTGGAGAATGATGAGTAGAAGAGGAAGCTATAACAATGATACCAATTTTAGATAAAAGGGACACTCTGGCTTGGAGATTTGCTGGACACATAGAAATCTATTTGACACAATGTACTAAGACAAACACAGTTCCACTTTCATCACCGAGTTGTTAAAAATCACATTATGCTTAAGTACCTAAAGTTCTTCTCTGTCATCCAACCAATTTCCTAATTGTCGCTCAGACTGAGTCAATTTCTTTGAAATGAACCTTGCTTTTATCTATGGCCGTGAAGAATAACAAACTATTCTCTTTGGTAGAAAAAGAAAGAAAGAGCATCAAAAGATTGTATGCCTATTTCCCATTACTTGAGTCTATCTTTGTTTCTTACCTGGTGTTGCCTCTCACAACGGTACTCAATCAGCACGCGGAGCCAGGAAATACTCTGCTCCCCTCTTCTTCTCCACAAGAGAGACTCTTCCCTGTCATGTTCCTTTTTCAAATAAACACTCAGCAGGCCAGTCCCTGCTCCATACATGTGGTAGAAAAAGGTCAAACAGTGTTTCCCGGTCACTCCCCGCAGAGGCTTGGACAAGAGGCGTGCCTTTTGCCCATACACCATATTGGAGGCCTCGATGTACATGTAGTAGCCTGGAGAAGAAGGCAAAAGCAGGCATTGTTTACAAGGGACTCAAGCTGTATTCTCTTTTTCCAGAGTGTTCCTGGGAACAAATGAGGGCAAACAGCACAGATCAATGGTTTTATAATGTTGGAGAATGTATATAAGCCAAGAAAAACTAATATGCTATGAAACTAAACCATCAAGATGATTTAAAAATCTTCATGATTTACAATTCTGCTTAAGAGTCAAGACATAATTACCCTATACAAGGTCATTATGGGTTGTAACGAACTTGATGGCACTTAACAACAACAACAACAATTATACCACTAGTGTGGTGACAACGCATCAAGATTTATCTTACTGGACTTCGTGGATAACACCTTCTAGACATGGGTTTAGAGGAGAGAATCTGTAGTTAGGCAGACTTGGGTTCAAGTCTTGGCCCTAATATTTGCTATTTGTGCAATCCCGGTCTAATGAATAATTCCCTATGAATCCATATTGTTCATTTAAAACTAAAGGTTAATCTTGTTCTACAGAACTGTGAGAGTCATACAATGGGTGTGGAGAACCTGCAGGCCACGTATTCATTTCCTGTCTTCTCTTTTTTCATGATTTTTCTTTCCTTTTCCTTTTTATTGTGATTTGGGTTTAAGTTTACAGATTAAGTTGGTTTTCCATTCAACAATTTATACATGTTTTGATTCATGCATTGATTGCAATCCCCACACTGTAAGAGACTATTGCACTTCTTCCCTGTGTTTACTGTTTCTATTCAGCGTTCTTTCCTATCCTTCCAGCCTTCTGAGTTTTGTCCTTGGGCAAATGCTGCCCTTTTGATCTAAACGGTTGATTATCCTAAAGAGTGAATACCTTCCTAGTGCTTTCATTTCACCTTATAGGCCTGTCTAGAGTCCTGTATTGAAAGTGCCATGGACTGCCAAAAGAACTGATAGATCCATTTTGGAAGAAGTGCAGCCAGAGTGCTCCTTGGAGGTCAAGATGGCCAAACATTGTCTCTCATACTTTGGACATATTGTCAGGAGGCACCAGTCACTAGAGAAGGATATCATGTTTGGTAAGGTGGAGGGTCAGAGAAAAAGAGGAAGACCCCCAGCAAGATGGATTGGCCAAGTGGCAGCATCAATGGGCTCAAGCGTGGCAACAATTGTGAGGTTGGCCCAGGACCGGGCAGTGTTTCATTCCGCTGTGCATAAGGTCGCTATGAGTCGGTACCAACTCAATGACACCTAACAACAACAATAGAGTCCTGTAGGATCAGCATTGGACTGCGAACCACAAGGTTGGCGGTTCAAACCCACCAGCTTCTCCTTGGAAACCGTATACAGGGTCACTATGAGTCAGAACTGACTCAGCAGTGCTTAACAACAATAGTTGGCCTGTTGATTGGCTGAAAGTTGAGCCACAGGGTGAGTTCAGTTCCAGGCTTGGTATTTGTCTAAGATCTCTGGTCTTGGTGTTTTCCCGGAATTTCTTTGTGCCATTTTTTGTTCTTGAACATGTATTTATATAACATTTTTAAATGGACTTTACATTTCCATTTTTTCTTTTGAAATTTTAGGTGTCTTTGTTTGATTTTTTAGTTTGCTGGTTTCAGGATTAGTAAATTAACTGTGGCATCTTTTCCCAGCCCCAAGTAACTTCATACTGGTAGCCTGAAACAGTCCACTGTTGTTGAGTGTCTTGGAGTCAGTCCTGACTCATAGCAACCCTGTATAGAGCTCCCAAGGTGCGACGGGTAGGTTTGACCCATCAACCTTGTGGTTGGCAATCCAGCGTTTATTTTACAGCGCCACACCAGGACTCCATAATGGGATTATTTACATCACAGGAATTTGTTATTCCTGCAAAGCAGAGTTTCCCCTTCTCTTAGGAAAACTATTGTTAAACAATTCCATCACACTGCTGAAACAATGCCTTATACGAAAAGACAAGAGATTTTTTCCCCTGGAGTTACGCATCATGGGAGCATGGTGGCTTCATATGATAAACACTGGACTGTGAACCACAATGTCCACAGTTCAAGCTCTCCAGCAACTCCACAGGAGAAATATGAGGCTTTCTACTCCCAAGAAGAAAATTAAAACCACAAGACTGAAAATAGGGAATCAGAGATATAAATTTGTAAACGAAAGCAGGCAATTATAAAGCAAAAAGAGGGAATAAATAATGTGGTTACAGAATTTCCAAATGGAGTGGGAGTCAAGACAATTTCAATATAGAGCAGACTATTTAAAAGTTGGGAAGAAAATAATAAATTCAAGGATAATCTCAAAGAAAACGAATAAATCTTCTCATCAAAATAAAACAATCATTTATTGTCAAATTGTTGTTAGGTGCCATCGAGTCTGTCCAACTCATAGTGGCCCTATGCACAACAGAATGAAATACTGTCCAGTCCTGCACCATCCTCACAATTGTTGTGACACTTGAGTCCATTGCTGCTTCCATTGTGCCAATCCATCTTGTTGGGGGGGTCTTCCTCTTTTTTTTTTTTTTTTTTTGGTCAACTTACCATGATGTCCTCCTCCAGTGATTGGCCCCTCCTGATAACATGTCAGAAATGTGAAGTCTCATCATTCTGGCTTCCAAGGGGCATTGTGGTCCTACTTCCTCCAAGACAGATTTGTTTGTCCTTCTGGCAGTCCATGGTATTTTAGATGTTCTTCTCCAACACCATAACTCAAATACATCAATTCTTCTACAGGATTCTGTTTTCACTGTTCAACTTTCACACGCATAAGAGGCTATTGAAAATATCATAGCTTGGATCTGGCATACCTGAGTCCTCAAACCGGCATTTTTACTCTTGTACTCTTTAAGCAGATTTTCCCAAAGAAATAAGCCATTTGATTTCTTGACTGCTACTTCCATGATTGTGGATCCAAGAAAAATTAAGGTTTTGACAACTTCAATCTTCTCCATTTATCATGATGCTATTTATTAGTCTAGTTGTGAAGATTTTTGCTTTATATACATTGAGGTTTAACCCATCCTGAAGTATTTGACCTTCATTAGTATTTTAAGTCCTCTTCACTTTAAGCAAGCAAGGTTGTGCCATCTACATTTTGCAGGTGGATGAGTCTTCCTCTAATCCTGATTCCACCCTCTTCTTCATATAATCCAGCTTCTTGAGTTATTTGCTCTGCATACAGATTGATGTCTAATGTTAAATGTTGTTGTTGTTGATAAGTACCGTGGAGTCTGTTCCGACTCATAGCGACCCTGCACAGGGTTTCCGAGGCTGTAAATCTTTATGGGAGCAGAACGCCTCATCTTTCTCCTGTGGAACCGCTGGTAGTTTTGAACTGCTGACCTTGAGGTTAGCAGCCTGTTTGGTTGGTAACCACTACGAGACATCTCAAATTTCACATGTTTAAAACAAAACTCCTAACAGCCTTATTCTAAAGTCTACTGTACCCCTTCTATACCTTAGCTAAAGAAGAAACTCAATTAGAGAAAACAAAGAGGGTTCCTCTGAAAGATATTGTCACTGAGAAGCTAAAAGTAGAAACTACTAGGATCCTGAAATATGAAATATTTTTTTTGACCTGGAGAGGAAATAATGGAACCATGACGAGTGAGAGATGACCCAAGAATTCTTATGATGATTGTCCATTCCTAGTCATAACCAAGACAGACCCTGACTGGGACTAGGCTGAGGTCTAGGAAAAAGAAAAAATCCTGTGGGATGATTAAATTGTTTCTCTCCTTGGTACAACATTCTGCCTCAGATAAATTAGTGTTTGTCAAGCTCTTCCCTACCGAGTAATGTGACACGAGCACTTTCTCTCCCATCCCACCTCCTTGTTCACTGGACTCCTGAGTCCTAACTCCTGAAGTTTACTATGCATTTTGCTCATGCACCTATGGGTCTCAGGCATCAGGCTAAAGCTATTAGCAAAGGTTTCCAATTCCAGAGATCTTTGTGTTTAGTAGGTGAAAATGAAAGGACATTTCCTAAGCTGTTTGACCTGAAAAACTGAATTACCATTAAAAGAGAGGGGTAACCTGCTGGAGAATGTGAGTTCAACTGCCCATCAGTCTACTTTTCATGAAAAAATGTGGCCTTTCCAAAAAATCCTTCAGGATAAAGCTTCTATTGTAAACACATACTCCCTAAGGCGACACTAAGTCAGAATCAATCTAGGCTGACATTTACACCTAAAAATCATTTCAGTAAAGTTATCAGCTGATCAGGATTTATTCTCTGATGTACAGATAGCTTCCTTTTTGTTTTCAACTATGTTATCACCACTCACTTTTCCTGACTTGCATATTACACTTGGTTTCCCCAGAAAATATCAAAGCTTCATTTGAAGGCAGCTTGGCCCCACATGTATTTGGAAAGCAGAGAAAAGCCCTGCGTGTTGACAAGTTTTTGCCACATTACAGTGCCAGACATGTCTGTTTCAGCAAACAAAAATTCTGGCTAGAAGCCAGGGAGCCCCAGCGTGAAAGCCTCAAACCCACTCACGTGTCCTTGCACGTGAAGTATTCTAGGCTGTAGAAGGGACTATTAACTGGAGAAAACAAATTACCCTATCTCTGTGGGTCATTGTTTAACATTCAAGACAAGGGTCCCATAGGTCTACTGGGAGATCAGGGTCCCATCTGTTCTATGCACAACAACTGTGATGTGTTGAGACACATACTATGTTCATAATTCTGAACTGAGAAGCAGCTGTTCTTCTGGTCTCGAGGCCGTCTTTCACCAGGGCTGAGAAGGAATGAGCTAAGTGGAATGACAGCTAGTGGAATTCATTAAGCTGGAAGAGGATTCTCAACAATTAGGGGGGAAAAAATAGATCGATACTTTAGGAAGAACAATTGATAACTGTGTCTCTCTGAAATTGCTCTTCACTATTTTTTAGATGATTTTAAAAGGTACCTTCACTTGGCAAGCAGGATCTGGTAATATGAAAAAAAAAACTGGGATGATAAGATAAATTATGGAAAGATTTAAGGACTTTGAAGGTTTTTAATAATCTGGAACTAATTCCTCAGATGGTTACAAACTAATTGGGTAGCATTGTTATGTGTCTGGATTCCAACTGCCAACATTCTAGCAAGCCAAGGACTTGAAATAGACTATTAAACTGCAGCTATCTAACTAAGTCCTAGTGTGGCACTGTGGGTTAATGTGCCAGACTGCAGAGCCATTTGAACTGCAAGGTTGGCAGTTCAAGCTCACCAGCTGCTCCTTGGAAACCCTCCCAGAGTCCCTATGGGTTGGAACCGACTTGACGGCACTTAACATCAATAATCTAACTAACACAGTAAACACACAGTTTTAATTTTCTTTTGTCTAACAGTACATTTAAAAATTAATAGATTTTTAACAAATATATTTTTAATAAATAAATTTATGTCATCTTTTATTTATTGATATCACTCTCATGATTCAATGATAAGCAAAAGGTCAGTGGTTCAATCCTATGAATTACTCCATGGGAAAAAAGTCCTGGCTGTCTGTTCCCCTAATCCTTAGGCTAGCAGTTTTAGTCTGTTACATAGCGTGGCTTTGAGTTGGAATCAACTCAACAGCATACAACAACAATCAAGAAGGGACAATTCTTAGAAATGAAGGAGTTTTCAAGCTAGTAACATGTTGGGAGAGAATCTAATTTCCAGAAATAAGGAAAACGCTGAACTCTACCATAAAAGAAAGTGATGCTTTTCTCTGGAAATTGTTAAGAAAATGATGACTAAGCTCCCTAGCCCCCCCTTTTTTTTTTGGAGGGAATGCAATGGAGGAAGGATTGGACAACTTAAATCTGTTCTCTGGTTGTCTCAGTGGGCTAAGAAATGTTACAATTGAAGGTACTAGTTTACTAAACTGGATAGTTATTTGCTGCTTTATTTATTCCACTGTCTTTTGGTGATAAATCTACCAGCTGTTAGCATAAATACTAAGAGAATGAAAATAAATAATTGTTTGTAAAGAATTCTGTCAGTATGGCATTACATAAATGCTAATAAAATTGCAATGCCCAATAAAACCTCGGACATTTTTTTGAGATGTGGTCTTTTTTGATTTGAAAATGAAACAGTATGTGAACCAGGAAATTTTCTGTGTATGCCAGAATAGAGCTATTCAAGTAGATTCTGCAAAGGCTAGCTGGCCTTGGTGCAAATCATGATCCAAGTGTTGCAATTGCTTTTATAGTTTTCATAAATAAGGTGCCAAATGGCGGGGCTAGATTGATTTTGTCCTTGTTGATATTCTACTTGAATAGAATGACTTGGGAACTGTTCATCAGTGTTTTCCAAACTTCATAAATTATCACCTTCATGATATATATATATTTTTGCCTACCTGCCTATGATCTATATATTTCATTTAATATTTTGATTAGATATAATTTTTTTTTTTAACTTAAATGGGATACTTCATGTGAGCATGTTAATAGAAAACTAGCTATAAATCTGTGAAACAACGGTTTGGTGTGTTGGTTCTTTTTTTTCTTATACGTGGATATTACCATCACGTAATAATAATTTAAAAACTTCACTCATTTATCATTGAATTTCTTGGCTGTTTGAACAATACCTAGGTGCAGAGAGAATTACAGAGAGAATTAAGCATTGGTGTGATAGTTATGGTTTTGTGTCAACTTGACTGGACCGGGATTCTCATTGGTTTGGTAGCTATGATGTACTAATCACCCAAGATGAGATCTAATAGAATGTAAACAATTCCATGATGAAATCTGTTATGAACAGCCAATCAATTAAAAGGAAGTTTCCTTGGGTGTGTGGCCAACTTACAATATATTGAACACTTGAGGAAAACTGCTTGCTTTCTGTTGGGTCCGGATTCTGCATTTGGTTCATCATCCAACCTCTGGTTCTTTGTAACTGAGCCGATGGTCAGCTCTATTGCCTGCTGATCCTGGAGTCATCAGCAGCCAGTCATCTGCCTGCCTGCCATCTGACCTATCGAACATGTTTCATCATCCCTAAAACTACGTGAGTCAGAAGTCAGCAGCTTGACATCTGACCAATGAACTTGGGACTTGCCCACCTCTACAATTGTGTGAGTCATGTCCTGGATATAAACCTCTCTTTATGTATACATATATAAGAGTCACTGGATTTGCTTCTCTACAGAACCTAGCCTAAGACAACTGGGTTGCTAACAGAAAGATTCGTAGTTCAAATCTACCAACTGTTCTGTGGGAGAAAGATGAGGCAGTCTACCTTCATTAAGATTTCTAGCCTCAGAAAACTAAACAATTGGAATTCACTCAACAGCAGTAGGTTATGTGTCATAGCACCATCTATCTGTCAGTTTGTCTCACTGTGTTGGCTTGTGTGTGGCTTTGATATAAAAAAAACGATTCTACCAGTATCTCACATACCTGCAGGATCACCCACAGTAGACAGGTTTTGTTGTAGCTTTCAGATCAAGACAGACTTGGGAAAAAGGCTAGGGATCTACTTCTGAAAATTAGCCAATGACAATCCTGTGGCTCACAACACAATATTGTCTGACATAGTGCTGGAAGATGAGGTCCCTACATTGGGAGACACTCAGAATACATAGTGGCTGCAACAGTGAACTCAATTATCACGTGGCTGGTGTAGGACAAGACAACACTTTGCTCTGTTGTACACGGAGTTGACTCAATGGGAACTAAGAACAATACCACATGTAATATGGAAAATACGGTTCAAGGTTTTTACCAAACCTGGTTTCTACTCATTTATTCTACTTGCAGTTATAGGCCCGGGTTTTCTGTTTTTCAAAACACAAATGACATAAAACTATGACTCTCAAAAAGTAGCCCAGAGATAAGCGTCAGATTTTGTAAAAGGGGTACTAATTATAAAAACAATAGATTAATTTAAGTGGAGTGTATACATTATCAAGTCACTTCATAAATATAATCTTAGTCACCACAAGCACCCTAAGAAATTAGTAAGGCATCTATGTTATCTTAATATTATATATGAGGAAACTGAGACTCAGAGAAGTTATATAATAGTGCCAGATGTTTGCAGGCAGCCAGTGGCAGAGTCGGCTCACTGTTTATCCATTGGTTTTTCCATTAGACTGTATCATGCTACACTCTAGAATTTGAAAATGTTTAAACCAGAAACTCTAGCTCCTTTGAAATTGCTATATGTGATGATGTATTGATTTTCTGATACTCACACTATAAAATGACATTCCTCTATCATGGCTTTTCTGAGTGTCATGGTTTATTTAATGGACCTATATTTACTGATGATTATTGCAGTTATCTATAAAACAGCTTTGTCAGCAACTCCTCTGTCTTTCTCCACCTAATATGAGTCCATCCAACTGTACATTGGCAGGCTTTAAAGACAAGCAGTGAAGAGGTAGAATACAATCTATGAGTACAGGTTTATTCTCCTAAAGTTCTTGGTTGAACTACATTCAAAAAGGATCTGTGTCCATGGATACCACACAAATACCCTCGAGTTCTAGTATTTTACTAGTATATAAGAAAAATGGCAATAAGTCAGCAATGTAAATAATAAATCCACTGCCACTGAGCCAATTCTCACTCACAATGACCCTAAGTTTCTGAAATTGTAAATCCTTATGGGAACAAACCATCTCATCTTTCTCCTTTGGAGCAGCTGCTGGGTTTGAATCACTGACCTTGTGGTTAGCAGTCCAATGATTACCTCACAGATCACCAGGGCTCCATAAACGCAAGCCATAGATCTTTGTTTAAAATTGTAAATATAATCACAAACAGGCTCATTGCTGCTATATCAGGATCTAAGTAGAGAATAACTTTCTTGAATGAGAGTTAATATTTTAAATACATTCTGTTGCTTTAGCTAACCTATTAGATCATGTCTATTTTGAGCAAGGGCAAATCTAGGAAGTTTACTAGTGTGTTAAACTAACTAAATTTTTCTTATTGATTCAGAATATCCCCCCAGTTGAAGAGAAATTTCAGATAGTTGTTTGGTTTATATTTAATTTGCTATATTCATCATTAAAAAATATGAGATGATTTTCAAAGTAGTTTCTGTGATAACTGAGCATTATATTCATTACTCAAGATTGTTATTGTTAGGGGCATTGAGCTGGTTCCCACTCATAGTGATGTATGAACAATAGAATGAAACACTGCCCGGTCCTGGGTCATCCTCACAATCATTGTTAAGCTTGAGTCCATTGCTGCTGCCACTGTGTCAATCCATCTCATTGGAAGTCTTCCTCTTTTACAATGGTCCTCCACTTTACCTGACATGATATCCTTCCTGCTAATATGTCCCAAGTATGAGAGATGAAGTCACACCATCCTGGCTTCTAAGGAGCATTCTGGCTTTACTTCTAATACAGATTTGTTTGTTCTTCTAGCAGTCTGTGGTGTTTTTAATATTCTTCTCCAGCACCACAGTGCAAATGCATCAATTCTCCTATGGTCTTCCTTAGTCGCTGTTTAACTTTCACATGCATATGAAGCTATTGCAAATACCATGGCTTGCGTCAGGTGCACCTTAGTCCTCAAACTGACATCTTTGCTCTTGAACACTTCAAAGAAGTCTTGTGCAGCAGATTTGCCTAATGCAATACGTCGTTTGAATTCTTGACTGCTGCTTCCATGAGTGTTGATAATGAATCCCAGCCAAATTAAGGTTTTTGACAACGTCGATCTTTTCTCCATTTATCATAATGTTATTTATTGGTCCAATGGTGAGGATTTTTGTTTTCTTTACCTTTAGGTGCAATCCATACCAAAGGCTGTGGTCTTTGATTTTAATAAGTTAAGTGTTTTAAGTCCTTTTCACTTTCAGCAAGCAAAGTTGTATCATTGGCGAAGTGAAGGTAGCTAATGAGTCTCCCTCCAATCCTGATATCACATTCTTCTTTATATCATCCAGTTTTCTTGGGTTATTTCCTTAGCATACAGAATGAATAAATATGGTGAAAGAATACAACCCTGGTGTACATCTTTCCTGATTTTAAACTATTCAGTGTCCTTTTGTTCTATTTGAATGACTACCTCTTGGTCTATGTACAAGTTCCTCATGAGTACCATTCAGCGTTTCAGAATACTCATTTTCCACAATGTTTTCCATAGCTTTTCATGGTCTACACAGAAAAAGTCTTTGCATAGTCATTAAAGTGCAGGTAAACATCTTTCTGGTAGTCTCTTCTTTCAGCCAAGATCCATCTGATGTCAGCAATGAAATCCCTTGTTCTACATCCTCATCTGAATCTGGTTTGTATCTCTGGCAG
>NW_006408532.1:14874168-14887807 GCF_000296735.1 Chrysochloris asiatica | reverse complement strand
CAAGGTTGGCAGTTCAAATTCACCAGCCGCTCCTCAGAAACCCTACACAGGGTGGCTATGAGTCGGAATCAACTCAACGACTCCATACAATAAACACTGTACAGTGAACCACAAGGACCATAGTTTGAGCCCATCAGCCTCTCCACAGAGAAATATGAGGCTTTCTGCTCTCACAAAATTTTTTTAAAGTCTTGGAAACCCTATACAGGGATGATATGAGTTGGAACCGACTCAACAATACTTAATAACAACAGCATGTATACATGTACACAGTTCTGGTATCAGTCCTGGAATAAGCACAGGACTGATAACCACAAGGTTGTGCTTGAAACGCACCTGCTGCTCCTTGGAAACCCTATACAGCATCAGTATGAGTCAGAATAACTTGACAGCTCTTAACAACAGCTGTTGTTGATTTTAAATGCTGTCGAGCCCATTGATGCTGCCACTTTGCCAATCCATGTCACTGGGGGAGGTCTTCCTCTTATGAGACTAGGACAAGTTTATTACTGAAAGAATTTATCTGCAGCCATCCTCTGTTTGCAGGGACCTGTTTACACATGTTGTGTTTGGAATAAGCCTATGCATGCACAAACTGGAAGCCCAATTGCAGTACTTTTTGACTTACCCTCATGTACACAAGGGGGCTTCAAAAAGTTCATGGAAAAATGGAACAACACAAAAAAGGAATTTTCCCATGTACTTTAATCCCACCCCCATTTCTCACAAACACAGTAAAAAACCTATGCCTTCTACATTTGTTTGTCAAGTGCTCCCTTCTGGAGAGGTGTTTTTGTAAACACACTATGCTAATTTTAAAAAACAACAATATGTAAATAAACCAAAACACTGGGATAGCAATGCTTACTAAAACACTTTCCAGTGGGTGGGACCAGTTGGAAAACATAGAAGGTGTGTGTTATTTTAAATATGGCATACATAAAATATGGCTTTAACAAACAAATGACTGTTTTAAAGGACCTTTTGTTTGCTTATACTTTATTTTTGAATAAGTGGTCCTTGTCACATTGTGATTTGAAAGCTAATACATCAGTTCACATATATTAAAAACTCACCAAACTTAATGCCAGTGAGCCAATTTTGATTCATAGCGATCTTGTTGAGGGTTTCTGAGGTGGTAAATCTTTCTGGGAGCAGAAAGCCTCATTTTCCTCCACTGGAGTTGCTGGTGGGTTTGAACTGCTGGCGTTACAATTAGTAGTACAGTGCTTAACCTACAGCACCACCAGCGCTCATTCCTCAAGTCATGGGCTTTAGGATACATGATAGCTTTGGGGGCTGTGTTCCTGGAGGTATGCATACAACAGTGGTTCACAGATACTAGAAACAGCTCAGAAATAACATACATTTTCTTCTGAACACATTTCTAGGGATGTCTTGGAATGGCATTTGCTTCAATATGTCCTTTGCAAGAGAAGGTACCCTTCTTTAATGCACAAAGTATAAAGGATGAGATTATGCTGCTATGTGAAGAACTGTTTTTCCCACTGAAGCTGCCACAGCTGTGAGAGGTTATGTGTTGTGTTTTCTCAGTATCATGGAGACTGGGAAACTCTGGCGAGACAGCTGAACAGTACATGGCCATTAGAGGCAGACAGACCTGTACGTCTACCCCCCACTCTACTAGTTAGTGCTGGGTGGACCAATAAAGACACTTAACTTCTCTGAGCTTTGGAGTTCTCATCTGAAAACTGGGCGATTTCACTTACTTTCCATGTTGTGGGACAGATGTAAAGCTCCGAGGATCATGCGTTCTCACACAGAGTGTTCAAGAAATGATGCAGCAAAACATTCATTAAAGAACTTTTAAGAAGAAGAAGAAAAATATCTTCTACCCAATGTGACATCTATTGGTACCATGAGCAGAGGAGAACAAAGTTTGCTTCTTCATTTGCACTGTTATTTATAGAAATGAGAATATATAATCTGCAAAAGGTTGTAATTGGTTAAAACACTGGAAAGTGTCTTGAGAACCTTGCCATTTTTCTTTATTGAAACAAGTGAAATTAAAGAAATATAGAAGAAGGCAAACCCTAGAAGAATTTACTGGAAAACAACAACAACAATAACAACACTTGAATTCTCTGTATGTGTAACAAAGGATTTCATTTAACATCACACGTATTCACTCAGAATACATATAGAGCACACTAGGAAGTTTCTGCATTGCAATTTTTCCGGTAATGTTTTTAATCAAATCAGCTGAACAATCTTTCTAAGTTTGCAAAGACAAAGCAAACACAATTAGATCATTTCCTTTAAAGAAAACCATACAAAATTAACTAACATGTGCTCCTATAACACAGAAATAATGCAAATTAAAAAGCAAAATGATGATCAGTTTAATATATACTGCATATGTTTTTGTTAGATTTCTATATATCAATTGTATGTGTATAGGGAGGGCATGGGTCATGGTCTGCCAATCAAACGAACTTGGACTATAGTCATTTTATTGGTGGGATGTGAGAAGTAATAAGACTTCATTCTGCTCCTTCAGCTTGAAAGCGAAGGCATACATCTGTCAGTCACATTATTTATAATCCATAGAAAAGCTAAGTAACTATGACTAGGTTGGCATGAGAATAAGGCACGTAGCAAGCAGCAGCAGTCACTGCCACCGATGATGAGACAGCAAGGAAGAGGATGGAAGTCATGAAGAAAAGTGAAGAAGTGGGGGGACTATCTCTACTGAGCTCCTAATTCCTACAAACCCCATGAAAATCGCTTTTTATGAGGGAACGTCAAAAAACTTTGTGGAAAAATTCCATTATCTTTTTTTCCCTTACAATTTTTTTTTTTTAATTGTAGCAACATATAGACAACACAGCATTTACTATTTCAACCATTTCACATGTACAATCCAGTCACACCAACCACAGCCCATGTTGCACAACCATCCCTGCTATCCATTTCCAAATCTTTTTCCCCCTTTTTAACTCTCATTCCTCTTCTTTCCTTTCCCTTTTTTTGTTTTTGGGAAAGCTCCCATTGGTTTGTCCTAATGAGAAAATAAGTATATCTTGTTTCCCTTCCAGTACATGAAAGACAGAAAGAAAAAAATAACAAAAAAGGAAGCAATTTCCTTTTTTTCTTCCTTTTCTTTTTAACTGCTTTCTTCAACACCCAAGTTAGCATGTATCTACACTACACCCAGTTAATAATTCTCCCTTCCCTGTCAACTCTGGGAACCATCACTAAGAGTTTATTATAGAATGAAAAACTTTTCTTGACTTTTTACAGTAATAGTCTCATAGAGTTTGTCCCTTTGCGACTGGCTAATTTCACCCAGCGTATGTCCTCCAATCACCAGTAATGATCAAGACATCTTGATTGCATGTTTAACCAATTTCAGATTGAAGAAGTTGGTAGAATTCTTCCATTTCATCCTCACTGGCTTTAGTGGTTGGTGTGTAAATTATGAATAATAGTGGTATTAACTGGGTTTCACTGTTGTTGTTGTTGTTAAGTGCCGTAGAGTCGGTTCAGACCCATAGTGACCCTGTATAGGGTTTCCAAGGAGTGACTGGTGAGCTTGAACCATCAGCCTTGCAGTTCAAATGGCTTTGCAGTCTGGTGCATTAACCCACAGTGCCACATTGGGCTTCTCTGTAGACGCATGGATATTATCCTATCACAGACAGTGTTGTACCTCATGACTGATCTGGAGATGTTCTTTTTGACAATGAATGCAACACCCTTCCTCTTCAATATGTCATTTCCGGCATTGTAAAACATGTGGTCATCAGATTCAAAATGGCCAATACCAGTCCATTTCAGCTCACTAATGCCTAAGATACCGATGTTTATGTGTTCCATTTCATTTTTGACAACTTCCATATTCCCAGATTCTTACTTCATACATTCCATGTTCTGATTTTCAATGGATGTTTACAGCTGTTTCTCTTCATTTTGAGTTTTGCCCTATCAGCAAATGAAGTTCCCATGGGCTTTACTTCATTTTGAGGAGGCAACTCTTCCCCAGTCACAGCTCTTCCCCAGTCGGTTCTCTGGGCAAATTATTGAATGATGCAGTAAGCATCAAGAGAAGATGGAAGGAACACAGGGAGTCACTGTACCAAAAGGAAATGGTTTATGTTCAACTGTTTCAATAATGCCTAACATTTTATAAGTACCGGACTGCTTTGATTATTGTAGCTTTATAATTTATTCTGAAGCTGTAAAGTGTGAGTCCTCCTACTTTGTACTTCTTTTTCAAGATTACTTTAGTGGTTTGGGGTCCCTTGCAGTTTCATATAAATTAAAGGATTGAATCTTTCCCTAGTTACAGTAGGTATGTTTTTTGTTGACTCTTTGCAATTTTCTACATAAACAATCATATCATCTGTTCATGAAGACTTTTAAAAATACTTGAAATTGTGATTGCTTTAATATCGCAATAGAATTGGGGCATTGTGGGATCTGCCAATGGGTAGAGAAAGGAGAATCTTTTATAGTATATTTGAAGAAAGTGCTGGGCAGTATGATACTTTGTTCCTGATGATACTCTACCAAGTCTGGCTAATTTGATAGACAGGTTATACTGTATATTGTTCTATAATGTGATCCCATAGCCTTGTCGTGAAGTAGGCCACAAGAAACATCACTATGCAAACCATCTGTGTATTTGATGTAATGATGGCTTTTCCAGAAGAGTCCTTGAGGGATCAACTCTATTATGAGTAGTTTTTTTCTGGACCAAATGGTGTGCTTTTATCCATTGGTATACCAAGTGAGATCCGGGTATCAGTGAGAAAGGCCCTCTCCATAGGGACTAGTTTACCACTGATATTGTTTATAATCACTAGCATCTGATGATGACAAAAAGCAAATCAACTTTTAGTCTGTTTCATTTCAGCTTAGGAATTTTCTACATAAAATGCACTTTCTTATTGCCTAAATCTTAGGGTGGACTATCCTCTCTGCTGCTTCCCACTTGGTACTTGGCTTTTATCTTAAGGGCACTGTGAACTACATGGGCCAGGTTTCCATCTGTGTTTTAGGAAACTTGGAGCCAACGTGTTTGCCTTTTACTCCATACATCAGAACATGTTGTATAGCAGACCTCAGAGCTAGATTAGCTTAGACCACCATTTCTGTTTTCTAACTTTTTATGGTGAATCTGGTGAACATTTACAGTGTAGATCAATTTTCTTTTCAACAATTCATCTACATTATAACATCACTTAATCCACTTCCTCCTTGGTTTTTTTTGTTTGTTTTTTTCCCCCCAATCCTCCTTTCCTAACTCTTCTGAACTTTGTCTTTGGGTACACATTGCCCTTTTGATCTCAAATGTTTGATTATCCTAAGGTGTTCATGTCTCCCTAGAATTCTTTTTCCCTCATAGGCCTGTCTACTGTTTGGCTGTTAGTTAAGCCTTGGAGGTGAATTCATTTCTAGAACCGGAGGATGACTAAATAGACCACCATTTCTTTTTGACTTCTCGCTCTCTCTTTCTCAGTCAACTTTCAATTAAGTTACATGTATGCATTTATCTGTATAATCCCTTTTAGATTATCTCGGCAGTAAAAACATATACAACACAGTAAGTGGTAAAAATGGCTTCAGGTATACACACCATGTGTGTAGAATTACATGTGTCATAGTTCATTCTAGACATAAAACTTACATTTACACATTTCAAAATTCAGTCAATGACTTGTTGTTGCTGTTGCTAAGTGCCTTTGAGTTGGTTCTGACTCAGAAAGACCCTGTATAGGTTTGAACTGCCGACCTTGTGGTCCAGCGCATTGTCATGCTGATGGTATCTTAGGAGATTTGCTTAGGAAGCAGTACTAGGTGACATAACTCACCTACCCCAGTAGTGTGATCTCCCTTTGGTCCTGTGTAGGAGGTGGGAGTCTCTCCTCTTCTCCTGTGCCAGCTGCTCCGGTTTCTTCTCTCCTGAGTAAAGGCACATTCATCTTGTTCAAAAGTACACTCTCCAGGTGGAGGTGGAGGCCTCTCTGCAAGGAAACAGCAGGTGTTGCAATTGCTGAGGCATTTTCAATAAATCTGGATCTCATGGCTCACTGGGAGTCTGCCGTGCAGGTGTGTGTGCAGGCTAGCCATATGCTCTGCATACGGAGAGGCAGCCCCTCACTGGCAGATAGCCTACCTCCGCAGAGTTCTGGGTACTGCCACAGGGGTGGAGAGCTCTCACAAAGCCAGATCAAAACTACTGGGATACTGTATCTGAAAAAGAAACTTGCCCTGACTTGTGAATTTATTTGTGTAACTGAGCTGACAAAGCCTTGAAAATTGAAGGTACACTGCCTTTATGAAAATATGGAAAGCCATACATTTGCACAATAGAGGAATGTTCTTCAGAAATCCAGGCTGAGGGAAGGGATTCTGTGGTTGCTTTGGATGAGGCGGAGAATGTGAGAAAACGATCGTATGTGCTTCTGGGGGAGGCACTGCTGTGAGGGGCACATGACATTATTTCTCTGGGCTTCAGCATTCTTGCTTTTCCCTTTACATTTTATTAATTTTGTTGCTGAGAATATACACAGCAAACATACACCAACTCAAGTTTCTGCATGTACAACGCAGTGACGCTGATTACATTTTTGGAGTTGTGCCAATTCTCACCCTCTTTTTCTGAGTTGTTTCTCTCTTATCACCATAAACTGCCCTTTAAGGTTTCCATCTAATTTTTCGAGTTGCTGTTGTCAATTTAATGTGCCTCAGTAATCTTATCTGCAATGTGGGAATATTAATAGTGCCCACTCCACTGGATGGTGAGGATTCAATGGGATAAATGTATGTAAAGTATTTATCTGATGTTCCCAATAAGTAACAGTAAAAAATAAATATTAGGATTCTGTGTTGTGTCACTTGGAGTCTCATTTTCCATTTCCAAAGGCAAAGATCTATGTGTTTGGATGCTATCTGTGCCAATATTAGTAACTATTATCACTAGAATGGTGTCACCTCCTAATGTATTAGGAACTTCTCTTTTTGTTGAATTTGG
Source organism: Chrysochloris asiatica (assembly GCF_000296735.1). Classification (NCBI taxonomy): domain Eukaryota; kingdom Metazoa; phylum Chordata; class Mammalia; order Afrosoricida; family Chrysochloridae; genus Chrysochloris; species Chrysochloris asiatica. Next base: position 14,880,807 of record NW_006408532.1, on the reverse strand, counting down.
TTGTATCTCCTTCCATCTAAATCCTTAACAAATTTCTCTACTAAATAACCTTTTTAAGAGAGCTTTTGCAAGATAATTATTTCACTTCATCTTATTTTATATCTGGTACAAGCTAATGAAGTTTCTTTCCCTCTTCTATGTGTAGAGGTTTTTTTTTTTGTTTTTATCATTCTCTTCTTTGCTTTTGTCTTGCCTTGTAAAGCAAGGGACTAAAAACTTACAGTCTTTAATGAAATAAAACAAAAGCACTCCATTGTTGTCATGGATTCTGACTCACATTGACCCTAGAGAACTATCCCATAGACTTTCTAGACTAAGTCTTTATGGAAGCAGACTGCCAAATGTCTTTTGGAGGGACTGGTGGGTTTGCGTCAGCACCTTTCACTTAGCAGTCAATTGCTTTAACCATTGTGCCACCAGGGTTCCTTTTTATTGAAATAAATATGGAGATTATTCTCCAGTGCCATTGCATGTTTGTTAAAGAAATGGATAGATACTGCATGATTTAGGATGCAGTGGTAATTAGTAACTACTGCATTGAGTTATGTGCCATTTTCTTCTTAGACATAATGTCCAACACATAGCCAACTATAGCCATCTTAAATCCTTGGTAAATTGTACCATTGTCATTTAATTCATTTAGAAAATGTTTCCATATTATAATTTTAGTATTATATATTTACCGTAGAGTTTATGTAATCAGAATTTTATCAATATTGTTTGAACATCTGTATTCACACAAGATGATTACAACAATACCAACACTATTGATTATAATAAAAGGTACTTGCTTTTTAGGGCAGTTTTCTGCCAGGCTTTATGCTAGGAAATTTGTATGTATTTATCTCCTATATTCAGATTGTTGTTGTTGTTGATGTTAAGTACCATTGAGTCGGTTCCAACTCATAGCGACCCTGTATAGGGTTTCCAAGGAGCAGTTGGTGAGCTTGAACCACTGACCTTGCAATTCAAACCGACCTTGCAGTTTACCTCATTAACCTGCAGTGCCACACCAGGACTCTTACTATCATAATTTCAGGATGAGGACACAGAGATTATCATGTGCAAAATGTCACTCACTGAATTAGAGTCATTATTTCTGAATCACAAAGCTTGCTACACAGCCTTGCAGAGATGCACTTCTGGCAAACCTAGCATAAAAGCATAGGATGGATCAGCACAGACTAAATGTATAATCTATTCTTAACAGAGAAGAAACAAGAAATGCCACTTATAGGCATTGGGCAAAGAGAGTTGAGATACCTATATCATACCTGGAGACCAGCAGCTTCCCAGTTGTATAGTAATGTCATCCAAGGCTACAAGACCACAGTCCCAGAAGCTCTTGCACAGGCTCATGAAAACGACCTACAATGCATAAAAAAGAAAACTACGAATTTTATTAACTGGAAATTAGAAACTCATAATCTGGTATTTACTTAACAAAACAAACATGCATAAACAAATAATCAACACCTCTTCACTGTCCATACAGATAACAGAACACAATGGCATGAACAATGGAAAACATTTATATATGGTCCTGAAATGACTTATATCAATTTTTAAAGCAGATTCAACCATATTATGTATATTCAACCAATATATGGTATATGTTGCTGCTGAAATTAGTTTTAGTTCTTTAAATAATTGACATTATTTTTATTCTTTAAATAAGAGTAAGGAAAGCAAGAAGTCAGTTGGGTGGCAGAAGAAATCTGCCAGGCTTTAAATATTTCCCCCAGATAATCCAAAGAGTGCATACAGACTCAATGGTTCTCTAAGCATTTTTACAAAACATTTCCAGTGTAAGCACTACTAATTTTTTGAAAATGACTTTCAGGCAATGTGCTTCATTCATATTGTGAACAAAGCCCCAGTGATTTGTTATCTGGGGACTTATGCGCCATTTCCAAAGACAAAGATCTATGTGCCTGGTAATAAAAATCCCCCACACGGTTATTTTAACAGGCCAAACATTTTTATTGTTTTATATGAAAGGAAAATAAACCCATACCATAAATTATTAAATTCATGGTTCCAGAGAGAGAAAAAAGACTTGATTTCTTTCCTTTAGGTCAAGTCTAAATTCTACTTTGCGTATATAAGATGAGGTGAGAGCATGTTTCAAAAGATTAATATGAGATTTTCTATGTACCTTGTGGTTTACAAAGCGGTCTCCCATATAGAACCTAGTGTTTAATTAGCACAAAGTCACACAGTACATGTACAACCTCAAACACAAATCTGAGCTCAAACAAAGACAGAGGAAGAAAGATCAAAGTCTAAAACCCCAAATGTAACTAATGAGAACATTTGAGTTTGGAGGGGTTCCCAAATTCAAAAGTAATTTCATCAAGTTTATCTGTGCTACCAGAAGGGTGTCTTTGCTCATTTATGATAAAATCCATCAGAATGTAGAATTTATTATTATTAGAAATAAAATTATGTAATGGTTTAACAGTATGCCAAAAGTCAAAGCCGATTCATAGTGACAGGGTCGAGCTGTCCCATAAGGTTTTGTAGGCTGTAATCTTTATGGAAACAGATTGTCACAGCTTTCTCCCACAAAGCAGATGGTGGGCTCCAACTGTCAACATTTTGGTTAGCAGCTAAGCGCTTTAACCATGGCACCACAAGGACTTTTGTACTTTATTAAGAGAGAAAATTTCTTAAATTTTATTTTGCTAAAATCTTCAAAATAACTAATTGTGTGAAGGAGCTCTGGTAGCATAGTGGTTATGAGTTGGGCTGTTAAGTTCAAGGTCAGCAGTTCAAAACTACCAGTCGTTCTATGGGAGAAAGATAAGGCTTTCTGCTCCCGCAAAGTTTTACAGTCTTGGAAACTCTATACAGTGTGGCTATGAGTTGGAACTGACTCCATGGCACACAACCACCATCCCCATTACCAAGATGTGTGAAGGTTTGTTTGCACTGTCTTCATGCTGCATTGAGTTATAAAAAGGATAGTTTGGAGATATAACAATAAATTATATATGTACTTCTGGTGTGGCTCTGGAGGATCAATACTGGACTGCGAACCACAAGGTCAGAAGTTCAAACTCACCAGCTGCTACTTGGAAACCCTATGAGTTGGAATCAATTCAATGGCACTTAACAACAATTAACAATTAACTCATGTAGTATATTTATAAAAAACAAAAAAAAATGGGGTGATTAAAAAAAATTTCTCTTAATTTTCCCATTTCATAGATTGTCAAGTATTATCTAAATATGCAGAATATTTTGCTGGAAGAAATTATGCCTGGAAACATTCTCTATTTTCAAAGCAAAGATCTGTGCCATTAGCCCTTAAATTCAGTTTACATTTTTGTTGGCATTTTTTTGTTTGTTTGTTGGTACAGGGGAAGGAATAATTATCTATTTTATAATTTACTGAATTAACTGTGCTTTGGAGAAAAAAGTTTTGGATTTCCTTCCTTTAGGCAGCTGTAATGTCTGTTTTTTTTTTTTACATGTATAATAAAAAAGTATATTTGCAAAATGAATATGTGATAATGAAACATGATTCACTATATAAATCATTATCTGAATAAAATTCACACTTGGCATGGTGATCTATTCTAAAGAGGAAAAACATTAACATGCTTTTTATATGTTTACTAAAGCATTATTTTATTATGACCATAAAACCAAGCCAGCCAGCCAGCAAGCAAATAATCTAAAATTTCAGCAATAGAAGAGATAGATTACATGGAGCAACAATCTAACAAATAGTTTTAGATTTGATAGTTTATGCATATCATTCAGTAATTTAGAAATATATTCCTCTCATTTGTTGTCTCAAAATGTTATATAAAGAAAAAGCTATGTAAAGTTGCGGATCACTCATCTAAAAATACATTGGAAAAAACGTGGGAAATTTTATCAGAATTAGAATAATTATATTAGACTCATGGAACTGTGTAGTCCTGTTGTGGTGCTGTAGGATAAGCACTGGACTGCTAACCATAAGATTGGTAATTCAAATCCACCAGCTGCTTCTTGGAAACTCTATACAGGGTCATTATGAATCGGAACTGTCTCATTGGTACTTAACAACACTAATGTGGAATTACTGGCATTAAGCAGAATGTCTCCCTATTTTCTAAACATTTTATAATTTTGTTATATTTATAATAGGAAATAAAAGAACCCCCCCCCCCAATAGTATCTCTAATTAAGATGTGAATAATGAATTGTTTCCTAGATTGGCACTGTCTAATATATGGACTCACCATGTGTCAGAACTGACTTGAAGGCAACAGCTTTGGGTTTAGATAAGCTATGTGTGACTATTTAAATTCAAATGAACTAATATTTAAAAATCAAAAAAAAATTTTCAGTCATAGCAGCCACATTTCAAGTGCTCAAAGCCACTGGAATTTTGGTGCTATTCATAAGGTTTTCATCTTCTGGCACTGTATCTGACAATGTTCCGTTGCTATTCATAAGGTGTTCAGTGGTGTGGCACTGTAGGATAAGCACCGGACTGCTAACAACAAGGTCAGTGGTTCAAATCCACCAGCTGCTTCTTAGAAACCCTATAAAGAACTGACTTGATGGCACTTAACAACAACAAGCATTCAGAAGTATTCCGCCTCTCCTTCTTCCTAGTCTGTGTCAGTCTGGAAGCTCAGCTGAAACCTTTCCACCATGGGTGTCTTTGGTGGTATTTAAAATAATGGAAAATAGCTTCCAGCATCACAGCAACACGGAAGCCACCACAGTACAACAAGCTGACAGACGAGCAGTGGTTTCAGACCTTAGGTATTGGTGATATTTAAAATTTTTTGCTGTGATGGTTGTTGTTGTTAAGTGCTGTTGAGTCAGTTCCGACTCACAGCAATTCTGTATAGGGTTTCTGAGGTTCTGAAGTTTCTCAAGGACTGCTGACCTTGAGATTAACAGTCCAGTGCTTATCCTACAGTGTCACAAATAGGGAGGAAATGGAGATATATATATATAATTATTTGTAAACAAATAATTTTAAATACAGCTTTGTGAAGTTCAACAATATTACTAACCTTACTCTTTATCTTACTGAAAATGGATAATGCACATCACATATTCTTTGTATACAGCAGGGTTTTCAGCTAGATAATTCTATGTTGTAGGGGACTGCCCAATACACTGCAGGATGTTTAGAAGCAACCCTGGTCCCTACCCACTAGATGCCAATATCATAAAAAAGTTGAGACAACCAGACATTGTTGAATGTCCCTTGGTGGGTACAATAAGATAGGATGCCATAGTTCAATATTGTAAAAAAAGTACTGTATGGCTTTAAAAACCTGTACTAAACTCCTATAATGTGTAAATCCCATGCTAGGCCTTTTGCTGCTCAGTTCTCTGTTGATTTCAATGTTTTCATTCTCCTCCCTCAAAACAGTTGTTGATGTTAAGTGCTGTCAAGGTGGTTCCAACTCATAGCAACCTCATATAGGGTTTCTGAGGCAGTAAATCTTTGTGGGATTAGAAAGCCTCATCTTTCGCCCAAGGATTTGCTGGCGGACTCTGTCGACCTTGTGGTTCACAGTCCAATACTTATTGTACAGAGCCACTGCATTCAACAATAGGACAATAGCTAAAAAAAAAAAAAAAAAAAAAAGTTTCCATTGAGTTGGTTTTCTCTTCCTCCGCACAGCAACAGGTCAGGTGGTTTTAAACAGTAGTGAATTATCCACCAGCCCTGGAAACAAAAGGCATGGGAACCAAAAGCATAGAGGCACAATCCACAAAGTGCATAATCATCTCCTGGATTATCAGGGCTTTACTGTTCCAATCTCTGGCTCAGAAAAGTGCCATCAACTTATGTTAAAGCATGACAGAATTCTCCTTTGTTCTCATCTTTCTCTTTTTCCAACAAGAATGATCTACACTCTCAAAATAACATAATCATAGATGGCAAGCACTAAAAGGTAACCAAGCTGACTTCTCATAATATATAATTGTAACTCTCTTTTTGTGTGTGTGTGTGAATCAACAAGCTTTTATTTTCATATGTAAAGATTCTGTAAGCATAGCATAGTCAGTATTATAACAAAACTAATTTTTATGGAGAATGCTCTTAATTTATCCAGGCAATTAATATTGCTTATTTATAGATATGTATTTATAAAGACATATACTTCTGTATATACACATGATTTAGTTTATAATTTTTCTAAGCTAAAATTAGATCATTTATATTTTTCAAATTCCAAAGAAATACATTATAATATATTCAGTAAAATATCCTAATAGACATTTATATAATTGATATTTGGGATTCAGAAAACATAGTGCTTAAAAACTAAGACTCTAAAATAAGATTACTCAGAGTTCATGCTTAGCTCTAGAATTCAAGTGTACTCACCAAAAAAATGGGGTTCTGTTGATACCCAAATTTGTGGTATTGCAAAGATGATAAACCTAAAGACCAGCATCATCCCTGGCACCTAGCCTTCACTGAGAAAGACAATGAAGAGCCTTCTGGCAACCTTGCTCATCATTCTAGATATCTGTGTAGTCTTCTGGACTTGGAATTCTGAAGCTTTACTTAGATATTTCTGACTCTGGCACTTCCCTCCCAGATTGGGATCACTTTTTCCAACTCTAAAATGGCAAGTAGATATTTGTCAGAATGAAATTTAAAGT
>NW_006408532.1:14858772-14873837 GCF_000296735.1 Chrysochloris asiatica | reverse complement strand
TTCAGTCTCAAGGCTGTGTTATCCAAGGGGACCAGTCTTTCCTAGATCTATAAAGATCAGAAAGCTCCTGGCCAAAGTACCCAAGGAAGAAAAAGTAGAGAAACAGATATGCCAAGAATTTGTTTATCCAAACCAAGTCAGGTTGGATTTTAAAAGACTTGGGGTAATTGACTTTAACTTTAAGTGCTATCCAATACACTGAAATAAGATTTTGTGGGGTAGGGGGTGGAAGAGAAAAGCTTCGCAGGGAGTTAAGGAATATACCAACATAAACCTTTGCTGTATTGTTGAAAAGGATTGTATTAAAAAGCTAAACAATGACATTAACTTTTTAAATGACCTTTTAATAGTTTTCACAGTCTGCTTGACAAACATAGCTTGCCAGGTTATTTCTGTTAATTTACTACCTTCTTTTTACCAAAAGCCATATTTAGACCTATCATCACCATGTGAATGATTGTTGCTAGAAATGACCTTTTATCTTCAGATAGAAACTTTTTAATCCTAGGCTAACAATCCCATAAATTAACCATGCTCATAAAGTTGTTGTTAAGTGCCTTCAAGTTGTTTCCCACCCATAGCAACCCTGTACAGGGTTTCCGAGGCTGTAAATCTTTATGGGAGCAGAAAGCCTCATCTTTCTCCCGTGGAGAGGCTGGTAGTTTTGAACTGCTGACCTTAAGGTTCGCAGTCCGATTCATAACCACTATGTTACCAGAGCTCCTTATGCTCATAAAGTGGGCCTAGTTAAATCTTTGTTCTATGAGGTGTACCTCAACAATTTATTAAAGGGGTTGACTCTGGGTTAATTTTAACTTTCCTTCAGATGAGGTTAAAATTCTTTGAAATCATCTTCTCTTATACATTTGGATATGGCAACTACAGAGTTGGCTGAAATAATTATTCATAAAATGACTATACTGTAGTCAGCAAAATTCCAGAGGCCTTCATTAAGATGCAGGATATGCTATACAATGCAATGGCATTCATTAACAGTTTGACAATAAGATGCAATAGAAAAAAACACATAAACCTGCAGTAAAACAAACTACAAATTCCAGTATTAAGACACTTAGCTATAGGAATGGAATTTTCACAAATTCCTAAAGATAGACTGAGAAGAGTTTTATCTAAAAAGATGATTGTTAGATTTTAGCATTCATAGAACTCCGGCCAGGTTTTGGGAAATAGTTGCTAAACTGTAATTGTAATAATATTAATAGTAATAATTCTATTAGTATATTTATATTTATAGTAATAATATTCAAGCAAATATTAAATCTGGTCTCCAAACTCCATAAAAAGCAAAAAGATGATGCATTTAAAAAAAGTGTTTAGCTGACCAACACTTTTCTTTCCTTAAAAAAAAAGTCTGTTTCCTTGTTCTTTTTAAAATATCCATCTGATTTAATTCAACTTCTGACTTTGACAAGCAACAAAGATGGACCAGTTTCCAGTTTTTCTCAGTGTGAAAATCTTCCTGCTCACAAGAGCTTTCAGGTCTAGGTAAGAGGGCATGCTGTGAGAGAGTACAATACTACAGTCAAAATTTTCCATTACTATTTTGGTAGTAATTATCTAAATCTCTCAACTAACTGATTTCAGAATCCTACAGTGCATTTGGTTCTTTTGGTCATGGGAAGGAGACAGGCGGTTTCAGAAGAGAACTTAGAATCAGTCATTTTATGGATTGCAAAAAAAGACCAGACCCAAAGATCTTGTGGTATAACCTCAAGGTCACTGAACAGTCAGCTGCAGACTCAGGATTGAACTGTTGCATTCTGGACCCCTGGTAAAGCCTGCTTCATTACACCACTCTGTTCATTTTCTACTCTCTGCTTTAAGTGTTGAAAAATATGATTCTGAAAGTCATGATCTTGAAACACTCCAATAACTAGCAGTAATCAGCCCTGTCTATGAATTTTGCTTACAACCAGTGTTCTGTCATTTTGCCCTATGTCTGTTAATACATCTTCTATGTATCATGGCTGAAATTCAGAGCTGGCTAATGTTGAACCAGTCAGTAACCTCTCTTCTCCACAGCTCTCCCCGCCCCTCAGCACTGTACTTCTTGTCCTTGGCTGTTTACCTTATCTCAAGCTCCACACTGAAAATTTTGGCCCTTAGGGGGGAAATTTTTTCTTCAACTCCCCAAATCCAAACTTATTTTCATTTGTATCTATTTTCAATCCTTTTCTTTGTTTTGGGAGCAAGGTTTGTCTGACTCCAAAGTTCACATTCTATTCATACGGGACACAGATGACTAACCCCACACAATTATGACTGAGACTCCAAATGGAAAATTAAACATTGAAAGTCTCTGGAAAATATAAACACCAGACAAAAGTTAAGATGTTACTGTTTGCGTTTTAGAATCTAATTTGACACCCTAAAAATGAAGACATTGATGTATAATTGACCATAAACAGTTCACTATCACTGAAGGAAAACAGATGTGACTGATTCTCCGTTTTTTTTACATACATTCTTCAGAGTAGGGGCCCTTTGGAGACTCCTCTGCCTCAAGGCTGCCTATGATTTGGGTGGGCACACCATGTAGGTTGTCTGTGGTCTATCTCCCTTGAGGAAGACCCTTGGTCAAGCCCTTCACCGACTGTAACCCTCAATTGAATGGTCATGTCTGAGAAATATCACAATCTGAAACTTTTGTTGTGGCTCAGTTGGATGCAGATATAAAAATGTCAAGCTTACCCCAACACAATGGAGTCACGGTGTGACACTGTAGGATAAGCACTGGACTGCTAACCCTCCAGATGCTCTTCAGGAACCCTATACAGGGTGGCTATGAGTCAGAAATGACTTGACAGCATTTCACACCACCACCACTGGAAGACCATGCAGAACACATTAAATAAACATAAAAAAACGAAGACTTTGGGTCTTTGTCTTGACCCTCAAGGGCCATCTCCTAGATTAGGAGAAGATAGCAGACACTTTGAGCAGTCTTCTGCTAAGGCTTAAACAGGAATACTGATTTTGCGCTATTCATGTCAGCCAGAGAAAGTGACATAATTACCACTATTTTCATTGAAACCCAAGGCAAAGAATTGATGGAGAATTGTGGTTTTTTGCACATATAACTCTGACCTCTATGCTGTTGTTGTTGCTAATTGCTGTTGAATTGGTTCAGATTCATAGTGACCCTGTACAGGGTTTCCCAGGAGGGGTGGTGAGCATGAACTGTCAACCTTGTGGTTCAAACTGACCTTGCAGTCCAGCACATTAACCCACAGCACCACACCAGGACTCCATGCTACAACAATTTAACCAACTCTAGAATGGTAATGTCTTAATTTCTTAATATTACAAACAATGCTGAGATAAACATTAGTAGCTAAATCTGTGTGCACAACCATAATTATTTCCTTATGTAAAGTCTCTCATAGAATTATTATGCCCAAGGTATGCATGTTTGGTGGCTTTCTTTTGATATATGTAATTGAATTGGCATCTAGAAATATTTAGTTTCTCCAGAGCATGTAAGAATCCTTATTTCCCTGAATTCTTACCTCTCTAGGCGCTGTGGGTTAATGCGCCAGACTGCAAAGCCATTTGAACTGCAAGGTTGGTGGTTCAAGCTCACCAGCTACTCCTTGGAAACCCTATACAGGGTCGCTATGGGTCGGAATTGACTCAACGGCACTTAACAACAACAATAGGGCAATATATTATCTAACTATAATTTATCTATCTATATCTATCATCCGGAGTCCTGGTGTGGCACTGTGGGTTAATATGCCAGACTGCAAAGCCATTTGAACTGCAAGGTTGGTGGTTCAAGCTCACCAGCTGCTCCTTGGAAACCCTATACAGGGTCGCTATGGGTCGGAACTGACTCAACGGCACTTCACAACAACAACAACAACAACAATCTATCATCCAGACTCCTGGTGTGAAGCTCTAGGATCAGCACTGGACTGTGAAGCCTAGTTTAACAGTGTAAACCCACCAGTTGCTCCTCAAAAATACTATGAGGGGTCATTATGAGTCTGACCTGACTCAATGGCACTTAGCAATAACAACAACAAATCTATTACCTGTCTTTGTACTTTTTTTGTCTAAAGTGAAGGATTTCTTTTTTGATTAGTAAGCAAAACAATACAAACAATATACAGCATGAACACAGTTATTAGTATGTATACTGCAGGGTATTATGTTTAAAACATAAATTTCTATCTATTTAATAGACAAATGTGCTACCTTATTATTTAAAAAATTTCTTTGATTATAAATGAGGTTGGGAATATTTAGGCATCTATTTGACAGTTCTATTTCTTTTTTCCTGATTTGCCTGTATACATCTTTTACCTGTTTTCCTATTGCTTAACTTTCCTTTTTATTAATTAATTTATTGGAGTAGATTTATATATTAAAGGTACTGAGTTTGTCATATATATTGAAAACTATAAAAACAACAAGAAGCCTGGTTTAGAATTTGCCTTATAGATTTGTTTATCAGGCAACCCTTAATTGTAGAATGAAACTAAACAACAATAACAAAACCCAAATCTATTGCTATTAAGTCATTTCCAATTCATAGTGACTCAATAGAGTGGGGCAGAATGCCCCCCAAGGCTTCCAGAACAAATGTCTTTAAGGAAGCTGACTGCCATATCGTTCTGCCATGGAGCAACTGGTAGATTCAAATTGCCAGCCCCTGCCAACCCTTAAATTAGCAACTGAACTTTTTAATCACTGCATACCAGAGCACTTTAGAATGAAACTAAGGGAGATTGAAATGCCTTGGATTGAAGACTGAGACAGAATAGGGCAGCCACAAAAACAAATGTGTTCATGAACACTGTATACAAACACATGTAACCTGATATTGAACAGAAAAAAAATAGAAGTTTATGACCTGTCATGGACTGAATTGTGTCCACTTAAAAAACTTGTGACAACCATGATTCTCAGTGGTTTGGCAGTTATGTAATGATCCCCCCTGATATGATCTGATGTGATAAACCAATAAGAGAATGAAGGACGGGCTGCAGTTCAAACTCAACAGTCACTCCTCAGAAACTCTGTACACGGTCTCTATGAGTTGGAATCGACTCGATAGCACTTAACAACATTAGCAACAACAACAGCACTCTTGTTCTTGTTGTTAAATGGTGTCAAATTGGGTCTGACTCATAGCAACTCTGTCTACAGCTTCTGAGGAGCAGTTGGTGAGCCTGAACCACTGATTCTGTGGTTATCCTATAGCACCACACCAGAGCAGCCAAATCTCATCATAATCCTAATCTGATGTAAGGGGAGTTTCCCAGGGGTGTAGCTTTGTTGTTCTTGTTATTAAGGGATGTTGAGTTGGTTCTAACTCATAACGACCCTCCATAGGGGTTCTGAGGAGTGAGTTTGAACCACCGACCTTGTGGTTAGCAGTCCAGTGCTTATCCTACAGTGCCACACCTGGACTGCAACAGCTTTTATCTTACAAGACATAAGGGGAGAAAGCAGTGAGCATAGAGAGGGACCTATTTCCACCAAGGCAGAAGACCCAAGAGTGGGCTGTGTCTTTTGGACCTGGAATCCCCGCACTGTAAAGTTCCTAGATCCAGGGAGAGATTGATGCCAAGATGCCTGCATATCTTCAAGGAACACTGTGCTTACAGATTCTGAAAGGAGACAAGGATCTTTCCCCAGAACCGGCAGTCTGAATGTGGACTTGTAACTTCTTAAGTTGGTTTGAACCACAAAGTTGGTGGTTCAAGCTCACCAGCTGCTCCTTGGAATCCCTATACAGGGTTGCTGTGGGTCGGAAACAACTCGATGGCACTTAACAACAACAACAACAAAGTGTGAGACAATACATTTCTGTTTGTTAAAGCCATCCACTGTGGCATTTCTGTTATAGCATCACGAGTCCTGGTGTGGTGCTGTAGGATAAACACTCAACCTCAAGGTTGGTTTGAAATGCAAGATTGGTGATTCAAACTCATCAGCCACTCCTCAGAATCCGTATGTAGGATAGCTATGAGTCAGAACCTACTTGATGGCATTTAACAACATTAACAACAGATAAGTAAGACATGGCCCATCAATGGTGTAGTGAGACAGACTTCTACTAGAGTTGGGCACTGAAAAACAGGAGCAGAAATATCCAGAGAATGACACCAAAGAGTTGGAGAAAAAAAGATGGGGCATGTATGCAAAAGTAGTAGGATACCTTTGCCTTGGTGAAATTAGAGAATCTTATTACTGTGTGAATTATGAATTTCCAATGACATGAATTGGGCTTAAAACTACAAAGGCCACAGAGTATTTACCTGATTTCCAATCTCCCCCCAAAACCAGAGGCTCCCCAGAGTCTGGTTTTGAGCATCAAAGAACAATATTTTATCATCAAGAAAACTCAGAAAAAGGTTCCATAAAAATGCAGTCATTCATTACACTGAGTGAAATTAGGCAATTATAAAAGGACAAATGTTCTATGAGACCACTGTTGTAAAAAGCTAAGAAAAGGTTTTCTTGATCAAAGAAACATTCAATGATAAGGGTTGGGGTTGGCGGGAGGGAGGGTCTACCCACGAGTTCGAGGGTAGACACAAGTTAACATGGGTGAACGGGACAGGCAAGTCACAACAAGAAGGAGGTTGGCAGAGTAAAGATGAAGGTAGTGGAAGACAGAGGAAGAAACGCAAGAGTAAAGTGAATAGAGGTAAATACTGTTAACTGATGGTACACGGAGTGGGTTGCAGTCATTGTAATGAAACGTAGTATACAATTTGTTGAATGCAAAGCAGATGATCTGCTCTGTAATCTTTCACTCAATTCACAATAAAACATTAAAAAAAATAATAAAATGCAGGCATTGTATAAGATTGTTGTTGTTACTAAATGCCGTTGAGTTGGTTCCAATCCATAGTGACTCTGTATAGAGTTTCCGAGGAGTAGCTGTTGAGTTTGAACTGCCGGCCTTGTGGTTCAAATTGACCTTGCAGTCCAGTGCATTATTCTGCAGTGCCAGATCAGGATTTTATTGTGCAAGATTAAGAATTCCTAATCAACTATAAGATTGCTGTTGTTGTTAAGTGCCATTGAATCGATTCTGACCCATAGCGGCCCTGTATAGGGTTTCCAAGGGGCAGCTGGTGAGCTTGAGCCACCAACCTTGCAGTTCAAACGGCTTTGCAGTCTGACGCATTAGGCCACAGTGGTATTTTCAGGTTCATATAGAATATTTTGGGATAAATATTGTTTACTAAAATGTATTAATAAAATTACAGGTAAAGAATGCCTATTATGTCTTTTAGCTATTCTTCCTGGTACTGGGAGGACAAAACGTGGCAAACCAACAATATTCCATGAAATTCACTCCTCAGGAAATCATGAAAGAATGAGCTCACATAGATGCCATGCTTGCATCAGCCTTTCCTTAGAACAAGCAGCTGTGCTTATCAGTCTGGCAGTTGTTTTCCATAAACTGACATGAAACACAAAAGTCCCCATCAAGTACCAGAAATGAAATAAAATAGGACAATGAGAGTCTTTCAAGCCTGCCTTATTCATTTAAAATAATTTAGAATTTCTGGATCAATACTGAGTTTAGTTTTCCAGACTTGGCTCATCTTTTCAACCTCACATTACAACTTATTCCCTTTGATGGTACAATTTTCTCTGTTCTATGTTGAGAATTGCCCTTGCCTATTTTATAATGTGTTGATATCTTGTCAGTAATGAATGATTTTGCCAGTTCATTTCAGCTTACTAATGCTTAGTGTATTGAATATTATGCATTCTATTTTTGATGACTTCCAATTCACCTAGATTCATACTCAAAGTTCAAACCGACCTTTCCAATCAGTGCTAATTACAGCATCACGCCAGGACTCCAGTCATTGAGCAAAAAGGGGTGTCTCTGTCCTTAGCCAGTGGGAGACAGGAGGCACTGCAGGGAGTAGTGGGGGCGGGGCCAAGGAGGGGCGGGACTGTTCCACCCAAGTGGGGAGGAAAGTGATACCACTGTACTGGATCAACACTAGTGACATCACTGTATTAATGGGGACTGAAGATTTAGGAGAGAAGAAATAGTTCATGTAATAATGCTTCAGGAATACAGGAGGGGTGAGAGCAAATGTAAACATTGTTGTCGTGCTGTTTTGTTGTTGCTGTCAAGTGGATTCTGACCCATAAGGACCCCTGTGTAGGGTTTCCTAGGAGCAGCTGGTGAGCCTGAATCGCCCACTTTGCTGTTAAAATAGGCTCTGCAGTCCAGCGCATTAACCCACAGAGCCACACCAGGACTCCAAATGTAAAGACAGAGGGATTAATTTTGAAGAAGAGCAAGGATAATATTTCCTCCACCAGACTCTGAAGGGGATGAAGAGAGGCAGGTGGAAATTCAGAGAGGATCAGACGAGAAGACTCTCGTGTTGAATTCCTTCATCCTTTTGGGAGAGGAGCCCATGAGGTCACCTCCTAAGAATGAGGCAAGGATGGTCAAATTGGAAACCTGCCAGTGGAAATGGATTTGAACATCTGGGGTGGGAATAGAAAAGGAAGTCATCAGAGAGAAGAGGAGTAAAAAGCTTTCCTGGCAGCACAAAGGGCCAGTGGAGATCAGTCTTATTTTCTCCAGCTTTGCTGAGAAGCCGGGTGAAAAGAAGATGAAACAACTACAGAGGGTCCAGAGGAACAATGTGGGAAAGCCAGAAGACCTAGGCGGGAATGGGGAAGGTAGGAGGTGGAAGTAAGAGCATCACTAAGCACAGGTCAGAGTGGAGGCTGGAGGAGCTGTACTGGGAGGCAGCAAAGGAGCCAGGAGAATTGGGAGGGCTGGTCCTTGGGAATGGGGAAATAGTGTGATATAAGGATAAGAGATCCTGATGTGGGTCTGTAGAGAAAGCATTGGACTGTTAGCCACAGGTTTGGTGGTTCAAATTCACCAGCTGCTTCTCGGAAACCTTATACTGGATCGATATGAGTCACCCTCACAACAACAAGGTGAGGAGAGAATCCTCACCTTCCATGTAGAAGACCCAAGTTCGATTCCTAACCAATGCAATTCATGCACAGTTACCAGTGGTGGCTTACATTTTGCTATGATGCTGAAGAGGTTTCAGAGGGGCTCCCACACTATAATGGACTACAATTGGTCAATGAAAACCCTATGGATTACAACGGTCTGATCTGCAACCAACCGTGGGCATGGTGCAGGACCAGACAAAGTTGGCTCCATTGTGCGAGAGGTCACCATGAATCCAGCACTGGCTCAGGGATAGCTAACAAGCATGGAAAAAGCTGTTTCAGAGGGAAGACTCACAGCTCTTAGTTTGGTAAATCTAAGAATAAGAAACGCCAAACTAAACTTGGCATATGTGTGTCCCTGTGTACTCTGGCAGGATATTTTTGCAGAATGAATTACTCAGGTGCTAGGCTATGTGGGATTATGATTTATGGGATCCAAAGGCAGTCACATTTATTATCTCTTTTTCCTTGGCATTGTTGTTGTTAAGTGCTGTGGAGTCAGTTTCGACTCATTAGCAACCCTGTATAGGATTTCCTAGGAACGGCTAGTGAATCTGAACTGCTGACTTTGTGGTTCAAACTGAACTTGAAGGTGAGTGCTTATCCTATGGTGCTACAACAGGGCTCCTCCTTGACTTTTGTTGTTGTTTGGTGCCGTCGAGTTGGTTCTGACTCAAGAGACCCATTGTAGGGTTTCCAAAGAGTGGCTGGTACATTTCAACTGCCAACCTTGCAGCTCAGTGCCACATGTTGTTGTGAAGTGCCATCGAGTCGGTTCCGACCCATAGGAACCCTGTATAGGGTTTCTGAGGAGCAGGTGGTGAGCTTGAACTGCTGACCTTGCAGTTCAAATGGCTTTGCAGTCTGGCGCATTAACCCACAGCGCCACACCAGGACTCCCAGTGCCACATAGTTTTGGACAATTCCGTTTTCTTTCTGAGCGCTGTTCCAGAAATTTTGTTGTCATTGGAGATCAAAAGGTAAAGTAAGTAAGACACAAATCTCTAGCACCCAGAATCTAGGGAAGTCCAATGAAAAGATACAGGTGGGAAAGCTAGCAGTATCAATATACTGTATTAAGTGCTACCAAAGCAGGTTGATGCTAACAGGAATGACCGAAAAAAAGCACTGGAGGTCAAGTGCTTTGGGAAATTAGCACCTTAAACCAAGTTAAACAGGAGTATTTAATGCAGGATTGATCAGTTTCCAATAGGCTGTGCATTATGGAGTCCTGGTGCTGTGGGTTAATGCTCTGGACTGCAAAGTCAGTTTGGACCACAGGGTCGGCGGTTCAAGCTCACCAGCCACTCCTTGGAAACCCTATACAGGGTCGCTATGAGTCAGAACCGACTCCACGGCACTTAACAATAACTACAACAACTGTGCATTATGAGTCTTCATTGCATTGTGTAGGGGGAATATGATATTGTATGCAAAATATCTCAAATAGATTTGACAACAGAATTCTTTTTCAATGGAACAGCTACAGATATTTGTGTCCATGGAACATACTCTGGGAAGGGCTGGCATGAAGGGTCCCATACATTTTTTTAAAAAAAGTTATTTGTGTTTTGGGGCATTTTCTCCCAAATCTGCAAATGACAACCTTTTTTTTTTTTTTTTAATGCGGTAATTATTTATATAGCCAAGGAAGTGACATTTCAACAAACTTCACATTATAATTAACTTTGAAGTTTATGTGGTTTGGCAGTTCAACCTCACCAGCTAGTCTTCGGAAACCCTATACAGGGTCGCTATGGACCAGAACTGACTTGGCGTCACTTAACAACAACAAAAATTCTCTCACAGAGTAAAGACGTAAATTTAGGAGGGTTTACAGAAGAACCAACAGATGTGTGTTGGAAGAAATGCAGCCAGAGTGCTCCTTGGAGTCCAGGATGGGCGAATTTCGTCTCTCATACTTTGGATATATTGTCAGGAGGGACCATTCACTAGAGAAGGATATCATGTTTGGTAAGGTGGAGGGTGAGAGAAAAAGAGGAAGACGCCCAGCAAGATGGATTGGCAAAGTGGCAGCATCAATGGCCTCAAGTGTGGCAACAATAGTGAGGTGGGCCCAGGATCGGGCAGTGTTTTCCTCTGCTGTGCATAAGGTAGCTATGAGTTGGCACTGACTTGATGGCACCTAACAACAACAACAATCATGAAAATTTTAATGATTGCTGAGCTGATCCTTAAGCCAGATCTAGATGACACAGAATACCTAGCCATTCTCAGACTTATGAATGGTTTCACATTTTTTGTTTTTTCTGAAAGAAATGCTTAATGAGTTTTCCAAAAAACTAGCTTCAGACCAGGAGATATTTCAGGACCTAATGTTTGTGCCAGAAGCCCTGGTGGTGCTGTAGGTTAAGCACTGGACTGCTACCCACAGGTCAATGGTTCAAACCCACCGGCAGCTCCATGGGAGAAAGATAAGGCTGTCTACTCCTTTAAAGAGTTCTGGTGTGGGTCTGTGGGTTAATGCACTGGATTGCAAGGTCTGTTTGAACCTCAAGGTAAGTGGCTCAAGCTCACTAGCTGTTCCTTAAAAATCCTATACATGGTTGCTATGGGTCAGAACTGACTTGATGGCACTTAACAACAACAACAACCACTCCTATAAAGATTTACAATCTCAGAAATACTATATAGGGTCGCTATGAGTAGGAATCGACTTGATGGCAGTGGATTTTGAGACCGTGTTACGGTTACTATACATAACCTTAAACTAAGGACTTTAATGCATAAAGCCTAATGTTTGTGCTTCAGCATGATAGAATTCTTGACAATCGCTTCTAATCTCTCCTGACATTTGGCTTTTAGGGAAAACCTATGGAGTGAATTGTGCCCTTGCCTCATTATCCTCTTCTAGAGTATGAAAGTCTCAAGGTAACTCTTGATCACTTGCTTTCTGGTGTGGTACTGTAGGATAAGTACAGGACTACAAGGTCAGTTTGAATCACCAGGTTGGTTGTTCAAACTCATCAGTTGTTGTTGTTAGGTGCCATTGAGTCAGTACCGACTCATAGTGACCCTATGCACAACATAACGAAACACTGCCCAGTCCTGGGCCAACCTCACAATTGTTGCCACACTTGAGTCCACTTATGCTGCCACTTGGCCAATCCATCTCGTTGGGGGTCTTCTTCTTTTTCTCTGACCCTCCACCTTACCAAACATGATATCCTTCTGCAGCAACTGGTCCCTCCTGACAATATGTCTGAAGTATGAGAGATGAAGTTTGGCTGTCAGTGATAGGAAAATATCTATACAATTAGGAAAACTAGTTCATATGACTACTATTCAAATTCATACACAAACCAGTAACAACAACAACAGCATTCCATTAATTGTGTGTGTGTGTGTGTGTGTGTCGTGGCCTCAACCTGAAGGTAGCTGTTCAATTTGGACTATTTATATATTTCCAGTCTTTAGACCATTCTCAGGAAATCAAAGAATTAAACAACTATCAAAACTCCCTAGGTGGCCATGATTCAGAAAACAGAAAACAAAACCAAATACAAAAAAAAAGGAAACAATGAACTTGCATACAGCTGGTGATAGGGTGTGGAGAGGGACTGGACCCGGACAAAAGAAAGTAACTATACCAACCAGTTGAATGTAATTAAGCAGAGATTCACAGTTCTTTTAACCCAGACCAGCACTGTGGGTGGCGCTGTAGGATCAACAGATTAGCACAAGACTGCGAACCACAAGCTCTGTAGTTCAAACCCATCAGCTGCTCCTTGTAAACTCCACATAGGGTTGCTATGAGTTGGAACTGACTTGACGGCACTTAATAACAACGACAGCAGCAACTGAAGGTGACTGAACGATGATGCATCTCTACTGTACCTTGGTAGGCATGGGCTTCTTAAAGGTGATTTCAGCTTGCATCCAAATACCCCTTGGGGACTCCAACACAGACCAGATCTTCTCCTGAACCACATGGTTCTCTTCAAAGATATAAACTGCCAGGGTGTCACTCATTTTTAAAAACCCATAGATGGCATAATAGAAACTCAGACAATACTGCAAGTTTCCTGGCAGGGAGGGGCCGTAGAGCCTTCCGATGTAGCCAGGCTGAGATGTAAACTTGGTGTTGGCCAGCAAGTAAGACCCTAGAAACATAACAAAGTATTCAGTGCATCAGCAATGGAAAATTTAAATATTATAACATAGACCAGATTATCAAGTAGAAAAATTTGGTTACAGCCATTTCATTTGCCAGTAAAGACAATTCCCCTAGGCTTTGAAGGGTAGAAAACATTGTGACTTATGACAGAAAACTTCTATGTGATTCTATTGCAAATAAAAACTCCTTCAATCCTAAGTAAACATAATAAACCAGTAGAGATTTCCAATTCATATGCCTAGATGTCAGGTATCCCTTAAGAATTATATTTTTCATAATATAAATAAAGGTACAGACATTTGGGGCTCCAGTTGCCTGGACCAACTGGCTGGCTTAGGTTGAGTATCTAATGTGAGGTTATGGTGAATGTAAGGACTGAAGCAGACTGCTGTATTCTTCTCTCTGCAGTGACCCGTGGGTGTGGAGGGGTTACAATCTTGAGGGGGGGATTCAAGTGTCTGGGTAGTAAGGCCATAAATTTGCCTTATATTGCAGGCTTTTAATCAAATGGACTCTCCCTGGTACTGACCATCTGTGTTCTTCCTTTGGTTTTTCTAAATAAAAAAAAAAAAATAGATAAAGAACCCCTTACCCCATCCACTCCCATCACTTCCATAGTAAACTCAAAACAGGTCCAGAGATTCCAGAAAAAAAAAAAAAATCCACTTTTTCCTTGCCTTTTTCTGGCCCTCTTCCCTCAACTTACAGAACCCTGGTGATGCAGTGGGTTAGACATTGAACTGCAAACTACAAGATCGGTGGTTCAAACTCAATAATCACTCCATGGGACAAAGATGAGGCTCTTTGCTCCCATAAAGATTTACAGTCTCGGAAACCTGATGGAGCCGTTTTACTCTGGGCTCTAAGACTGTGAAGAGTCAGAATATACTCAATGGCAGTGGAGGATGGTAGACCTACTCTCAACTTTCGTTTGGGCACCTCAGTCTTTGCTGTACTGTTGAGCTTTGCCTGATTATCTAGGGCATCTGACAAAAGGTCCTTTAGTTTTTTTCATGTGCGTGGCCATACAACAGTCAGAGCAAGCTTTATGAAATCTAAATCGAATCCCATCTCTTCTCTGCTTAAAACCTTTCAGTGGCTTCTCATTTCTTTTATAATCAACCCCCTCCCCCCCAGTACCTATTCACTTCTGCCACCCCTACACTTCATTTTCCTCCACTCTCCCCATCCTTCCTCCCCATGGTCTGCCACAGTGACCTTCCTACTCCTTGGAGATGTCCAGCTTTCCCAACTCATCTTGGTCTTCCCAGATGTTGTTCCTTCTGTCTGCATTGCTCCTACTCTTCTGGACAACACCCACTTCCCTTCAGAGAAATTTCCCCTGAGACCTCCACCAAATTTAGGTTCTACCCCCATCCTCTCTGAAAGCCCACTCTTTGTTTTTTCCCCTGGCATTTATCACACCTTTGCGCTATAAGTTTATTCTTGTATATACTTGTCTCATGCTTCTCTTGTTCATTGATATGACTGTCACACAGGGCACAGGATTCAGGTTTGTTTCGTTCACTACTGTCTCTCTCAGGAATTAGTCTGGCTAAGGTCAGGTTAGACTTTGGAAGGCCTGAATGCATGCAATCTAGGAAACTTGTTTAAGGAAATAATACAAAATTACAAGTACAAAACTGAGGGGGCTCCTTCCAAGTCTGTTAGCACAGCCCTTGCAAGTCAGGGGTTCTGAAATGTAAGCTTCATCATTTTCATGGGAAGTCCACTCTGGTACCTGGCATATATGTATTTGTTGAATTAATCAATAATGCACTAAATTCCTTTAGAATAAGCTCTTTATTTTAAACAAAACTAAACCCTTGCCATCATGTTGATTTTGACTCATAGTGACCCTATATAAGATACCAGTAAGCACGCCACCATAAGGTCAGCAGTTCAAACTCACCAGCTGCTACTTGGAAACCCTATA
>NW_006408532.1:14857001-14858255 GCF_000296735.1 Chrysochloris asiatica | reverse complement strand
TATGTATAGGTTTTTCATGATCACAATGAAATGTTCTGGAATATGCACTCTTTGCAATGTTATTCACAGCTTGTCAAGATCCACACAATTAAATGCTTTTGCAAAGTCAATAAAGCACAAATAAATATCCTTCTGGTATCTCTGCTTTTAACCATGATCCATCTGACATCAACAAGAACATCCCTCATTCCATGTCTTTCTCTGAATTCAGCTTGAACTTCTGATAATTCCCTGTCAATGTACTGTTGCAGCCATTTATGAAATATCTTTAGCAAAATTTTACTTGCATGTGATATTAATATTATTGATCAATGATTTTTGAATTCTGTTGGGTCACTTCTTTTTGGAATGGGCACCAATATGGATCTCTTCCAATCAATTGGCCAGGCAACTGTCTTCCAAATTTCTTGGCATAGATGAGTGAGCGCCTCCAGTATTGCATTAGTTTGTTGAAAGATTTCAATTTGCATTCCATCAGTTCCCAGAGGTTTGTTCATTACCAATGCCTTCAGCACACCTTGGACTTCTTTTAGTACCACTGGCTCTTCTTGATCTTATGCTACCTCCGGAAGTGGTTGAACATCAACCATAACTATTTCTTTTTGGTAGAGTGACTCTGTGCATTCCTTCCATCTTCTTTTGATACTTTCTGCATCAGTCAATATATTGCCCATTTGTTGTTGTGGTTAAGTGCCGTTGAGTCAGTTCCGACTCATAGTGACTCCTGTATAGGGTTTCTGAGCAGCGACTGGTGAGTTTGAATCACCACCTTGTAGTTCAAACCAACCTTGGGTCCCAGTGATTGTCTTATAACTCCATCCAGGACTCTATTTTGCCCACAGAATCTTTCAATATTGAAAGCTGAAGCTTTAATTTTTTTCTTCAGCTCTTTCTGCTTGAAAAATGCTGAGTGTGTTCTTCCCTTTTGGTTTTCTAACTCCAGGTCTTTGCACATTTCTTAATGACATTTGACTTGGTCTTCTTTAAGTGCACTTTGAACTTTTCTGTTCAACTATTTTTACCTCCTCATTTCTTACATTTGCTTTAGCAATTCTACACTAGAAAACAAGTTAAGAGTCTTTTCTGACACCCATTTTTGTCTTTCCCTTCTTTCTTGTGTCTTTCCCTTGCCCTTTTGTTTTCTTCCTGTTTGTTGTTTTTGATGTCATCCCACAACTCTCTGGTCTTTGATCATTAATGTATCAAATCTGTCCTTCAGATGATGTCTAAATTAGGTGGGATATGTCAAGGAGT
>NW_006408532.1:14845561-14854901 GCF_000296735.1 Chrysochloris asiatica | reverse complement strand
TGTGGTGGCTTGTGAGTTGCTGTGATTCTGGAAGCTGTGCCACCAGTATTTTAAATACCACAGGGTCACCCATGGTGGACAGGTTTCACATGAGCTTCCAGATGAAGACAGACTAGGAAGAAGGAGTGACAAACTACTTCTGAATATTTAGTCACTGAAAACCTTATGAATTAGTAGAGAAACACTGTCAGAGAGAGTGCCGGAAAAAGAGCCCCACAAGTTGGAAGACACTCAAAATGCGACTCGGGAAGAGCTGCCTCCTCAAAGTAGAGTTGACCGTGATTACGGGAATGGAGTAAAATCTGTAGGAGAAAAGCCAGCAGGACCTTCTTTTGCTGATGGGGCACAACTCAAAATGAAGTAGTTGGTAGAATTCTTCAATTTCATCATCACTGGATTTAGCAATTGGTGCATAAATTTGAATGACAGTGGTATTAACTGGCCTTTCTCATGGGAGTATGGATATTACCCAACCTCAGTGGTTTCAGAAAATCTGTATTAAATGGAAAATTGCAAATAGCTTTTAAAAGATACTTCTCCTAAAACGAAGAGCAAAGTAATTTTCAAAGCACTAGCTATTAACTGGTAAGTATTTTTAAGCTAACACAATAACTTGAATTCTAACTTTAAAAAATGGTCAAACACAAAATTATTAATTGCCTTTGCTTCTTTATAACTGCTTTTTTTCCCTTTTAAAGTCAGAATCTTGATGTGGTGTTGGTGGTGGTGTGTGTGGAGTCAGTTCCTACTGATAGCAACCTTTTATAGGGGTTCCAAGGCTGTAAATCTTTACGGGAGCAGAAAGCCTCATCTTTCTCCCGTGGAATGGCTGGTAGTTTTGAACTTGTAATTACACTACCAAAGGTCCTCAGAGTCTTGATAGGTAAAAATAGTGAACAAAGCATGAACAACAAGCCCGACAATGCTACCACAGGATACTTTTGACTTACCTACTCCTGTAGTGTGGTCTCCAGCTCGATACATATTTGGTTTCACTTTCACTCGGCTCCAGCCCAGGCCTTCTTTATCTTGGTAAAAGTTGCAGAAATTTTCCTCAAAATTGCAACTTGCTTCCACAACACTGAAAGGAAGTTCTGGGGAAAGGAAAACAAGACGTAAAGAAAGCCAGACTTAAGGGCCTCAATAGACCACATCAGCAGATTGACAAATACGTATACATTGGTGCCCTAGGATACCAGAGAAGTACAACACAGAAAAATATTTTATCTCGATGGTATGCTGACAGGTTAACATCAAACCAGTGTTTCAGCATGACAACAAAATTGTTCTTTTTCTCTCTAAAGGTTGGGGTAGGAAAGAGCCCTGTTCATATTCTCTATAAAAATAAAGTAGTGTCAGACTTCAAAAAGAAATTTCCTTTCAGAATGTACAAACTGCTAATGTTTATTCATATATTTCATCACAATTTAAAAATCATTCATACAAAACCAGAAAGGAAAGAAAGAAAAAAGATAAGGATTTTAAGGAATTTTCATTTTCCTCTAGAGCAAATATTTAAAAAATATGATTTTCCAGAAATCATTTTCTTTTGTTGATCAAGTTCATGTCATAAATGCAGTCACTGCCTACTTATCATGGATGTGAGCTGTAGGAGTTGATCTGCTTGAAGAAAATCATACTTCAGTCGAAATACCATAGTTTAAAAGTTGTACCAATCCCATCATCTGCACTACTATAGTTTTAGCCTTGCTAAGTTTTGGTAGCTATGGTACCATGAATTTACTTAATATGGCTTTCTATCCAAACTCTTTTTAACTCCCACCAAGTGATGACGTTGTTGTTGATAAGTACAATTGAGTTGCTTACAACTCACAACTACCCTATATAAGGCTTCTGAGGCTGAAAATCTTTTAAAGAGCTGAAAACTCATCCTTCTCCCAAGGAGCAGCTGGTGGACTTGAACCACTGACCTTGTGGTTTGAAGTCCAGTGCTTATCCTATAGACCTACTCTGCTCCCAGAATGATTTGGGAACATGCAAATAGTATATATAAAGCTGCTTTAAACAAGGTATTAAAAAGCATTATAAAATATAATGTTTGAATAATTACTTGCTCCT
Organism: Chrysochloris asiatica; assembly: GCF_000296735.1. Lineage (NCBI taxonomy): Eukaryota > Metazoa > Chordata > Mammalia > Afrosoricida > Chrysochloridae > Chrysochloris > Chrysochloris asiatica. Next base: position 14,852,822 of record NW_006408532.1, on the reverse strand, counting down.
TGACATTTGAATTTTAGAAATGAGAGACTTTGAAGATGATCTCGCTAGGGGGAGTGTGTTGCAGTTTGAGAAAAATAGTTGGTAGTGTCTCTTACTCTATTTTCTTCTCTGTGAAGTTAATGGAATTCAACTCAGCATCAGTTGCACAGATCTAAAAAACCTCTTCAGTCCTTCTGGTAATAAAGAGATACTGAGTGCAATATGTTCTTTAAGTTGTTTTATGTTACCATGAGCCAGGCCAACTGAGACAGCCTATATTTCCCTCAAAAATGAGAGTGAATGGGACTTAGGGTCCATGATGGAACAAGGATAGGGCTGCTGTCCAGGCTCCGGAGATCCTTGTGGGCATTGGAGCTAAGGAAGGCTGTGCCAACTTCAATTATAGCATAGTCAACAATTGGCACGAGGATCCAATTAGACAAGAGGTCTGGACAGAGTGTTGTAATCTGAACAACCAGTGGTCAACATTGGGATTCAAGAACAAGTAGACATTGGAAACATCTCAAGTGTCAAATCCTCCCAGCCGCTAACCTGGGTGTGGAATGACCCACACCCAAAGAGGAGGTTGAGTCATCTGCAAAAGGCAGAGCAATGGAGCTCTCAGTTTGACTGAGCATTAAGGTAGGATCATGTGTTGGACACTCAAGGAGTTACAGACCAAATCCAAAACCAAAGTTCTTCTGCCATCGAGCTGAGTGTGACCCTTACAGACCCAGCAGGACAGAGCAGAACTGCTCTGTAAGGTTCTTAAGGATAGAAATCTTTACAGGAGCAGACAGCCTCACCTTTCTCCCATGAAGGGACTGATGGGTTTGAACCATAAACCTTGTAGTTAGAACTTCAATGTTAAACCCAAAGTGCCACCAGGGCTCCTTTACAGACTCAAAGCAGAGTTTTTTCCTACGGTGTAGACTCCAGGTCAAAGTCCTGGTGTGGTGCTGTGAGTTAATGCGTTGGACTGCAAAGCCAGTTTCAACCACAAGGTTGGCTCATCAGCCGTTCTTTGGAAACCCTATACAGAGTTGGAATGGGTTGGAACCAACTCAGTGGCACTTACAAACAACAACAGATTCCAGGCTAAATTAGGAAGTGGGGATTGTGGGTAGAAATGGTGGCATGGGAAGGGAGGAAGTGCTGTAACTCAAGAGGGGGAGGAGGGTACTTGAGAAGTGACATGACACTGGTGGTGAAGCTACAAGCCTCAAGGCTGGGAGCCTGGATTTAACTCTCAGTTCTACCAGATGATTCCTGTCTCTGCCTACTAGGGAGATGAAGGAAGAAAACCTTGGATCCAGCTGGGAAAAGTAGAGAAAACAATAAGTCTGGAGCTAACCAAGATAAAGAAAAAATGTTGACACCTGTTATGAAACAGAAGAGCATAAGTTATTTATGAAATGTAAGATGAAGTATGAAAACTTGAGGGCTTAGCTTCTAAAGCTCAGGATCTGACCCCAGCTGCTCAATGATAGAATCAACTGAAGCCTGAATATACTTCCAACTGCTCTTTGGTCTCCATTTGATCCACTGTGCTCCAGAGTAGGTAGGTGAGCTTCATAAACATTAGCTCATTGATCTTCCCAACAACTCTATGAACCAAATTCTTCCATCCTATCCTCATCCTTGGTAGCACGGTGCCTCTGCAGGACAAGCATTGGACTGCCAACCACAAGGTCAGTGGTTCGAGCACACCAGTCACACCATGGGAGAAACATAAGGTTTTCTGCATTCTCTAAGATATACAGCCTCAGAAATCTTATACAAGGTTGCTATGAGTTGGAACCAAACTTGAAGGCATTTAACAACAGCAACAACAATCTTCATCCTCTTAGTGTGGAAATGGAATCACAGAGAAGTTAAATGACATGCCCAAGGAGAAAGGAAGGAGACTAGGAATGTCTCAAGAACTCTGGCTCTCGAGTATGATACTATGATCCCATAATTAAACTTGGGAAGAATAGTTTTTAAAGCCATTTGGTAGCGTGGGAAATTCTAAAGACCAATTTGGATCTTCAATTAACTTTATAAAAATGGGTATCTCTGGAAAGCCCCACAGAGGAGGCTAGGTTGTTATGTGGGCTGGATTTTTCAGCCCTCCTAACATATGGTCCTTTGCTGGAAACTTTCTTTTCATGAGTCACACCACCAGTGCTGGAAGGAAGAACTCAGATTTATGCTGTATCTTTTGAAAAAGAAGGGAGTTTCTAAAAATTTTTTCTATAATGGCTCTGTCGATTCTGTTACCTTCTAGCTGCCTCTTCAGCCTACACAGTATAAAAAGCTACTGAATAAATGCCTCTTTCCTCATATATACATAATTTGGAAATAGAAAAGTTCAAAGTAACTGCCCAGTGATAGAGAAGAGAACTGTTCTAAAAAATAATGATAAAGAGGTTGTGAAATTACTATTGTTTGTTTTTGTTAATATTTGCCGTCAAGTCAGTTCCGACTCATAGTAACCTTGCACAGTGTTTTCTAGGAGTGGCTAGTGAGCTTGAACTACCAGCCTTGAAGTTAAATCAACCTTGCAGTCCAGCATATTAACCCAGCACAGTGCCACACCAGTACTCCAGAAATTACTATTAACATAGCTGAAATATTAATGTATGGGCTTAGGGGGCAATGAAATTTAAAGAAGTAAAACAATTTTGATATGTGTTTTGTCAAATTTATACGGAATCTTGGTTTGGCACTGTGGGTTAATGTGCCAGACTGCAAAGCCGTTAGAACTGCAAGGTTGGCAGTTCAAGCTCACCAGCTGCTCCTTGGAAACCCTATACAGGGTCACTATGGGTTAGAATTGGGTTACAATTGACTCGATGGCACTTAACAACAACAACTGTCTTTAGTTCTGTTTGTATTAAACCATTTAAAAATATGCAAATTCACTCTGGTTCTGTCTGTTACACTGTTTTGCATTTTACTAGAACTAGTGAGAAAATAATATTTACCTTCAGCAAATTAGTTAATTTCTCTCTAATTTGGGAGTAGCAGTTTAGCTCAATTAAAAAACACCTTTCTCAGTTCCCTTGCTTGTAGAAAATATCTGAAATCATATTAAGTTAGAGACCAAGTATCTCCTAAATGAAAGCAAAACCACAAAGGCCAAGTTCAATCATTTATTTCCCATATTCCAAAACCCTGACGAAGGGCACAGTAATGGATGGGATGACCATGGTGTGTCTCCAGGGTTTCCCAAAGGAACAAATTCAGTAAGAGTAAGGCCAATTATGTATATCTGGGTTATCATTAATATATTGTCTTCCTTCTTATTTTGAGACATTTGTTTTCTAATTTACTTTGGTTTAATTTGGTTACTTATTTTCCCAGAAAGAAATATTTCTTCTCTCTTTTCCAAATAGCAATTTCATGGCAATTGTGATACTGACCATACTAAATGAATAGAACTTGGTGTTTTCTCTTGGAAATTTAAAATAGTTATATTGTTGTTGTAGTGTCGACCCATAGCAACCCTGTACAGGGTTTCCGAGGAGCAGCTGGTGAGCCTGAACTACTGACCTTGTGGTTCAAACTGACTTTGCAGTCCAGTGCATTAACTCACAGCACCACACCAAGACTCCAACACCAGTAAACGTGTATAATATTTACCCCAAATCATCAGAGATAGCTTAGTACCAAATACCAAAACCCTTAAAAATGAGATTTGTAAGACTTGGAAACAAAAAAAATAGAAGTCATTTTTTATCATTCTATTGGGTAGATTTTGAGTTTTTTTTTTTTTTTTCCCCACCCATCCCTTATATATGCACTCAGAGTTCCTTTAAAGAGAAAGATGGGATAGGAAAGAATTGGCATTGTTTAATTATTCCTTTTCTAGCACATGGTTTCATAGGATAAGCACTGGATTGCAAACCACTGGGTCAGCAGTTTAAGCCCACCAGCTGCTCTGTAGGAGAAAGATGAGGCTTTCTGCTCCAGCAGATTTAAAACCATGGTCGTTATGAGTTGAAACTTGATGGCACTTAACAACATCAACAAGAAGCAGGTTGGGAAGATGAAATCTTCATTACATAGGACAACTGGCCTACAGTTGTTGCTAAGTGCCAGAAAGCCGGGTCTGACACACAGAGACCCTGTATAGGATTTATGAGGATGTCAGTCTTTGTAGGAGCAGAAAGCCTCAACTTTCTTCTTAGGAGGGGCTGGTGGGCTTGAACTGCCAACCTTGTGGCTAGCAGTCCAATGATTATCCTACAGAGCCAGTTGTTGTTAAGTGCTGTTGAGTTGGTTCCAACTCAGAGCTTGTATAGCGTTTCTAAGGAGCATCTGGTGGGTTTGAACCTTTGACTTTGTGCTTAGCGGTCCAGTGCTAAGTTCATTCTGTGATTAAAAACAAATAGTATTCCTAAAAAGTGACTATTCAGTCCAATCATATCTGAAGTATGAGATAAGGGTAAAGTAAAAGAATCAGAGGAATTAAAGCAAATCTTAACCACAGGCATCTGCTAAGAAAGGAAAATTCCAAATGTGAAGAAAAAGAGAAAAGAAAATACCTACCTGTCTGATTTTGGCAGTGAACAGGAGAAAAAGAAATATCATCCAGGGCAACATACCCGCCTTTGGGACCATTGAAAGCAACTTCGAAAATAGCCTGCAGAGGAAAATGATATTTGTTATACGATTTTGGAATTTCTGTTAGGCTTAGAGCTGTCGAGTCAGTTCTAATTCACATAGGTTTCCGGAGAGTGGCTGCTTTGGGCCATGGTTTAAAATATTATGTCCATTCAGTCAGGTGATGTGAAGTACTTATAGAATCATGTTCATAAATACAGGAGTTCAGACAGCAGCTCTTCAAGGAATACTAAACCCTAAATTTCATTGTACTGGTGGACTTTTTACCCTTCCTAGATTGTTAGCTAATATGTCTATGTCACTTTCTGATAGGATTACGGAATTGACAATTAGCATTATGAACTTCAATGAATGGGAAAAACAGGTTCTGTGCAAGAGAAGTCCTGGTGTGATGGTGTAGGATAGGCACTGGACTGCTAACCATGAGGTTGGTGGTTCAAACCCACCAGCCATTTCTTAGAAACCCTGTACAGGCTTGCTACTAGTCAGAACCGACTAGGCAGCATTTAACAACAATGTGCAAGAAAGCAGGCTAGGTTCTTCCTTGCTGACATTCACAGTCAATGAAGTCCCTCAAAGACTGTTTCCCTTCTTCATACCTGGAATTTCATGTGAAGCTGTGAACAAAGATGAGCCCTGGTGTGGCACTGTAGGATAAGCACTGGACTGCTAACTGCAAGGTCGGTGGTTCAAACCCATGAGCTGCTCTCAGACATTCTATACAGTTTCACTATGAGTTGAAACCAACAGCACATAACTACAACAGGAACAAAGATGCAACATCAGGGATTATCCTGATGAGCTGAACAAATCAGGCCCAGAAATTCTATGCATGATGCTAAGAAGTTCAGCGTGTCCAGGCATGTTTGATTGGCTAGAAAGAGCATTTAGCAACTGAGTCTCTTTAGTTTTGCTCTCTTTCTTGCCACAGATTTTAACTTTGAGTTTTATCAACCACCTGTGACCATTTGGGAATCAACCACAGTCAGGGCAGGTGCTTACTAAGACTGGGAATATGACTCATGTGTTTGGTCAACTTGGGGTGAATTGATAACGTGAGAAAATACAGTGTTGAGCAGGGCTTACAAACTCACATACCTTTAAAGGACAGACAGGTAAATGCTTGATGGGGGCTGGTAATGATGGAGCAGGAAAGGATTCAGACTGAAAGTGTGGACAGACCACCCCTGCCTAACCGGTGCTCAGCAGCTCAGTTTCTGTCAACTGCTGATGGACCGGAATTCAGAGCTATGTTTCAGGTCTAGCAAATTGTCAAGAGGACTTGGATCTCTAGATTTTATTTGACATCTTCAGGTTTCTCAATGCTGACCATTCAAAAATTAAAGTAAGCAAGTGAAAGATCCTGTATGGTAGCCAAACAAATCACTGTGGGCTAGATTTGACCCATGGACTTCTAGTTTGCAACCTTTTATAAAGAGAATCATGTGTTGGAGGCAGAGAGACCAAAGTTCAATTCCATTTCTATCACATATTAGCTAGGTGACCTTGGGTAAATGAGAAAGCATCTTGGGGCTGAGATTTGTTTATTTGTAGAACTTTTGAGGAGATTAAATGAGATATAGCATACAAAGATACTAGCACAGGATTAGCTAGTAACCAGGTGCTAGAAAGTAATTTCCAACTCACGGTGATCCCAAGTGTTCTAGAGTAGAACCTCTATAGGAGAATGATGAAGATACAGGAAGATAGCCAAAGGTTAAAGGAGATAGAGGGAAATACTCTTATATGTATAACCCGGAAACAACAGTGTTCTACAGGTAGATAAATGGACAGACACTCACAGGCTAAACGAGTATGGGAGGAAGAGTGGGAGTATACCCATTACTATAGAAGGGTTTGAAAGAGGATATTTGTATGTGGGTATTTACTTTTGCTGCAAACGTACCCACGAATGAGGTAAAGCACACAGAGGGCAAAATGATGAAAACTTTTTAGGTATTATCAAATATCTTAAGGCAATGAGTAGCTGAGCCTTGGGGCTCAGGAAGTCCCAGGGGCCACCATGGTTAATTGGCATAACATAGTCCACCAGAGACAACATTTTACATCCTACTTTGGTGAGTAGTGTCTAGGATCTTAAAAGTTCATAAGTGGCCATTTAAGGTGCAACTATTGGTCTCTCCATGTGTGGAAGAAAGAAGAGTGATGAGAATTGAAGATGCTTGGAATCAATGAATGTAATGGACTAATAGAACACATGAAGGTTAGTCTCCATGACTCTGAGACCAGAAGAACTAGATGGTGCCCAGCTACCACTACCAACTGCTCTGAAGGGGGATCACATTAGAAGGCCCCGAGTAGAGTGAGAGAAAATGTGGAACAAAACTCAAAATTATCAAAGACAAGACCAGGCTTACTGGTCAGAAAGAGAGTGGAGGAACTCAGGACTAAGACTCTCGACCATTCCTCAGGTCTAGAATGGAATTCACCCTTCTGGCCCAACTTTCAGCCAAGCAGTAGAGAGTTATAGAGGGGAACAACAGCACTAGTAGGTATGTTCACCATGGAATGATCAGTCATTCAAGATCAGAGGGCAACATTTATCTAAGGACAAAGTTGAGAAGGGATGCATGCGAAGGAGGGTGGGGTGGAAATAAGAACCACAGGGAGGAAGTGGGATAACTGTTGTTACATGGAGGGGATTGCAATC
>NW_006408532.1:14803522-14845461 GCF_000296735.1 Chrysochloris asiatica | reverse complement strand
AAAAAAAGAAAAGCACGCTCCATAAGGTTTTTGATGATTGATTTTTCTAAATAGATGGCCAGGCCTTTCTTCCAAGGTACCTTTGAGTAGATTCGAACTTCCAACCTTCTAATCTGGCTGCTGAATATACTGACTTCAGCACAGGATATTTGTTGCTGTTTGGGTGCTGTTGAGTGAGTTCGGATTCATAGCGTCCCTATACACAACAGAAGCCCCTCTGCATAACAGAAGGAAATATTGCCAGGTCCTGTGTCAGCCTCACAATTACTATATTTGAACCCACTGTTGCTGCCACTGTGTCAGTCCACTTTTGTGGGTCATCCTCTGTTGTGTTGACCGTCCACTTTCTGTGTATAAACTCTGAACTAAATTAGTGCCTTGTCCTCCAGGCTGACCTCTTGAACTCATATTCAGGTTGGTGTCCAAAGTTAGTCACTAATTAGCTAGAGAGGTCACCTTGTCTCCTCACTGCCTTCATTTCTTATAAAAAGAAAATAAAATAGAGTGGGAAAATATGACTCCTAAGGACTCTTTCTGACTCCTGGTATAGGATAAAGCATTGGACTGTGAACCATAAGGTAGGCAGTTCAAACCTACCTGCTACTCTTTATAAACCCTATACAGGTAGCTATGAGTCAGAACCGACTCGATGGCACTTGATAAAAACAGCAACAAGGCCCCTTTCAGTCTAACATCAGGGGTCTACATGGTCCTCATACCTTCACTCTCCAAAATCCAAGGAAGGTCTGGGGGCTTACCTCCGGCAAAGGAGAGAATTTTAGTGAAGGGAACCAGTTTGGGCATATGAGAAAGGAGAAATTAAGCTGACAAATGAACACAGATTCATGACATTTCATTCTCAGGGAGCCATCTGAGGAACAAAATGAATGACAGACTTGATCTTACTTACCAGGTGGAATAAGAGTAAATTTTTTTGCATCAAAATATGCAAATCATTGCTGAAGCAGCAATGGGTCCTTTATGTTTAGAAAGAGTGTCTCAAATACTTATTTTTATTTTTCAAATTCATTTGAGAATGTGGTGACATTCAATTCACTGATTTCTGCAGAACAAAGTTCTTTTCCTGGTAATTAGGGAGGACAAAGAATTACCAGGGTTCAGACTACTAGAGTAAAATCAACACATGTGGACCAAAAGGATATGTATTGAGGTTTCGTAGTGTCTTGAATTGTAACTTTTCAAGTATTGATTAAATGAAAAATTCAGCAAAGTCTGCAAAGAAAATCCTGTCACTGTGTGCGTGACTTTTCCTTCTTGTAACATAAATACACAGAAAATTTTCTACTGGACTGCAAGAGCAAAGTAAGGCCTGTCAGATCTCATTGTTATTGTTTTCAGGTGCCATCAAGTTGATTCCAATTCGTAGCGACCCTATGCACAACTGAATGAAACACTGCCCAGTCCTGCTCCATCCTCATCATTGTTGCTATGTTTGAGGTCATTGTTACTGCCCCTGTGTCAATATCTTGTTGGGGGTCTTCCTCTTTTTTTGTTGTTGACCCTCCATTTTACCAAGCATGAGGTCCTTCTCCAGGAACTGGTCCCTCCTGATAATATGTCCAAAGAGTGAGAGACAAAGTCTCACCATCCTTGCTTCTAAGGAGTATTCTGGTTGTAATTCTTCCAAGACAGATTTGTTTGTTCTTCTGGCATTCCATGGTACTTTCAATATTCTTATCCAACACCAAAATCCAAATGATCAATTCTTCCTTGGTCTTCCTTATTCATATGAAGCCTTGGGGCAGGTACACCTTAGCCTTAAAGTGACATCTTTGCTTTTTAACACATTAAAGAGGTCTTGTGCAGCAGATTTGCCGAATACAATATATTGTTTGCTGCTTCCATTAGTGTTGATGTGGATCCAACCAAAATGAAGTCTTGGACAACTTCAATCTTTTCTTCATTCATGTGGCTGCTATTTATTGGTTCAGTGGTGAAGGTTTTTGCTTTCTTTACTTTGAAGTGAAATCCATACAGGAGGCTGTAGTTTTTCATTTTTATCAGTAAATATTTTAAATCCTTTTTGCTTCCAGCAAGCAAGGTTGTGTCTTCTGCACATTGCAGGTTGTTAACGAGTCTTCCTCCAATCCTGATGCCATGTTCTTCTTTAAATAGTCCAGTTTCTTGGATTATTTGCTCAGTCTACATATTGAATATGTGTGGTTGAAAGGATACAAATCTGGTACACAACTTTCATGACTTTGAACCATTCAGTATCCCCTTGTTCTGATCAAACAACAAACTGCCTTTGGTCAATGTACAAGTTCCTATTGAGTACAACTAAGTATTTTGGAATACCCATTTTTTCTCAATGTTTGCTTAAAAATGGCCATACTAATTCATTTCAGCTAATGCATTACATTTCATTTTTGACAGCATCCAACTTTCCTAGACTCATATGTTATACATCCCATATTCCAATTATTAATGTTTGCAGCAGTTTCTTCCTATTTTGAGTTATGCTCTGTCAGCAAATGAAGATCCTAAGAGGTTTGCTCCATTCATGTCAACTGTTCTTTGAGTAGGCAGCTCTTCTCCAGTCATATTTTGAGTGTCTTCCAACTTGAGTGGCTCATCTTCTGGCATTACATCTGACAACGGTGGTGGTGGTTATGTGCCGTGGAGTCGATTCTGACTCACAGTGACCCTATGTAAGATTTCCAAGGCTGTAAATCTTAACAGGAGCAGAAAAATCTCATCTTTCACCCTCAGAACAGCTGATAGTTTCAAACTGCTGACCTTGAGCTAGCTGCCCAACTTGTAACCACTATGCTACCAGAACTCCTTCTATCTGACAGTATTCAGGTGCTAGTCCTAAGGTTTTCCATGGCTAGTCATTCAGAAGTGGTTTGCTTCTCCTTCCCTGTCTCCTGTCTTAGCCTGGATGCTCTTCTGTAAGTGTCCACCATGGGTGACCCTGGTGATATTTAAAACCCCGGTTGCAACATCACAGCAGCAGATTAGTTACCAAAGTACAACAAACTGACAGATGACTGGTAGAGACAAGAAACACAGAGGACAGTACATTTATACGAATGGAAGAGGAACAATTCAGAAAACAAAAGTTATGTGAGCATGGATGCACAAGTCAAAGAATATCATCAATATCAGTGAAATGCACATGTAGAAACTGTGGAATTGGTGTATGTTTTGCTGTGAATATTCTTAACAATAAAATAAACTAAAAATGAAACTATGATTTGTAAATTAAAAAAATCTGCAAGCATAAACACACAAAACGTTCATTGCCTTCATCTTTGCAAAGTTGTTTTAAACTGGTTTTGCTTTCCTGGTTTTTAAAATTTTTTTGCATTAACATTTATAACGTGTATAACAATTTTAAAATTTAAAACTGAGTTATCAAATTTTGGTTCAAATTGTAAAGGGGAGAAGAAGGAAGTAAATTTTTTTTCTTTTCTTTTTTCTCTCTAGAAAGGCATTTCCTTCAAATGAAAGAAATTTTCCAAACTCCTTTCAAGGAATGAAAGTTCAAGAATGATTTTCCTTGGTCCGCTCTCCTCTTTTCAATTGTCCATCAGGACAATATAAGGTTCAAAGGAAGAATCTGCCCCAAATATCAAGTTACTTAACTGAATTTTCCATTTTTGTCCTTACTGAATTCCTCTCTTGCTAGAAAATGATATAAAAAATAAAGAAAGGGAATTCAGATGAGGAGGAATGTGGAGGGGACCAAGGAAGGGCAAAGAAAGATTAAGATTGAGACACGGTGGAAAGTAAGAAGTGTGATACTTGAGTGAAGTCTCGTGATGTCTCTGTCTGTGGGTGGACGAGCATCGCTCCAGGGAAGTCAGGGATGAGCATGCCTTGTTCACCTACCTCCATGGGATACGGTGCACTGAACTCGACCTCTGCAAGGGCCCAGGCTGTGTTCCCTGGACTGCTCATCTTCCAGATCTCCTCATACAGGCCGGTCACATCCCGAGTGTAAAGGGAAAAGACATTGTCATTCCCCTGCTGAAGTTGATAATAAAATGACAGGCAGCCAGACATGGGGACTGTGGTCATTGGAGAGATGAGCTGAGCTACCTCCTGGAAGTGCTTGACGTAAATCGAGTCCACGTACATGTAGTGGCCTAAAACAATCATACAGAGAAACAGCATAAGCTATGCCAGGGTATTGTCAGAGAAAATGGAATGATTCTGGGGTTCTTTTAAAATAAGCCAATGAGAATGGTGGAGAGGGATTGGGTGGGTTTATAGAAGAAGCAAGACTGGCCATGTGTGATGAAAATACAGCTTGAGATATTGTACCCCTAACCTCTGAGGCTGGTGTGGTACTGTAGGATAAACACTGGACTGTGAACCACAAGGTTGGCAGTTCAAACCCACAAGTCACTCCTTGAAAACCCTGTGCAGGGTCATTATGAGTTGTAACCAATTTAAGACGGCACTTGGCAACAACAGTAAGGAAATCCTGACGACTTACCTTTGTCCTAGTTCTCTACTCCAGAGGATTTATTACTTCCGGCCAACTTGAATAAAAAATGAATACTGTTGTTACTGTGTACTAAGGAGTTGATTTTTGAGTCATTGCGACCCCATGTAACAGCATTTCTAGAATTGTTTCTAAGTGTCATCGAGTCAGCTTCGACTCATAGGGACCCTGTAGAGTCTTTACAGAAGCAGAAAGCCTCATCTTTCTCCAGCGGAGTGACTGGTGGGCTTGAACCACTGACCTTGTGGTTTGCAGTTCAGTGCTTATCCTATTAATAACAATAATGAATATGTAACAGGGAATCCATTCTGGATTATAATGTCTGTATACCAATGCAATCATAAAATAGAATCCTGAATACATGTTGATAGAGGAGATACCCGTGAAAGCTAGCATGAGGCCCTAGGTAGAGGGAGCCTTTTGCAAGTCTGACATCTATGAAGGAAGAGAGGCCAGACTGGTGCGGAGTGGCTGAGGTGTCTCTATTCTGCTTCATCCCTACTAGGAGCAGCCCAGAAAGGTATAGATACAAAGGTGAGGCAACTAGAGGTTGTCTGGTAACTATGGTTCTTTCAAAAGAGATCTGAGTGGCCCACCTCCATGGTCCCCAAAAGAATGTTTTGAAAATAGGATTTTATATTATATTATATTATTATTATATTATATTTTAGCCCTCTTCCACCCTGTACCCTCTTTGAAATATTTTAGAGCTGGATTCAGTTTCATTGATAGGCTTAAAGATTTCATCTCGGTCTTTCATACTCATGGTTTTCAGTGAATGGAGGAATATTATAGAGGCTAATTGGTCACATGAGTTTTCTGTTACTAGCTGAGTCAGAGGAAGCCTTTGGTATGTGGCCAAGCCAAGGGCCATCTTTGGAGAATACTGGGGTGCCAGTGTATTTGAATAAAAAAGTTCAGGAACTACTCTGAACGTTTTTTTCCTAATCTCAGGGATTAGAAAAGTGTTCTAGTTGTGGTCAACTGGCCACCAGGAGTGCCTTGGTGGGCATTCAAGCTTGGAATAGGAAGAAGTTTCTTGAATTTTGTCCAGTCTGAATGACAATCTGATTCTTTCTTTAAAATCTCTACCCAGAAATTGCAAAATATAACCCCTTCAACTGTATCTAGCTTGTAGATATATTTCATTTTACACAGTGTTTAAAAAATATATAGCTAGGAGGCAGAGAGGTGAGGATGTCATTTAAAAGTTGCTGGATTTGACATGAAAGTCTGGATTGGAGGTTCAGTGGGAAGAGCTGGCAGCACTGAGCTGATGGCCTCAGCTGTGAATAGAGGCTGTTGGCTCAGTGGTGGGCAGAGCACAGACCTAGTCAAGGGGCCAGGCAACTTGCCGCCAGCTGGTTGTCCAGCTTGAGACTCTGGCCCCTGTGCTCACAGGTTCTCTGATTTTTCTAGAGGACCCTGATCCCTATTTCTCATCATTGGTGAAATATGCTTGTGCGATGTCACATGCTGGCAACTGGCTCATCACCCTCTGTTTTTTCCTTATTCCAAATGATTTCATTCATATGCTGCCTCCTCTGAGCATCCGAGTTGGTGATCTGTTGATTCAGAGTTGCGTAGAGTTTCTGGATGGTGCAAACAGTTAATAAGCTTGGCTACTGACCAAAAGGTTGGAGGTTGGAGTCTACCCAGAGCCACCTTGGAAGAAAGTCCTGGTAATCAACTTGAGTAAAATCAGGTATTGATTTACTCAGACAACTCAGTGTCTGTGAGTTGGAGTCAATTTGATGGTAACTGATACCGGCAGTTATTCACAGTTATGTGATTTGGTAAGAGGATTATTGTTGTTGTTATGTGCCATGGAGTCTGTTCTGACTCATAGCCACCCTGAACAGAGTTTCTGAGGCTGTAAATCTTTACGGGAGCAGAAAGCCTTATCTTTTCCCTGTGGAACAGCTGGTAGTTTCCAACTGCTGACCTTAAGGTTCACAGTCCGATTCTTAACCACTATGCTACAACGGAGATCATTCAGGGGTTGGATAATTTGCTATAAGAGAAAATGAGTTTTGATCTGTCCATTTTTTCGTCTGCCAAAGTAAGGTGACAGACTTGCTTTGGCCTTATTCATGTTTTTAAATAATCATTTGTTGAAGACCAATCGTATACCAAGCCTAAATGTTCAATGAATTATTATGAACCAGGCAACCAGGTAAGAAAAACAAAGATATTAAACTCTAATTGTTTTCAACTCATAAACAGAAAGGCCATTCTATTGAAATGACAATGCACAGAAATTTTCTGTCATTGTGACTTAAACACATGGACACAAAATTGCTAATTGTAAGAGCTAGCATATATACAAAACAAACTCTGAGACAAGCATGGTACTAGAGTCATTAATGGCATTACTTCATGTCATTATCTGTGTAATTAGATTGGGTAATTACAACATGCCAGCATAGTCTAAGCACTTGCATACATAATCTCATTTAGTACTATATGAAAAATATATTTGATTCTCACTCTAGAGATTATGAAATTGAGGCCCAAGAAAGTCAGTGGCGTGTCCAAGGTCAGAGGACTAACAAGAGGTACAGCAAGATTCAAACTTAGTTCTCTTCAATCCAAAGCCCAGGGTCTCCCCATTCTGCCACATAGTTTCCCCACTTCGCCAAGACTTCACTATTGGAGGTAGCTCTCTGGGCCCAGAGTCCACCAACGACTCTTGGAGAGAGGTATCTGGAGTCAACCTTCCAAAATTCTCATTTTTATATTCAGTCTTAATTGACCAACATATTCTAGTAATGAGGTACCAATTTCTATCTATTTTTAATTTAAAGTCTTAGTTTCACTCAAAACACATACTGGGGTGATGCTATAAATTGTGAAGAGGTTATAGTGAAGTTCTTTGTACTCTTTTAAGAACAGGTGACAAGAAATCTTGTCACCCAAACAAGGCTGGGGTAAAGTTGTTTCTTTACATGGTGGCGGTGGTTGTTAAGTGCTGCCAAGTCAGTTCTGACTCATAGTGATTCTGTATAGGGTTTCTGAGGAATGGCTAGTGGGTTTGAACCACTGACTTTGCATTCAGCAATGCAGTGCTTATCCTACAATGCTACACTAGGACTAGACTTTTGAAAATTCATCAAGCTCTTTACAGCTGACAGTCCTGCCTTTTTGTGTGCATATTTTACTAGCAAGAAAAAAGTCGTTCTTATCCTGTATTTAGTATAATAAAGGTGTCAGTTTGAGGACTAAGGTGTGCCTGATCCAAGCCATGGTATTTTCAATCACCTCATATGCATGTGAAAGTTGGACAATTAATAAGGAAGACAGTAGAATTGATGTATTTGAGTTATGGTGTTGGAGAAGAATATTAAAAGTACCATGGACTGCCATGGACTGCCAGAAAAAAAACACAAATTTGTGTTGGAAGAAGGACAGCTAGAATGCTCTTTAGAAGCCAGGATGGAAAGACTTTGTCTCTCATATTTCAGACATGTTGTCAGGAAGGACCAGTCCCTGTAGAAGGACATCATAGTTGGCAACGTGGAGACTTAGTGAAAAAGAGGAAGACCCCTGATGACGCAATGGCAGCAGCAATGAGCTTATTTGTAACAATTGTGAGACTGGTGCAGGACTGGACAGTACTTGGTTCTGTTATGCATAGGGTCGCTACGAGTCAGAACTGATTCAGCGGCACCTACAAACAACAACAAATGAACCTCCATGTGGCCATCTCTGGCTTCAACATTTATCAACTCATGGCTCAATTTATATCTGAAATACTCTGAAGCTTCAAAAGAGAGAATCACTATCACAGTGTGACTATCAAGCCAAGACTGATCCTGCCTTCCAGCAGGCCCACCAACTGACAAATCCACCCACCGGCCCATAGTCACTTCATTTGCATAGTCTATCGTATATTGACCAATTGTTGCAAGGTGCACAAATTAGTCCAATCACAAGGTAGGTTGCAACCCCAGAGACAGCCAGGAAGTATCAAACCTTATTGTTTACAGCTAACCCAGGAAATGTCCATCTAAAATATTCCACAGAAGCTACTGGATGAAAAGCTATAATATGTTGTATCTTGTTCTCAAGACCTCATTGTGGGGAACATGAAGGTGGACCACTCCCAGGACTATGCCACTCTGGGCTGCTTCTAGTCAAAGATTAAGCAGAGCTGCTAGAACAGGTGATTCTGCCCTGGCATTGAGACACCTCAGCATCTCCCCACCAGCCTGGCCTATCTTTCTTCATAGGTATCAGACTTGCATGCCTCATTCTGACTTTCATGGGCCTCTCCTCCATAAACATGTATTCAAGATGATATTTGTGATGGCACTGGTATACAGACAACATAATGTAGACTGGATTCATTATTACATATTCATTACTGTTATTATGATGATGCTGTTCTAGAAATGCTGTCACCTGGGTTTGCAGTGAGTTGAAAATCGATTCCATACTACACAATAACAACATCATTCCCTTTTCTTCTGATTTTGAAATAAAACATTTTCATGGACCCTGAAAGTGCCGTGGCTCCTAGTACTGTGCTTTCTGTGCTCCCCTGGGTGTTTTGGCCCTGTGCCCATTGATTCCAGGTATTTTCCCCTTGGTCTTCCACAGCCGTCTCTCCCAATAAACCTCATTCCTAGCTACGTGTCTGCTTCTTGAAGGACCCAAACCGACATAGACAGGAAGAAGGAAATCACACTTGCAAAGGTGAAAAGCATCCACATTGATACAGGGAGACTCTCAATGAATCTGAGAGACTTCACAAATCTGTCTGAAACGATTTATTCTTCTTCTCTGGTACACAGTAACTGCTGACCTACAGAAATTGCTCACATCCCACCCCTTGTAGATTTGGCAGATATCTGATAGCCTTCTTTTTAAATGGTTTCTTGATCTCTGAGTAGAGGCATGGAAAGGCACACAGGTTGAACAGTGTGGGTGGGAGAGTAGGAATATGCCCCCAAGTACATGAAGGTTTGACAGAGGATATTTGTACATGGGTATTTACCTTTGCTGCAAATATATCCACAAATGTGGTGGCATATCTAGGGTATGGTAAGGTTATGAAAACTTCTTAGATAGAACCAAACACCTTGAGGGAATGATTCACTGACCCTGGGGGCTCAGGATCATAGTCTATAGGGACATCATGTTCAGTTAGCATAACATGGTCCACAGAGACAGTGGTCCACACCCTACTTTGGTGACTGGGGTCTTACAAGCTCACGAGTAGCTATCTAAGGCAAACCTATTAGTCTCTTCATATGCAGATGACAGAGAGTGATGAAAATTGAAGATGCTTGGAAATACTGGGCTAATGGATCATGTGAACATCTGTCTTTATGACCCTGAGACCAGAAGAACTAGATGGTGCCCAGCTACCACTACCAACTGATCTGAAAGATATCACATTAGAAACCTAAAAAGAGTGGAGAAAAATTGTGGAACAAAACTCAGAATCATAAATGAGACCAAACTTAGTGATCAGACAGAGACTACTGGGATCCTTGAAACTATGGCCTTTAGCCACCCTTCAGGTGAGCTCAGGTCTGGAATTGAACTTACCCCTCTGGCTCAGTTTTCAGCCAAACAAGATATGGATCTATAAGGGGAATAATAACACTAGTGAGGTATGTTGTTGTTGTTGTTGTTGTGATATGCCGTTGAGTCAGTTTCAACCCATAGCGACCCTGTACAGGGTTTCTGAGGCTGTAAATCTTTACGGGAGCAGAAAGCCTCATCTTTCTCCCATGGAACTGCTGGTAGTTGCAAACTGCTGACTGTGAGGTTAGCAGCCCAACTCTTAACCATTAAATTAGTCAACTATTTGAGATGAAAAGGGCAGCATTTATCCAAGGACAAAGTTCAGCAAGGTTAGGAAATAAGGAGGAGTAAAAACAGGAAACAGAAGGAGGAAGTAGTGTAAGTGATGTTACATTGTGGGGATTACAATCAATGAGGTGATGAGATAGGTGTATGAATTGATGAATGTAAAACTGATGATCTGTTCTGTAAACCTTCAGCCAAGTCACAATAAAGAGTAAAAAGAAAACAACAGAAAAAAATAGCTTCTCACCTGCTGTGTAGACATTATTTTTATCCCTGAATTTGCAACTTAAGGGTCTTATTAATAACTCATGCATCTGACACTAGGCCAAGTGAGCCACAAGCACATTTCTGATTCAAAAACATCCAACAAACACAGTGTGACTTGCCCAACATGAGTCAGAGAGGCTTCTGGGAATAAGACCAGGACTGCTGACACCAAAGCTCATATGTAACCACTAGACTTGACCACATTCTGTTTCTCACCCCTCTCTCTCCCTCTCTGTCATTCATTTGTTGCCAAGGTTTGGTACTACTTAGTCACAATCTGAGTAATACTATGTATCTCATTGGGAAGCAAAAGGTAGCTTATCGTGATTTTATTATCACAGTTGAACATATGGGATTGATTCAAAAATCACCTTTCTGTTGTCTGCCCTACGAAGCCAGGCTGGAGGACGCCAGCCAGATCAGGTTGAAGAGTGATGGCAGCTAACAGGCTGCTCTGTGGAAGATGAGCCAATGGTTGGGGTGGGTCCAGGAGACATTTCGTGTACCTTTCCAATGGGAATAAAGAAAGTCTCCTGGACTTCTTAGGAAATTATGCTTAGTATCTGATACTATGAAAATTTTCTTGACCCAGTTCAATGTTGTCAACCCACCTATTTGGCCAGGAGCTTCCAGAACTTGTGGGAGAGGCACTTTTTGTCAGTTCTTTCATGCTTGAGTAAGGTGAAACTAAATATAGATAGGTGTACAGGACTTCTAATCAATCAAATCATTGAAGATCCTGAAGGCCACAGAGAATGTAAAGTATTTGAGCTTCAGCTGAAGATGAAAGAGTCTATATAGGGAGCCCACCACCAACCTGTCAATATGCTGGACTGGGGAAGTTTGTGGTGCTCTGGGGCTGGAAGCTTAGGCACTGGTATTTCAAATATCAGCATTGTGGACAGGTCTCAGGAGACTAGAACAGTCTAGGATGAAGGACCTGGTGATCTGCTTGTCTGAAAATGAGGCAGTGAAAACTTTATGGATCACAAATAAACAGAATATTGTGCTGGGTAGTGCAAGAAGGTGAGCTCCCTAGGTCAGAATGCACTCAGAATACACAGTGACCACAAATATGGTGATCATGAAGATGATGCAGGTCTGGGCAGCATCCTGTGTTGTCTATGGGGTTGTCATAAGCTGACGTAATGACAAGCCACAACAACAACATGAATCGGGCAATAGATTCCCCATAAGATAAGCCTGGAGAAGTTACTGTCAGTCCTCTAATGTCTGCGCTGTTTGTCACTTTCAGACTGGAAGCCATCTGTTATTCTCTAATTTTGAATTATATATATACAAAGAGACAGCAGTTTCAGAAAAGAAAAAAAGTTCATTCAATGTAAAGATCAAAACTTATGGTCATGCCAGCCTTCTGGGATGGTTCATGGACACCTGCTTCAGAAGGGGACTTCTTTCTTCTCCTTTGTTACCTACGCTTTTCATTTGGAACCAGTGGCTTTTGGTAGTCGGCCATTTTATCTTGGGTTAGGAAAAGAACTTCGAGGGCGGTTCCTGAATTTTATTTTCAAACTGTCTGGCTAACCAACATTCTCCAAAGATTACCCTTGGTTTGGCCAGATACCAAAGGCTTCCTCTGACTCGGCTGTGATTCGGCCTCACTTCTGTACTCTAGTTGCGTTGTCTGCATCCATGGTACTGGTTGTCTGGACAGGCTGTCTCCTCAGTAAGGGGAAAACTTAGTCTGGAGAAACATATGCCAGATGGAAGCAGCCACTGGTCTACTGCCATTGTGAGGAGACAGTTGTCTTTATGAACCTTAAGTTCTAAAGGTATGGTGGTTTTTACTCTAATCTTTCAGAAGAGTTTTCCAAGAAGATATTTATATAAGTGAGCACTAACTGGGGCTTCTAGTCTCTGCTGAGACCTTCATACCAAGAATAATAGGCTGTTGTTAGGTCCCATTGCATTGGTTCTGATTCAGCAACCATGTGCACAACAGAACAAAACTCTGCACCAGCCTCACAACTGTTAGTTTTGAGCCTACTGTTTTTGCCACTGTGTCAATGCATCTAATTGGGGTCTTCCTCTTTTTCACTGACCCTCCACTTTACCAAGTATGATGTCTTTCTCTTGAGATTATGTCCGAAGTATGAGAGATGAAGTTTCACCATCCTGCCTTCTAAGTAGCATTCTGCCTGCATCGCTTCCAAGATAGATTTGTTTGTTCTTCTGACAGTCCACGGTACTTTCAATATTCTTCTCCAACACCGTAACCCAAATGTATCTAGTCCGCATCAGTCACTATTTGTTCATCACTAGAGGCTCTAAGGGCAGCATGGTGAGGAAGGGAAAGTGAAAGAAAGAGCTAGGTTGAGAAGTATGAAGAAACAAAGCACAACTTTTCTCTTTACTCCTGCTCTGTGGTGTGGTGTGAGAAAAGATTTAAACTGGACGACACACTGGAGTTCTAACTCGATTGAACTGGATCCCTGAAAATGGTTCTTGTTGTTAATGCCTGAAAATGAATGGAAGAGTGGTGAGTTATCCAAGGGCAGGGATCGAAGAAGCAGCAGAGTTCCAATAAAGGCAATGGTTAAAAACAAACAAACAAAAGAATAGTGATAAAGCTGCTTCCAGCTCGTAACCTACTGAGTACGTTTGCAAAGAACCAAATAGATCAATGTTGAGAGCAAATGAATAGGTGATGTTAAGATGACACTTGAACCCAATCCAAACCAAAATGAGAGAAAAGTGTCACAAACTATGGAAAGATGACCCATTCATTTCAAGGTCTTTAATGACATAAGATAATTCTGTCCTTATTTTAGGTTGGAAACCTGGTTTAGCTCCTTCCTAGTGGCACCTTTAAGTAGGTTTGATTGAAAACATCTCTGCAAAGGAATGATTGCCCTCATTGTTTTCCAGCAATTAGCTCCTTTTCGCTAAGGCCTATAGAAAACAGTAATGATCTGAGCTGTCAGTAGGTTACCTCCTGAAAGATTTTGTTTCACTTCATCAAATATTAACAAAAAAAGAAAAACCTCATACATGATGAATCAGGACTGAGTAAGAGAATGAGGATAGAATCGCATCATCTCCAGTATTCTAGACATTCCACCACAATTCCTATGGCATTATTTTAACCATTTCCATCATTAGGCTAAAATGTGATGGGCATACAGCTTATTTAAAACAAGAAAAATTTGACTCACTGTTTTGGACAAACTGTCAAAAAGCATAAAAGCAAATAAAGGAAAAATCATATTTTTTCAGATACTGCATTCATTAACCAGAGCCCTCCTGGAAGACTTCCTTCAACTCTCTCGGGAGTCTGGCGGTTTTTCCGCAGGTACACGGCTTCATTCTCTCCCCTGTTTCCACCTGAAAGCAAAGGCATAAGCTGCTTCTCGTAAAAGAATGAACATGAGATGGTTTTATAAAGAGCAAAATCTGCTGCTAGGGGCAGACATTTGGACCATTTAATCTTTGCCACCAAATTGATAGAGCTCAGGAAAATTTAATATGCCCAGAAGAAGGCACGTGTAATAAGAGAGGAAGCAGGTTGGCTTCCTCTCATCACTCCAAGACTGATTTTGGTCAAATTTCTGAGTTCTATGGGCACCAATCCCCTAAAACCAAACCCTCTGCCACCAAGTCATATTCCGACTTATAGTAACCTTTTATGGGGTTTCTGAGACTGTAAACTCTATAGGGTTTCCAAGGCTGTAAATCTTCATGGGAGCAAAAAGGCTCCTCTTTCTCCCTTGGTGGATTTGAACTGCTGACTTGTAACCCACTACACCACCAGGATTCCTTTCCTTTATATAGGATAGGGTTAAAAAAAGATATATGAGCTCTATGGTAGTGGTGGTTAGGTGCCGTGGAGTCGGTTCCGACTCATAGCAACCCTGTACAGGGTTTCCAAGGCTGTAAATCTTTACAGGAGCTGAAAGCCTCATCTTTCTCCCGTGGAACAGCTGGTGGTTTTGAACTGCTGACCTTGCAGTTCACAGCCTGATTCATAACCATTATGATACCAGAGCACTCATGAGCTCTATAGATTCTGAAATATTTTATTTCAAAACTCTATGGCCATAGAAAGGATCCCTGGTGGTGCTTTGGGTTAGGCTTTGGGCTGCTAGCTGCAAGGTTGGAAGTTCAAACCCACCAGTCACTCCAAGGGAGAAAGATGAGGTTGTCAGCTCCCATAAAGATTTACAGTCTCCAGAACCCTATATAGGGTCGCTATGAGTCGGAATTGACTTGATGGCACTGGATTTGGCTTGGGGGGATTGGTGCCCATAGAACTCAAAGATTTGACCACAATAATTTTTGGGGTAGGGAGAGGAAGCAAATCTACTAAGACATTGCCTTTCTTATTACATCTGCCTTCTACTGGGCATATTAAATTTCCCTGAGTTCTATCAATTTGGTGGCAAAGACTAAATGGTTCAAACGTCTGCTTGCAGCAGCAGATTTTGTTCTTTATAAAAAAATCTCATGTAAAGCAGTGGTGCCAGAAATGGAGGTAGAGACGATGATGTGGAGAGATGGAGCGGCTGGGAACTCTGGACTCAGGGAGGGAGAGGGGCTTTGTGCTGACGGCCGGGGGACAGGCTTGCAGGGTGTACCCTTTGTTTGTCTGAATAGTTATATATTACTGAGTACATCGGTGTACATCCCCCTCCTCCACAAAAAACAACAACAACAACAGAGGAATGGAAGCAAATGCTTTTGAATAATGATGATGAGTGGAGGGGATTGTAATCATTGCAATGAAACAAAATACGATAGTATGAATGTAAAGCTGATGTTCTCCCATGTAAACTGTCACGCTATTCAAAATAAAAACTTAAAAAAAGAGAGAAAAACAAAAAACATCTCATGTTCATTATTATACTGGAAGCAACTTACACCTTTGCTTTCAGGTGAAAACTGGAGGGAACAAACCAATGGGGAGAATGAAGCTGTGTGCTTATGGAGGAACCTCAAGACTCCCAATAGAGTCAAAGGAAGTCTCCCAGGAGGGCTCTGTTCTTCATGTTACAGAAAAGAAAACAAGGAATGTAGTATCTAAAAAATAAGGTGTGCATATGATTTTTCCTTTATTTGTTTCCAGTCTCAGATGCCCTAAGGAGCCATTCTGCTATGTCCTATATAAGGTTCCTATGAGTCCAAATCACGCTATGGTGGTGAATGGGGTTTGTATTAAAGACTAGGAGAAATCCTGAAGTAAAGAACTCTGTTTAGCTGTCTTTAACTCAAGGTTTCCCTAGTTTATTTGATCCCAGACTCTTCTTCTTTCCCCCATGTCAAGACTCATTTATCTAAAAACAGGAATCCTAGGATGCTGTATTTGGGGGAAAGATGGCTTCTGTGAGCTCTTTCAGGTTAGTGTCATTTTTGAATCCTCAGGTTACACAAGCATACCTGGCATATAAAAAATGCTTATCGACACCAATGTTCTACAATGAACATTGCTCATAATAGCCAAAAGGAGGAACCAACCCAAGTGCCCATCAATCGATAAATAGATACACAAAATGTGGTATATCCATGGAACAGATATAAAGAGAAATGGAGTTCTGACACAAGCCAGTCACCACATGGATAAACCATTATGCTCAGTGAAATAAATCACATGCAAAAGGACAAAGAAAAAGTCCAACCCTACTTACATGAGTTATTTAGAACAAGTGGGGACAACAGAAGAGAGTGGCTCCAGGGTCTGGGAAGAGGGAGACGTGGGTAGCTATGGGGAAAGGGTGCTGAGTTTCTGTTTGGAGTGAAGAACCGTTTGGAAACCATAGAGTAGTGATGGTTAGGCAGCATGGTGACTGTGATTAATGTCACTGAAGTGTATGCTGAAAAATGGATAAAATGGCAGATCTTCTTAGATCTATCTTGCCACAATACTACTTTTCTTCGTTAAGTACTCATGTGTTTGTTGAATAAATGAATGAATAAGTGAATAATGGATGAAGCAGCCTCACAACCTGCTGTTCAAGTTCTGATTGGACAGAAAACATAAACCTATTGATTGCTGGAAGGGAGTCCTGGGGTCAGTTGTCTTTTTAGTCCCCTGTATTGTCACCAGGGAAGGAGCTCTGGTAGCGAAGTGGTTATGAATCGGGCTGCAAACCTCAAGGTCAGCAGTTTGAAACTACCAGCAGTTCCACGGGAGAAAGATGAGGCTTTCTGCTTCCATAAAGATTCACAGCCTCGGAAACCCTGTACAGGGTTGCTGTGGGTCGGAACCGACTCCACGGCATGCCACCACCACCACCATTGTCACCAGGGAGTCCTGGTATGGCGCTGTAGGATAAGCACTGGACTGCTAGCCACAGGTCAGTGGTTCAAACCTACCAGCCACTCCTTGGAAATCCTATACAGAGTCTCTATGAGTCAGAACTAACTCGATGGCTCTTAACAACACTGCCATCAGGGAGCCTTGGTAGCACCGTGGATTAACCACTGAGCTGCTAACCACAAGATCACCAGTTCAAACCCACCTGTCACTATGAGGGAAAAAGATGAGGCCATCTACAGCCTCAGCAACCCTTTGGGGACAATTCTATATACTTGGGGTTGGGATAGGGTGGATATGAGTCGGAATCAACTTGTTGGAAGTGGTATTGACATCTGGGGACTAAGAAATGCAAATGGGCAAAGCTGCCCACCATTGGGGGTTGTTTTTGAATAGCCAAGGAAGAAGGAAAAGGAGAGGGCAATGAAGGGAGGAGACAAGGAGAAGCAGCAGGAGAGGAAGAGCAAGATGAGGCCGATGGCAGGGTGATAATATCCCTACAGCAAATCTTACTGCTTCCGAAAGATGGCCACACCAGTGGACCTATCTCTACTCTTCTACTCAAGCTATTAGATAAACTAAGTCCTCTTTTTCTCATTCCTTAGTCCCCTTGCACCTGCATCCCCCATGGATTTGTATGGTAAGCATTGGATAGCAAATCACAAGGTTGGCAGTTTGAATCCAGCAGTCTCTCCTCAGGAGAAAGGTGAAGCTTTCTGCTCCCACAAAGATTTACAACCTTGGAGATCCTACACAGAGTCTATGAGTTAGAGCCCACTACAGAGCACTTAGCCACACCAACAATGTCAAAGGCATCGTGCTTACAAGTACTCAAGAGTGACCCCAAATATTTTTGAAACAGGTCTCAATAGGTGGTAAAGTTGGATATTTTAGTAGATAGCATTGAGTAAGTAGAGAAAAGTAAAAATATTAGTCTCGAAACCAACTTAGCAATCACTGAACTCAAATTCCTCGTTTTGCAAACAGGCAAATGGAGCCCAGAAGAAATTAAGGGAGTGGCTACAGTAGAAAGGGTTTCTAATAACTGGGTTTGGGCACAAGCATTCTGAATCCTAGTCTGACACTCCTTTTCTACCTCTTGTTGACACAAATATGGTTGGAATGTTCTGTGGTCATAATTGAGAGTAATATAGGCTAGGGGTGAAGTGATCTTCAAAGGATGAATTGCATTTGGTTAATATAGTCAAATGAAGGACTGAAGAGTGGTTCATAGGGCCACTGCCCCTGCTATGTGTTCTTCCTGTCTGCTGGTCCTTGTCATCATTGAGGATGAAAAACTTACATGTACTCAATAAGTCATCAGTAGATCGTGACATTGTTTACCCAGCGGAATTGACTTCGTTACTGAATTTTAAGTGAACTGGGAAAAGTTCTCCAACATCTCCTCATGCTTAAGTTGAAACTTGTATGTCTGTTTAACAGTGGCAATGACACAAAAGGTTGTTACAATTTTAATGCATCAGTCTTTGAAGTTTCTCTCCGCTCCTTGTATTAGATTCTTAGGATATAACAGAAAAGCAATCTCAAACTTAGACTATTTCCATAAATTCAGAAAAAGCCAACTGGCTTTTCTTTTATGTAATCCCAAGAGTTTATTACTTATTTTATTCATTAAACAAAGGACTCAGAAGGTACTGGCAGTGCTGCTGTTTTTAGTAGGCTAAGTTGTCTTTTGAAATGCTTATGCAGATTTATGCACCAGTTATTCATCTACACATGACACTCCTTGGTAGTGTGGTTCCTACAGTGGCCACAAATGGAGAGGAGCTATGTGTTATTAGGGCTGAAATATAGTATTCACATATGGAAACCCCAATCGTTTGTCATTCCCCAAAGAAATAAACTTTACTTATAGAAGAAAGAAGCTAAAATGTTTTACTTTTTCCCAATCTCAGATCCTTTTCTAAATGACCTCAGATATATACAAAGAAATGGTATCTGGGAGCATTCCTTTGCTTTCTTGTTCTTGTAGTTTTGTCGTCTGTTTTCCGAGCTCATCTGAAGAATCCATAGAAGAATCCACCTAAACGCACAGCTGTGATAGACAGCATACACCCCCTGCTCAAAGACCTCCAGTGGATTTCCATTGTCAACAAAATAAAGTTCAATGTTCCTTCCTGGCATTCAAGATGTTCTAGAACTCGCCTCTTCACTGCTTCTTCAGTCATCTCTCTCCCCACTTGATACCTTGTAATAGCTATCATTCCTCCTATTCTCTCCTGCCTCTAGCAAATCATACCAATCTTTCAAATGCAGTGTATTTCATTTACCATGTCTTCTAGAATCTTCGAACAGTAAGTAAGTGACTGAGTGATTTCTTTCTGTCTCCAAATACCCAGTGCTTTTTTGGATGTGTGTGTAGGAGTACTCAGGGGAAGTGCAGAGGGTTGGGGTGGTAGGATGTAGACGCTTTCAGCAGAAGTGTGGAGCAGGTAAGTCCAGGCAGAACAGGAGTGGTAGAGGAGGAGTTTGCACCCATGGCTGGAGCAATGAAGATAGCCATATCCTCAATGTGGTTCTACTCAAATAGCTGCTGTCTGTTCTGCATCCTGTTTGGTGTCTGCTACCCTATCATCAGTGCCGTAGAACTGTTGATGCTCTTGGGCATCCTGGCAGATTCAGATCAGTGTCACTTTTCAGTTCTGAACTAGGAAGGGACTCTGACTTCATGGATGATGCCAATGAGTGCACACTGCGATTACAATTTCTATTCTTAGACTTACGGTGCCTACAAGGACCATGCTGCCTGGATCATCTCTGTCTTCTTTTACCGTATGTTCAGCTTTGCCCTGAGCACCTTGGTTCCTGTTACCGTGCTTGTTTATCTATACTCTGGTCAGAAATACATACCCAACTGCCTCCTAATTTCCCTACAGAGATGATATCATGCCAGTGAATCCTACTGTTTGGTTCTTATTCTTCTTTCCTTTTTCAGCATCATCTAGACTTTTAAGGTTTACCTGAGTAGCTACTTTTGGACCTGGTACTGATAGATACATCAATGGAAGAAACTCCTCCGATGTCCTGGTTTATGTTACCAGCAATGACGCCGGTGCGATTAACCACATACGATGATGCCAAAGTGAATGGTGCGGCCAAGAAGCCGCTGTCACCATGTGATGCACCAGGCTTGCAGAGGCAGGGGGCGTGGGACCAAGTGCAGTGGCTTGACTTCAGACATCTGAAACGTATGATAATAAATTCTCGGAGACTAATTGTTGCTTAAATGTTTGTTGTTGTTGTTGTTAAGTGCCATCTAGTTGGTCTGACTCATAGAGACCCTGTATAGTGCTGCTGAGGCTTTTAAGTCTTTGTAGGAGCAGAAAGCCTCATCTTTCTCCTGCACTTAAGTGCTCACCAGTTGCAAAATGTAGATGTTAAGTTGAGACCCTCTGCAGTTTTTGCTGAAGCACTGTGATAGACTTACTGTAGAATTATTTTCATTAGGGGTTGGGGTGTAATGGGCTTTACTGGCCTTCATTGGGAATTGAAATTTCCTAAAACAATGACATTCTGGTGGCATAGTGGTTTGCATGTTGGGCCATTAGTGCAAGGTCAGCAGTTGACTCCACCAGCCTCTCTGGAGGAGAAGGGAAACCCTATACAGGTTCACTATGAATCAGAACAATCTTATGACAGTTGACACAAGTTACCTTGTATTATATTTGTTTGTGGCAGCAAGTCTTTCTTTTTCTTGATATTATGTTCCTTGAAACTGGGCAGGGCCCATAGAATACTTTTCATTATAATCTTCATTTCTCCCATCATACCTTGCACATGGGGTCAAATGAGTGAAAATGCAAGATCTAAAGTTGGGTTTGTCTTAAACAATTAAGCCACATGGGACTGTAACCTTTATACATATGCTTATACATATAAGCACTTTTTTCCTAAGAAGCCTGGATTCATTGAAAAAGAAAGGGAACACACAGAGTAGTAATTGCAAAATAGTTGTTGGCTAATTGGGTTTGACCTACAGATGTGTATTGTTGGCCCACACAACGTTGTTAGAAAATATTTACCAAAATAAAAGAACATTGGGGAAATGTTACATAAAAAGTTTGATTTCCAAATCATTACAAAAAGTCAAAAGAGCTAGCATCCTGGGCTTGGGTTTTACATGGTAACAAGTAACCAGAGCTGAGTAGTTGGGCTATTCCCTTTGTACGGGGTTTATCCTCTCTAGTTTGCCATAGTCGTCACCCAGCTCACATCTCTTGCTCACACCATACTTGTCCCCATAGGAAATTGAAACTGAAGTTCTGGATATAAAGGAGAAAGAATAGGAGTAAAGAAGACAATCAGGACTAAGACTTTCTAGAGCCAAGACAGGCTCAGAATGGGCACTTTTGAAAAAACAAAACTAAAAATAACTTGGAGACATGGCTAAAAATATTCAGATGAACACAAATTACAGTGAATTAAGGAAACTATAAAGAACCATGAAAAGCATGTCTTCAGACATGAGAACACATTGTCATAAGCAGCTGTTTAATTGGGCTGGGTAGATCATCTCGGTATTCACATGACAAGAGATCAAAAGAAAAAACGACTGTTTGCAGCTGAACCAAGATGTTCTATTCTTGCTCTTGTGGAAAACTCAGCCATTAGACTCTTCTTACTATTTAGCAAGACTTGGAGTGTGTTGCAATTGTGGGGGCACTTAGGTTTTTACAAAACCTAGTGGTTACGAATTGGGCTGCGAACCACAAGGTCAGAAGTTTGAAACTACCAGCTGTTCTGCGGGAGAAAGATGAGGCGTTCTGCTCCCGTAAAGATTTACAGCCTCAGAAACCATGTACAGGGTCGCTATGAGTTGGAACCGACTCGACAGCACTTAACAACAACAACAACTGGAGTCCGGAGTCCTGGTGTGGCGTTGTAGAATATGCATTGACTCCTTAACACAATGTCTACAGATGCTCCTTGGAAACCCTATACAGTGTTGCTATGAGTCGAATCAGCTTGACGGCACTTAACAACAACAATACTGGGGTGAAAGAATTATAACTCACAACTAAGAAAACCTCTGTCCTTGTATCTTTTTGTAGACACTTTCTTTTGATTGTCAAATTCTTACTAAACTTAACCTCTCCTCCTGATTTTTCTCTTCGGGAACCAGCCTACTTGGCCACAAGGGGGCCCCACTGCACACCACATTCAGGATAAATGGGCAGTATTGGCTCACCTGATGGCCACTTGAGAGGTTTTTAATGTTCACTTCATGATGTTTAGTCTAGTATTAGTGGGTGAAAAATAGCCTGGTGTTATTCCAGCCTTGTTTCTAGAATGGAGAAATACTGAGCAAATATCTATGAACAAATAGATAGGAAAGCAAAGCACAATCGCTTTGTAAAAATAGCAAAACCAGGTCATAAATAAAGCAGTCTTCAACTGGGTGGGCTTCTCCTTTGCTATAGAGTTCACATGTGGCCTGCAGATTGTTCAATCTCACTGCCTGTTCTCCCCTATTCTTCCATCAGGCTTTCTGGTCACTTCTCATCCTTGCCCTGCCTTGTCTGTTGACAGAAGCCACAGTTAGGTCATTGCAGTGGGTGGGAGGAAATGGAAGAGACAAACAGTTATCCAGGGAAAACTAACCTTTCTGTTCCCAGCTTACCCAGTTCACTTTTGAAGGTGTGGTCATGGGGAAGGATGGAGGGGGAGTTCCGAATATTTCCTCCTCCAACGAACCAGTTCACGTTGGGATTCCAGCGGTTCACAAAGCCACAGAGATGGTTTTCTTCAAAGTCACATTCTAGCAGAAGAGAAATAAAAACCCACTTCATGGAGACACAGTCACCCTAGTTATTATACCTATGTCTACTTCAGTGATTACTCTTAGATATTCAGGTATTTTTCTCTGTTCCTTTGCCCACTGAAAGTATATACAAAGATCCCAAGATATTATTGGCCAAAGAAGAGAGATAAATGAGGCAATGATGCTACTGCAGTCTCCTTCATGAAGCTGACAGTAAAACAGAGGTATATGTTTCTCAAGAATCAAGGTTCTAATCCATCATTGCCCCTTTGGAATGTGACTCTTCTACTTACTAGACATGTGTGAACCATGGCTGATAGCCTTGGTTTCTTCGTATATGAAATGATGACTATGTTCCTACTCCATAGGACTATTTCCAAGCACTCTTCAAGTCTCTGCTTTTAGTTCCAAAAATTTTGCCCACAACATTTCTTTCCCCTGGAAGTCAAGTCCTCCCTCCATCACCTTCTCTCTTGATGGTGGACAAAATGAAAAGTATGCTTCCCAGATGCAAAAGATAGCCTGCTTTTCTTACAAGCAAGGGCTCTGTCAGAATGGTCAGGACAGACATGTATCCTCAGCACTGCGACCCTTCTACAGCTACTGAGTGGAGAAGGGAGATGATCCCCTGTTTTTCAGTGGCATTGACATGCTTGCACAAATAAATTCTCTCCATCCATCAAATTCCCTCAGTGCCTTCATTGACTCCCATAGTCAACACAATTTAAAATATGATAAAAGTATGATTGTGCTGGTGATTTTCCAGCTCTACTCAGCCCTCACCAGCAACTTGGTTCTCCAGAGACTGATTTGGAGGGACTAGATCAATGTGCTCTCCTGCCTTCTGGTTTCCTGGTGGGTTTGGCCAAAGGAAGGTGAAAGAAGAGTGAGGTTGGGCCATTGATTGCCCCAGCTCTCAACTTGCCAAGTCACCATGGTGGCCTGTGTGCCTCTCCTTGTCAAGTAGCCCTCACCATACAGGTTCCGTCTCCAGATCCCGGCAACCCCTCTTCCGTTGCCCCATCAAATCTAAAGGTAATGCATTGGTTACTAGTCTTAGAGCACAGAATTGTCCTTGGCTGGTTTGCTCTGTCTCCACACACCTTTGTAGTTCTTTTATTGAACTTTACTCAAATTACTCAGGTTGACTCTACCCTGTTTCCACCGTCCTACCAGGACCCTGACTGATATAGTATCAATACTATATTATCAATCCTTTAGAAAGTATTGACAATTTATAAGATGTATATTTTCAGTTTTTTCCCCCTACTGTATTATCTGCTACCCCAAGTCCCAGCATGGTATTATTTTAGGATAAGTATTGGACTGCTAACTGCAAAATCAGTAGTTCAAACTCACCAATCACTCCTTGGAAAACCTTCACAGGGTCGTTATGGGTTGGAAGTGACTCAATGGTTACCTAATGACAACAATAAGTTTGTTACCCAGCCCTGACACACAGTGCTAAAGTTGTCCATGTTGTTGTTGTTGTTGTTGTTAAGTGTCGTTGAGTTGGTTCCAATCCATAGCGACTCTGTATAGGGTTTCCGAGGAGCGACTGGTGAGCTTGAACCACTGACCTTGCAAATCAAACCGACTTTGCAGTCCGATGTATTAACCCACAGCACCATACCAGGGTTCAACTAGAGAAAAAGAAAAGTCAGAAATGTATTGAAAGCTCTCTATGAGCTCAGGATCACTTTTGATTCTCCTTTCTCTTCCACTCTGTATCCATTCAACCTCCAAATACTGTGAGTGTTGAAAAGTCCTCAAACCTACTCCATTTACCTACTCCACTGGCAGCTCCCAGTTTTAAACTCTCCTTCTGCCCCTTCTGGAAGGTCACAATAGCTTCCTCTGTATTTTTCCGCCTCATGTGTGTCTCCCTCCTTTCCAATCCATCTCCCCTTGGTAGCCAGAGCCATTTTCCTTACAAGAAAGTGTGTGCCTTTCCCCTACTGGCTGACTTTTTGTTATTTGTTAATTGCCATAGAGTTGTGACCCTGTATAGGGTTTCCAAGGAGTGGCTGGTGAGTTTGAATTGCCGACCTTGTGGTTCAACTCAATCTGCAGTCCAGTGCTTTGCCCTACAGCGCCACACCAGGGCTTTTTAGTGTCTCCCAAACTTGGTGTCCTGGGATGGTGCTGTGGGTTAATGCACCAGATTACGAAGTTGTTTGAACTGCAAGGTTGGCAGTTCAAGCTCACCAGCTGCTCCTTGGAAACCCTATACAGGGTCACTATGGGTCGGAATTGACTTGACGACACTCAACAACAACAACAAACCTGGTGTGGTGCTGTGAGTTAATGCACTGAATTGCAAAGTTGGCTTGAGATACAAGGTTGGGGGTTCAAGCTCATCAGCTGCTCCTCAGAAACCCTTGACAGGGTCTCTATGGGTCAGAACTGACTTGACAGCACTTAGTAACAAACCTGTAACTTATTAGGTCCACACTCCACAGCCTGGAACCAGAATCTCCATAGCAAACTCCAGGAGTCTCACTTCAAATACACCATACCTCTTGTCTTTGTCTGGGCCTGCCCTGTATTTTCTCCCCATAGAAAACATTTTCTTTCCTGCTCTGATCCTCATATAACTAACTTCAGCTCAACTGCATCTCTTCTATTACACAGCCTCTCCAAACAATTTTCTGTTCTTTTTTTCTGCACCCATGGCTTGTTCTTCTCTAGTGGTGGTAGTTGTGTCCCATCAAGTTGGTTCTGACTCATAGAGACCTGTATAGGGTTTCTGATGCTACAAGTCTTTACAGGAGCAGAAGGCCTCATCTGTCTCCTGAGGAGCAACTGGTAGATTTGAACTGCTAACCTTAAAGTTAGCAGCCCAACTCATAACCTACTATGCTACCAGGGCTTTTGTTCTTCTCTAGTAGGATTTATCATATATAGAAATCACTTCAGTGGTAGATGAGTAGATGGTGAGCAAGCACAAGACAAAGGTGGTTATCTTCTCTTTATGCTGTCTCAGAACCTGATACCTAAGAAACACTGCTCAACGAGCACCTAAGTGACAAGTGTGATTATATAGACACCATTGGGTGTGTCATGAAAGAAATGCAGTGAAATAAGGAAGAAATGCTACAGAAAGCTGAGTTTGCAGCAAACTGGAAATTATTTTTATTAGCTCTTGTTAAGGTTAAAGTAGTACTACTCTGAGATTACAGTTGCTACATTCACTTTTCTTTCATTAATCTAGCTAGTCCTGACAAACACAAACTCTAATGAGCATTCCTGTGCGAAATACAGAGAAACAGCACACAGCATTCAAGTGAAACTAACACAGAATTTAAACTTCTATGCATTATGCAGTGTATTCTATAAAAGACTGTTTCTAGGGCTGATTCAATTCCCTCTGGCAACAGCAGCTTTCAGTAAAAGATTCACGTTCTGACGCAATGAAAATGAAACTCACCAATACAGTAGCCGGTTGTCATCTTGATTTCAAAGAGTGCAATGCTGGCTGTGTTCTCCTGCCCTAGGACACCTTCTATTAAAATCTGCACAACACATGGAAAAAAAGTGGTCGGGGGAGATGTTAGACCTTTAAACATTGTGTTTCCTTGTTCAATGTTTCAGCTACTAGTTAACAGCCACCCAGCAAGTCAGAGCAAAACAAGAGAGTTTAGTACCAGCTAATTGGTATTGAATACCAATCTCACTATTTTTTGCTGTTAAGTACCATCAAGTTGATTCTGACTCATAGCTACCCTGTATAGGGTTTCTGAGGAGCAGCTTGTGGGTTTGAACTGCCGACTTTGTGGTTCCTAGTCCAGTGCTGATCCTACAGTACCACACCAGACTTTGTTAAATGGATGTGTGTGTCTGTGTACATAGAAACATACATATATGCTGAGAACTTTGAGGCGAGCAAGGTGTTCGTTAGAAGCTCAGAGGAATCTATCTTCAATTGTTATCCAACCACACCTTGTCAGTGCTGTGGGAGCTCTAACTGAAGATGGAGAAGACAGCGTGTGTTCTTGAGGCAATCCATTCTGATTAGGAACAGAGAGTAGAGGGTTTAAGAGTGTGGGAGGAAGTAGGACACACAATCTGACTTTCTGGAGGGAGTCTCCGCATACAATGGTAGAGGCTCATAAATCACTTTCTAGTTTTTATATTGATGGGAAAAAATTAGTGGTTTTTAAAAAGAGATTTTTAAAATATACTCTTTTTTGTTGGGCATGTGAGGGGGCTTCAAAAAGTTTGAAAAATGAAATGTAAAGATAATGGAATTTTCCCATGAACTTTTTGAAGTCCTCTCATCTACACAGCAGAACATGTATCAATTCAACAGTTTCTAATGTACATTTCAGTGCTATTGATTGCATCCCTCAACTTATATAGCCTTTCTCACTCTCCTTCTCTGAATTGTTCTTCCCCCATTAACGTAAATTCTGCCCCCTAAATTTCCTATCTAGTCTCCCTAGTTGTGCATTATCAGAAAAAGTTAGACAAAGAACAGATGAACTATGGGAAGAACATGGCAATTTGTGTGGCTGATTCCACATCCTGTTAGAGTTTATACTCAGTCCTGTTTCTGAGAGTAGTCATTTTTTCTGATGATATTTTAGCCTGATATTTTGCAACTGTGCTGGTAGACTAACAGTGTGATGGTCTGTTGAGAGGACATTGTGAAACAGGGGAAACGCAGACCCTCAATATGTCTTCCCTCTATCCATGGCACCTGACAGTATTTCAAAATGTTCTGAAGCAGAAGAGCAATGGGATAGGCAATAGGAAGGGGATTAGGCATGAAGAGAGTGTTCATAAACGATCCATTGTGTTCTCAATGACGTAGTCCTACTAAATATCACAACTCATGGCCAACCAAGGGTAGATCACACCCTCCTTCCCCCAACCCAATCCACACTCAGCTTTGTTTTGCATTCTCTACCTTCCTCTTTCAATACCTTTGAAGGCACATGCTCTTTAAGTAGCTATGATTTAAAACATATTTTCCATTATATTTAATATCTTATTTAAAAAACATAGCAAACAAACCACTAGGGAGAGAACATAAACACATGCCACACACAAGGAAGGAGAGGTGAAACAAAATGAGAAGAAATGAAAATTCTCCCTGACATCCTTAAGGAACTCAATTTCCACTGGAGGGTTGGTTTAATCCCATCTAGTTTTTAAAGATATGTCATTTAAATAGATGAGAAAGAAATTCAGGAAGAAGTTCTTTTAGAGAATTAATAAACGATTAATTTAGATGACTGATACTTTTCTAGAAGATGTCGCCTATAAAGCATCACATCCTAATACAAGAAATAACTAACTTCAAAAGGCTGCAGTTTTCATGAGATCTCAGAGGAGCACAAAACATACATATTAAACCCTGTACCTTCCTTCTAAACTCCACGTACCTTGAATTTCTTGGGACTGTTTTGCAAATCCAGGCTGGCTATGAGCCAACTGTCTGAAGCTTCTTTAGTTGACCAAAGCAAGCGGTCAAAGCTTTCATGTTCAAATCTGGCAAAGAGGCTCAACTTGCTAGGATTTGATAGAGACTCTGAAGATGCAGTTATCTGGTAGACCAAGCGGAGGCAGCTCCATTCCTCAGCCTGTAAATCAGAACTTAGCAGCACAGCCTTCTCCCCTTGCTTGGCAAATGAGGTGTCAACATAAATGTAATGGCCTGGGAAAAGAAAGGAACACCGAGAAGGAATCAATCTTATGCTTGCGATTCAGAAAAATACACAACTGTGGTCCAGAAAACCTGAAGGCAGATACAGTGAGTCTGCAGATATATTTTGTTTGGTCCTCTGTCTTCTTGTGAAAAAATGAGAAGGTCTGGCACCTCTGAGGCTGCTTTCCCACATGACAATGATAGGATGGAACAGAGAAGTACTGCCTCTTCAGAGGGTGGCATATGGTCTCCATTTACCATAATCTCCAGCACTCCCTGCTAACCCCTTTCATGAAGCCCAGGGTCTCCTGCCTTTTGTTATTTTACACCCAGCCCATTTATCACATTGCATTTATCTCCTTGACTCCCATATGTATATAAGAACCCTGGATAAGAGGGTCCAGAATCTGAAGGAGCAGCGAGAATAGGTAAAGCGCCCAAAACTGGAGTTAGGATATCTTGGAGGATTCAGCCTTCTCCTTCCATAGCTCCTATTATACTTAATAATGCAACCAGCATTTCACTTGCATTATTATAGCCTGGACTTTGGGGCCTGGGTATGAAAAGTTCATTTTAAACCAAGTTTTCACTAGGACTAAATCTCTCCACCCTTCGCCTCTTCCATGACCAGATAATAACTAATAAGAGTACTGATAACTAATTGAGGAAGTATGTACCAAGTTTGTGCTGCATCCTTAGAAAGCAGAGAGCTCTGGGACTAGCAATAATCATCCCCTCCTACCCCTGCTCTATTTCTCAGACCTCCTCCTACCACTTTCTCCTCATCCTCTTTTCTTCTTCTCTTTCTGCTTATTCTTCTCCTTTTCCCTTCTCCTCTATCTTTTTAATATTGACAAGTGTTCTACTGGCCACATCTGTGGGGGGCAAAATGGAGCCAAGAACTCTAAACGGAGTTTGCCAAGCTCAATTCAAGCCATCTGCTTTTGTACGGCAGTGAACTGATCTGCCCATGGGTCTCTAGCCTGCATTTAACCTGCTGTTCTCCATTGTGTGGCCTCCCACCTCATCTTTTTAAATCTGGGTTCTCCAACTCTAGACTCTTACTAGAAAGGCTCTGCAATGCCTCTTTGTTTTGCTTGATGTTCTTCAGTCCCTCTTCCTACACTTGTTGCCACAGCTGCCAATCTTAGACATGGTCCTTGTCCCTGTGGTGAGGATAGACAGACCAGCAGCCCCTCATCTGATGACCCTCTTCAAAGTTAGGGCAGTTGATGATTGTCATCACAAGGGAGACTCCTCACCTACTGAAGGGTTTCAAGATTGAGATCTATCTGTAACTGAGTCTTCTTGACATAGCAACCACCCATGGGTGTAAATAGCAACTGCTTCTGGTTGGTAACCCAGGTCTCCTCTTATGGAGAAATTGCCACTAGTTCCTTTGCTGTTATTGTTGGCAGCCAGAGCGCCAATTCAGACTCATAGCTAAGTGCTTCATTTGCATTTGCTAACAGTGGAGGCTTTTGGGTTTTGAAGTACTAAACTGGACTTTTGATGCCAACTTAAAAAAAATAAGCTAAAAATACTGTTTCATTGTGACATGAAGGAATGTATTAGTACCATTCCGCTTTTGCCACTTTCTGCTACTGTCCCCAAAGAAGGAACTTCAAGAAGGCTGGAAATGGGGTGGAAATGAAGAGCCTAGAGCACTTCAAACCTTTTCTGATGGAGTGGAGAGTTAAGAGTGTCTCTAGTGGTACAGTTAATAGGCTCAACTCTGGTAGCATAGTGGTTACGAATCGGGCTGCGAACCTCAAGGTCAGCAGTTTGAAACTACCAGCTGTTCCGCGGGAGAAAGATGAAGCTTTCTGCTTCTGTAAAGATTTACAGCCTTGGAACCCCTGTACAAGGTCGCTATGAGTCGGAATCGACTCCACGGCACATAACACCAACACCATATACCTGCTGAGACACTGCAGGATAATGCACTGGATTGCAAGGCTGGTTTGAACCACAAGGTCGGCAGCTGAAACTTATCAGCCACTCCTTAGAAAACCTATACAGGGTCACTCTGAGTTGGAACCAACTCAATGGCACTTAACAACAACAACAGCATAAACCAAAAGGTTGGAGATTCAAGTCTACCTAGAGGCACTTACAAAGAAAGTCCTGTTAATCTGCTTCTGAAGAATCAGCCATTGAAAACACTACAGATCACAGATCTCCATAAATCCATGGAGTTGTAATGAGTGAAAGCAAACTTGATGGCAACTGGGCCGCGTCTCTGGGACTGTAGCAACGTCGTACATTTTGAAACTGGAAAAAGCGAGCCCTACAATTTAGTTCTTTTTCAAATTGTTTTGGCTCCTCTGTGGCCTTTGATTTCCATATGAATTTAAAGATCAGGATGGGAATAGGGCGAGATAAAGAGACTTGAAGGCCATATTCTAACAGAGAAGCAGTCATTTTTTTCTTGAAAGAATGCTCTCTCCATTGTTTGGTTAGTTTTCAAAGCCCTTAAAAGAAATGATTTTGACAATTTTCATTGCTCTTATGGAGGAGAGTATTTTTGGAGGTTCCCATTCTGCCATTTCTGCTGACATCGTTCCCTTTCTTCATGTTTCTTCACCAATGACAACAGAAAATCATACTGAGAGATGTTAAAGTAAACATGGACACAAAAGAGTCAGGCAAGGCGTGGCAGGAATCACATGGGCAGTGGGGGTGGGGTTGACCATGACTCATCAGGTCAAGAGACTGGAGGAGATTTACTAGCCACAGTGTTGGAGGAACGATGACAGGAGAAGAGGGAAATATCTACTTAGAATACTGCTGCTTAGGTAATTTGAACTGACATCTGAGACATTTATTACAGCTATAAATCTCTAGAGGGGTCACAAAAGGACTGTAAACTTCCAAAGAGATTTTTAAAACATAAGTCAGCAATCAAACACAGTAATTATATCATTTTGCCCCAAAGGGCAGGATCTATGTGCGTTGCATCTGGGTTTGTCTCCTTGTCACCTGCAGGGACCAGAAAACAACAGAAAAACAGCCTGCTCCATTGAAGGTTGATACATAAAGACCTGAGTTTGAGGTCATGCTCAGTTGCTAGTTGGTGCTATATGGTAGAGTTCAACACACTGATGACTTGTAGCAGCCAAAGCACACAGTGGTAGGTCTAAATCCCAGAGCTAGTGCTGTGGCAGGTGGCCAGCACATGGGTTATGGAGGCTTCGTTTTCTTCTGGGGCATCCCTGGAATTCTATAAGCTAAAGAATGCGCTGCTCTTTAGGTGTAATGCTCATATTGAGGTGTCTGGGCTAAGGTGGCTACTGCCCAGGATTTGACAATATGACCTTGGTTTAGATGTTTATTATGCATACTAACTTGTGGTCAGTTTCTTTATCTTCAAAATGTAAATAACGAAAGAGTTATTATTGTAAAATACCCTTAAGTCGGTTTTCACTCATGGCGGACACTTACAGCATTTCTGAGGAGCAGCTGGTGGGTTTGAACCACTAATCTTTGGTTAGTAGTCCAGTGCTTATCCTATAGCACCACACCAGGACTTTTAGGGTTCTATTACATGTACACTTACTATTTGGAAAATCACTCTTTGCATTCAGAAAAAAAACCCTGAACACAACCTTACCATCCTCAACACATATATATTTTTCATACAAATTTCAAATAGCCACTAAATGAATGCTATTTCATCTACTGCTCAAATTAAGAAGCATGTGTTTCAACACACACTTAAAGAGAAAATGGGCCGTGTTGGACTTAGAAATGGCCTGACAGATGCAAAACCATCAACTGTATATGCTCATTTAAGGAAACTTCAAGGGCCATTTTGACTAGATCCAATCTTCATTTTTCATGCTGACTTTAACATGCAAAGCTCACATATGATGTTAGGATGTAGATAAAAATGCTTTGTAACTTGACATGAGAATTGTTCAGTTTTCTGTTCTTGCCATCTGGGGCTTGAGTCCTTGGTGTTCCAGAGGTAGTGAGACATTTATATTGACAATATCAATTACCAATGTATTTTCCAATATGGAAAATTTAGAGCAGGTATTTGTTCAGTCAGAAAATCACAACACATTTTCAAGGCTGATATTCATTGACCTTCTTGTTTATTCACCTTAATTGACCCTCTAAGGTTAAAATCTGTAACTTGGTCAACTTTAATGCTTGGCTCCCTCCCAGCTTCCATCCAGTACTACTTCTCACAGCTGAGCCCCTTGGCTCTTTCCCAAAATTAATCACCATAGAAAGTAGAATTTAGCACATTTACCTCTGACTTGAATCAAATTGAAACCTTGTGACCCAGATCTGATAAGAATGCCTATGCTTCTGCTTTGTTTGCATCTTAGTACCCCCCCACCCCCAGCTGAAGTTCAGGCCTTGAACTTGGGCTAGAATCTGCCTGCCAGTCTTCCTGAGTACCTCACTGTCTGCCTTCTTGGATCAAGTCCTGTTTGGGGAAACAGTAGGCAGAGTGGTTAACAGTGCAGCTATCATGCCAGCTAGATGTTGGTACAAATTCTGGACACATCACTTACAAACTCAAGTTCTTCCCTGGTTAAATGGGGATGCTAAAATACCAACTTCCCCAGAGTTTTAAAGAGGTGTTACAAACAGTTGCATTTGACTACTAGCCAAAAGGTTGGTGGTTTGAACCCACCCAGAGACACTTTTGAAGACAGGTCTGGTGATCTGTTTCTGTAAACTCCCAGTCTTGAAAACACTATGTCTTCATTCTAATCTACACACACATGGTTGCCAGGAGACAGAATCCACTGAATGAATGGTAACTAACAACAACAAAATAAAGTAACCTAAGTTAAACAAGGGTAATGATGATGGAATGGGGCTTTGTTCTGTTATTCATGGACATGCTATGAGTCAAAGCTAATCTGACAGCAACTAATAACAAAAACAAGACAGTTTAGCACTATGCCTGAGGGGTATGATCAAATTTTAATGTCAGCTCTTATTTTTTCAAATTTCTGAACACCATACTCTACCTCATCATCTCATACTGTTGTTAAGTGCCATCAAGTCGGTTCCAATTCACAGTGACCCTATATAGGGTTTCTGAGGAGCAGCTGGTGGGTTTGAACTGCTGATCTTGTGGTTCACAATCCAGTGCTGATCCTACAGCATCACACAAAGAGTCCTCATGTTGGATCTTATGTTAGCTAAAATGCACCAGACCCCAAGGTCGGTTTGAACTGCAAGGTCGGCAGTTCAAATTTACCAGCTGCTAC
The DNA here is from genome assembly GCF_000296735.1 of Chrysochloris asiatica. NCBI lineage: Eukaryota > Metazoa > Chordata > Mammalia > Afrosoricida > Chrysochloridae > Chrysochloris > Chrysochloris asiatica. Next base: position 14,811,954 of record NW_006408532.1, on the reverse strand, counting down.
TTGGAAACCCTATACAGCAGGGTCACTCTGAGTCAGAACAGACTCGATGGCACTTAACAACAACAACAACAACAACAACATATTGGACCTCATATTAGACCATCTCAATTTGGACCTCTCTAATACTAACAGATGGAGTCCTGGTGTGGCACTGTGGGTTAACGCGCCAGACTGCAAAGCCGTTTAAATTGCAAGGTCGGCAGTTCAAGCTCACCAGCTGCTCCTCAGAAACCCTATACAGGGTCGCTATGGATCGGAACCGACTCGACGGCAATTACCAACAACAACAATACTAACAGATATTTGTTCTACCTACTGCCCAATTGTCCTACTCTTCTCATGCCAACTGTTGCACATTGTATAGAATATTCTCCAGCAGCTGGATTCATTCCCATAGTGCCTAACTGACTGATACAGATACATCTGTATCTAAGCCCCTGCCTCTTCCAGTGTATCTCATTGCCACCTGTGTTCTGTACTATGACAATCATATCTAAGTGCTATCAACTCATCAAGAATACATGCAAAGCATACAACAAGAGTTCATACAGCTTTTGCAAATAACCAGGTTTTTATCATGGAGTGAGGAGGCCTCAATGGAATTGTAGCCTCAACAGATCATCTTTTGAAGGTGTCTAGTTTTTGTTTGTTTGCACACCAAATGCTATTAAAAAGAATTAAAAAGTCAAATTTCTGAATAGCACAGAAAATGCAGTGGTCACAGTAGTTCTCAAAACAGTTGTTGTTCTTATCAAAGAATGAATGGAACAGCACTCCTCAAGATAAAAAAAAAAAAAATCAAAATTTGGGATTGTTAATAGCTGATCTTTATTTAATCATATCACAATTATTTATAAATCTACTGATTATTTCTGCCAGAAGAATGTTCTGAAAATATCTAAAAAAGATAATAAATTTCTGCTTTATATAAAATATTCTCACCTCTGTATGAAGTTTCTAATAGTTTATTTAATAAGTAATTATATGAATCACAGAGTCACTGTACCAAAAGGAAATGGTTAAAAAATAAATAAATAAAAAAGGAAATGGTTGATGTTCAACCATTTAAAGAGGCAGCATATGATCAAGAGCCAATGATACTGAAGGAAGAAGTCCAAAGTGCACTGAGGAATTGACAAAGAAAAAGGCATCAGGAATTGATGGAATAAAAATTGAAATCTTTCAAGTAAGAGAGGTAGCACTGGAGACACTCACTCATCTCTGCCAAGAAATTTGGAAGACAACTCTCTGGCCAACTGATTGGAAGAGCTCTGCATTTGTGCCCATTCCAAAGAGTGGTGACCCAACCAAATGCGGAAATCATCGGACAATATCTTTGATATCTCATGCAAGTAAAGTTTTACTAAAGATAATACAGAAATGGCTGTAAGCATACATTCACAGAGAACTTCCGGAGGTTCAAGCCAGATTCAGAAGAGGACGTGGAATAAGGCATATCCTTGCTGATGTCCAATGGATCTTTGCTGAAAGCAGTGAATATCAGAAAGATGTTTACCTGTGCTTTATTGACTACAAAAATGCTTTCAGTTGTGTGGATCATGACAAGCTATGGACAACATTGCAAAGTATGAGTATTCTGGAACACTTAATTGTGCTCATGAGGAATCTGTACCTGGACCAAGAAGCAGTTGTTCGAACAGAACATGGGAACACTGAATGGTTTAAATTAAGAAAGGTGTGCAACAGGGTTGTATTCTTTCACCATACTTAACCTGTATGCTGACCAAATAATCCGAGAAGCTGGGTTCTATGAAGAAAAATGTGGCATCAGGATTGGAGGAAGACTCATTAACAACATGCAATATGCAGATGATAAAATCCTGCTTGCTGAAAATGAAGATGACTTAAAATACTTACTGATGAAGATCAAAGATCACAGCCTTAGGTATGGATTACATCTCAATGTAAAGAAAACAAAAATCCTCACCACTGGACCAGTACACAACATTCTTATCAACGGAGAAAAGATTGATGTTTTCAAGGACTTCATTTTTCTTGGAACAACTATCAACACTCATGGAAGCAGCAGTCAAGAAATTAAATGATGTACTGCATTAGACTAATCTGCTGCACAAAGCCTTTTTAAAGTGTTGAAGAGCAGAGATGTCAGCTTGAGGACTAAGGTGCACCTGACCCAAGCCATGGTATTTTCAATAACCTCATATGCATGCGAAAGCTGGACAGAGAATAAGGAAGACCGTAGAAGAATTGATGCCTTTGAGTTATGGTGTTGGAGGAGAATCTTGTAAGTGCCATGGGCTGCCAAAAGAACAAGCAGATCTGTATTGGAAGAAGTGAAGCCAGAGTGCTCCTTGGAGGCCAGAATGGCCAAACTTTGTTTCTCATACTTTGGACATATTGTCAGGAGGGACCACTCGCTGGAGAAGGATATCATGTTTGGTAAGGTGGAGGGTCAGAGAAAAAGAAGAAGATCCTCCAGCGAGATGGATTGGCAAAATGGCAGCATCAATGGGCTCAAGTGTGGCAACAATTATGAGGTTCGCCCAGGACCAGGCAGTGTTTCGTTCTGTTGTGCATAGGGTCACTGTGAGTCAGTACCGACTCTATGGCACCTAACAACAATAACATATGAATCGTAATTTTAATCATGTAAAAATAAGCATAGCTTTTAAGAATCCAATGCAAATGGAATATGTTAATGAAAAAAATATTTTTAAAAAACATTCAAAGGGAACTAACATTTGACATATGCCAAACACTTGTAAGGTGCTGTTCAGTTGGTTCTGAGTCATAGCGACCTTATGTACAACAGAACCAAACACTGCCCGGTCCTGTGTCTCACAACACTTGTCATGCTTGAACCCACTGCTGCTGCCATTGTGCCAATCCATCTTGTTGGGGCTTTTCTTTTTTGCCATCTCTCCACTTTACCAAGCATGATGTCTTTCTCCAGTGACTAGTCACTCTTGATAATATATCTGAAGTATGAGACATAAAGTCGCGCCATCCTGGCCTCTAAGGAGCATTCTGGTTGTACTTCTTCCAACACAGATTTGTTTATTCTTCTGGAAGTCCATGATACCTTTAATATTCTTCTCCAACACCATAACTGAAATGTATCAATTTTTCTATGGTCTGTATTCACTGTCCAACTTTTATATGCATATGGGGTTATTAAAAATGTCATGGCTTAGGTTAGGTGCACCTTAGTCCTCAAATTAACATCTTTCCATTTGAACACTTTAAAGAGGTGTTCTTTGTAGTAGATTTGTCCAATGCTATACATCATCTGATTTCTTGATTGCTGCTTCCAGTGTTGATAGTGGATCCAAGCAAAATGAAGTATTTGACAACTTCAGTATTTTTTCGATAGATCTTGATGCTATTTATTGGTCCAGTGGTGAGGATTTTTGTTTTCTTTATATTGAGGTGCAACACATACTAAACGTTGTGGTTTTTGATCTCTAGCAATAAGTATTTTAAATCCTCTTTGCTTCCAGTAAGCAAAGATAAATCCTCTATCTGCATATCACAAGTTGTTAATGAGTCTTCCTCCAATTCTGATGCCACATTCTTCATATAATCAGCCAATGACAACCCAACGGAGCACAATGGGTTGATCCCAAACCCAGTATGGGGATGGCTCAGGACCAGGTGGCATTTTGTTTCATTGTTTATATACTCACTATAAGTCAGTAACAACTTGTCTGCAACTAACAACAACACTAGAGATCTGAAGGGATGGTTGTTCTTTTATGAAAGCTTGCTCAGGTTTCTCTACAAATATTATTCTTCCTGGTAACATGATAGCCAGATAAACATTACTATTACATTGCCTTAAAACTAAAAAGTTTTCTAACATGTCCAGCTTTCTCAAATTAAGACATGTCTTATAATTGACCTGTAATAATTCAGCTTTTCCCTCAGAAGGATGTTAACAAATCCATGGTGCAACTTAGAATAGATGGATTTGTAACAACATATTTGTGCTGTGTTAGTGACAGCAATCAGACAAGTTCCACTATCTTGGGCTCATAGTTCTACGAAAACTCTCCTCTGCAAATACTGATGTAAGTGGGGAGTGGGGTCACATGGAGATGAAGGGGAATAAAACCTCTCAGCATGAGGGCAATCTAGAAACCACCCAGAGTTTCAGCCCTATGTCTTAGTACACATTGCATTGAACAAAAGACGCATGTGCGTCTTATGGACAATCCATTTCCATGAAGGATCTGGACTCTTAGCTGCTGGACAACAGGGTATTCCATACAATCGAACATTAACAGACTTCTATTTTCCATGAAGGTTTAGGAGTAATCTTGCCATGGAGTATTGCAAGGCACATACTTATTCAGCAAGCGCTCATATTTTATGTAATAGAAATGACTTCTCTTCTTCCCTTCTCCTTGCCATCTGAGGTCCCTAATAACACAGAAACTCATTCCCATTCAACAAGACTGCATGAAACCCCATGGTTAGTTTCCATGCATGGCGAGATTTAAGAGGTATAAGCTTACATTGAAATCCTTCTAGAAATGAATATAATGAAGATTGTTGATTTGTAATACAAGTTTACAGACAGATCCTGCTTTGAAATGTCATGGGCAAAGTGATCTATAATTCAGCAGGAGTGAATAGCAATTTCTGTCCTATTTTGGTCCCGAGTGGTAAGGAACTCCTCCCAAAATGAAACCTTCTCTAGTACAGCAAAGATGCTCTTGGGCTGGGGAAAATTTCAAATATAGATTTGGTTAAGGAAAAAAAGGAGAGCATGCATATAAAGAGCAGCATAAAATTACCAAGCACGACTTCAGTGCTAGCCCTGCACACAGGGCAATGGGCAAACTCTTCCATGTGATGTGGAAATTGACTTCATAATGTTTCCAGTATTTCTAGACAATGTTGTTGGCCCACGAAATCCACTAAGCCTCAGTCATTATTCTGCAATGTTTGTCACACTGAAACTTACCAACAATCATGAGGATGACAGGACTGGGCAACATTTCATTCTGTTGTACACTTAGAGTGGCCATGAGTCAGAGTCAGCTAGACACCAACTAACAACAATAACAACAACACAACAATATCTAAAGTGAAAAAAAAAATTGAGAATTTTTCTGTTCCAAATTCATTTGCTCATCTGTCCTGTGGATCCAGTTGTTGGCCTATAACTGTGGAACTTCTGCAGAACTCTAAAATATCAGGGCTGAAAGGCCTTGATGTTTGGTAGTGCCAGGGAAGAGATTGTCTGTTTGCCATTTTTTAAATTAGAATTGAAGAAGATTATGAGGCCTAGTGCAGACATACTGAATAGAGTGTCCCAATTGATTAGCAATGTCTGCACTTATCCTGGGAGAAGAGTATGGAAGGCAGACCTTGTCCAATTCATCCTCTTCTAATTGTCAAGGACTTCATTCTTCTTAGATCAACTATCAATGCTCATGGAAGCAGCAGTCAAGAAACCAAACGACGTATTGCATTAGGCAAATCTGCTGCACAAGACCTTTTCAAAGTGTTGAAGAGCAAAGATGTCAGTTTGAGGACTAAGGTACGCCTGACCCAAGCCATGGTATTTTCAATAACCTCATATGCATGCAAAAGCTGGACAGTGAATAAGGAAGATCGTAGAAGAATTGATGCATTTGAGTTATGGTGTTGGAGGAGAATATTGAAAGTGCCATGGGCTGCCAAAAGAATAAACAGATCTGTACTGGAAGAAGTGCAGCCAGAGTGCTCCTTGTAGGCCAAGATGGCCAAACTTCATCTCTCATACTTCGGACATATTTTCAGGAGGGACCAGTCACTGGAGAAGGATATCATGTTTGGTAAGGTGGAGGGTCAGAGAAAAAGAGGAATGCCAACCCCCCCCCCCCAAGTGAGATGGATTGGCAAAGTGGCAGAATCAATGGGCTCAAGTGTGGCAACAATTGTAAGGTTGGCCCAGGATTTGGCAGTATTTCATTCTGTTGTGCATAGGGTTACTATGAGTCAGTACTGACTTGATGGCATCTAACAACAACAATTGATACAAAAAGTTTGTGGACTTCAAAAGTTTGTGGAAAAATTCCTTATCTTCCAATTCACTTATACATAAATTTATTGAAAACCCCTCATACAGTACTGAACAAAGAGGCCTGAAAGGACATGCAAAGTCTGAATTATCCGATAGTGCTTGTTTTATCAAAGATCATCCTCGGGACATAATTTCTTATTCTTTTTACTACAAGGTTGCCAGTGAATTTACAGCTCTCATTGATGACAATGTTTCTTGGAACATCAGTAAATCAGTTTGAACCACCAGGTTGGCAGTTCAAGCTCACCAGTCACTCCTGGAATAGACTCGACAGGCACTTCACAACACCAATTTGTTCAGTAACTGATTCCACATTTGATGTGCTTGACTTGTTAGACGTGAATGGCACAGAAAGGCTGTAGCATGTTTCACCTTGTAGGCTGTCCTTCTTTGTACATTTAACATCATACAGGAGCAGCATTAACCTTTTGACTCCTCCCCAATTTGGAAATATTCTTTTCCTCAGGGCTCCTTGATTCTCTGGTCCTCTAAACGGCAACCGTAGAATTTCCTTGATTTACTCTTTAGCTGAGATACCATGCTCTCTACTGCTCCCAGGCCCTCCTAGTGACTGTTGATACTGGGCTCCTCTTTCAGCTCCCTTCCCTTGCACATCCGGCTCCACTACTTCTGCCTCCTTTCCTAGCTTACTTCAACACTTCACTCAGGTCTTAGTTTAACTGAGTCACATCAAGTACGGTTGTGTAGTGGGCAACCTCTATGACTGTGCATAGCGGCCCTGTTTAAATACGCCTTTTCCAAACAGCTTTTGGTAACCCCCATCTCCAATCTGGTTTGAGGCCCATTCTACTGTACCTTCTAGTATCAGCATTAGAATTGAATTCATATTTGTTTGATTACTTACCTGTATTTCTCACTGGGTTTTAAGCATATAAAGGTAAACACAGTGCCTGTCTGGCTCATGTGGATGCTTTCTATATTTTAAGTAAGTGAGTAGAAATCCCTCCTGATGGTAGTTTTTTAATGGCCATGAACAAAAGATTATCATTCTTTCCCACTATGGGGATTTTTTCATTAGGCTTGAATTTCATAACAATGACAATATTTATTATTATTCAAAGAAATAAGATATTCAATGAGAGCTGTAACTTCACTGGCAACCCTCACTACTGAATATTTTCACATACCCTCCCGCTGTTACTACTTTGTGAAACTCAGATTTTCACTATGTCACGATTCACAAAAGATTGCTAAAACGCACAGTTCTATGCCTGTCTGGAATGCAGAGTTTGTGGGAAGCATTCAGAAAATGTTTTCAGTGTGTGACATTTCCAGATTAAAGAGAGCTATAGTTTTATCAGCCTCGAATCTTTTTGAGAAGTTCCAAAGTGCCGAAATCAGCAGTACATGGAGAAGTGATGAGGTCAGCATTGCTTAGCCGTCTCAAATACCATTTTACGTCCCCCTGACAATGAGGAAATTATTCTCATATCATGGCATGCACAGCACAGAGAGACTAAGTGATTACAAAGCATTAAAGCCTGGCAATCTCCAGTGAAAATAATCTGCCAAAATTTGAAATCACTACCACAGATGTTTGCTTCACCTGTTTCATAGGATCTGGGAAGAAGTTAGCTTTAAACTCTGCTGGCTCCTGTGGCAGTTCTAGAAAAGTTTATCTTAGTAACTACCAACAGGGAACTGAGTGATGAGCCCACAAAGAGAGGTCATGGGATACAGGAAGAGGGAGCTTCACTTTATACAAGGGTTTCATAAAGTTAGCAGACAAATTCCATGACCTTTCAATTCACTTATCAACAAATTTATTGAAGCCCCCTCATACAGTACTGAACAAGAGGTCTGAAAGGAAAACCAAAGGATGAATTATCTGATAGTGCTTGTTCTATCAAAGATCGTACTCTGGACATCATTTTTTTTTCTTCTCACTACAGGGTTGCCATTGAGGACACTGTTCCTTGGAAACACAAGATTGTCATTGTGTATGCTGAAGGAATTAAGGCAGAACAGATAACTGAAGTCACACTGCAAGTTCACTAAGTGTATCTGGAAAGGAAAGAGGCCTATGGAATATGAGTTCATTCAGAAGGAAAGTTTCTTAGTTCAATTTTGCTAGTAACACTGTTGAGAACACAGCTGCACATTTTGCTTATGCAGTATGTAAGTCAATTTTCCTAAACAAAAGGAGTTACAGATATTTCAGCTTCACTCAAACCAGGATAAAATAGGGGTATCTATGAAAAGTTCACCATGGTACAAGTAAATAAATAATTATGAAGTGATATGTTGTTGTTGTTAAGTGCCGTCAATCAGGTTCCGACCCATAGTGACCCTGTATAGGGTTTCCAATGAGCAGCTGGTGAGCTTGAACTGCTGACCTTGTGGTTCAAACTGACTT
>NW_006408532.1:14765667-14794743 GCF_000296735.1 Chrysochloris asiatica | reverse complement strand
TGCTGACCCTGAGGTTTGCAGCCCGATTCGTAACCACTACGCTTTATTTGTCCTTTTTATTTTATGCCTATTATATAGTATAAAAGGAGCCCTAGTGGCTCTGTGTGTTAACTATTGGGCTATTAACCAAAAGGTTGGTAGTTCAAACTCATCAGCCACTCTGTGGGTGAAAGATGTGACAGTCTGCTTCTCTAAAGATTTACAACCTTGGAAATCCTATGGGGCAGTTCTATCCCGTCCAATAGGGTTGTCTTGAATCAGAATTCACTCAACAGCTGTGTGTTTTTGGATACAGTAGAAAAGCAAGTGGGGCAAGAATACTTCATTTAAAAAGAAAGTATGGGGCTGGGGGCAAGATGACAGAGTAGGCAAATGCACTGTGCTGACCCCCTGCAGCAAGGACACGAGAGCCCGAGTTACACAGAGACAGATGGTGATCCTGGAATCCTGAACTTCAGAGGACAGGACAGAGAGGTGAACTGAATGCCAACTGGAAGAGGAAGCTGGGCAGGAGCAGTGAGAGGGAAGGAAAAACAGGCAGACTGTGGGCTGGCTTGGAGCAGCACAGCCATCTTGAGTTTTTGTGAGCAGCTGCTGCTACAGTGGCCTGCAGGCACACTATTGGCTGGAGGTTGGTGACATGGGAATACAGTTCTCCCTTATTCCCATGCCTTCTTGGTAGCTGGGGGTGTGACCAGTCCCTGCCCTTGCAGCCCAGTGGCACTGCCTCTTGTGCAGCATCTACTCTGCCTGGGGTTGGGTGCTAAGCATAAGCGTTCTTGCTTCTGGAGGCAAGTGATTCCAACCTTAACTATGCTACACAAATAGTGAGCAGAAAACTAACTGGATTCACACTTCTAATCTCTACCACATCCACTAAGAGACAGATGGTGAGTGCCCAAGACCACACCAATATAGAAACATCAAGTAAATGTAAATATGATGCCAAAACAGACAATTTCAGCTTACCTGAAGCAGCAAGACAGAGTTGCCTCAAGCAAGTTACCAAAATACAGAGTCAGACAATATAATATCAGAAACAATTTTGAAACTACCTGAAAAGGAATTTTAAAGAATGTTAATTAGGTAATTTTCAACAGATTGCAAGAATGATCAAGAAAACTACAAATGAAATCAAGGAAAACATGGACAAGACTACAGAAAAACTCAGGAAACTGACCAAATAAATAAGGGAAAAAAAAGACAGAACCATACAAAAAGAACAACTAGAAAGCCAGAAAGTTAACACTAAGACTTTAGAAATAGATAGTACACTGAAAGGACAAAGAAGTAGAATTGAGTCAATGGAAGGCTAAGTTATTGAGCTTGAAGAAAAATCTTTCAGTACTCATCTGTTAGAATCCTGGTGTAGCACTGTAGGATAAGCACTGGACTATGAACTACAAGATCGGAGGGGTCAGTGGTTCAAACCCATCAGCTAATTCTTGGAAACCCTATACATGGTTGCTATGAATTAGAATCAATTCAATGGCACATAACAACAACAATAGAGAAACAATCAGAAAAAAGGACAAAAAAAAAAAAAAAAATCCAAAAATAGCCTTAGATTTATGTGGGTACTACTATCAAGAGGAATAACTTACATGTAATTGGAATTCCAGAACAGGAAGAGATAAAAACAAAAATAAAAACAAACCATAATACAACTACAAAAACATAGAGAATATTGTCCAAGAGTTGTTGGAAAACAAACTTCCCTAACATCATTAAACATAAGAAGATAGCTAGCTATTCAAGAAGTTGAATGAACTGCAAACAGGATAGACCCCCAAAAGGAAACCACCAAGACATATTACCAAGACAATCTTTTCAAGATCAAAGACAAAGAAAGAAGCCTGTGAGCAAATCAGGAAGAACAAAAAAGTTACCTACAAAGGAGAATTAATAAGACTAAACTCTGACTTCCCAGCAGAAACCATACAGGGAAGAAGATAATGGAATGACATATATAAAACTTAAAAAAAAAAAAAAATGCCAACCACGAATCATATACCAAGCAAAATTGGCCATCAAATATGATAGCAAAATTAAAAGAATTTGTGAAAACTAGACATACCTTACAAAAAATACTAAACACAGTTCTTTGGGCAGTGAGCCCAACAGCAGCAGACAACCTGAGACAATACATGAGAACTCAATCCTAGTCCAGAAGTATTCAAAGTAAAACAGACTTACAAGACTGAAAATAGAGAACCAGAGATACAGTTGCAACAACAACAAAAACCATGAAGTAAAAAGAGAGAATAATGTAGTTACAAAACTCCGAAATGAAGAGGAACTCAAGTAGATTTCAAGAAAAAGGAGTTTTACTTTGTTCTATAGGATTGCTGTGAGTTAACATCTACCAGACAGCAATGGGTTTTGGTTTAAATTGGGTTTATAAGCCTTCTTTCCACTGGGACTATTACCTTCAAGGATGCTCAATTGCTGGGGGCCTTGGAAATGAAGCCAGTTCAACACAAGTCAGTCAAGATATATGTAGAGAAAGAGATTGAATTGGATGGTATTTTTTGAGCCCCTAGATATACTTGGGGCTTGGAATCTTCATTTGCTGTTAGAGCAAATTCAAAATGAGGACAAACTGTTGTGAACATCCATTAATAATCAGAACATGGAATGTATGAAGTATGAGTCTAGGAAAATTGGAAGTTGTAAAAACTGAAATGGAATGCATAAAGATTGATATCCTAAGCATTAGTGAGCTGAAATGGACTGGCATTGGCCATTTTGAATCAGATAATCACATGGTTTATTATGCTGTGAATGACAAATTGAAAAGGAATGGCGTTGCTTTCAAGATCTATCGTGATGTATAATGCTGTCTGTTATAGGACAATATTCATGCACTTACAAGGAGACCAGTTAATATCATCATTATTCAAATTTATGCACCAACCACTAAAGCCAGTGAAGATGAAATTGAAGAATTCTACCAACTTCTTCAGTCTAAAACTGATAAAACATGCAATCAAAATGTATTGATAAGTACTGGTGACTGTAAAGCAAAGGTTAGAAACAGAGAAAGGATCAGTAGTTGGAAAATATGGCTTTGGTTATAGAAAGAGTGCTGGAAATCACATGATAGAATTTTGCAAGACCAATAACTTATTCATTACAAATACCTTTCTAAAGCAACAAAAAAATGACTATATACATGGACCTTACCAGATGACATAGACAGAAATCAAATTTACTACATCTGTGGGAAATGACAGCAGAAAAGCTCCAAATCATTAGCCAAAACAAGGCCAGGGTAGACTATGGAACACACCATCAATAAATTGCTCCTATGCAAGTTCAGGCTGAAGCTGGAGAAAATTAAAACAAGCCCTTGAGAGCCAAAATATGTCCTTGAACATTGTTGTTGTTGTTATATACCATCGAGTCAGTTCTGACTCAGAACGACCCTATCTAGGGTTTTTGAGGAGCGACTGGTGGTTTGAGCCACTGACTTTGTGGTTCAAACAGAACTTGCAGTCCAGTACATTATCCTGCAGTGCCACATTTCCTACCTGAATTTAGAAATCATCTCAAGAATAGATTTTATGTATTAGACATTTATGATCAAAGACTAGAAGAGTTTTGGGATGGCATCAATAACATCATACAGGAAGAAATCAAAAGGTCATTAGGAGGAGAAGAACTAAGGAAAAGACCAAGATGAATGTCAGAAGAGACTCTGATACTTGCTGTCCAGCATAGAGATGATAAAGCAAATTGAGAAATGAGGAAATAAAAGAGCTGAACAGAAAATTCCAAATAGAAGACAACTACCCGGCCAAATGATTGGAAGAAATCCATATTTGTGCCCATTATAGAAAGAGGTGACCACGTGGAATGTGGAAATCATCAGACAGTACTGTTAATATCACATGCAAGTACAATTTTGCTAAGGACAATTAAAAAACAGCTGCAATAGCACATTGACAGGGAACTGTCAGAGGTTCAAGCTGAATTCAGATGAGGACATGGAATGAGGAATGTTATTGCTGATGTCAGATGGGTTTTGGTTGAAAGTAGAGAATACCAGAAAAATGTTTACCCGTGCTTTATTGACTACACAAAGGCTTTCAACGGTGTGGATTATGACAAGCTATGGACAACATTGCAGAGAATGAATATCTTGGAACACTTAATTGTGCTCATGATGAACCTGTACATATACCAAGAAACAGTGATTAGAGCAGAACAAAGGGATATTAAGTGGTTTGAAATCAGGACAGTTGTGCACCAGGGCTGTATACTTATTCAATCTCTATGCTGAGCAAATAATCTGAGAAGCTGGATTATATGAAGAAAACAGTGGCATCAGGATCAGAGGAAGACTCATTAACAATGTGCGATATGCAGATGATACAACCTTGCTTGCTGAAAGTGAAGAGGAACTTAAAATACTTACTGGTAAAGAGCAGAGATCACAGCCTTTGCTATGGTTTGCACCTCAGTGTAAAGAAAATAAATGCCATCATGATAAGTGGAGACAAGCTTGAAGTTGTCAATGACTTCATTTTGCTCAGTTCAACCGTCAACCCTCATGGAAGCAGCAGTTAAGAAATCAGAAGATGTAGTGCATTAGTGCACAAGACCTCTTTAAAGTGTTCAAGAGCAAAGGATTCATGTGCTTCTGACCCAAGCCATAATATTTTCAGTAGCCTTATATGTATGTGAAAGTTGGAATATTTGATGCATTTGAGTTACTGTTTTGGAGGAGATTATTAACAGTACCATGGACTGCCAGAAGAACAAACAAATCTGTATTGGAATAAGTATAGCCAGAATGCTCCTTGGAAGCCAGGACTTCATCTCTCATATTTCGGGCATATCTCTAGTCCCTGGAGAAAGACATCATGTTAAGTAAAGTGGAGGGTCAGCGAAAAAGAAGAAGACCGCTCGCAATGAGATGTATTGGCAAAGTGGCAGCAGTAATAGGCTTAAGTTTAAGGAGTGTGAGGATGGTGCAGGACCGAGTAGTGTTTCATTCTGTTGTGTATGTATGGTTTCTATGAGTTGGAACCAACTAGATGGCACCAAACAACAACAACAGATACACTTGAAGCCAGATAACTTGTGAACATTTTATTTATACGAAGCAATAATGTCTTTAGTTTAAGTCAGTTTGAATTTGAGTACTTTTTAAGTGTGGACAAAGCCCTGTCAATACAGAGCTCAGAGTGAATACATAATATACTTGTTTCAACCATAACGGAATGGGAAAGTGTTGTGAACTGGACAGTACACAGTGGTCAGGAGATCAGTTATTTGTCTCAAGTGTACCTCTATTTAGGTAGGTGCCTTTGAATGGTGAGTTGACCTCTGCAAGCCTCAATTTCCTCACTGGGAATAAAATAAAGGAATTGGATGCCAGTAGTTCCCAGAGCTCTGTGTAACCCTGAAGTTCTAGGCAGTGGGAGGCTAAGGGGAATCCAGGGCCCCACACCTCCTGCTGTGGGACTAGCTCACCTCTTATCTGTGTTCTATTCCAGGCTCTCATAAGGTTTTGTAGGAAGAATGGGGTCCACTGTTAAGATGGATTAGTTGACTACCCCACTTCTGTTTACACAGAGGCTAAATTGAGTAAAGGGTCAGCTAGGGCCCAGTAAGAATGTGGGGCCTGGTTAATATTTTCTACTCTATGTTAGGAGTTGGTCAGAAGCCAAGGTCAAGAACTCACCCTCAGATGGTTCATTAGTTTTACACAGACATAAAAAATTGTTAATGGCTATGATCTGCATTCCTAATCTTGAGAACTGTCTAAGAGACATGGGTCATTGGTCATACAAGGGGCCGAGAAAAGGAATGTGGATGATTCCATGGTCATTAGCTTTGCCTTAAATGCCAATACAAACACCACTGGTAATATGCAAGGCAGGCCATCTCTTCATAGCTACATAGAACAGACGGTGTCCTTGTTTTTCTCTTTAGAGTCAATGGGATCATTGTAGAAGAAACTGAGACAACAGAGCAGTTGTTATATTATCTACTGCACAACACCTGATGTGTACTCACAGTGCTCTAAGTTAATATGGATTTGTGTTTTCTTTTGTAGCAAAGATAACACACAAGTATGTAGTAGTGGAAATTAGATAAGAACATAATTTTCAAGAAAGAATAAAATTGTTTTATGCAAATATGAATTCTTATGATCACACTGAAAAATATATTAACTTCAAAGCAAAATTTGACACTGCATGCAAGTTGGAATGCTCAAAATCTTTTGAAAAGGTCATCTTTAAAAAGAAAATGTAGCATTAATTGATGGGTTGTGTGTCATTCACCTCTGTAGTCAAAAATCAAACTCTAAATTTAAGGCAGAACTAATAAATTTTCTTTGTTTTGTTTCTTTCAGGTGAAAATTGTGGTTTTGAATTGCTAACATTGTGGTTAGTAGCCCAGTGCTTATCCTACAGTGCCACACCAGAACTCCAGTCTCTATATGTTGTTGTTGTTGTCAGGCGCCATCAAGTTGGAACCGACTCATAGCGACCCCATGCACAGCAGAGCGAAACAATGTCTGATCCTGGGCCAACCTCACTACCGCTTGAGTCCATCAATGATGCCACCTGGCCAATCCATCTCGTTAGAGGTCTTCCTCTTTTTCTCTGACCCTCCACCTTACCCAGCATAACATCCCTCTCCAATGATTGTTTCCTCCGGACAATATGTCCAAAGTATGAGAGACGAAGCTTAGCCATCCTGGCCTCCAAGGAGCACTCTGGCTGCACTTCTTCCAAAACAGATCTATTGGTTCTTTTGGCAGTCTCTATATAGGATACATTAAAAAGAGATGTAATAAGTGCACAGAGTCACTGTACCAAACAATGACAAAATTGGTCTACACCCAATCATTTTAGCAGGTAACATATGGCCAAGAACCAATAGTATTGAAGGAAGAAGTTTAAGTTGTGCTGAAGGTATTAGTGAAAAACAAGGCTCTAGGAATTGATGGAATACCAGATGAAATGATTCAGCAAACAGATGCCCAAGGAGACTACAACCATGGGATCAATATAACAACTGTGTGGATGGCATAGGACCAGATAGTGTTTCATTTTGTTGTTCATATGGTTGTGCATATGAGTCATGGCTGACTTGATGGCACCTAACAACAACAACACAGCAGTTTCTGTATAATTGGAGGCTTTCTCAATAAAGAATGTCCTCCTACAATATATAATTGATACCATTTATATGGATTATTGTTCGTTGTTAAGTGCCATTGAGCCGATTCTGACCCATAGCGACCCTGTATAGGGTTTCTGAGAAGATCGTGAGCTTGAACAGCCGACTTCACAGTTCAAATGGCTTTGCAGTCTGGCGCATTAATCCACAGCGCCACAATATAGATGGTGGTGGTGGTGGTGGTTATGTGCCATGGAGTTGGTTCTGAGGCTGTAAATCTTTACAGGAGCAGAAAGCCTCATCTTTCTCCTGTGGAATAGCTGGTAGTTTCGAACTGCTGACCTTGAGGTTTGCAGCCCGATTCATAACCGCTATGTAACAAGAGCTCCTTTAGATAGTAATGTTAAAATACATTTGACTTGAGGTTCAATTTCTTTTGTTGATTAACTTCTGATTTCTATTACTTTGCTGACAGGTGCTGTAGATACACACAACACAGAGAGAGGAATGTATGATCAATCTTGGGAAAGAACAGTTGTTCTGTTAGGCTAGGCAGAGGTCAAGACAAGAGGCACGCAAAGGGTTAGTTGAGGACAAGCTATGATGCGTCAGAGCACGTCTCAGGGTTTGGAAGCAATTAGTGATCTGTAAGGATCCAATATGGGAAAGACAGCTGGTTTCAGGAGTAGTCAAAATCAGAAGATTAGGCCTAAAATAAGCAGAAATAGTTATCAGCACTGGGACATAAGAGTAAGGTTTGTATGACAGAAAGAGTTTCAGACAGCACCTTGGATAGCTCCCGAGACAAGCCGCACTCTGACAAAGCTTTGTTGTTGTTGTTAACTGCTGTGGAGTCTGTTCAGACTCATAGTGACCCTGTTTAGGGTTTCCAAGGAGCAATTGGTAAGCTTGAACCATTGACCTTTCAGTTGAAATCAACCTTGCAGTCCAGTGCATTAACCCACAGTGTCACACCAGGACTCCCTGACAAAGCTAAGACCCTAAGAAAGAAAGAACCTCATTCTCTTAGGTCCAGGCTATCCTATAGGTATCTGTTGCCAAACTTTATTCTCCATCGACCAGTACTACCACTAGCAGAGAAAAGTTGCCTTCAGTTTACTCCTCACTGAAGCCTAAGATCTTTTGAGCTCAAGAACTGATACTAATATTATTTATCTAAAAAATCTTTGGGTAATTTGCATTATCGTGGCAGTAAATCATAACAGTCATTGGAAAATCAAATTTATCCCAAATAATTTCTTTAGTAAATTGAAAACATGACATATAGATGAATAATCCCATGAGTAGGAAATGTCTATAGAATTAACATAAGAAAGGAATCAGGCAGAAGAAAGAGACACAGTTGTAAGTTGGGCATAGGATAGGACAGGAACAGAGATGAGTACAAATTAAGATACTTGGTTCCATGCAGGACTGTGACAATATGAAGCCCAAGACATGATGATGTGATATCAGTTCTGAATCCATTCATTCAGCAGTGTTTATTGAGCAGCTCCTCTTTACCAGACATTATTCTAGTCTTTAGTCCTGGTGTGGTGCTTCCGGAAAAGCACTAAGTTATTAATCACAAGGTTGGCAGTTGAAAACCATCCGCTAGTCCTCATAAACCCTATACAGGGTCATTATGGATCAGAATCCACTCAATGGCACTTAACAACAGCAACAACAACAATAATAATTAGGGATGTAGCAATGAACAACCAGATCTTTCATGACATTATTTACTCCTTTCTGGTGATCTTAAATCTATTACCTTGAGTGAGAGCTGTCTAGATTGTAAATCCTCAAGGACTTATGGCCAAGCTACAGCATAAGAAGTTGTTTAAATAGGACGTGGGTTGTCAGATCTGTTAGTGGGGTACATGAGTGACCCAAATAACAGATTTAAAATGAGTACCCTACCTCAATAAAGGCAGCCACCCAGAGTATAAGCTGACAGAGTGCCAGGAGAGGGAAGATGTTGGTATTTTGAAGGCAAGGAACACTTCACATATTAGGTGAGATGCAGGTGATAGATACCTACTTGGATCTCTTTGTATGTCTATTTTTGAGGATCGATAGACTCTTGGTGTGGCACTGTAAGAACAGCACTGGACTGTGAACCACAAGGTTGGCAGTTCAAATCCACCAGCTGCTACTCAGAAACCCTATACAAGGTCACTACGCATCTGAACTGACTTGAAGGCACTTAACAACATGGCTCTTTGAGATCACAAAATATGAATGTTAGAACAGACTTGAGGACACACTGAATCCAACTCTCTTTCAACTTGTCTTATATTTCTCAGTTGACTAGAGATAAAGTAAAAATATTTTACTAGAATGAAAGCACACATTTCCCTGTGTGATTTTCATGTTTTAACTGTGGCTGACTAAAGAATCTGTTTCCTAAGAAAAGATTAATCGAATACACATTGATCATTTTACACTTGAGGTGATTGCAGGGCAGTCATCTCATCTTGTCCTCAGGTCGCTAGTAGGCTGGGCTTTGGTTTGTGATGAGGGATGAAATCATGCATGATACAGGAAAGAAGCCAAGGGGATGGAATGCAAGGTCTGATCGGGATCTAGCTGGCTTCTTTTGGTGAGAAATACCATCTTTGTCATCAGTTGCAATCCCTTTGTGGCCTGGGAATTTGTTATTGCCTTTTCATAAAACAAACTGTCAAATGAGATGACTTCTCAGACAAGACTTGCCTTGGTTTTGGAGACACATTATATGTCTTTGGAGACATATCCAAGAGGAAAAATGTCCTAGAACTATGGTGCCCTTTATTGCTATGGTTATAGAACAAACAACACTTTCTTATGAAATGTGAACTATTTTCCAAAAATTCAGCTCCAAACATAACTTTATAAAATAAAAATTAGAGAATCCCACAGATACACACTTTAAAATGAAAATAGTAGATTATGTCCTTTACTGCTATGCTATGTTGTTCACTGTTGGTAAGTGCCGTTGAGTTGGTTCTACTCATAGCAACCCTGTGTAGGGTTTTTGAGGAGCAGCTGGTAAGTTTGAACAACTCACTTCTGGTTGGCAGTCTAGTACATTTCCTATAGCATGACACTAGGTTTCCAATAGTTGTTGTTGTTAGGTGCTATCGAGTAGGTACTGACTCATAGTAACCCTATGCAAAACAGAATGAAACACTGCCAGGTCCTGGACCAACCTCACAACTGTTGCCAAGCTTGAGCCCATTGATGCTGCCATTTTGCCAATCCATATCGCAGGGAGTCTTCCTCTTTTTCTCTGACCCTCCACCTTACCAAACATGATATCCTTCTCCAGCAACTGGTCCTTCATGACAATATATCCAAAGTATGAGAGATGAAGCCTGGCCATCCTGGCCTCCAAGAAGCACTCTGGCTTCACTTCTTCCAACACAGATCTGTTTGTTCTTTTGGCAGCCATGGTAATTTCAGTATTCTCCTCCAACACCATAACTCAAATGCATCAATTCTTCTACGGTCTTCTTTATTCACTGTCCAACTTTCACATGCATATGAAAACACCATGGTTTGGGTCTGGCACACCTTAGTCCTCAAGCTGACATCTTTGCTCTTCAACCCTTTAAAAAGGTCTTGTCCAGCAGATTTGCCTAATGCAATACGTCGTTTGATTTCTTGACTGCTGCTTCCATGAGTGTTGATAGTTGATCCAAGAAGAATGAAGTCCTTGACAACTTCAATCTTTTCTTCGTTGATAAGAATGTTGATTATTGATCCAGTGGTGAGGATTTTTGTTTTCTCTATATTGAGATGCAATCCATACTAAAGGCAGTCGTCTTTGATCTTCATCAGCAAGTATTTTAAAGTCCTCTTTACTTACAGCAAGCAAGGCTGTATCATCTGCATATCGCCGGTTGTTAATGAGTCTTCCTCCAATCCTGATGCCACGTTTTTCTTCATATAACCCAGCTTCTCGGATTATTTGCTCAGTATACAGGTTGAATAAGTATGGTGAAAGAATACAACCTTGTTGCACACCTTTCGTGATTTTAAACCATTCAGTGTTCTCATGTTCAGATCGAACAACTGCCTCTTGGTCCGTGTACTGATTCCTTATGAGCACAATTAAGTGTTCCAGAATACTCATACTTCATAATGTTGTCCATAGCTTGTCATGATCCACACAATTGAAAGCCTTTGTGAAGTCAATAAAGTGCAGGTAAACATCTCTCTGGTATTCTCTGCTTTCAGTCAAGAAACATCAAACATCAGCAATGATATCCCTTATTCCATGGCCTCTTCTGAATACAGTTTAAACCTCTGGAAGCTCCCTGTAAATGTATGCTTGCAGCCTTATCTGTATTACTTTTAGTAAAACTTTACTCTCATGGTATCAAAGATATTGTCTGATGATTTCCACATTCTGTTGGGTCACCTCTCTTTGGAATGGGCACAAAAACGAATTTCTTCCAATCAGTCAGCCAGATTTCTTGGCATAGATGAGTTAGTGCCTCCTGTGCCACCTCACTTTATTGAAAGATTTCAATTTGTATTCCATCTATTCCTGGTGCCTTGTTCTGTGCCAATTCCCTCAATACACCTTGGACTTCTTCCTTCAGTATCATTGGCTCTTGATTATATGCAACCTCTTGAAATGGTTGAGCATCAACCATATCCTTTTGGTACAGTGACTTTGTGTATTCTCTCCATCTTCTTTTTCTGCATCATTCAATAATTTTCCAGAGAATCCTCCAATAACGAAAGTCGAGGCTTGATTTTTTTTATTATGTTCCCTCAGCTTGAGAAATGCTGAGCATGTTCTTCCCTTTTGGTTTTCTGATTCCAGATCTTTGCACATTTTGTTATAATAGTTGACTTTGTCTTCTTGAGTGGACCTTTGAAATTTTCTGTTCAGTTTTTTACCTCCTCATTTCTTCCATTTGCTTTATTTAGCATCTCTATGCTGGAGAGCAAGTTTCAGAGTCTCTTCTGATGTCCATTTTGATCTTTTTCTTCTTTCTTGTCTTCTTAATGACTGTTTGCTACTTCCTATATGTTGTTCTGTATATCAACCCACAACTCTTCTTGTCTTTTGTCTTTAGAGTTTAACGTATCAAGTCTGTTTATCAGATGATCTCTAAATTCAGGTGGGATATATTCAAGGTCATGTTTTGGCTTTCATGGACTTGTTTTTATTTTCTTCAGCTTCAGTCTGAATTTTCATATGAGCAATTGATGGTCTATTCCACAATCTGCCCCAGCCTTGTTTTGGCTGCTGATATGGAGCTTTTCCACCATCTCTTTCCACAGATGCATCCATTTGATTTCCGTGTATTCCATCCTGTGAAGTCCATGTGTATAATGTCTTTTATGCTGTTTAAAGAAGGTATTTGAAATGAACAAATCATTGGTTTTGCAAAATTCTATCATGTGATCTCCAGCATCATTTTTATCACCAAGGACATATTTTCCAACTACTGATACTTCCTCTTTGTTTCCATCCTTTGCATTCCAATCAACCGTAATGATCAATACATTTTGATTGCATGTTTGATCAATTTCAGATTGAAGAAGTTGGTAGAATTCTTCAATTTCATCATCACTGGCTATAGTGGTTGGTGCGTACATGTGAACAATAGTGGTATTAACTGGTGTTCCCTGTTGTTGTTGTTATTATGTGCCGTGGAGCCGGTTCCAACTCATAGCGACCCTGCACAGGGTTTCTGCGGCTGTAAATCTTTACGGGAGCAGAAAGCCTCATCTTTCTCCCGCGGAACCACCGGTAGTTTCGAACTACTGACCTTGAGGTTCACAGCCCAATTTGTAGCCACTATGCTACCAGAGCTCCTTGGTGTTCCCTGTAGGCACATGAATATTATGCTATCACAAACAGCGTTGTACCTCATGACTGATCTGGATATGCTCTTTTTGATGATGAATGCAGTATCATTCCTCTTTAATTTATCATTCCTGGGATAGTAAACCATGTGGTTGTCAGATTAAAATGACCAATGCCAGTTCATTTCAGCCTACTAGTGCCTAAGATATTAATGCTTGTCTGTTCCATTTCATTTTTGACAACTTCCAATTTTCCTAGATTCATACTTCGTACATTTCATGTTCTGATTATTAAAGGATGTTTACAGCTGTTTCTCTTCATTTTGAGTTGTGCCCCATTAGTAAATGTAGGCTTTACTCCCATGGGTTTTACTCCATTCACGTCATCACAGTCAACTCTACTTTGAGGAGGCAGCTCTTCCCCAGTCGAATTTTGAGTGCCTTTCATCCTTAGGGGCTCACCCAGCATAAGAGACCAACCTGAGAGACCACCACTCATCTGTCAGTTTGTTGTACTGTGGTGGCTTGTGAGTTGCTATAATTTTGGAAGCTATGCCATGGGTATTTTTAAATACCAGCAGGGTCACCCATGGTGGACAAGTTTCAGATGAGCTTCCAGATGAAGACAGACTAGGAAGTAGGAGAGATGAACTACTTCAGAAGATTTAGTCACTA
Source organism: Chrysochloris asiatica (assembly GCF_000296735.1). Taxonomy (NCBI): domain Eukaryota; kingdom Metazoa; phylum Chordata; class Mammalia; order Afrosoricida; family Chrysochloridae; genus Chrysochloris; species Chrysochloris asiatica. The sequence continues at coordinate 14,781,117 of NW_006408532.1, read as the reverse complement.
AAAACCTTATGAATAGGCCTCCAATGGTACAGCATGAATATAAAGAAAAAGGCTTGGGATATAAATGTACATACCACTGATTCGTAGCCTAAAAGTGTTTCCATTGTGATAATGGCCACTGTGCAATATCAAAAACTCGTCATCCTGGCTTATTTATTTATTTATTATTATCTGATTTATTCACAAGATAAAATGCCCCACGTTTCTTGGGCCACGCTGGTGGTAGTTGTGGTTATGTGCCATGGAGTCAGGTCTGACTCCTAGTGATCCTGTATAGGGTTTCCAAAGCTGTAAATCTTTATTGGAGCAGAAAGCCTCATCTTTCTCCTGTGGAACAACTGGTAGTTTTAAACTACTGACCTTGAGATTAGCAGCCCAACTTATAACCATTATGCTACCAGAGCTCCTTGGGCCATGCTAGAAGCTAAGATAAATATGTTTTGAAGTTTTGCTGTGAGTAGTTATATAGTATCTTTCTTAAAAACTTTCCATTGTAGCTTTAAAAAAACACATATGTTTTTTGATATTTTCAACATTCCATGTATAATGGGACATGTACTTGATTATTTGAAAGGTTAGATTTGCAGGTGGCATTGTACTAAAAGCCAAGAGGGAACCAGCTGCAGAAAGAGCTTTGTAAGCTTGGCAGTCTGAAAGAAAAGGGGATTGCCTCTCTTAAAAAAAAGTAACTTCAATGATTGGTCTTATTGTTAACCAGATCGCCAATGGTATTTATTGTTGCTGTTAACTGCCATTGGTTCCAATTCATAGGGACCATACGCTATACATAGGACCTGTATAGTGTTTTTGAGGCTTTGAATCTTTGCAGGAGCAGAAAGCCTCATCTTTCTGCAGCCTTGTGGTTTTCAGGCAGTGCTTATCATATGGAGTCACTGTGCTGATCAATGATATTTATACCAGGCACACATCTGAGCCTGCTGTCACCAGTAGTGGCCTCCCTAAACAGAATATGAAAGAGCTCTTGGCTTTCCCTTCAGATAAATAGTGACTGGGTCACTTCTTGGAATTCTTGGATTAGAGGACAGAGGATTTCTATAAAGACAAAAGAAAAATATTGGGAGTATCCTAAGAATCTTGCAGAGGTTAAAAGACATTCCAAATCAGAAACAAATAAAAGTATGAAAAGTTGATGACGTTAGTTGAAAAGAACAATAGACTTTCTCATATTTTCTCCAAAGCTCCTAATATGTGAATTATAAATTTTATTTTAGTGGGGGAATTATAGTACATTTAGTGGGGGAATTATAGTTCAGCTTTTGAAGGCAGCTTTTAAAGAGCTTGTTGCCTAAGACTCTTTTATTTCTAGAACTAATAACTAGAATTCATAGAACTTTCTTAAGTTTCTTAATCCTATACAGGATTGCTGTGAGTTGGAACAAACTCAACGGCACGTAACAACAACAACAACAACAACAACAACACACAGCACTGCTGTTCACCTTATTTGAGCTTTACAACCATCACTTGAAGTGGTTATTAATATCTCCAGGTTCTTTATCCTTAACATTCATGGTCTATATATCAAGAGGCAAGATTGAAAGTCCTATCACTAATTGCTCCCTCACTTTGCATTTTCCATACTCATTAGGCGTAAGCCACAACCATTTTAAGCACTTCACTTCGGCATTCACAGTTTAGTTACGTTCAGGTAAGATGTCTTTTATTTTGATTAGCAAATAACATAACCATGATGGTGAGGAGAATTAAATGAATCTGAATTGTAATTGGCTTGCCTTCTTGGATGTTCCTGAGAGGAAGTGTTGACTTCAACAAGCCTTCCAAATAAAAAAACAAAAATAGTATTTTTCTCAGTGGATTGAACCTGGGGCTAGCTCCGATGATGAATATGGGGCCTCTAATTCTGGTACACCCTCGGAAACCCTGTACAGGGTCGCTATGGGTCAAAACTGACTCAACTGCACTTAACAACAACAACAACAATTCTGGTGTAAGGAGCTCTGGTAGCGTAGTGGTTATGAATTGGGCTGTGAACCACAAGGTCAGCAGTTCAAAACTACCAGCTGCTTTGCAGGAGAAAGATGAGGCTTTCTGCTCGCATAAAGATTTACAGCCTTGGAAACCCTGTTCATGGTTGCTATGGGTCGGAACCGACTCAACGACACTTAACAACAACAACAATTCTGGTGTGGCACTGTGGGATAATGCACCAGACTGCAAAGCCATTTGAACTGCAAGGTCAAGCTCACCAGTAGCTCCTTGGAAACCCTATACAGGGTAGCTATGGGTCTGAACTGACTCGATAGGACTTCACAACAACAACAACAACAACAACAACAACAACAATCTGTTGGTGTCCTGGTGTAGTCTTGTAGGATAAGCACTCAACCTCAAGGTTGGTTTGAACTGCAAGGTTGGCAGTTCAAACTCAGCAGTCGCTCCTCAGAAACCCTATACAGGGTCGCTATGAGTCAGCACCAACTCAATGGCACTTAACAACAACTCTGGTATTATAGTGATTACGAGTTGGGCTGTTAATTTCATGGTCAGCAGTTCAAAATTACCAGTGGCCCCACAGGAGAAAGATTAAACTTTCTGCTCCTGTAAAGATCTACAGGCTTGGAAACCTTATACAGGGTCACTATGAGTCGGAGCCAAATCCACAGCTCATAACCACAACCATAGGGTCAGTACTGGATTGTGAACCACAGATTGGCAGTTCAAATCCATCAGCTGCTCTTCGGAAACCCTATACAGGATTGCTATGTGTATAAACTTGCTCGACGGCACTGAACAACAATTTGTTGAATCAGTCAACAAGCATGTAGTCTCTGGGAGACTAACTGAAATTTTGGCAGCCACCAACAGACTAAGGAAGATTATGAATTCGTAAGACATTTTCATTGTTTTTGATGAGTTTTTACATTATTCCCAAATTACATTTTCTTGACGTGCTTATGCACAACAATAATCTGTGGAGATACTTGTTATGTTAAGTGCCATTGAGTCAGTTCTGAATCATAATGGCCTTGTATAGGGTTTCCAAGGACTAGCCGGTGGACTTGAACTACCAACCTCATGGTTAGCAGTCCAGTGTTAATCCTATAGCACCAAATCAGGACACAAACCATACTCCAGATGAACCAACAAATGAAAAATTAGAATTTTGTTTCTATTGTTCTGGGTATGCTTTGGTACAAGGAAACTCGACGGAACAAACTACTGAAAAATGGTGTAAGAAACTATCCCATGCAATGGCAAGAAAAGACAATCCAGCCCACGTCTTCAATCACAATGACACATAAAAAACCTCAGTCAGCTTTTCTACTCGCTGATTTGGCCATTCTACCCCTCTCCAGAAAGGTTCTTGTGGCTTTCCGCTGTGCTCAAGCCCAAGATAAACATCCTCAAGATCTGATTTAGCATCTATCACTAGAGCAAACCGCATGACCTCATTGTCCTAATCTCCTCCTACACTCAGATGAACTCTTATGCCTGGCCAGCCTTCTTTTCATCACACAAATATCTGAGACAAACAATATAATGCTTTTTGTTGTTGTTGTTGTTGTTAAGTGCCGTCGATTCGGTTCCAACCCATAGCGACCCTGTATGGGGTTTCCAAGGAACAGCTGGTGAGCTTGAACTGCCGACTTTGCACTTTAAACAGGTTTGCAGTCTGGCGCATTAACCCACAGCACCACACCAGGACTCCATGATGCTTTTTAGCCCTATGTAAATCTTATGTAAATCAAGCATTTACTGAGAAGCTTATAATACAAAAATCCCTAAGAAGCCTACCTCAGTGACTCAACAGTCCAGTGTGGATATGAAAAGAATACCAAGAGTCAGGATACCTAATCAAGCTGGCAGTCCCATGTTTCTTTAGTCAATACCAAGTAAACATATTCCCACTCCTTATGTGCCATGTAAATACTTAAGAGAATTTATAAACATATATATGTATTTATTTCCACATTATTTTTCACTAAATAGGAACTAGAAGAGTCTTGGGATTAAAACTTTTCTGACCATTTAGAAACTTTGCAATATTTTCCATTCCTCGATGTTCAGTTTGCATTTGGCCACAGACACAGTTTAGGTAAAGCTGTTGGCTGCCAAGTCACACAAATTGGCAGTAACACATGGAAGCCTAGGAAACCGATTGAGTAAACAAACAGACTCCCAAATACTAACACAAGTAAACCAACTGAATCTATAAGCCAATGGCAGCCACCATTTTGAGCCAGAGCACTTTTCCCTCTTTATTAATAAAGGATTGTAAGCTAAACTATCCTTAATTTTAAAAAATGACATATGCTATGAAGGACAAAAATTCTAATTGAGAGAAACTTAAATGTATTCTGAATGTTTTGAAGTAAAGTCAAAAGCTGAAACATTAAAAAAAGAAAAAAAGGGAAAATCATGAAGCCAAGACCACAGTGTTTGTTTTTGCCCTCATCTCTTAAAAGCAGGGAAAAAACTAGAATGCATAGCAATAAGGAAGTGATTAATAAATTATGGTCCCTATTATCAACTGAATATTGAAAGTGCCATGGGCTGCCAAAAGAACAAACAGATCTGTGTTGGAAGAAGTGCAGCCAGAGTGTTCCTTGGAGGCCAGGATGGCCAGGCTTCATCTCTCATACTTCGGATATGTTGTCAGGAGGGAGCAGTCGCTGGAAAAGGATATCGTGTTTGGTAAGGTGGAGGGTCAGAGAAAAAGAGGAAGACCCCCAACGAGATAGATTGGCCAAGTGGCAGCATTGATGGACTCAAGCATGGCAATGGTAGTGAGGTTGGCACAGGATCAGGCAGTGTTTCGTTCTGCTGTGCATAAGGTCGCTATGAGCCGGTACTGACTCAATGGATCCTAACAACAACAACAACAACAACAACAATAATTTTCAACTGGTATGTAACTTTTGCAAAGAATGAGATAGCTCTCTACTGACTTGGAAATGTGTATGTTTGTATGTGCACAGCTTTTACTTTATAGAAGTTTATAGATCTGGCAAGCTGCTTCCATAAAGATTATAGCCTAGAAAAACCCATGGGGCAGATCTTTTTGTCACATGGAATTGCTATGAGTTAGAGTAAATGACACCAAATAGCAACCACACATTTCTGTGTTACTTGAATTGCCATAAAGCTATGATTTGTTTGTCATTTAAAATAACCAATCATGTATTAAACAAAAACAGAAGACAGATAACATGACAATACTTTAGACAGGGAAAATATTCTCACTCTATAAAATGAATGATCAATTTCAAATGCTTCAACATATACAAAGCAAACAAGAATGTTTAGCAATAACACTTGCGATTACATAACATCAAACCACCGAGAAGCTCTGTTTGCAGCCAGAAGTTCACTCAGCTTAATCTGTTGCAGCTGCGTTGCGCCCACTCATTTCGATAAAAGGCAGGTGTGCTTTGCTTGTGTTGGGGGAAGGCCGAAGGTGGGTCAGAGGGAACCCCACTCTAGAGTTCTAATCAAACATCCATGCAGTGTCTCTGATTTATAAAGGATAGCTTTATTATGACATCTGAGAATAAACAAGTAGCTATTTTCTTGTCAAAAACCCTGCAGTGGCCATTAAATGTACAACTTAGGAACAATTAGTCAAGTGGTCACAAACAACATGCAAAGGCTGACCAGAGAACAACACCCCTTAGTTTTGATTTATGACCACCAACACTAGCAGACCACCCACATAGTATGTTCAAGGACCATGTTTTTTCATCAACAAAACAATAAGATTGGAAATCCTAGGGCTGTTTATGTTCAAGACACTCTGGTGAGTGACTCATGCAGCAGGAGAGGAGAGGAGAGTACTAAATGACATCCTTATAGCAGTTTGTAACATAGTATGAATTTGTTCCTTAAACAGGTTCTTTGAAGAGTTTCTGTGTCCCACATGACAAAATCATCCTAGACCCACGTGTTGTACATAGCATCTGTGCCAAGGAGATTCACTCTTGCAGGTGTGTTGTAGGCAATGAGAGTGAGAGGGCCAAAAGTCACTGGTCTACAGCATTTCAAGGCCCCCGCTTTGTAGATGGTCAAGTGAACCATGGTCAAGTAAAACATGGGTCTATGGTCCATGGGTGTATACCAGAAGCCAAGAGATGATGGCCCAGCTTTATATCTCATTCACAAAGTACACTGGTTAAATGGAGACTGGAATGAAGCCAAATTCTGAAGGATTGCTCTCTCTGTGCTAACCCTGGAGGACTTGGGATTCCCAGATGGACAGTCTTGAAAGTCTAAAGATGAGCTGGAATTGGAGATCTGCTCTGGACCATTCCATTTCTTCACTTCCTAAGGAAGTAGAAGTCCTAAGGAAGGCAGACTAAATCTCTCTCTTAAAAATTCTGGAGCCTAAGCCTCCTAGGATCAATTTGAGATCAAGAGATGTGGGTATGAAGCTTTTTGTTGGCAGGACTTGGTTCATTCCATGATTGGAAACCCAACATTTCTTAATCAACAGCATCACAATAATTAGGTAGTGGGTGATTTGAAAAATAACCACTAAATACTAAACACTAAAGTAAAACATGAAGAGAAAAGGTAGTAGGAGAGCGTTATCAGACTGATTTAAGGTTAGTAAAATACTAATGAATGGTATTTGTGCTTAAAGGGTCACATTAAATATCTTTACTGCACAAAAGACTGGCTTGTAATAGTACATCAACCTTTAAGTATCACAAGCCCATAAATGGTGCTCATCAGGGACACCAAGTTAGCATTAGCTTTTTTCTATTTCTTGGTAAAAATTACATGCAGCAATGGGTGAGTAAAGTCATGTCCCTAAAATCAATGATTTTCCCACTTATAAAGTTGTCCCACAAGTGAACATCAGATGCAGTACTGACTCACATCTTCTGTTGTTTGGGAAGGGTTTTCTACATACACCCGCTAGCTTATCTCAGTTTCTTACAAATGCTCCCAAGGTCAGGGACAGCTCAGTATCTGATATATCTGGCTCACTGGAACCCAATAAGGTAGTCTGTGTAGCATGCATTTGTCAGAACACTCAAAGGAAAGGTGAGAGTCTATTGTATCTTTTCTACAAGATGAACCCAACATTGCATCCACCTTACTTTGACACAAAGATGGAATTCAGAGATCATAATTCTTGACTCCTGATTGAAATGTTAAGGAACTGTGCTATCCAAATGGTACTTGGTAATATTAAATGCCGTCGAGTCATGTTCCAACTCACAGCGACCCTGGACAGGGTTTCCAATGTGCTGCTGATGAATTTGAACAGCCAACCTTATGGTTCAAAGCAACCTTGTGGCCCAGTTCTTATCCTACAGCACCATGTTGTTATTGTTAAGTACTGTCTAGCTGGTTCCAACTCAGAGCAACCCTGTATAGAGTTTCCAAGGAGCAGCTGGTGAGTTTGAACCACCAACTTGGTAGTTCAAATGGACCTTGTGGTCCAGCGTTTCATCCCACAGTGCCACATCATGTTGTTGTTGATTTCTTCTTCCTTGTTGTCAAGTGCCATCGAGTTGATTCCGACCCTTAGTGACCCTATATAGGGTTTGCAAGGAGCCACTGGTGAGCTTGAACCACCAACCTTGCAGTTACAACGACTTTGCAATCTGATGCATTAACTCACAGCGCCACATCATAGCCACATTTAAATGTCTAGTAAGTACCATTCCAGCTGCTCCTTGGAAACCCCATACAGGGTTGCTATGAGTCAGAGCTGATTCGACAGCACTAAACAACAAGAAATTTCAAGTTAAACTAATTAGAATGAAAAATTCAGTTCCTCAATCACTCTAACTACATTGCAAGTGTTCAACAGTCATGTTTGACTAGTGCCTACCATATTAGACAACACAATGTGACCACTGGACAATTGATACGCAGTTACAGGGACTGAGGCACTTAAGTTTTCATCATTACCGAAAGTTCTATTCAATATAATTGATCCAGATTAACCTTGGCTCTATATAACCTTGAGCATTTGTGATGAGAATCATACACTAAGTTAGAGCAGTTAAAGTGCCAAGGTGAGGACTGGGAGGAGAGACAAGGAGGGCTCTGCCTCCACTGTCCATCAGCTGCTCCTTTATTCTCTGGCATGATCAATTTATCCTTCTGCAATCTGACAAAAAACACAAACAAACATGTAAGTACAGCTTTGAGCCCTTCCCATTCCACATTCTGCAGCCACTAGTGTCCTTGCAAGAAACCAAGATAAATTAATTCAGGCCCAAAAACATAGGGTGTGCCAGAATTTGTATTGTGCCAAGGAGCTCTGGTAGCGTAGTGGTTACGAATTGGGCTGTGAACCTCAGGATCAGCAGTTCAAAACTATCAGCTGTTCCGCGGGAGAAAGATGAGGCTTTCTGCTCCCATAAAGATTTACAGCCTCGGAAACCCTGTACAGGGTCGCTATGAGTCGGAACCGACTCCACGGCACACAACAACAACAACAACAACAACAACAGATCACCTACTATTTATTCTACTTCCTGATGCTGAAAGGAGTGGTGCAGTGGTATACAACTTGGGCTTCCAGCCACAAGATCAGCAGTTCGTATCCACCAGCCACTTTGCAGGTGAAGGATGAAGATTTCTTCTCCGGTGAAGATTTATAGTCTCAGAAACCCTATACAGGGTTGCTATGAGTTGGAACCATCTTGACAGCACACAATTACCACTATCACCACCTAATGCTGGACTTTTTGTTTGGTTTGGTTTAATCTTTACTTTCTAAGTTAAATAAAATTTTTTGACTTGGCTTTTAGGTTTTTCTTCTCTAACTCATGAAGAATTCCAAGGTCTGCCTTCCTGGGGTTTCACAGCCATATATGACAATCTCCAAGGGAACACTCTGTGCTGCTTTAATGTTAACAGATCGCTTTGCTAACTCGGAGCCTTGACACCTAGTTTAAAGGAAAAGACTGAAGGGACTATTTTTAGAGAACAATCTGTTATTTAAACTCCCTCATGTTTCCACTCCATAGTGTAAACATTCTCTTAGGTACGAAATAAAATAACCCACCATGAGCGATCCAAATTCAAGTGGAGAGAACTAAAGGAAGAGCACCGATCAGCTAAATGCACTACAAAAATTGTTTGTCCCCCAAACAATCCCAGAGTGAGGCAGTAGCCGTTCCAACTGGAGATGATGGAAATGTTAATACAATCTCAGAATTACTCTACACTCCAAAGCTAGGTCTCTGATCTCCAAAGAGATGTTATAGGATACAGAATTTTCCTTTGCTTCAGAACCAGTGACCTGGGCCCACAACCAAGAGAATAGAGGTGTAAATACCCCATTAAGTTGAATGGCAGCTGTCACAGTCTTCAACAACCCAGGGCTTTCTAAGAGGGGCCACAGATCTCTACTAGGAGAACCCACCCAGCCTAGGCTTGAGATTTTGGGTTTGTAAAGAGGGATCACTGGTAGGAGGTAATTCTCTTCCCTGAATATGCTCTATACTTCTCTTTTCTATAGCCCAGCTGTGCATCATACTATTTCACTTCTCAACAAGTCTTGAAGACTTCCCTACAACAGTATTTAAAGAGCTCCCTCATTCTTTTGTTTAAAAAAAACACACAAAGGCACCATAAAGTGGATGCTTCTGGCTAGGTCTCTGCTGCTGGATGCCTGGTTGTTTCCAATATTTTGCTGTTACCATTACCATGAATAACTTTGTACATGAGTCATTTTGGATATAATATGTAGCTTTATTGGTAGGATCAACTTCTGCAAGTGAGACAGCTACATCAAGGAACCAAGGCATTAAACCTGAAGTGTTGGTGTATAAGTGCACTCGTTGCAAGCCCATGGAGCTAATCTTGGACAAAGGCATACTTTTGTTGTTATTTGTTTAGTTTTTTATTGTAGATTCAGTGGAAGTTTACAAGGCAGATCATCAGTTTTACATTCAACAAATCATACACCTTGTTTCATTACAATGATTATAATTCCCTCCATGTACCATCAGTTAACAGTATTTCTCTCTATTCACTTTAGCTCTTTTTTTAAAAAAAACAATCAGGCATATATAATAATTTACACCACCAAAGGGCACAGTCTGCAAGTCTGCTTCCTGGCCACCATCTCTTAGTCCCTCTCTTCCCAAGAATCTAGAGTCCTCAGCTGCTCCCTCTCCCCATGTCCTCATCTCTGCCTCCATCTCTGGTGTTGCTGCTTCTCTGGATAGGGTCCCATATTCCACGTGTGCTCTTCTCCCTTGATGGTCCTAGGGTCTTTTGTTTCTAGACTGTAAGATTAACTACTCCCCCATTTTTGTTACAAAACTTCTACCTTTACGATTGTGACAGTCACAATTACTCATGATAACAATTACTCATTATTGAATCATGAGATTCTTATTCTCATCTCTTTTAACCAGAACCATCTAGACAAGATGAAAATTATTCAGTGGGGAAAAGCATATGCTTTATATGCAACTCATGGGAAGTACTCTTAAAAATCACCTTTCCCATTCATCTTCCTATCTGAGATGCATCTATAACAGGCAGAGCATTTGCCACTATCTGAATCCAGGAAGAGAAGGACCATATCTAGAGTTGGCCAATTGGGAGTTAGAAGGAACCTGGATCCCAAACAACATCCGTTCATTTAAAGCCAATCAACCCATAGTTCTTAACTTGGGGTCCAAGGATTGGTTTCAGAGGTTCATGACATTTCAGACTAACCATTATATGTCTGAATATTTTTTTGGGAAGAGCTTCCATGCTTTTCATCAGATTCTTGAAAGAGTCCAGGACCCCAAGAGATTAAGAAACATGGCTGTGAGGTCTGAGTTTGAGGTAGCTCTGAACAGAGTTCTCTGGCTGTTTAGGTGTTGAAGTAATTATAGGGGCTAACCAGTTAAAAATAGAAGAGGCCAACAAGACTGAAATGATAAAAGAAGGGGACTGGGACAGGGGCTGGGGGAAAGATGTCAACCTTTCACTTTTGGCACTGTTTTGGTGAGATGAAATCCATGGTTTATACCAGAACCATAAAGAACTTAAACCTAATCCTTATTTGAAAGCTGCTAGGACCCTGTTGAGGTGTTCTGATGGCACAGTGGTTAAAGCACTCAGATAACTGAAGGATCAGTGGTTCAAACCCACAAGCCATTCTGTGAGAAAAAGATGTGGCAGCTTGCTCCATAAGGGTTTTCACCTTGGCAGCTCTATGGGGCAGTTGGACTCTGTCCTTAATGGGTCAATGTAAATTAGAATGGACTCAGCGGTAACAGGTTTGGTCTTCTGGCTTAAGGTCTTGCATATGCTTGCCATTATCTGAAAGTGGCTGTTGTCATTAGCGGTCATGGAATTGGCCCCCAAACTTATTTGAACCCCATGGACAATAGAATCTGATCATAGTGATTTATAAAGTTTCACAGATGGATTTTTGGAAGTAAATCACCAGACTTTTCTTCCTAGTCTCTTATTTGGAAGTTCTGCTGAACTCTGTTCAACATCACAGAAAAACAAAAGCCTCCACTGACTGATGGATGGTGACTGTACCTGAGGCCCATTGGCCGGGGACTGAACCCTGAGTTCCCACATGGAGGACAAGAGATCTCCTGCAGAATCACCGCTGCCCTCCTGAAACTTCCTAGGACTCTGTAGAGGAGTCACAGTATTTGAAAGCTGCTAGCATCCTGCCAAAAACTGACTGTGGACATTCTTTTCAACTAGTCTTTTCAAAGGTGATCCAGCAGAATATGGAAATTATCAAATGGTATCATTAATATCAGATGCAAGTAAAATTTTTAATTAAAAAATGGTTGCAGTAGTACAATTAATAGGGCTGAAAGCAGAGAATACCAGAAGATGTTTACCTGTGTTTTATTGACTGTGTGAAAGCATTCAGCTGTGTAGATCGTGACAAACTATGGATAAATAACATTGTGAAGAATGGGTATTCCAGAACACTTAATTGTGCTCATAAGGAAACTGTACTAGATCAAGAAGCAGTTGTTCAAACAGAACAAGGGAATACTGCATGATTTAAAATAAGAAAAAGTGTGTGTCAGGGTTGTATCCTTTCAATATACTTATTCAATCTGTATACAGAGCAAATAAGCTGAGAAAATGGACTATATGAAGAAGATCATGGTTTCAGGATTGGATGAAGAGTCATTAACAACCTACGATACGCAGATGAACAACTTTGCTTGCTGGAAGTGTAGAGAACTTGAAGCATTCGCTAATGAAGGTCAAAAAACACACAGCCTTCAGTATAGATTACACCTCAACACAAAGAAAACACAACTTCTCACAACTGGACCACTAAGCAACATCATGACAAATGGAGACAAGATTCCAGCCCCTTCATTCCTGACTCTGTCTTGGTGAGATATTGTCAAGAATTTCACTTTACTTAGATCCCCAATCAATGCCCATGGAAGTAGCAGTCCAGAAATTAAACAACTTGCTACATTGGAAAAATCTGCAAAAGACCTCTTTAAAAAAAGTTCAAAAGTGAAGATATAACTTTGAGGACTAAGGTGTACCCGATCGAAACCGTTTTCAATGGTACATATGCATACAAGAGCTGGACAAGAAATAAGAAAGACATAAGAAGAATTTATGCATTTGAATTATGGTGTTGGTGAAGAACATTGAATATACCAAAGACTTCCAGCAGAACAAACATATTTGTCTTGGGAAAAATTTAGCCAGAATACTTCTTAGATGTGAGAACAGTGAGACTTTGTCTCACACACTTTGGATATATTAAAAATCCTTGATGAAGGACATCATATTTGGCAAAGTATGTTGTTGTTAAGTTGTTAAGTGCCACTGAGTCAGTTCCAACTCAGAGGGACCCTGTGTAGGGTTTCTGAGGAGCAGTTGGTGGGTTTGAACTGCCAACTTTGTGGTTTACAGTCCAGTGCTGACCTCACAGTGCCATACAAGGAGTCCTGGTAAAGTATGTTGTTGTTGTTGTTAAATGCCGTCGAGTTGGTTCTGACCCATAGTGACCATTTATACGGTTTCTGAGAAGCATCTGTTGAATTTGAACCACCAACGTTGTGGTTCAAACTGAATTTGCAGCCCAGCAAAGTTAACCTACAGCACCACAGCAGGACTCTGTAAAGCATAGGGTCAGCAAAACAGAGAAAAATCCTCAGCAAGATGGAATATACACAGTAGCTGCAAAAATGGGCTCAAACACAGCAAAGAGTGAGGACAGTATGGGACCCAACTGTGTTTCATTGTGTTGTACACAGGGTCACTATGAGTCAGAACCAAACTGACAGCACCTGACAACAATGGTAGCGTAGTGGTTACGAATTGGGCTGGTAACCTCAAGGTCAGCAGTTCGAAACTACCAGCTGTTCCGCAGAGGAAAGATGAGGTTTTCTGCTCCTGTAAAGATTTACAGCCTTGGAAATCCTGTGCAGGGTCACTATGAGTTGGAATTGACTCCACGGCACTTAACATCACCACCAACAACAATGGTAGCAGTCTTTTCAATGTCCTTGGCCAAAGACAAGAGTTAAAGAATCCCTTTGGAAGTTTACAGTATCTGAGCTTCAGAGATCACACTGACATTTGCAGTGGCCATTCCAACACCTGGACAAAACAGTTATGATTTGTCCACCCTTATGAGGATTTCTGTTGCCTGGATGGGCAGTGTTGCCTTCAGATGAACCAGCTCTTATATCAGCTTTTGGTTTATTTTGGTTTTAAACCAACTAGGGACACTTTATTATAAATATTTAGTGTTCCTCAGGTACAAGATGTTCAAGTATCACAGTTAAAATGAACTTGGCTTGTCAGGAATGAAAACTTTCTCCCTTTAAACCACCTACTTACAGATACTTAAGCGTGGTAACAATAAATTTACTATTTTACAGTCTCTGTTTCATTTCCTCATACAAATCTCCATTGCAATTAAAATTCAAGTAATAAAACTTATTTTTCATCTTTCCTTTTATAGATACCATTTTTGGTTTTAATTTTTTGTGCACTTTGGTTTCAGCCTTTTCTTTTTTAATGCGGCAGAGACTCAGACAAGTACATCTGCCAATAATTCTGAAAGTTTGGAAATGCAAGTGTCTTGTTTAGAGAGACAATACAGTATAATGGTTAAGAATTCAGGTTGCCTAGATTTAAATTGAGCTTAGTATAACCTGGGAGAATTCTAGAATTTCAGTCTTCTCAATTGAGAAAACTGTGGGGATAATTATAGAGTGGGGATAACAATCGCACTAGTATCCAACTCATACATAGGTTTGTTGTGAAGATGAAACGAATTTGTGGTTGGAATGTAGAAAATGTTTGAGAAATGTAAAGTTGCCATTAGTATAAAATAAGTATGAGAGTAAGTCAGCAAAAATTGTTAACTACAGTTTTAGTTCATGACTTTGCTCCAAACAAAATGTTTAAACATGTCTCTGTGATCAGTGGATGGCTGCAGACACATTTTCTCAGTAATAAAGCATATCTCCATCTCCTTAGAGTGCCTCCAAAATAAAAAATCCAATCAAAACAGTGACTTCTAAAGGGGGTTGCAGGGCCAGTTAAATTCAAGTTGAGAGTTCTTGGGGATCCCAAAGTCGTAATCCTGATAGATTTTCTTGAAGGACACAGGATCATCATGGGGGCTTATTAGGAAGAAGTTTTAAGAAATGAAGGAACATTGTACTGACGAATGTTTTTCCATCTATGACAATGCACCTGCTCATTCTTTGAGGGTAGCAAGGACTGTTCTACAATAATTTCGCTAGGAGAACATACCCCAACCACCTAACAGCCCTGTTCTTTACCCTTCTCCAAACTCCAAGAACATTGAAAAGGAGCACAATTTTAGTTTCTTGAGGATGCCCAAACCACCATTTTGACATGGTGTAAATTGAAGAGTGCAGGATTCTTTGGGGAAGGTTTAGAGAGGTGGAAACGCTATCTTCAGAAGTGTCCAGAACTACATTGGAGGAGATGTTGAGAAATAGTAGCTTCACATTTTGATATTTTTGTTTAATAAAGGTTTCCATTTTATAGCAATACTTTTAAAAATTACAGTACCATGATTATTAGATTAAGAGAATTTATAATCTGCTTTGGAAAGGACTAGTATTCAAAGTGACTGATTGAGTGAGTACTCATCCTGAAACAAATAGAAAAAGGGCCTGAGCTAGAACCATCATTGCGCCAATGAGAGCTTGACTTCCAGGTGGACAAACCAGACTAGTGAGGGGGTTAGTGATCATTTTGAACTGAGTTTCTCCTATACTGGGTTTTATACTAGGTTGTACTTCTGGGGAAAAAACTTGGTACCTTACTTGTTACAAGAAGATTTAGAACAAGACCAGGTTGGCATCATTCCCAAATTAACAAGACTTTTCCTAGCAATAAATAATTATTCAAGCATGACAACAATAGTGAGGTTGGCCCAGGATCGGGCAGTGTTTCATTCTGCTGTGCATAATAAGGTCACTATGAGTCGGTTCCAACTGGATGGCACCT
>NW_006408532.1:14745757-14765269 GCF_000296735.1 Chrysochloris asiatica | reverse complement strand
AAGATTTACAGTCTCAAAAACCCTGTTCAGGGTCGCTGTGAGTTGGAATCAACTCCACAGCACACCACCACCATGGGGTTTAATGAACATGACAGTTGGACTGTGACTAAGGAAGACTATAGAAGAATTGATTCATTGAGTTAGGGTGCTGGAGAAGTTTCTTAAAAGTACCATGGCTGGCAGTAGAACAAAGAAATCTGTGTTGGAAGAAGTACAGCCAGCGTGCTTCTTAAAAGCCTGGATGGTGAGATTTCATCTCTCATACTTTAGACATGTTACCAGGAGGGACTAGTCCCTAGAGAAGGACATCATGCTTGGTAAAGTGGAGAGGCAACAAAAAGAGGAAGACCCCCAGTGAGATGGACTGATGCGGTAGCAGCAGCAATAGACTCAAACTTAACAGTGATTTGTGGATGGCACAAGACCAGGCAGTGTTTCGTTCTGTTGTGCGGTTCCTAAGATAGCACAGGAGGATCCTTTAAACATTCCCAGTTTTATTATTTAATCCAGTTTCCTATGTGTTAAACACATTTAAAAAACCATTGTCTCTCCTTCATATTATATCAGTTCATTTTGTAATATACTCCTAGGAACTTTGTGGTAACTTAATGAAGAACATTTGGTTCCATGTTGGTCCCTTCCTTAATCTTCTTTGCTCATCTGTTCATAACCAATCATCTCTAAGCCCAGGCTCTCTCCCTTTATCCTTCCTTAATACGGTCACTCTGTTTTCTGTCTAGAATTGCAAACTCTTGATATTCTCCCACATCAGTAATGTCTCAAATGGAAATACATACAACCGGTGCTAAAGCAATAAAATACCCAAAGGTTGTTTAGTAAAAATTTTTTCCTTGACTTTATCTAAG
The DNA here is from genome assembly GCF_000296735.1 of Chrysochloris asiatica. Classification (NCBI taxonomy): domain Eukaryota; kingdom Metazoa; phylum Chordata; class Mammalia; order Afrosoricida; family Chrysochloridae; genus Chrysochloris; species Chrysochloris asiatica. Next base: position 14,764,403 of record NW_006408532.1, on the reverse strand, counting down.
TGATAAGTAAGAGTAAAAATAATCATGCTTCATTTGTGCATAAGACATTAAGATCTACACCACCCTCAATATTTCTACTGTCTATTGATTCTCACAGTAATCAAGGGAGAGAAAAGGAGGCACAGAACACAGAACTCATTTGGAGGCATTAAATACCTAGGCATTTTGATCTGAAATTTTAGGGAAAATATTTTCATCAAAAATCCTAGACTTTAGACTCATGTTTGGTTCCTTAGTTAATTACTTCTACTTAAATGGGGAAAAAGATAGAGTAACCTCTTAATTCTAGAACCCTTGGAATGTAGCATGGACCCAGAGAATTTTCTGCTTCATGAAAGGAAATTATGACATCTTAGATAAGTCAGTTATTGCTTTCAAGTTTTCCTTCATCTAGCAGTCTGTTTCACAAGGAGGAATTGGTCAAACTGTACTGTAAAACCCACACCATTAACTCAACATAACCCACATTCACTCTGTCAAACTGTACATAAACCAAGAACAGTGGTTCGAACAGAACAAGGGGCTGCTCACTGGCATAAGACAAGGAAAAGGGTGGGCCAGAGCTGCATTCTTTCACCACACTTATTCAATCTATACACTGAGCAAATAATCTGAGAAGCAAATAATTATTATGTGAAGAAGAGTGTGGCATCAGGATTGTAGGAAGACTCATTAGCAGTCTGTGATATGCAGATGATAAAACTTTGCTTACTTAAAGTGAAGAGGACTTAAAATATTTTCCAATGGAGATGAAAGACCACAGCCTTCAGTATGTGTTGAACCTCAGTGTAAAGAAAACAGTATCCTCACTATGGAACCAATTAATTACATCATGGTAAATGGAGAAAATACTGAAGTTGTCAAAGACTTCATTTTACTTGGATCTACAATCACACTCATGGAAGCAGCAGTCAGGAAATCAAATGATGCTTTGCATTAGGCAAATGTGCTGCACAAGACCTCTTCAGAGTTCAAGAGCAAAGATGTCAGTTTAAGGACTAAGATGCACCTCACCCAAGCCAAAGTATTTTCAATCACCTCATACGCATGATAAAGTCGGGCAATGAATAAGGAAGACCATAGAAGAATTGATGTATTTGAGTTACAGTATTGGGGAAGAATATTAAAAGTATCATTGACTGCTAGAAGAACAAACAAATCTGTGTTGGAAGAAGTATAGACAATGCTTCATAAAAGCAAGGATGGAGAGATTTCATCCCTCATACTTTGGGCATGTCATTAGGAGGGACCAATTCCTGGAGAAGAACATCATGCTTGGTAAAATGGAGGGTCAGCAAAAAAGAGGAAGACCCTCAAGGGCATTTATTGACAGAGTGGCAGCAGCATTGGGCTCAAGTTTAACAATAATAGTGAAGATGGTACAGGACCGGGTTGTGTTTCGCTTTGTTGTAAAAAGATCTCTATGAATTGAAGCTGACTTGATGGCACCTAACAACTCGGGTAGACAAGTGATCTCCTTCTGACCTTCTGAAATTTACTGTTTATTGAAGGATCCATAAGGTGTTTTGTATTTCCCACAGTTTTACAGTGTCCTAGATTTTGTATATTTGCCATTGTGAGGGACGGTGCAGTGAATTTACTTAATATGTCACTTCTAGTCATTGTCTTAGTATCTCTCACTAAATGATTGTGTGGGACCATGCAAATAGGTTGTACAGATTCTAACTTGGGGTTGGGTTTAAAATTAAACATTTCAGAAGCAGGAAACATCAAGAAAGAAGAGCCACGAGCAGATGAGAAGTCCCTGTGAGGAGAAATGGTGGTGGCAGTGGTGACAACAGAGACCGGGGTACAGAGAGAGAGCAGTGGGCTTCCTGGCCCATGGATTGAGTAAAGCTGAGTGCCTTCAGGCAGGAGGCTTGCTTTCAGAATGGTGTGCCCTTTGGGCATTTATCAGCAGCTCCAACAGAGCTTGTAACACTTGTCTGAGCAGGGTGGATGCCAAGGGGCTTCATGACTAACAGACTGAGGATCAGAGAGAGGGGTGTCTGAGCTACAATTGAGAAGAGGCACTCCTGACCGGACAACAGCTGCATCCTGAGTTGTTTCTGGTCCAAATTATGCCCTGTCAACTTCCTGAATGAACTTCATACCTGTGGTTAGTATCTGTGAGATCTGTGCAATGGATTATCAAACCAGCAGAGAAGTAGAGTTGGTGGGAGGGATGGTAGATGTCAGAATAGGATAAAGAAAGGTGGACTGGGGAGGTATACCTGACCTCAGCCTCATAGGAATCAGCTTTGGGCTGATGACTGTGACTCTCTTCCTCCCTCTTGTGAAGTTAGACATGGACTCCATGCCATTTAAACGAGAAGTTAATAGAGATTCTTCATGATATTCAAATATACAATTGGTAATGGTTTTGGAAGCTTAGAAACTAGCAGCACTGTTTACTTAAAATTTTTTATCCACATTATCTATTTAAACCTCAGAATATTTACCTTAAAAAGGGGGTACAATTGAATTTGGAAATTGTTAACAGTGTGTGCTGTGACAGAGGAGAATTTCTCCATAAGGTTGTAATTTTTATGGGAGCAGATCACAACAGGTCTTTCTTCTGTGCAGCCATTGCATGGGTTCAAATCACCAACCTTTTGGTTAGCAGCTGAGTGCTTAACCATTGAGCCACCAGATCTCCTTTAGAAGAAGAATATAGTCTCCTGGTGAAATAGGACAATAACAAATGGGGTAACAAAGAAAGTTTATGAACCAAAGACTTATGTTAAAGAAGGTTCAGAAATAGTCTTGCATTTTAATGTAATTTACTATTCAGGTTCTGGGCCACAAGATCATATCAAAGGTGAAATATATTGTTTCAAGATCTTGTTTCTCAAATCAATCAAATATTCAGTCAGTAGGAAGTTATTGAATGTGCACTGTCTGCTCAGCCCTATATGATCAGTAAATAAGTCTCTAGATGTTCGTTAACATTTACAAATATTTATATTGCACTAGCTGCCATTTGTCTGTCAGTGATTTTCTGTGATCCTGGAAGCTATACCACTGGTATTTTAAATACTAGCAGGGCCACTCATGGTGGACAGGTTTCAGAGGAACTTCCAGATGAAGACAGATTAGGAATAAGGTGAGGCAGATAATTTCTGAATGGTTGTTGTTGTTAGATGCCATCAAATCCGTTCTAACCCATAGTGACCTTATTATGAAGAATAGAATGAAACACTGTGCAGTCCTGGGTCATGCTCACCATCATTTTTAAGCTTGGCCCATGGCTGCTGCCACTGTGCTAATCCATCTCATTGGGGGTCTTCTTCTTTTTCACTGGCCCTATGAATGGTTAGCTAATGAAAATCTTATGAAAAACAGAGGAACATTGTCTAAAATAGTGCCAGAATATGGGCCCCTCAGGTTGGAAGGTACTCAAAATACCACTGGGGATGAACTTCTCCATCAAAGTAGAGTTGACCTTAAAGACATGAATGGGGCAAAGTTTAAAGTGGAGGGTCAGTGAAAAAGAGGAAGATATCCAAAGAGATTAATTGACACAGTGGCAGCAACAATGGTCTCAAACATAACAACAATTGTGAGGATGGTACAGGACTTGGCAGAGTTTGTTGTGCAGAGTCAGTATGAGTTGGAACCAACTCAACAGCATCTGACAGCAACAACAACAGCAATGTGTATATTTATAGAGATGAAGGCTCAACCTCCCCACTTTGCACTTTACTTCTTGTAAAGGATGAACTAAGATTAAGATAGAGAATTTCCACTCCCCAAAGAAGAGAACCACTTCTCAAACTGATGAAAATGGGCCTCATTTCATTGCAGTGAACCTTGTCAAACTCCACATGCCAATATATGGTCTTAGTCTTCCTTCTTTTCTTCCATACACCTGGAGTGATAAGGGTCCAGCCCCAGTCTTCCATAGGATGAGACAAGACCTTTTTGCCCTTATTCCAAAGAGTAGTTAGAGCCATGCCCACTTGGTGCATGTATATTTCTCAGAAAGTTCAAGAATGATGGATCTTGGCTGAAAGCAGAGAATATCAGAAAGATGTTTACCTGTGCTTTATTGACGACACAAAGGCTTTTTTTTTTTTTATTATGTGGATCATAACAAGCTATGGACAACATTGCAAAGTATAAGTATTCTGGAACACTTAATTGTGCTCATGAGGAATCTGTACCTGGACCAAGAGGCAGTTGTTCGAACAGAACATGGGAACACTGAATGATTTAAAATTAAGAAAGGTTTGCAACAAGGTTGTATTCTTTCACTATACTTATTCAACCTGTATACTGAGCAAATAATCCGAGAAGCTGGGTTCTTTGAAGAAAAACATGGCATCAGTATTGGAGGAAGACTCTAACAACCTGTGATATGCAGATGTCACAACCTTGGTTACTGAAAGTGAAGAGGACTTAAAACATTTACTGATGAAGATCAAAGAGCACAGCCTTTGGTATGGATTACATCTCAATGTAAAGAAAACAAAAATCCTCACCACTGGACCAATAAACAACATTCTTATCAACAGAGAAAAGATTGAAGTTGTCAAGGACTTCGTTCTTCTTGGATCAATTATCAACACTCATGGAAGCAACAGTCAAGAAATCAGACGACATATTGCATTAGGCAAATCTGCTGCACAAGACCTTTTTAAAGAGTTGAAGAGCAAAGACATCACTTGAGGATTAAGGTGTGCCTGACCCAAGCCACGGTCTTTGCAATAACCTCATATGCATGTGAAAGTTGTACAGTGAATAAGGAAGACCGTAGAAGAATTGATGCTTTTGTTATGGGGTTGGACGAGAATACTGAATTACCATGGGCTGCCAAAAGAACCAATAGATCCATTTTGGAAGAAGTACAGCCAAAGTGTTCCTTAGAGGCCAACATGGCCAATCTTCATCTCTCATACTTTGGACATGTTGTCAGGAGGGACCAGTTACTGGATCAGTCACTGGACTAGTCACATGTTTGGTAAGGTGGAGGGTCAGAGAAAAAGAGGAAGACCCCCAAAGAGATGGATTGGCCAAGTGGCAGCATCGATGGGCTCAAGCGTGGCAGCAGTAGTGAGGTTGGCCCAGGATCAGGCAGTGTTTCGTTCTGCTGTGCATAAGGTTGCTGTGAGTTGGTACTGACTCAATGGCACCTAACAACAGCAACCAAGGAAGAATCTGAGCATTGGAGGGTCTCCCAAATAGTAAACCTGTTTTTCATAATGTTCAACAAAAATAAGATCCATTAGCCAGCCCTTACTCACCCTACACTATGTCCAAAGTTCATCTTGTTCCTTTTGAAACCACCTTCTGCTGTGAGGGGTATCAGAGCAGTCTAGGATGGAGCTGTGAAAAGGCACATTAGGACTGTTTTCTTCATTGAAGAAAATGTCATGCTGGATACATTCTTCTTCAGCCAAGTTCATGCTGACATGAAAATGAAGTCCAAGGAAATGAGAGGCATGCAACCAAGAGAGAAATGTTTCTGGTTGGACTGCTTCCCCAACTTTTCCTGTAACTCCTCAGGAGCAAGACGTTCCAGAAAGCAAAGTAGTACCTTTCCAGGTGATACAGCATGGATCAGCGCCAAAGCTAAACAGCCAGTCACCTTCAAAGAGTTTCCCTTCTCCAGGGTTGCAAACAGTCACAAATTGAGCTTATTTTCAGCCTCTGCTAGCCACTAAAGAACAAAGTAGCTTTCAATTTTAAATCTTGTCAGGTAACGTATTCTAACCAAGCAGTCAGAAGGCTGCACAGAATCACATTTTGCTTTGGATCCCATCACCAACTAAATGTTTACAATGACAAGTTATTTGACCCACAAGAACACTGAGAATCCCAAAGCTTACGTTAGCATTCATTTGCCAAGAAAACAGACTGAAAAAATACCACGTTGAAGAAGTTTGCTAGGACCGAAAAAACACATTTTAATTATCTGTGGTTACAATTACCCCAATTAATGACAGTAATTGCATGACCCTTGAACTTGACCAGTAAAGAGTTAACTATGACAACAGAAAACAAACAAACTCCCTCAGAAATGCAAGAATATAACATCCTTTAGGGATACATGAAATGAAATGCAATGAAACATATGAGAGTAAAAGAGTATTCAAAGGAAGTAATCTCTAGACAGTGGAAATGGTCCCGTGTTCAGTTACTAACTAATAGACTGGGAGTTCAATTAAATCCATCCAGGGACCCTTCTAAGAAAGACCGTCTACTGTTGAAAGATCACAGCCATTGACAACAATATGGAGCACAGTTCGGCTCTGACTCATGAGTTGGAATTGACTCATCTGCAACTAGTTTGGTTATAGTTAAATCTCCAGTAGGACTCATCATCAAAGTCTGAATCTAGAGTGTCCTTCAGCTTATTCCTCTCTCTCAAACACAATCCTTTACCATGCTCTGTCCTTCCAAGCAATTACCACATCCTAGCTTTCCTGTCATGTCTCTAGAATGCACCTGTGCATCCCAATCCTTTCATCGTTACCTCCTGTGTGGATGAGTTCGAGTGCTCCAGTGGACCTTGGTCCGTGGCTCTGATCTCACCCTTCCACTGCCTTTGCTCTGTATAGCAGGGGACGCATGTCTTAGGAGGAGCACTAGGGATGCAGTGGCTAAGCACTAGGTTGCTAGCCAAAAATTGGTAGTTGGAACCCAGAGCCACTCCTTGGGAGAAAGACGTGTCAATCTGCTTCTGGAGAGATTTACAGTCTTGGAAATCCTTTGGGGGCAGTTCTATTCTGTTCTCTTTGGTTGCTATGAGCTATAAGTTGGAATTGATTCAACAGCATTGGACTTGGGTTGGGTTTTGGTGTTTCTTAGGTGGCGTTCAGCCAATGGGAGACACTAGAAGGTGTTTGGAGGGTTTGAAGTGTGAAGAAGTGTGGATATTTTTCCCTGTCCCTCTCTCCCTTGAATGATGTCACCAGCATGGCTCTGGCTCTGGTTGCATTTCCTTCCATGGCCCAGGTGGCACAGTCGGTTAAGTGTTGGGCTGTAAGGTTGGCAGTTCAAACTCACTCTGGGAGAGAAAGAGGAGGCTGTCTGCTCCTGTAATGACTTACAATCTCAGAACCGTTAAGGAACAGTTTCACTCTGCCTTGTCGGGTTGCTATGAGTCAGAATTGACTCGAAGGCAGTAGGTATGGTTTTGAGTGAATTTGGTTATGCTGTGCTCACTATAACCACATTTGGTCCCATTTTTCCCATCACCAAAAATGATAAGTAACCACCATCTAGAGCTTCCCTTTCCCCTCAACCCATCTTGGTAGCCACCAATGAACATTGGTCTCTGTGTATTTCTTTTCTTGTCCTCTTGTAAAAGAGAAACCATGTAATATTTGTCCTGGGATGCTTGACTTAGTTCACTTAGCATTATGCTCTCCAGGTTTCTTCATGTTATAAATATGATGGTAAGTCAAAAAGTATTGCTACTAGAGTTTCCGTTCATACATCGCTGGATTAATTCCAAACAAAATATATTTAAAACATATCTCTGAGATCAGTGGATGGCTGCAGACAAGATCTCTCAGTAACATACATGTCTTAATCTCATTAGGGTGCCTTCAAATAAAAGGTCCAACCAAAACTGTCTTCCAAGGGGATCTACTACGCTGGTTCCATTCAAGGCCAAGAGGTCAGCTCAGAAGGTTATGACAACTGTTTGATTTTTTTAATTCCAAAGAGGTAATCTTGGTAGATTTTTCTTGAAAGATGCAGGAAAACCACGGGGGCTTCTTAGGAAGTTTTAAGAAAATTGACAAACTGTATGGTGATGGTGGTGTGCTGTGGAGTCGATTCCATCTCATAGTGATCCTGCATAGGGTTTCTGAAGCTATAAATCTTTATGGGAGCAGAAAGTCTCATCATCTTTCTCCCATAGAAATGCCATAGAATTCCCATAGAACTGGTTTTGAACTGCTGACCTTGAGGTTAGCAGCCTGACCCACAACCACTATGCTACCAGAGCTCCTGTAACTATATAGGTGTGTAAAAGGCCAGAAAAGCTGAGCTGAGGAATGTTTTTCCATCACAACAATGCACCTGCTCATTCTTCAAGGCTATCAAGGGCTGTCCTATGAGAATTTTGTTGGGAAACCTTACCTCATGCATTCTACAGCCCTGATTTTGCCTCTTCAGGCTTCTTTTTGTTTCCTAAACTCAAATAACATTAGGTGAACACCATTTAGTTCTCCTAAGATGTGTGTCACTGTAGGACACTGAACGGCTAGCCACAGTGTTGGTGGTTCAGAAACCCTATACAGTGCACTCTGAGTCAAAACTGACTCAACGGCACTTAACAACAACAGGATACCCAAACTGTTGTTTTCATGTGGTCTAAATAGAAGAGCACAGAATTCTTCAGTGAAGGGTTCAACAATTGGAAACACCACCATCAGAAGTACAAAGACATTGATGGAGGAGATGTTGAGAAAAAATAGTTTTGCATTTTAATATTTTTTGTTTGATAAAGATTTTTATAATTTACTTTTGTATGTTTCTCAGACTCATTGTTCTTTATGGTTGAGTAGTATTCCATTGTATGTATGTGCCACATTTTGCTTCTTCGGTCTTCCACTGATGGGCACTTCAGCTGTTTCCATTGTTTTGATTTTGTGAATAAAACATCAATGAACATAGGTACACATACAGCTGTTTGTGTTGCTACTTTTAGGTCTCCAGAGTATGTACTTAGTAATGGGAATGCTGGATCATAGAGTAGCTCTCTATTTTGTTTTTTAAGGAAGTGCCATACTGTTTTCAATCCCATAGGGTTTTCAGTGGCTGATTTCTTTGAAAAGCACCATCTTGTTTCTTCCAAGGCATGGCCTCTGGGTGGACTTGAACCTCCTTTTGGTTAACAGCCCAGAGTGTCAATCATTTATGCCACCCAAAGACTCCCATTGACTGCTATGTTTTTGTTTTGTGCCCTTGAGTTGATCCCAAATCATATCGACCCTGTATATGGTTTCCAAGAGTGCCTGGTGGGTTTGAACTGTCAACCTTGTGGTTAGCAGTCCAATGCTTATCCTACAGTGCTACATCAGGGCACATTGACTGTTGTTGTTGTTTAGTGGTGTCTAGCCAGTTTTGACTCACAGCGACCCTGTATAGGGTTTCTGAGAAGTGGTTGGTGAGTTTAAATCACCAACCTTGTGATTCAAACCAACCTTGGGATCAAGTGCTTATCCTACAGTACCACACCAGGACTCCCATTGACTGCAATAGCCCAGTAAAACTGAACTCTGCATAGTCCTTTATTGGTCCTTCTAATCTATCCTAAAGGAGCTCTGGTAGCATAGTGTTTATGAATCAGGCTGCGAGCCACAGGGTCAGCATTTCGAAACTACCAGTTGTTCCACAGGAGAAAGATGAGGCTTTCTGGTCCCATAAAAATTTATAGTCTTGGAAACCCTGTGCAGGGTCGCTATGAGTCAGAACCAACTCCACGGCACATAGCAGCAACAATCAATCCTAGGGAGTCCTGGTGTGGCGCTGCGGGTTAATGTGTCAGATTGCAAAGTTGTTTGAACTGCAAAGTCAGCGGTTTAAGCTCCCCAGCTGCTCCTTGGAAACCCTATACCGGGTAGCTATGGGTCAGAATCGACTTGATGGCACTTAACAACAACAATCTATCCTAAATGATGATACAGGATTATCAATATTAACTCATCTCAACCCTATAGGACAGAATAGAACTGCTGCATAGAGTTTCTAGGTGTAAATGTTTATGAAAGCAGACCGCCACATCTTTCTCTCACAGAGCAGCCGGTGGGTTCCGACTGCTGATCTTTCAGTTAGGAGCCAAGCATTTCAGCACTGCACTGCCAGCATTTGTCATTGATTTTCAATGTCTAACCAGTGTTCTCCTAAACTTCAGACGTTCAGTGATTTTTGACAAATCTTCATACGAATGGTACATTGAATTCTTGAAGTTTATCTTCAACCCATTAAAAAAAGTAAATATAGCAGCATTCAATTTTTAATAAATATAGCAGCATTAGAAGCAAAAATTTCCATAAGATCAAGATGTGGAGGTGCTAAATATAGTTCTTTTACTACATATTAAAATAAACAGTTAAGTTTTAAAAGAATTGTTGGTCAATATGCTACCTGAAATATCTTACCTGAAATATCTACTGTACCACCCAATCAAATCCCACCTCTTTAAGCAATCTTTTACTACTAGTAGCTTTTAGGGAACACTGTCCTATGGAATTTAGAAGACACTAGGCGCTGTGGGTTAATGCACCAGACGGCAAAGCCGTTTGAACTGCAAGGTCGGTGGTTCAAGCTCACCAGCTACTCCTTGGAAACCCTATACAGGGTTGCTATGGGTTGGAATCTACTCGATGGCACTTGACAACAACAACAACAACAATGTTTGCTCCTTAACAGCTTCATGACAGGTTAGAACTAAAGGCTCTTGTTACCTTCATCTCAGCTTTTCACTGTTACAGCTCTGGGAACACAGTATAGCACCGTGGTGGGAAATTTAGAATTCAGTTCTTGCCTTGGTCACTTATTAGCTGTGTGATCTTGGACAATTTAGTTAACCTCTTTGTGCCCCTGATACAGTCATACTATAACAGTGTCAGTCATAACTATCTCACAGGCTTACTATGACACTTACTAAAGAAATACCCTAATGCTCTTAGAAGAGTGACTAGTATGCCGTGAGCGCTCAATAGATGTTAGCAACGCTTATTCTCCTACTTTGACGTTTGTTCCAATAACTCCAAAATACTTCTTTTCCTGAAATAAATTTTGCTGCCCATCTTTGTGTTTGTGTCTTTCTTCTGGTTGTCCTTACTTCCCCCAACTTTCAGAATCCTAGCTTTCATCATGTTGTTGTTTACTGCCATTGAGTCGGTTCTGACTCATAATGACTCTGTATAGGTTTTTGAGAAGCAGCTGGTGGGTTTGAACTGCCAAAATCCCACCTCTCTAAGCAACATTTTACTACTACTTTCCCACTCCGTAGCAAGACCATTCCATAATTTGGATTTTGTATCTTTCCAGTTGCACACAACACATTCTGTCCTGGGATCAGTCCTGTTTGCTTCCAATCTCCTGTTGGAATTTTGAGGGAAGGATCCCTGTCTCCATCTTCACTGAATCCTACCCAGCACAATACTGCCCTACCAGAAGGGTTGCTCAATAAATGCTATTTCATTTGATTCCCAGCTCTAAGTGGGTGCCTCTGAACAGAGGATGCCCCAATTTCAGAAGCATGACCATGAATCCTTTAAGAAGTAGCATGTGTGCCCAGAATTCATAAAGAAACCATTTGCCTAATTCACAAGTTAACAGAAATAAACATTTTCTCTATTTTTATAGCCACTCATCCTTCTTCAAGATGTCAAAATTCAAACGGTCAAACTTGCCTCAACCCTGGATTTTCCTTGTAAGTATAATAACACCTAGAAGTTACACATGTTTTAAAGCTATAATGTGTACCAGTCAAGTCAGTTTATTTTGAGCCACACAGCATTCTTTCTGGGGTGCATGGAGTTGGGATCCTTCCCATTTTGTAGACAGTGAAATTAAGACTTAGAATAAACGCCTTGTATGAGGCCATGGGCTCAGCACATTGAGATCCAGGGTGCAGCTGTAAATGGTGGTACGTTGAGCTCTGGTTCTCTGACCCAGTGTCCCACTGAGGAGCTGTTATCATGCGACACTCAACTGGAAGCCAAACAGGAGCCAGGTCTAGAATAGCTTTACACAAATGTGTTGTTGCTGTTAGCTATCAGTTGGTTCAGACTCATAGTGATCTTCTGTACAACAGAATGAAACACTACCCAGTCCTGTGTTATCCTCACAATTGCTATTGCGTTGAGCCCATTGTTGCTGCCATTGTGCCAATCTATCTCATTTGGGGTGGGGGGGGTCTTCCTCTTTTTCGCTGTCCCTCCACTTTACCATGTCCTTCTCTAGGGACTGGTCCCTCCTGATAATATGTCCCAAAAGTAAGAGATGAAGTTTGGCCATCCTGGCTTCTAAGGAGCCTTCAGGTTGTACTTTACCCAACACAGATTTGTTTGTTCTTCTGGCAGTCCATGGTACCGTTAATACTCTTCTCCAACACCATAACTCAAATGCATCAATTCTTCTATGGCCCTCCTTACTCATTGTCCAACTTTTACATGCATATAAGGTTATTGAAAGTACCATAGCTTGGGTCACGCGCACCTTAGTCTTCAAACTGACACCTTTGCTCTTGAATATTTTAAGGAGGTCTTGTGCAGTAGATTTGCCTAATACAATACATCATTTGATTTCTTGACTGCTGCTTCCATGAGTGTTGATTATGGATCCAACTAAAATGAAATCTTTGACAATTTCAATCTTTTCTCCATTTATCATGATGTTATTTATTAGCCCAGTTGTGAGGATTTTTTTATACAAATAGCATTCACTATATACAATAATTTCAAACTATGCAACGACTTCACACATTTATTTCCTGTGTGTGTTATATGCATGTGAACGTTATTTCTGTGGGTGCATAAGTGGTTTCCTCATAAACAAAGTGATTTGCTAAAATTATGCCATAGAGCTGCTTCTCCCACTTGACTTATTTACTTTCATCACCAAGCAGATAAATCCTCTCCTTAGATATTCAAAGTCAATGTCTTGCCCCTAGGATCACCTGAGCTCCCTGTCAGATCTAAGATCTGGAAGTCCATACCTCTTCCACTTGATGTAAATGTTTTGCCCTTGTACAATCTAACTGACTGATTGCTAGGAGCTGGGCAACTTCTTCTTAAATATAAAAAGCATATAAGTTTTACTCCACAACCAAATGAAGGGATTGTTGGCTTGGGAATCTGTTGGAGGTGTTATCTGAGTGAGCAGGAGTGTAGTGGAGGCTGCAGTGCAGGACCCAAATCCCCTCAGGCCTAAAGGACGTATCTTCCCAGCTGGTAGGGGAGACACTGGAAGATAACATTTAACTTCCAGTCTTCTTTGGGGACTGTCTGCAGTAGAGAGAGCTGTCCCACCCCACCTCACATCCCACTCCTGGGGTCTGGATGCAGGGATATAAAGGTTTGGGTCTCTTGCCCAACTCAGAACAATATGCAAGGCCATCGTGGCTCCAGAGAGGAAGTTGTAGCCTTCACTGACATTGTGTCTCACCCCTGTTTCTCCCTCAGCCCGATCCTGCTTCCTTCCCTTTCCTTGCCTAGGTATTGCTGTCAAGAGCAGTCCCCAAATAAATGTCCTGCATGCCAATCTCCTTCTCATGATCTGCTTTCAGGTTGCTGCCTGCAACAGAAAGCCTGGCAGAGGGGCATAGATTGACTGATTAGATTGATTAATTAACTGATTAAGTCATTCCTTAATCCATCAATTTATCAGCATGTCCCATTGGTTTAACCTTCTGAATACATCCTTAACAGAAACACCTCCCACGGGCTGTCCTGCACAATGCTAGTGCACACTTTGGGCATCATTGTGCAATTCAGAACAGGGTAGAAGGACTGCTGAAATGCCTTCTCCGTGTGATGCTAATTAGAAAGAGGCATCTTCTCTTCCTGACGGGCCCAGCCCCTGGCCTGATGAGAAGAGCCTGGTGTCTTTAAGCAGTGAGTCTAAGCCTTCGTACATGATGGTCTTGCGGTCAGCTCTTCCTAAACACCATGACATCTTGCCTGAACCATAGCTCTAACTGAGCCCTTGCTAGAATCCAGTACTGTGCTTTAAGAAAATATCAGATCATGTCCCTCCTCTGTTCAAAACCATCCAATGCTGACTCATTCAGTCTTACTAAGCCTAATGTGTTTTGGCCCTCAGTGCTCTTGTGTCTCATTTTCTACTACTCTTCCAGCTCTAACTCACTCTGTTCCAGCCACTGGAACTTCCTGACAATGCATCATGTATACCAAGCATACTCTTTTCCTCGATGACTTTGCTCCTACTTTACCCTCTGCCTAAGGAACCCTAGTGGAGCAGTAAGATAAGCACTGGACTGCTACCTACAAGGTCGGCAATTCAAACCTACCTACCAGTTGCTCCATGGGAGAAAGATGAGGCTTTCTGCTCCCATAAAGATTCACAGCCTTGGAAACCTTATACAGAGTTGGAAATGACTCGATGGCAGTGAGTTTGATTTTCTGGTTGGTTTGCCTTTTCTCTAAGCAGCTCTTGTGGTGATGTGGGTTAAGCATTGGGGTGCTAACTGACAGGCGCTGGTTCAAACCCAACAGCAACTCCATGGGACAGAGATGTGGCAATCGATGTCTTCTAGAAAATCTAGATGTGTCAGACTAAGAAGTTAAACCTAGTGACCTACCTCCAAAGTGTAGCCAATGGAAACTTTATGGAGCACCACAGAAGACTGTATGACTCTCATGTTTTGGACATTTGCTACAGGAGGACACCATGTCTGGTAAAACTCTCAGTGAAATGGATTGGCCCAGCAGCTGCAAATGACTGACTCATCCATGTTGGAAATTGTTAAGATGACAAAAAGACTATGTTTTGTTCTGTTGTACATGACACAGGACTGGGTAGTGTTTTGTTCTGTTGTACATGACACAGGACTGGGCAGGGTTTTGTTAACTCAAGGTCTCCATGAGTTAGAGTCAACATGACAGCAGCGAACAACAACAATGTAAGAATCCGAACTTTATAGAGAGCTGCATTCTGCTAATTCTTACAAAAATAACTGAGATTGTGAAATGATTTTGGAAGAAACACAACATTCTTCACACAGTTAAGAATATTCAGTCCAATGAAGCCGAAGTCTACTTAGAAGGCTTAACCTTACCTGAACTCTTAAGAACCTGAATGCATGAAGGACAAAGGACTTCAACTCTTGCCTGGGCATGACAAAGTCTTTTCTTAAAAAAAAAACTACATCTTTCTTTCCAATTAGAATTTTCAAAGCACTAGAATATAAACGCTTTTTGCATTGCTGACCTCCTAAATCACTAACCAAACCCAACTCTGACACTACATAAAAGCTCCCAAATATTTAGATATGGGTAGACTAGTATCACCAGAAATCATGTTCCTGACAAATGTTAAGGCTCTAAAATTTCAACACATTTGATTTTAAATCCCTGATGTTTTATGTTACGAAATTCTATCCATGTAAATTGAACTTGTAGTTTAAAATATTCATCATAAAACACCTTTTCAATGATAAAAATGCATTTTCAGAAAGATCTTATTTGAAACTTGCTTTATGGTGGTGTTAACTTATTTATTTTTTTAAATAGCTTATGGTCAATGCTATTTATTTCTCTAATAAGTTTCCTCTGTGATTTTGGCAGAAGTTTTATTGATGTATTCCTCTTACTACATTTTATATTGATGGGTGAAAATATGATTAAGTGTTTGCCTAAATATTACTTAACGTGACAGATAGCTCTTTGGATGCTGTATTCCCCTGAGTTAACATTAGCTCATCATAGTCTTCTTTTTTTGTTTTGCAGCAGGTGGTTATATAGACAAAGTACCAGACCAGTATATTGCTGGTTGCACACTGGCCTCCCTCTGTACTGAATATGTTCCTTTTAACAACTGTTAATAAAAAAGTCATTTGACTCTTCTGGGACTGTTTCCTAGTGGTCTACTGGGAGGGTCTGTCCAGAAGGGCTCTGGGGTCTCTTCCAGAACAAATATTCTACAGTTCTTCACTGCAGGTTATGCAAAGATATCTTTGCTCTTTAGTAACATTTACAAGTGTGTACTCCCTAAACTACAGGGAGTCTTCGTGTGGTGCTGTGAGTTAGCACTGGACTGCAAAGTTGGTTTGAACTGCAAAGTTGGTGGTTCAAGCTTACCAGCTGCTCCTTGGAAATCCTATACAGGGTCTCTGTGGCTCAGAATCAACTCGTTTGCACTAAACATAACATAAACATAACCTGAACCATGAGGTTCACGGTTCCATCCCTCTGCCAGCAGCTCTGAGGGAGAATGATGAAGTTTTTTGCTCCTACGAAGATTTAAAGCCTTGGAAACCCTACACAAGGTTGCTATGAGTCAGATCGACTCACAGCTCTTAACAGGAACAGCAACCTAAAGTAATATGGTTTATTTTAAAAAGTCTTTATTGATTTTTGCAGCATTAGAAAGGACTGCGAATCCTTATTTATGAAATATCAACAACACGCACTGTAAAAGTTTACATAGCATGAATCAAATGTGCTTCTCACATCATTGACATTAAAAAAACTTATTAATAAAAATAGTGCATGCATATGACAATTTTGTTGTTGTTAAGTGCCGTTGAGTGGATTCCGATCCATGGCAACCCTGTATAGGGTTTCCAAGGAGTGGCTGGTGAGCTTGAACCACTGACCTTGCAGTCCAGCACATTAACCCACAGCATCAGTAGTCTCCTTTTAATCATTTGGCACATTGCAAAGAACACAGACTTTGGAATTAAGCCAACTTGGGCACAAATCCCAGAGTGAACATTTACAAGTGTGTATGTCAAAAGCAACTTATTTGAACCTCAATTTTTTTTTAATCTGTAAAACAGGACTCATAATAATACCTAATTACAGGATTGTTAAATAGATGATAAATAATGAAAGTAAAGTACCTAGGAAGTGTGACGTACAAAGTAGACCTCAGTGATGACAACTAATGGTATTATTATCACTTCCTTGTCTTTTCCCAGCTTTATTTGTGAATGAAAATACTTTTAGTGATAAGGTAAATGAAGATTGTCAAAAGATGACTACCTAAATACTTACATTTGAAATATGTTAGTGTAGGACTTGTGGTGTCGTAGAATTCTTAGCTTTCATGTGGGAGACTAAGGTTTAATTCCCAGCCAATGCCTTCATGCCCCTCTACCACCCATCTGTCAGTGATGCTGTTATGATGCTAAATAGGTTACAGTGGCACTTCCAGACTAAGACAGATCAGCAGGAAAGACCTGGTAATCTATTTCTAAAAATGAGCCAATGAACATGCTATGAAACAAAATGGTCACATTTCGTGGGGATGGCATAGGACCAGGCAGTGTGTAATTCTGCTGTGATGGGATCCCCGTGATTTGAGGGCCAATTCAATGGCAGCTAACAACAAGTACCTGAGAAAAAAACCTCCTAGTAAGTCTACACCAGAACTCATTAGTATTGACAAGCGTAGTGGTTATGAACCGGGCTGCGAACCGCAAGGTCAGCAGTTCAAAATTACCAGCTGTTCTGCTGAAGAAAGATGAAGCTTTCTGCTCCCGTAAAGATTTATAGCCTCGGAAACCCTATACAGGGTCACTATGAGTCGGAACCAACTCCACGGCACACAACAACAACAACAACAAAGATTTTTGCTATTGCTGTTAAGTACCTTCAAGTTGTTTCCAACTCATAGAGGCCCTGTATACAGGGTCACTAGGAGTCAGAACTGACTCGACAGCACTTAATAACAACAATAGGGTTTCTGAAGAGCAGCTCATGGGTGTAAATCACTGACCTTGCAGTTAGCACTGCAGGGCTTATCCTACAGCGCCATACTTTGTGCTAGATATAAAAAATACTGCTGTCTAGAGTTTGCACCATATGCTAAAGAGAAGACAGACCAGATTAAAGGATCGGGCCTCATTTACCAATCAATGAGTTCCAGACTGAGGGTGATGTTAACCAAGAAAACCTGGGACTCTGAGCACAAAAGGCCCTCCTATGATCCAACTAATCCCTAAACCCTGCTGGAGGACTTTAAACCATTATACATTTTCTGCTTGAACTCAGGTCTCGTGTTTGATCTTAAAGTCCTCAAATTGCTGCCCATTTTAATTAGATTAAAATCTGAGCTACTCACAATGGCCTAGATGTCCCCCCAAAGTCTGGCTGTGCTTTTCTTTTGACCTCTCTCCTTAGCTCACAGTGCTCTGACCACTTTAGCCTCCTTGCTGTCCCTTCACACACACAGTTTCTTCCTACCTCAAAGCCTTTGCACTGCTGTTCAAAGTTACTTCTTCAGTGATGCTCTCCTAAGCACTAGCTGCAATAGACAGGTCCATCCCTCCTCCTTTCCCATTGCCCTCTTTTACTCCATTCATAGTAGGCCACTATTGGAACTGACTTCCTTTCTTTGTTTATATGCCCACTGTTACAATTTCCCCCAAATTATACACTCCACAAGGATAAGGTTGCAACCATACATCAACAGAGAACTTCCAGAAGTTCAAGCCGGATTCAGAAGAGGACGTGGAAGAGGTATATCATTGCTGATGTCTGATGGATCTTGGCTAAAAACAGAGAATACCAGAAAGATGTTTACCGGTGCTTTATTGACTACTCAAAGGCTTTTGATTGTGTGGATCATGACAAGCTATGGACAACATTGTGAAGGATGAGTATTCCGGAACACTTAACTGTGCTCATGTTGTTGTTAAGTGCTGTCCAGTCAGTTCCGATCCATAGCAACCCTGTATAGGGTTTCCAAGGAGCAGCTGGTGAGCTTGAACCGCCAACCTTGCAGTTCAAACAACTTTGCAGTCTGGCGCATTAACCCACAGCCCCACACTAGGACTCAGGAAACTATAAATAGACCAAGAGGCAGTTGTCAGAACAGAACAAGGGAACACTGAATGGTTAAAAATTAGGAAAGATGTATACCAGGATTGTATTCTTTCACCATACTTATTCAATTTTTATGCTGAACAAACAATCCAAGAAGCTGGATTATA
>NW_006408532.1:14742631-14744799 GCF_000296735.1 Chrysochloris asiatica | reverse complement strand
AACAGATCTGTGTTGGAAGAAGTGCAGCCAGAGTACTCCTTGGAGGCCAGGATGGCAAGACTTTGTGTATCATACTTCATACATATTGTCAGGAGGGACGAGTCCCTGGAGATGGATATCATGTTTGGCAATATGGAGGGTCAGAGAAAAAGAGGAAGACCCCCAATGAGATGGATTGGCACAGTGGCAATGGCAATGGGCTCAAATGTAGCAACGATTGTGCAGTCGGCACAGGACTGGGTAGTGTTTCATTCTGTTGTGCATAGGGTTATTATAAGTCACCACTGACTTGGTGGCACCTAAGGACAACAACAACATACACTCTATAAGAACAAGATTTGTCTGTCTTCTTCCTTGCTAGGTTTCCAGGATGAAAGCTGTATCTTCCCCATCTAGATATCAAAGTAACCTTTACAAACCTAATGTCCTCTCAGGTCATTTCTTGCTCAACATACTCGAGCAGTTTCCCCTCTTTCTCAGAATAAAGTCCAACCAATCCCTTCCCATGAACTGTATTCATCCATCTGGTCTTGATCTGGTCTGCAGCCACCTCTGTTAACCTCATCTCCTGTCACTTGTCCCCTCCCTTGGCTGTAATCACACTGACCTCCTTGCTTTCCTTCAACACAAACACCTCCTTCTCCTCATCTAGGCTACTGCTCAACCATCTCCTCTCCAGAGATTCATTCCATGCCCACCTGGACCACTCCCCTTGCTCTCCTCCATTTCTCTTCACAGTACTTCAGCTGCATAGGACTTGGCACAGTTGTGAGTTTACTGGTTTACTAATCTTCTATCTGCTCTCACCAGAATGCAAGCACCCCCGGGAGGTCAACGGCTTAATCTGTTTACAGCTGAGTCCCCAGGACCTGGCATATGGCTGCTGTTATTAAGTGCCACGAGTCAGTTCTGACTCATAGCAACACTGTATAGGGTTTCCAAAGAGAGGCTGCTGGGCTTGACCCATTGATATTGTCCTCAATAAATATTGACCAAATGAATGAACGATGTGGGCATGCTGAAAACTGCCAATTGTATCTAGATAAATAGTGCTTTTCTAGGTAGGCTATATCTAAGCAGGAGAACGAGTCCTTGCAATGGAAATTGTTCCTATTTTCACAAGTGTATAACCAGTTGCCATTAAATCAATTCCAGCTTATGGTAAACCCATGTGTGTCTGAGTAAAACTATGCTCCATCGGGTTTTCAATGGCTGATTTTTCAGAAGTCCTTAGGTCTTTTTGTTTGTTTTTTAGGTGCCTCGGGATGAACTTGAACCTCCAATATTTCAGTTAACAGCGGTTGAGCACATTAACCAATTGTATCACTGGGGACTGTTCACAAGAGCCTGGGTCTGAGCAACAGTACCTGTGTTCCAGGTGAGGCCCCACTTATAGAACAGAAGAGCACCCTGAACTTGGTCTCTCAGCCTAATCCCTGGGTGCTGCAGCACTGACAGACCAACCCCCTTTGCCCTTCAATTCCAGGTTCTATGTGGTCCAACAGCTGGCGGACTTGAAACTTATGTTAGCTTTTAATTCTGTTGACTTTGGGGAATCCTTTCTTCTGAGAGACTAAGTATTCCCTAGAGAGAGATGATTGGTGATTGAGCCTGTTTATTGAAAGAAGAAGCTGCTCAGTGTACACTTTGGACCCGGATTTGTGTTTTATTAATTGTTATTGTAAACAACAACATAATCTCTCTCCATTTACAGATGATGTCATTTGGTGAAGTCTTCAGTGTTCCAAATACAAACAAAGCAAACAGCATAGAAAACCAAAACAAATCAAAATGAGCACCATTGAAATGAAAGCAAATTAGACCTGCTGATTTTTTTGTTTGGTATAAATTTTTTTGTTGAGTATAAAGCATAGTGGTTCTTCAGATATAGATTGGATATGGTGCCCTAAAATCTGACAATTAATAAACTCACAAATACTTACTGTTGTTGTTGTTGTTGGGTGCCATTGAGTCGGTACTAACCCATAGCGACCTTATGCACAGCAGAACGAAACACTGCCCGATCCAGGGCCAACCTCACTATTGTTGGCATGCTTGAGCCCATTGATGCTGCCACTTGGCCAATCCATCTCTTTGGGGGTCTTCCTCTTTTACTCTGACCCTCCACCTTACCAAACATGATATCCTTCTCCAACGACTGGTCCCTC
>NW_006408532.1:14724349-14742531 GCF_000296735.1 Chrysochloris asiatica | reverse complement strand
CCTCCAAGGAGCACTCTGGCTGCACTTCTTCCAAAACGGATCTGTTGGATCTTTTGGCAGCCCATGACACTTTCAATATTCTCCTCCAATACCATAACTCAAAAGCATCAATTCGTCGGTCTTCCTTACTCTTACTTACTAGGCTCCCGCTATCTACTTAGAGCATGTGGAGGTTGTAGAGCGATATGGATATATAAACAAAAACATATGTATATATTTATATAAGAATCTCTGAATGGAACAAATGATTAAACATTCAGCTACTAACTGAAAGATCGGTGCTTCAAATCCAGTCAAAGTCACTTTAGAAGAAAGGCTTAGAAGTCTGCTTCTGAAAGTTCACAACCTGAAAAACGCTATGGAGTGTAGTTCTACTGTCACACACATGGGTTGGCATGAGCAGGAACAGACTCAACAACAACTGGGTTATTTTGTTGTGTGGCACTTTAAGGCAAGTGCTTGACTGTTAACAGCAAGGTCAGCAGTTCAAACACACCAGCTGCTTCTCGGTACCCATATATAGGATGAGTTGGAACCAACCTGACAGTACTTAACAGCAACATATATCATGGTTCTGTTCCTCAAAATCAGAATATATGGTGGTGGTGATCGTGTGCTGTGGAGTCAGTTCCGACTCATAGTGACCCTGCATAGAGTTTCCAAGGCTGTAAATATTTACAGAAGCAGAAAGCCTCGTCTTTCTCCTGCAGAATGACTGGTAGTTTTGAAATGCTGGCATTGAGGTTAGTTGTCCAAATTGTAAACACTACACTACCATAGCTCTCTCTCTCTTTCCATATATATATATACACACACACAAACGGGGAGCGTGTTATATATATATATATATTTGACAGCACTTAACAATAGCAACTATATATTAATTGGAGTGGATGTTTATATATACACATCAGAAGCTCAAAATTGTAGATGGCGTAGGACCAGAGAGTGCTTTGTTCTGTTGTGCATAAAGTCAATATGAATCACACCCTACTCAACAGCACCTAACAACAACAATAATACATGGGAAACCTCATGGGTCTGTAAGATAAACACTGGACTGTGAACCACAAGGCTGGTGATTCGAGAGGGAGAATGATGAGGCTTTCTACTCCTGGACTGTGAACCACAAGGCTGGTGATTCGAGAGGGAGAATGATGAGGCTTTCTACTCCTGTAAAGATTTACAGTCTTGGAGACATTATACAGGGTCACTATGAGTAGCAACCAACTCAACAGTACTTAACAACAGCAACAACAAAAACATGTATCATGGTTCTGTCCTTCAAAAACAACTATTCCAATTTCTTGAAATGAAAGGAATTAAAAGAGGGAGTAACTAACAAAAGCAAAAAGCAATTCTAGGAACATCGAAATCTTAGACAATCAAGCAATATTTTTAAAATTTAGATTTAAACTTCTGCTAAGAACATTTCCCCATTGGGTAGACTACAGTGAAGGCTAGTAGAGAAAGTGAACTCTGTTAGCTCTTCTAGGCATGGGTTTGACCCTTACAGCTGAGTCAACATCTTTCTGGACAGACAGATAGCAGAAAAGGCCAAGGACTTCTGCCATCTAATTCATCAGTGAGTTTTGAACGGTAATACGTCACTAGATCATTAACTCATGTGAACCAAATATGCCATCCATTCATTCAAAAAGTTTTCAGTGCTTCTTACACAGTTAGGACTAGGGTCAGGCAATGACGTATTCAGTGCAGAGTTGAATCTTATCTTTATTTAAAAGGCTGGCATTTTGATCACCATGAATTTTTTGGCATTTCTTTTGATGTTTTATAATAGTCTGTCACAATACGATTTACCTTGATTCCTGAGTTTTTTGCCCAAGGTAAGAGTGGCTCACTCACTTCACTCTGGTCACAAGTCCTGGCTGATGATACATCTTGTTAAGGAATATTAAGAGATAACAGAAACATGGATGCTAACTTCTAGAATCATAGCCTACTAAGAGGAGAAAGCTTAAGTTCTTAAAAACAAGGCCCATAAAACAATAGATCCACAATATACACTTGTATCCACAAGCAACAGTCAAGGAAGCAGAAGTCAAGAAATCAAATGATGTATTGCATTAGACCTCTTTAAAGTGTTCAAGAGCAAAGAGATTAGTTTGAAGCCTAAGGTGTGCCTGACCCAAGCCATGGTATTTCCAACAGCCTCATTTGCATGTGTAAGCTGGACAATGGACAAAGAAGACCAGAGGAGAGTTGATGCATTTGGATTAGGGTCTTGGAGAAGAATATTACAAGTACCATGGACTGCTAGATGAACAAACAAATCTGTGTTGGGAGAAGTATTGTCAGGATGCTTCTTAGAAGCCAGAATGGCGAGACTTGGTTTCTCATACTTCAGACATGTTTAAAAGTGGGACTACTCTCTGGAGAATGACATCATTCTTGGCAAAATGGGGGGCCAGTATAAAAGAGGAAGGCCCCCAATGAGATGGATGGACACAGTGGCAGCAGCAGTGGGCTCAAATGTAACTACTGTGGGGCTGATGCAGGACTGGACAGTGTTTTGTTCTGTTGTGCTAGGACTTGGAAGCAACTCCAGAGCACCTAACAACAACAAAATGACAGAGAGCTAAGTGCTTTAAGGGAGGCTCAAAATTAAGGATAGTGCTTTGGTGATGAGGAAGCTTTAGCCTCCTAGTTCTGCCACTGTAAGCATGTGATATCAGGCAGATCAGGGAGCACTAGAGACGTTCCTTTCCTTATTTGTAAACTAGAGGTGGTTGTGAAATGAAGGGAGGTTAAGTATGTATTATACGTAAGAATACACAACTGATGGCCGCTAACCACAAGGTCAGGGGTTCAAACTCACCAGCTATTCCTCTGAAACACTACAGGGTTGAAATTAGTCAGAACAGGCTCCATGGCACTTAACAACAATTAGTTCGGGTGTGCCGGTGTAAGATAACCCTGGGCTGCTAACCAAAAGGTCAAACCCTCCAGCTGCTCCTTGAAAACTGCTCTGGGTCACTAGGAGTGGGAATTGACTTGATGACAATAAACAACATTAGTGTTCATAGTGCTATTCAAGTGGACCTGGGAAACACCCATTATTAAAGTTTCCATTCTGATAGTGGTCTTTCCATACTTGCACAGACAAAGGTGCAGAAATATAACACAGTGTGTGTATTTTCACAAGGCTATACGAAAAACGTAGCCCAACACTCAACTCAATTATTGGCCAATTTCTTTTCAAACTGCTTCAAGGGCTCCGTACTGTATTCTATGTCATTGAGATCCTAAGGAAAAAATTTGTGATGATAAAGGGAGAATATTTCCCACCTGTTCCACTGAATTTGATTACAGTTATGGATTTCAGGTATCAGTCTGCCTTATCTTGGCAGAAGGGAAGAAAACTAAGATGACAATTTGAGTCATTCATACTCTCAGGCCCGGTGAAAAGGGTCCAGTTTTCTGACAAAATCATTCTCCTGCTACAACCTAGCCAAAGACTAACTTCACACGAGTGCACACTTGCACACACACACAAAACACATGCACACACAAGCTCTTGCAGTTCTTATTCAGGGCTAGGTGGTGTCTTAAGTTTCTAAATGTAACACGCATCCCTTCTCTGCTGCAGCAACTCCTTTCGAAGTTTGTCAAGTGACAAAAACACTATCTTGTTGCTTGTAATAAATCAATGTTCCCCCAGCAAAACATGAGCTCAAACCAATAGACAAAGGAAAAGTTGGTGGCACCATACCATCACCAAGAAGCAGAGCTGAAAAAAAAAAAAAAAAATCACTTTTCTTCTTCAGTGTTTCTACCCAGATTCACCCTTGAGGGAAACACATCCCTTATGCAAGAACTCCTTTATGTTGACTAAACTCATCTGATATTTCTTTTATCTAACAAGTCTTGACAACATGCTGGCCTTCATACATTTTTAAGGCTGAATTACTATAGGGATTAAGAAGTATTCGTTCAGCCATCAAACATTTATGGAGTGACTTTTAGGTGCCAGACGTTGTGCTGGGCATGGGAAATCCACAGTGAGATGAGTCAGACAGTTCTTTGTTCTCAAAGTCAGACAAGGCATGTAGTTCAACAGGGTTGGCAGACAATTAACAAATAATTAAAGAAACAAGAAAAGTATCAACTCATGGAAAGAATTAATGTCCTTCAGTGATGCGAATGGATAACACATTCAGCTGTTACCTTTGGAGAGACTGGAGGTTCAAATCCACCCGGGGCACCTTGGAAGAAAGACCTGATATCTACATCTGAACAATCAGGCACGGAAAACCATACTCTGGCACACATGGGGTCACCATGTGTGAGAATTGACTTGATGGCAAACTGCTTAGTTGTTGTTTTTTAAGGAATTAAAATCAGGACATATAGTAAAAACCAGAAGGGTGGTCACATTGGAGACTGGGTGGCCAGGGAAAGAGTGAATATTTCAGCTGTGTCCTGAATGATGAAAAGGAGACTGGAGGCAGAGGGCTCCGGGCAGAGGGCACAGCATGACTGCACACCCTCACCTATTTCATTTATAAATGAATCAAACATGAGTTGAGCTGCAGTTAATGGATCTTGTGAACTGGATGTTTGCATGTGGCTGTGTAGGTGTCACGGAGACAAAATCTTAGTATCTCCTTCCACAAATATTTCCTGGGGAGAAGATGCAGAAATCTGTTCTTCGTGGATGAAGACCATAAGGGACTGCATGTAGCCGGAGAGTCTTTCTCTCCATTTCTACTTTATGGAAACTGACTTTGGGAAGTGGGGTGTGGCGCGGGTTTTCTGAAAGTGGCATGAGGTTTTCTGAATAAATGAGGAAAGAAATTGTTCTAGACTTGGAAGAGCAAGTCAGAAAAGATTGGGAAAATTGAAGAGGGGAAGGAATCATGTAAATGCTAGTTTAACAGGAAGGGAGGAAGGAAGATGAGTTGAGTTTGGTTCAGTAAGCCTTTACTACTGTAGGAGTCCTGGTGTGGCACTATAGGGTAAGCACTGGACTACAAAGTCTGTTTGAGACACAAGGTTGGTGGTTCAAACCCACCATTCGCTCCTTGGAGACCCAATACAGGATTGCTATAAGTCAGAACTGACTCGAAGGCACTTAACAACAATAACTGTAGGATCAGCACTGGACTGCGAACCACAAGGCAGGTAGTTCAAACCCACCAATTGCTCCTCAGAAACCTATACAGGGTCACTAAGAGTCAAAACTCACTCCACAGTGTGAGAAACGTTATCTATACTAACAAACGCTCAAGTAATTCAATCTGTACTCATTTAAGCGAGAGTGAAGTTTTCTTTATTCGATTTTGTAAAATCAGGCGCCCAACCCAGTAGACACGGGCAGACACACCACATGGCCCACCACAAACAGTTTTTATTCTCTCCAAAAAGCCCCTCCTCCAGTTCCAGTTCCCCATATACAATTCTATGGCATGTCCCATTTTCCCTCCCCCCATTGAAGCCAAAATGGCTTGCCCATGGTCTTAATGGCTGTATTTTTATTTAAATTTCCTAGTTCTAGAATAGCCAAGTTACATATCCCTCCATGTATGTAAATCAGCAATCTGTTTGCCAGGCCTAGCAATCTCATGAATTCCTGAAGATGGACCACGCCCACAAGAGTTATTTCTTACAACAGCACTTAACAACAACTTATTTCACATAAAGAATGCACTCATTATACTTCAAACCAGGAAACCCCCTCTAGCTTAGTTTCCTATGAGTGCTATGCGCATTACATGCATGTGAATGTTATTTGCATGGGTGTGTTATATGCAGATGGTGTTCACAAGGCCACGTGCTGGGTAACAAAAGAAATCCCTCCGGTGAAGGAGTGTGTGAGAGATTTTGATGGATGATGGCTCATGGAAAACGTAAAGATATAAAGAAGCTGCCTTGGGAGGAAGCAGCCAGATACCATCAAGCTGATTCTGACTCATGTACCCTAAGTGTGTCAGCCTAGAAATGCACTCCATTGGGTTTTCATTTGGCTGCGTTTTCGGAAGTACATTGCTAGGCCTCTGGGTGGATTTGAATCACTAACCTTTTGGTAGGCAGCCAAGTCCATTTGTACCACCCAGAAAATTCCAATAAATGAGAAGCTGGAATCCTATTAACTCCTGTTGTTGTTAAGTGCCATCGAGTCGGTTCTGATCCATAGTGATCCTGTATAGGGTTTCCAAGGAGCAGATGTTGAACTTGAACCACTGACCTTGCAGTTCAAATGGTTTTGCAGTCTGGCACATTAACCCACAGTGCCACACCAGGACTCCTATTAACTCCTAGAGGGCAAAAAAAAGTTTTGGAAGCCCCTTTAATATCAAAGCCAGTGAGGGACACCCAGTGGAAAGAAACTGAGCAGGCTCTGACCTTGGAGCAGATGGGCCTGGGTCCAATCCTGCTCTGGATATTGGCCTGGGGCAAGTTGAAGAGCCTCACTGAGTATATATGCTTTCTCTTTAAAATAGAGATAACTACACTGCTCTGGTAGCATAGTGGTTACGAATCAGGCTATGAACCTTAAGGTCAGCAGTTCGAAACCACCAGCTGTTCTGCGGAAGATAGATGAGGCTTTCTGCTCCCGTAAAGATTTACAGCCTCAGAAACCCTGTACAGGGTCGCTATAGGTCGGAACCAACTTGATGGCACTTAACAACAACAACAACACACTACTTAGAATAGGTTAGAATGGGGTTTCGAGATAATAAGGGCATGAGTCATTATGAGTCCAAACTCACTGGATAGCACTTAACAACAACAACAACAACAACAACATCTGCAATATATATCATTAACAACATTTGCAACATTCTACCATGACTGAGGGTCCATGCTGGAGTCCTAGTGTGATGCTGTGGGTTAATGCACTGGACTGCAAAGTTGGTTAGAACCTCAAGGTAGGTGGTTCAAGCTCACCAGCTGCTTCTCAGAAACCCTATACAGGGTCACTGTGGGTTGCAATGGACTTGATGACACTTAACAACAACATCAAGGGTCCATGCTATATTATTACAGGGAGACAGAGCAACAGACTGATCACTTAGGAGTTGAGTAAGGATACTCTAAGCATAGTGTGTGTCAGGCTGCTGAATTTTGTTGTTGGTAGGTGTCATTGAGTTACTTCCAATTCATAGCGACCACTGCCCCACCCTGCACCATCCTCACAATTGTTAAATTACGTTTGAGCCAATTGCTGCTGTCACTCTGTCAATCTATCTTGTTGGGGGGTAAGTGACCCTCCACTTTTCCAAGCATGATGTCTTTCTCCAGGGACTGATCCCTCCTGATAATACATCTTAAGTACGAAAGACCAAGTCTCACCATCTTGGCTTCTAAGGAGCATACATTCTGGCTGTACTCCTCCCAACACAGAATTGTTTGTTCTTCTGGCAGCACATAGTACTTTAAATATTCTTCTCCAACATCATAACTCAAATGCATTGATTCTTCTACGGTCTTCTTTATTCATTGCTCACTTCTCACATGCATATGAGGCGATTGAAAATATACCAATGGCTTGGGTCAGGCACTCTTTAGTCCTGACATCTTTGCTCTTGAACACTTTTTAAGAGAGAGTCTCCTAATGCAATCCATCATCTGATTTCTTGACTGCTGCTTCCATGAGTGTTGATTGTGTTGACTGTCCAAGTAGACAAAAAAACAAACAAAAAATGTTGTTCAGCTGCCTAGGACTATGGCTTTATTGCTGACTATCTAGCGTAGTGGTTACGAACTGGGCTGCTAACTTCAGGGTCGGCAGTTCGAAACTACCAGTTGTTCTGCAGGAGAAAGATGAGGTTTTCTGCTCCTGTAAAGATTTGCAGCCTCAGAAACCCTGTGCAGGGTCACCATGAGTCAGAACTGACTCCACAGTACTTAAGGAGTCCTGGTGTGGCACTGTGGGCTAATGTATCAAACTGCAAAGTTGTTTGAACTGCAAAGATCAGTAGTTCAAGCTTACCAGCTGCTCCTTGGAAACCCTATACAGGGTCGCTATGGGTTGGAATCGATTTGAAGGCACTTAACAACAGCAACCTAGGATAAGCAATGGATTGCAAAGGACAGGTTGGTGGTTCAAACCCACCAGATACTCCATGGGAGAAAGATGAGGCTTTCTGCTCCGTAAAGATTTAAAACCTCAGAAACATGATAGAGAGTCAATATGAGTCAAAACTGACTCAGTAACAACAGTACCAACAACTCATGATTTTATTTTTATTTAGTCATAATTCATTTTGGTGTTGGT
This sequence comes from Chrysochloris asiatica, assembly GCF_000296735.1. Taxonomy (NCBI): domain Eukaryota; kingdom Metazoa; phylum Chordata; class Mammalia; order Afrosoricida; family Chrysochloridae; genus Chrysochloris; species Chrysochloris asiatica. The sequence continues at coordinate 14,734,289 of NW_006408532.1, read as the reverse complement.
GAAGAATATTGAAAGTACCATGGATTGTCAGAAGAATGAACACATCTTGGAAGAAGTTCAGTCAGAATGTTTCTTAGAAGTGAGGATGGTGAGACTTTGTCTCTCATACTTTGGACATGTTATCAAGAAGGACCAGTCTCTGGAGAAGGACATAATGCTTGATAAAGTAGAGGGTCGGCAAAAACGAGGAAGACCCTCACTGAGATGGACTGACAGAATGGCTGCAACAGTGGGCACAGGATTGGGCGATGTTTTGCTAAACATTAAGTTGATATTAGTTGGAATGGACTCAACAACCCTTAACAACAACAAAATTCAAGGACTCAAGGAGCATACCTTTTTGTAGCTAGCATAAGTTTTCTCAAAGGGATAAGTTATATCCTCAAGGGACAGGCTGTGGTGTTCAGAGAGTAGGAATGGTGACCACCGTTGTTCCCAATGTATAAGAAACTAATTGTAATGGCTAGTCAGGGATATATCTGAACCCGGGAAATAGCAGGTACAGCACAAAATTTACCGTATAGTGTGAGGTCTGACTGTCCAGCTGTCCTTAATGCTAATGATGGCTACAAACTCTGGGACCTCTTTGGTCATCACGTGGAGGAGGCATGGCTTGAGGTGAGGTGACAAGCACTCATTTTTATTTATGTAAAATCTCCTTCATGCACTTAATGTACCTGCCATAGGAGAGTGCATTCTCATTCCAGACAAGGTCCCTTGTTTTCCCATTTCCTGCCTGGGCTTGTACTGTTCTGATACTTGACATGCCCTAAGAACCACATCCTCTTGATTAGATGCTACCTGCATGAAAAGGACTACCAAGCGGCCTCCTCTTATCTACTGATCCTCCAATCATGAGTCAGGTCTCATCCTCTGAACATCCAGGATCTTCTACATTTTCCTTCCATGGGACTGATCTCAATGCCTTCAATGCTCCATTGTAACTCATGTATCTATTTTTCTACTAGACTAGCAGCTCCTTGAGGGCAAGTACCATCATTACTCATCATCTGTAACTCTCAATACCTAGTACAGGTAGGCAAATGCTTAATGAATGCAATTAAGCTAAAGATAGAGACCTGGTGTGACACTGTAGGATAAGCACTTGTAGTTAGCAGTTCAAACCCACTAGCCACCCTCGGGACCCCTGCACAGGGTCAATCTAAATCAGACCCTACTTCACAGTATTAACAACAAGCCAAAGGTACTAACTCTGAATAGTAGACCAAAGGTTCTTATTATTCTATGATTTCTAAAATTCATGTTCATATCCCATGAAAATGAACTTTGGAAATGTTAAATTCTCTAAAGCCCAGTTTCTTCATCAATAAAGATTATCTTCTTCACTGAGCCATTGTAAGAATTCACTGAGATGATGCATGTTCGTATTCCATGGGTCAAAAGGCATTGCCCACTAGAATGTGAAAAGACAGAAATATTGATTTCAACTTCTGCCTTGATTTCAAGGTTGAAGGAGATCTACTGTTCTTCAGCGTGTATGGTGTCGTCTGCTTATGTCCCTACCATTTGAGTTCCTAATGGGCTTTGCAATTTTATTTATTTATTATTGCATAACCCAAGCAGGCAAACTTTGCATTTGTCCTATTTTGTGCATGAGGATGCTTGACTCATTTTCAAAACAACACCATGAAGATTATCGAGGAACACAAGTTCTACTGGAGTGTGGCCAGACAATGCAGGACAGTCATGGGATCTCTGAGCGTGAGACTCACACAAGTTCCCAAGCTAATCTCATTTATAATTTGGAACCAAGCAGAGAATTCTTCTGTTGTCCCAAGGTCCTGAGCCATTTTAAAGGAAAATATTAATTGAAGATTGGTTGAAATTAGAACTCATTTTATAGCTGGGCTTCTGTGTATGGGAGAATTTAGAAGTGATAATCTACCATGGTTCCCTTAGTTTGTTACATCAGAACTGAAATAGAAAAGTCCCTAGCTTCAAAGTGTGCTAGGGAAAAAACAAAGAATATTACTAATTTTCCAAAAAAACAAAACAAAAACCCGTAAGATATTGCTCTTACACAACACAGATATTCTAGAGACAGAAAACCTACTGCAAAATATGGCTCCTGAACCTGTGAGTTATAATACCTCTATATGCCTCACCTTCCTCAACCATAAAGTGGAGATGACAATAGTTCCCAATTCCCTGGCCTGCTAGGAAGACTGACATACTTAATAACGCAAGTCCTTAGAGGAATAAGAGAACAAAGAAGTCACTCAATGAAGGTTAGTGATTAGCATTACGCAGGTCCCTAAGTGGTGTTACTCTTGGCTACTAACCAAGAGGTTGGTGATGTGAATCCATCCAGTTGTGCTACAGAAAAAAGACCTGGCAATCTGCTTCCAAAAGATCACACACAGTTACTCAAAACTCTGACAAAGGTGAGTCAGAATCAACAAGGCGGACATGAGTTTGAGTTCAATACAGGAATACTGACACTCAGGATGGTTAAAGCAACTCCATCTTGTGATTGGAGAAGCCAATTAGAACTTTCCTATATGTCAATCAACAGTTAATCTCTACCCCAAAGGCTATTATAGGAATGGAGAAACAGAACCATATATCTCTGTGAAATTTGTGTATCTGGGAAATCAATAGGCCTATGCTAACGAACTGACCACCACAGCATATCTGGAGTGGTCAGCACAGCCTGGGATAAATAGAACAAGAAGTTACACAAATTCTTGCAACTGCTACCCCAGGCTCAAGATTCCCATGTATTCTCTTTCCTCCGGGAAGCAGTCTTTAGAGGACAAGCAGTCCCCGTGTCTCCTGTATATTCAACATATTTTTAACTTTGACAGCTTTAGCACACCACAGTCTCCAAGTCATTGCCTTTTTCTGCAACAGGCAACTCGGAACCTCCATTTTGCAGTAACAATACCTCAGGAAACCGTGGGTTTGGTCATAGACCACTGAAATAAAGTGACTGGCATGGGTTGTTTTTTTGGTTTTCCAGTGCATTTGAAAAGTTGTGTTCACACTGTACTGTAGTCTAGTAAGTGTGCAATAGCATTATGAAATAGTTTAAGACATTGTGAGTATGACCAAACTGTGACAGAAAGACACGAAGGGAGCACATGCTGCTGGGGAAATGGTGACGGTAGACTTGCTCAACGCAGGGTACCCACAGACCTTCCAGTTGTAAATCATGTTGTATCTGCAAAGTGCAATCTAGCCAAGCACAATACAATGAGGTGTGCCTGGATTATTGCTACTGTGATTACTTCTATCATAGAGGTTCGCTGAGACCCCATCAGAAGGGATAATGGGAACAGAGAGGCAAAACCACAGAGTGGTTATGTTCTTTGGAGACAATCCCTGGCTAAAACCCAGATGCCATGAATTACTCGCTCCATGACTTTGGGAATTGTTAAACTCTCTAAATCCCAGTTTCTTTTTCTGTAGAGTGTCTTCCTCACTGGGTCACTGGAAGCATTAAATGAGATGGTGGTATAAAGAACTTAGCATGGAGCCTGCATTGTGGTAATTACAATAAAGGTTAAACACAATCCTCGTTACTACTGGATGTTTCCAGGTCAACACCCTCACCCAGCACTCATCACAGAAATGCTACTTTGGCTTTGGACTTGGTTTTGGCAACTCTGCCATGAGATTGAAGGATACATTTTAAAACAATCAATGACGTGTCCAGTCTCAAAATAGATAAATTAAACATGCCAGGCATCCTTCTCAATATCCAGTGGAGAGTACCTTGATGGCAAATCATTCTACAAAGTACCTGGTGACCAAGATTAATAGAAGTTTGGAATTCTGAATTGCTGCAGTTCACGCTTCATACATTTTCCTTTGTCAAATAGTTCCAAGGAAAAGTTCTTACCTAATTTGAGTTTCAAATCCAGCACCTTTTCTTCATGGCTATAATTCCCTGCCCATTTGGACAGAATGAATATTGTCTACTTTTCCATGAATTCTTAGATGGCTAACCCAATATTATGCTCAGTAGCAGATCACTCATAACTGCATCCAAGCTTATTTTATAACAGGAACATATTAGTAAGAGCATGAATGACCTCTTGATAACTCAAATGAAAGGGGTTAATTTAAAATATAAACTATTCTGCACCTTTTCATCTTCCAGTGACTTTTATTGGGAATAGCTGCATTTGCGGAGAGGCAAGAGGTTGGAGGGACAAGGGAAAATTTCCTAGCAATTTAGCTGTCTACTTTCAGCTGTTATGCAATTAGACAACCCTTGGACTCTCTCAAAAGGTGCAGAATAGCATACGTGGCAGGCAAGAGAACACCTGGGTCAAAGTTGCACATGGCAGAAATGAAGACTTCAGTGGTAATTATCAATATATTCTTTACATGGAAGGCCTAAAAACTTGGTATTTATTCTCTGGAACTGACTAAATTTACTGTAAAATTCAAGACTCTTTAAAGTGTCTGTAAAGTAAATAAATATTCATCTACAAACCCAAGATTAATCATGAAGCATGCCTCATGCCACTTCTACACATCTTTTGATGCATCTCCAACATCAGTTCCCTTTTCTGGTGTGATGCTACAGGATAATGTGCTGGACTGCAAGGTCAGTTTGAGACGCAAGGTCAGTGGTCCAAACACACCGGTTGCTTCTCAGAAACCCTATACAAAGTTGACATGAGTCAAAACCAACTCGACGGCACTTAACAATAACAACAATAACGTATTTTTTCTTTATTAGCCCTACAGATTGTGGTCTTTGTTGTCATCATAAAATACTTGCAGACTGCTTAATGTTTCCAAGGAGCAGCTGGTAGGATTGAACTAATGGCCTTGCAGTTAGCAGTTCAGTTCTTATCCTACAGCACCACATCAGGACTCCCAAGGAAAACATATACAGCTTAAGCAAATTTCTAAATGACTCTCAAAATTAAGTTAGAAGACACCTAGTTTGTATTAGTTTTTTCATGCAGCAAACATGAGTTCGAAAGGGCACTGCTCTTCAGTGTTAATTCTTAAAAAAAAAAAAGATACCAAGGATTACATCACTATTTCTCATCAACGTTGTAAACAACGGAAAATGTTTTCTGAAAGAACAGTGTGATTTCAGATGCTTATTTTGAAATGTCAGGATTTGTCTTGAAAAACCAGAGGGGCTGGAGCTTATACTTTACAACTGGCTGGTGCAGAGTCAAAATACCCTTAAAAATGCAGTATTAGACTAAATGGTCTTGGCCATAAAATATTGATAAGTAAAGGAGGCAGATTTTTTGTGATATTAAAGCATATTAAAGTGATACTCATTGCAAGCATGGCCCCAAATAACACTCAAGCTCTCCTTGGAAGTGAGGCAAAAGTTTTTCAAATAAGGAATGGAAATTTCACTAAGCATCTAGCTAAGTTATATATCATTCTGCTGTATAGCAACATTGCCATTCTGTTGAGAGCTGTAGTATGAATGCTTGCCTAGTAGAGTAATGAACTTGCAAAAACACACTTATAAGTGTATTCTTTTCATTTGTACACAGTAGGAATAGATATATTTAAAGTTTAGGAGTATTCCCTAAGACTGCCAAAGTATTTTAGGATAAGCTGTAAATTTTCCCTGAAATTCTTTTCCAAGATTATGCTGAGTTTTGAGATGAGAGTAAGTTCATCCTTTAAACAGCTTCAAGAGTGCATTTTAAACTGTTATGGAAAAAAAAAATAAGTAAAATTACACTTCCTTAATGTTGTTTCAGATCATGCCTTCCTTCTGAGTGTTCCCTACCATACAGCAATCACATTAACTGGAGCTGGCCCTACAGAATTCAGGGGAAGTTGAGACTTCAGCAGCATTTTGCAGAGGTTTTCCTTCAGTTCACTATCTGCACTATTGTTATGTGTTGCCTAACTCATGGAGACCCCAGGCACAACAGAAGGAAATGCTAGCTAGCTCCTGCACCATCCCCATGGTGAACTGCCAGGTAATTGTTGGGACCTATAGATTTTCACTGGCTGGTTTTCAAAAGGAGATCATCTTAGTCTGGAAGCTCTGCTGAACCCTGCTCAGCATCACAACATGCAAGCCTCCACTAATAGATGAGTGCATTGGCTAGACTTGAACCCGTGTCTCACATAAACCACAGCCATCGAGTCAATTCCAACTTCTACCATTGAATCACCAATGCCTCTCATTAGTCCTGTTGTTGTTAAGTGCTGTCGAGTCAATTCTGACTCATAGAGACCTTGTTTGGAGTTTTGGAGGAGCATCTGGTGGATTTCAGTCATTGACCTTGTGGTTTGCAGCCCAGTGCTGATCCTATACCAGGAGTCCACTATCCCTAGAACCTCATAGACCCAGTACCTCTGTCTGCCTTTGTGTTGATCTCCGTAAGGACTAACTTTCCCACTTTCTCATTGTGTTACCTGGATCATGTTATCATAATCTCTCTGTGACTCAGCCTTCCACATCATTAAAATGCTAACAATAACCACCCCCAGGATTTACCTGAAGATTAAAGAAAATGACAATGAATGTGGGTTTGGAAACTATTCAATGCTACATACAGATTGCAGAGTCCTGGAGTGATGCTGTAGGATAAATCCTAGACTGTTGCTGCGCTGGTAGCATAGTGCGTTACACATTGGGCTGCTAATCACATGGTCTGCAGTTCAAATCTACCTACCACTCCTCAGGAGGAAGATGATGCTTTCTGATCCCATAAAGACTTAACATCCTCAGAAACCCTATACAGGATCACTGTGAGTCAGAAGGGACTCCACAGCACAACACCACCTCAAGGTCTGTGGTTCAAACCTACCAGCCTCTCCTCAGAAACCAACTCACGATAAGTCAGGACCAACTCAATAGCACCTAACAACAAGACAGATCACAGACCCTGGCAGTATAGGAAGCTATTGCATGACAATTTCACTAGATTTCACACCGTACTTCTTATTGGGAACTGCTCCTTTAACAAAAATAGAATATGCTATGTCATTTAAGTTCCTTTATGGGTTAAAAATTCTGCTGTAACTCATAAAGGATTTGCTTTTAAATGAGTGGGGTCTAGGACACGTCATAATTATCAGAGATTCAGCCCAACCTTCCCAATCTACTCCATTTACAGTATAACAAAATTATACTCTGAAGCTGACCTTCGAAAGTCCTTGAGCCACTCAGTGAAGGAGTGTTTAGGCTGAATGGGTCAGTATTCCTAGGGTTTTGTTGTGGTTGTTGTTAAGCACCATGGAGTCGGTTCCGACTCATAGTGACCCTGCACAGGGTTTCTTAAGCTGTAAATCTTTACAGGAGCAGAATGCCTCATCTTTCTCCTGCGGAACAGCTGGTAATTTTGAACTGCTGACCTTGAGGTTAGCAGCCCAATTCATAACCACTATGCTACCAGAGCTCCTTTAGAGTTTTGTAGACTTCTGAATTATCTCTCAAAGTGGACATGGAGCTTCTCTCATGAATCTTCTTTTTTAATAGTTCCTTTCCCTCATCCTCTAAGCAAACGCAAGTCACCCCCCTTCCTAAAAACAGAAAAAAAAACCTTGCATCTCAAGTTTTTTTGTAGGTGTGACTGAATTGCTCTCCTTTCATATCCGCAGTTCTTTGCTGAGAAAGTTTTAGGAACGGTCTACATTTCCCATTCATTCTTCTTTTCAGGGCATTCAAACTCTGCTTTCACCATGCCACTGAAGGACACTCCTTCAAGCAACAAAGACCTCCTTGTTATCAGCTCCACTGGACAAGTCATACTATACTGGCCCTTTCTGCTGCCACGGACCCTGATGACCACAAACGCCTTTGGAAACGTTTTATCCCTTTGGCTTCTGTGACTCTGCACTTTCCTTTGACTTTTGTAACCCTACATTTTCCTAATTTTCCTCTTACATGTATATTTACTTCTGTTTCTTCATGGCCCCACTACAATTCTATGCCCAATCCTTAAATGGGAGTCAAAGGCTCTATCTTTGCCTGCCTACTATTATCATTTTATACGTTTTTCTTGTGTGATCTCCTTTCTCCTCATCATTTTGATGCTGAAGTTTCCCATAAGACATAATCCTGCCTGGATTGTACCTACCATCAGATTCTTACATTAGAGGCCTGCTAGGCATCTCTGCATGGATATTTCACAGGCAGCTCAGAACTAAATATATCTTCTTATATCCTAATCAAAGAGCTCTGGTAGCATAGTGGTTATGAATTGGACAGCTTTAGAAAACCCTATGTAGGGTCACTATGAGTTGGAGCCAACACCACGGCACATAATCACCACCAACCTACCTAACCATAGGAGTCCTGGTGTGGCACTGTAGTATAAGTACTGGACTGTAAGCACTTAACAACAACAACCCTAACCATAAGGAGTCCTGGTAGTGTGGTGGTTACATGTTAGACTGCTACCTACAAGCTCAGCAGTTTGAATCTACCAGCCAATCCATGGGAGAAAGATGAGACTTTCTGTTCCTGTGAAGACTCATTGCCTCAGAAACCCTATAGACTTACTATGAGTAGGAACAGACTCAAAGGCAGACACACCCTTCTTTAAAATTCTTTTAACTCTTGGCACTACCAACCAACCAGCTGACCAAACTAGAAATCTGGCTCACTCTCACCCAATCAATCATGACGTTCTGCCAATTCCTTTATGGTATCTTATTTACTGACTCTCTTTTACCCCTACTGAAAGGAGCTCTGGTAGCACAGTGGGTTAAGCATTGGGCTGATAATCACAAGTTCAGTAGTTCAAATCATCCAGCCACTCCATGGGAGAAAGATGAGGTGGTCTGCTCTCATGAAGATTTACAGTCTCAGAAACCCTATGCAGTAGTTCTACTCGGTCCTAGAGTGTTGCTATGAGTCAGAATCAACTCAATGACAGTAAGTCTGTTGTTTCTTTTTACCCTTACTTACATACCTGGTATGGTGCTGTAGGATAAGCACTTGACCATAAGGTTGGTTTCAACCAAAAGATCAGTGGTTCAAACTCACCGACTGCTCCTAAGAAACCCTATGTTGTTATTGTTAGGTGCCGACCCATAGCAACCTTATGCACAGCAGAACTAAACACTGCCCGATCCTGGGCCAACCTCACTACTGTTGCCATGGTTGAGTCCATCGATGTTGCTATTAGTTGGAACTGACTCAATGGCACTTAACAACAACAAGTTACACACTGGAACTAGAGTTTGTGTCTAATTATCATTAAGGAGTCCTGGTGGGGCGCTGCAGGATAATACACTAGACCGCAACGTCAGCTTGAACCACAAGGTTCAAACCCACCAGTTGCTCCTCAGATATCCTAGAAAGGGTTGCTACGAGTTGGAACTGACTCAAAAGTACTCATCAACAACAATAACTATACCACCTGAATTTAGGCTCTCACCATCTCTCACCTAGACCATTGGATCCACCCCTCCCTCAAAACCAGCTTTCCCATGCCCAAGCTTACCTCTCTCAGACTGACTCTCCACACAGCTGCCAGACTATGAATAACAGTGGGCCCCATCACTACTAAGTATATACAGGCAAGCATCAGGCAGAGTCCAGCAACGCAGTAACAAAGCACAGGGGGACAGCCACTAAAGGTATCCACACAAATGATCCCTCTACAAGGAGCTTCCTTATGCTTTGAATCTCTTTGTTCTTGCCCAACTAGGGTTCTCTAGACTTTCTTCAGGCCTTGTTGTAGAATTGAGAGATGAGCACTGGACTGGTAACTGCAAGATCTGCAGTTCAAACCCACCAGCCACTATGGGAGACTCTATACAGGGTCATTACGAGTCAGAACCGATTTGGCCTCCTGCAACAACAGACTTTGCTTACAAGCTCCTTTTTTGCTTAATTTCAACAGAAATCAATGCTACTTGCATTAAAGAGCCTTGCCTACCCCACAATTCCATTTACTCTTTACCATAATTAGAGATTTGTGTCTTCTCTTATTGATCTGTGCCTGCCACCAAGGGCAATGAC
>NW_006408532.1:14709226-14720414 GCF_000296735.1 Chrysochloris asiatica | reverse complement strand
AAGATGAGACTTTCTGCTCCCATAACGATTTACAGCCTTGGAAACCCTGTACAGGGTTGCTATGAGTTGGAACCGACTCAATGGCACATAACAACAACAATGTATCTATATATATAATGTGTGTTTATGGGTTTACATTAGTCTCAGGAACACTATACATAACAGCTATGAGACAGAACTGAATGGATATATATATATATATACACACACACACACATATATATATATATACACACACATGCTCTACGTGTGTGTATATTATAATTTAAGTACTTTAAGAACTGGACCTGAATGCACAAATGTATTTATTTGACTGCATTGATACTGGCAGACATAAGAATAATTGACGGAGAGTGGGGACTCATGGGCAAATGTAAAAACCAGGGTCAACCAGCCAGGATTCCTAAGAACAATGTAAGCACCTGTTGAATGTGTGTATTGAGATGTCCATTGTCCCTAATAATGTAAATGGGTTTCACACAAAGTCTTCTAAAAAATCCCACAAATCTCCTTTAAGAAAAGATAGAAGTGATGCTGCTGCTGGGTAAAGGCTGGACTACTTATTAAAACTACATCCCAGATGCAAGTTACAAAACATGGTAACTACAGGCTAAGGGATTTGAAGATAGCCATAGAAAATATCAAACCTATGGCAAGATTTTCTTTTCCCCCTAACATAATGTGACCATGGCTGATTTCTGTAATTATGAAAAGGTAAACATCCTAAAAACCCCAAGCATCTTGGTGGGGAGTATGCCAAAATCTGGGTAGCAACTCCAAGTTGAATATGGAAGAATCCAAGCAGCTGTTGGCCTTGAAAGAATGGAGGTTGGCCAGACAGTGCAGACATCTAGAAGAGTCAGTGAAGGCAAGGATGAGCACAGAGATATGAGCAGTCCAGGCAGGTTAGATCCCAAGTGTTGGGAAGCTGACCAGAGCAACTGAGGAACCCAGACTGATTGACAGGAACACCAAGGGTCTGGGACCTTCTCAAGAGCTTGAGGGATGACAGGTTAGTCTGGGTAGAGGTCTTACAGGAGTCGCTGGATGGTACAAATGGTTAATATGCTAGGATGCTCGTGTGGTGCTGAAGGATAAGCGCTGGACTTTAAACCTCATGGTCCGTGGTTCAAACCCATCAGCTGCTCCTCGGAAATCCTGTACAAGTACACTACAAGTCAGAATCAACTCCATGGCACTTTAAAAAACAAAACAAAACAAGAACTACAAAAACAACAACAAAGGCTGTTAACCAAAAGGATGGCGATTACAGTCTACCCAGAGGCATCACTGAAGACAGACCTGGGCTGTACTTCTGAAAACGAAGCCATTGTAAACCCTACGGAGCACAGTTTCATGACACACACAGACTTGCTATGAATTGGAGCTGACTTGATGGCAAGTGGGTTTGTGTGGGGGAGTGGGGATGGGGAGAGAAGGAGAAGGGTCTTATTGTCAGCACCAGTGGAGCTTGGATGATGCTGAGTCACGGGTTCTGTGGGACAGCAAACTGGACTTGGAAAGTGATGGAGAAGGGAAGGCATTCTTGATAAAACCCGAAGATTTACAGAAGAAAAAGCCCAAGCTATTGGGAAAGACCATAAGCCAAATGTCAAACTTGACCTTAGTACTTTGCATCCCTACCTCACTGAGTCGCACAGATGTTAGACAACCCGAGAGACTAACAGGTGATAACAAGAAGAAAGCTCTTCCTCCGGTTGGAATAAAGAACAAACGGCAAAACTACAATCAAAATTACATTCATCTTCGTACCCAGAAGTTGTGTCGGACAGCTGTCTGAATCATAAGAAATAAGATTTGATAAAATACAAGTACCAGTAATAGTAACAGTAAGAATAACACTTTTGTGTACAAAGTGTTCAGTATGTATTAAATGTATAAATGTCTTTAGTTTTCACAACTGTCCTCTGAGAAACGTACTTTCATTATCTCCATGTTATAGAGGAGGAAACTAAGATACAGAGAGGTTAAATAACTTGCACAAGGCCTCACAGTTTGAAAGGGCACAGCTTAGATTTGAATCCAAGCTACAGAGTCCTCGAATCCGATTTAACCACTAGGTTTAAGCTATTTCTCACATAAGATAAAGAACTACCTTTGAAGGGGGCAGAATGAACTAAGAGCACATAGGAAAATGCAGTAAGAATGCTTTCATAATCCACTACTGCATTAATTCATTCAACAAGTATTTATTGGACACCTGCTGTGTGCCAGGACCTTTTCCAGATGTTGAAGATTGCAGGCAGACAGGATCCCTACACATCTGAAAGAATGAATAAATATTGCTCAGTATGGCAGAAAACGTGTTTGGTAGGCCAGCAGCACTGTATCTTTGCACTCCATTCCTTCCACATGCTTTTATTGAGTCTAAGTAGCACATGAAAGTTTCAGGGTCTAGAACCCAATGAAAACAGAATCAGCAACATGTTAAAAAGAAATTGGCATATCATGCTTATGAAAATACTTTGAGGAGAGGGAAAGGGTGAAGTTGGCAAAACAAACATAGAACATATGCATTATTTGCATTAAAATACCTATACCAATGAGGCAACTATACTAGAACCAAATAGGGAATAAGAAGATCCAGGCCTCAGGAAGCAAATCCATACAATGGGAGAGATTGCATTGTATGATTTCCAGAAAGCTCAGCTCTAGGATCGGGGTCCCTCAGAAATCTGAGGGCAGAGTCAAGGCTGACCTCAGACACACCCAGATCAGCCATGCTGAACCAGACAGCAGTAGCAGCCAGGGCAGCACCAGGAATGACAAATAATCCTGTAGGAATAAGTCACCAAATTCTTGGAGCTAAGGGTCTCTTGGAGACACCCCAGGTTTGTGCTGGGTTCCAGTTTCATCACACATTGGAATTGCATTTCTGCATAGAGAGTTTTGAGACACCAATAAGAAGAGGTAACACAGATCCAAGAGGCTCTGGGAACTGTCCAGATGTTAGCTCCAGCTGGACTGCGAGACATACTAGGTGGGATTTATCACTGTTAATAATTACTGGCATAAGACTGAGTACAGAACTGAAACTCACAAGGCCCAGTAACCGAGAGTGTCCTCAAATGAGAAGGAAGTTTGAATGAAGAAAGAAGGTGTCAGAAAGAGATACGTGTACACACATGCACTGAGATGTGAGTTCAGTACTTTCTGTCACATCTGTCCCACTCCTTAGCCATGCCAAACCTCCTAGCCTACCTTCTGTGGGTAAATTTAAGGCCTCAGATACTATCTCTGGCTCTGAGGTATACAGACATTCAAATTCTCCAGTATTAGGCAATTTCTCAAACCCTGACCTCCAATGTTGTAGAAATCACCTTTCTCAACAACACACACTTGAATATCCTTTTTCACTGCCTCTTCATGGGACACATTTCCCCATCCACCATCCTCTCTTAGGTGTTTCATGTTCAAGCTTCTCATTTGGGAGTCATGCCTAGATTTTGTTTTGTTGTAGTTTCCTCCCTCCTTCAGCACTTCCAATCACTGCTTCACAGAGCTGGATTAAAGGTGCTAAAAGACACAGTGTTCAAAACGAGAGTGAAGCCACAATCTACTTGGATGACTAATCTGAATTGTGACCCGTCCCAATGCTCGGTCAACTCTATGGGCTCCAAGAATGCTGAGTCAAAGGACCTCTGCTTCTACACCTGGCAGGTGGGGAACATGTGGGGAAATGGAACCAGCCAATATCCAATGGAACAATGGATTTCAGTTAAGGGCTATAGATCAAAGGTTTTTTTTTTTTAATATTCTTTGAACTCAGAATGAATAAAGAAGGTCATCTTAAAAAAAAAATAGGTTAAATGAATTAATAAAGATTTTGTATAGCATAAAACAGACCCCTCCTTTTCTGGATTTAATTCAAACTTAAATTTTAGAAGTGAACTCAAATTTGAGTCTGACATAATCCCACCTCTCTTGACAAGTTAGAGAAAATAAGAATATTCTACAAAAAGCATAGAGGTAAAAATGCAACCCATATCAATGAATAGTTTAGTTTGAAACCTAATTGCGGTGTAAACTTTTACCAAAAAAATAATAAAATATTACTTTAAAAAGCACAAAGGGAATTTAGGGAAATACGATAACCTTAGACAAGATTAGAAAGTAAGCAAGGTTGGGGTACAGCACCCTGTTACAAACAACTTTTTTCGTGGGGGTATCCTCCATTATGGTCCACGATCCAAGCCAACCACTGCTCTGTCAAATTGTGCCTAGTGGAGATAAAGCATATTTTAAAAGGCCCTTAGTGGCCATAAACTAGGGATATTGGAATTGTATAATCTGAGATGCTTGGCAACCTAATACTCTAAATAAATCAAAGGATGGACCTCAAAAGCCATTTTGGGCAGCTGGGGAAATATTTTGAGATAAGGGGATTTTTGTAACTATCCCCAGATTTGATTCTCCTGTTATGAAATTCTAATCTGCAATTTCATTTTCCTCCTTAAATCCCTTCACTGACCAAGGACATATGATGCGGTTGTTGACAAGTGCCATCAAATCAGTTCTAACTCATAGCAACCCTGTATAGGGATTCTGAGGCTGTAAATCTTTATAGGAACAGAAAGCCACATCTTTCTTCTGAGGAGCGGCTTGTGGGTTTGAAGCACCGATTTTGTGGTTAGTAGTCCAATTGGAGCTCTGGTAGCATAGGACTGGTTACGAATCGGACTGCAAACCGCAAGATCAGCAGTTCGAAACTACCAGCTGTTCTGCGGGAGAAAGATGGTGCTTTCTGCTCCCGTAAAGATTTACAGCCTCAAAAACCCTGTGCAGGGTCACTATGAGTTGAAACCTACTCCACAGCACACAACAACAACAACAACAACAAGTCCAGTACTTATCCTACAGAACCACAGCGCTCCCAAGGACATATAGAAAGGGTCATTTCTGCTTCAACTACTTATGGGCTAAAGTATCTGAAGACCATTCTTTCTATGGTGGATCCTAGACACAAAAGTGGATGGAACTAGTTTCAAAGTATTTCTGAAACAAGATGAAGTACATTTGCAGAGAGGCTTGTGGACAGCTTGCCACATTTCAGCTGAGGACAATTTTATTATCTGCAACTTACTAACCTAGAATTGGTCCATAATGGAAATGTTTAGTGATGGCTTCAGCAGTCCATCGCAGCAGCTGGCACACACCTACCTCATTGCCCTTCCAGAGTGGACCATTATGGCCAAGTTCCGGCCTTTGAAACCCTAGATGTGTAATGACTGAAAACTAACCGCCTTGCAGTCCCGACCTGGAGTGCTCAGAGGAGAATGAATTACCTCCTCAGAACCATGCCAGTAGTTGCAGCACTGAGCCAGAAAGCAATGGCTGTTAGAAGCCAGAATGAAAGCAAAAAGGAAAGGAACAGTGCTGTCATTATACCAGTAAACATTTTTCTTTAAGCATCTTCCTGTTTCCCTGAAGGGAGCCCGTTTAACTGCCACTCTGGTGCAGATGTGCCAACTCAGCTGAGAACACTTCGTGTGACCCTGAGACAGGAGTGTGCTTAGCGGGTTGTAGCATGCCCACTGGCCCAGAGGTGGAAAGTGAGAGTGAGGTTACTGAAGTGTCCATGGCACTCACTTTTTGTAGGCTCTTTCACCTGATCTTAGTCCTGCTCATAGCTAAGAGTACTGATGGGTGTGTGTGTGCCATACAGTGAGGAGGACAAGATAAAACATTAGATCAGATATGCTCATAGTACAGTCAGCAGCACCAGCATCAGCATCATTTGGGAACTTGTTAAGAATGAAAATTCTCAGGTCTCCCTCTAGACACACTGAATCAGAAACTCCAGGGGTTGAGCACCAGCAATCTGTGTTTTAACAAGCCCACCAGGAGATTCTGATACATCTACCATTTGAGAAGCACTATGCTAGAGAATAATGCTTTCAAAATCCAGCCACAGAAACAATTGTCTCTCAAAATGCTTAACACACAGCCCTAACAGGCAAGGGTCGGGTGGTGAGATGCAAGAGGTTTCCAGGGGTAAGGTTGGAATCACTGATACTAAATCAGGAGTGCTTTTCCCCAGCCACCTCTAAACAGACTTTAGTAGTCAAGACTTGGCAATTGTTGGAGAAAAAGATTATGACTGAATTAGTATCTTCCTTTTTTAGTAACTCATGATTAGACTGCTTAGATTGGACCATTCAGTAACACTATGTGACCCGAGCTAGTCATTTGAGATTCTAACACATTCAGTGTACCAAACAGCAGCTTTGGAAGAAGGTTTTGGACCATTCATAATCCTGATCAGGGTTTATGAGGCTCGGCCCTTCTCCAGGGACTCAGATTTGATGATTTGGGGGTTTGAGGGCAACTGAGTGAGGAATGGGGTCTTGTTTATGGTGCAATGTTTTAAAAGAGGTTCTTTTCTAGTCTGAATAGGCTGGGGCATTAGGCTTCTAAATGGTGAAGACACACACAAGTAAGAGAGTTCCTGCTGGGCACTGGAGAACAAAGTTATCTTTTACTCCATCAGTGAAGAGTAAGTAAAAAGACACTTCAGAAGTTCTCACAGTTAAAACTTTGTTCTCAGAACCTAAACTGTTTGGGACCACCACCCAGAGAGGAGTGACTCTGGCACAAGATTAAGGACTCAGTTTCCTCTTCTGTCAAGTGCTAGGTCCTAAATACCACAACAGGAGCATAAAGATGAAATCACCCAACAAAACACTGGCAGACACACATGCATGTGAGGTCTTTGCCCTCGGGTCCCAGAGCAGAATTATGAAACCATGTCTGTAGCTCCAGAAGGGCACAAGCCCTATGCAACCTTTACAGCTGATGGATGGGTTTACTGCGAACCAGGACGGGTGATGGCCTGCCAGGAGGCACACAGCTGGTGGATGACAATCATTAGTCCTTTGTCCCTACCCTTAAGGAGTCATGCTTCCACCCATGGCCAGGTAAACAAAGGATGGCCACCCCCAACTGTAAGGGCCATCCCTTACAGCCCAGCTGAGGATTTGGAGGGCTTGGCTGATCCGTGGTGACTCACACTTTCCCCCCCACAGGGGATTTAACTCCCAGATAACAAGATCCATGCCAAACAGCCAACAATCAAGAAAGAGAGTTCACATAGGGACTTCTCCACGGAGCTCCCTTACCTTCCTCATTTAAAATCCAGGGCAGGAACGCAAACACCGAGTCAAAGCCGCAAGTGTTCTCCTCAAAGGCGCAGGACCCAGCGGGCAGGTCCAGGGCTCTGGCAAGCTGAAGGGCTGCGCGGCAAAAAGCGAGTTTCAGTTCGGCTTCCACCGGGAGTGTTTGTACCAGCCCCGGCTCCCGGGGGCGTTGGAACAACCTGGTGAACGTGGGGAAGGAGCGCGGGAAGAGGTGGGAGGGAGATGCGCCACCTTTTCTACAACACAACCCCAGGCTAGGTTTAGCGAGGGAGGCCAGCGGCTGCGAAGACTAATCGGGAGGCGAGCTGGGATCGCCTAGCCCAGGACAGGGAGCCCAGCACAGTCCGGGCAGCAGGAGCGGGAGCGAGTCGCGAGAGCATCCTCTTGGGTGGGGGTCGCCAGAGTCCAGATCTTACCTTGCAGCATCAGGAGGGCGCCTCTTAACAGCATGGTCGTGCTTTTGGGAAGACGATTGCAAAGGGGGTGACGCTGCCAGACCGCTGGGACCGGTTTGCTCCTAGTGAGAGGGATCGTGGGGGCGGGAACACCCGTGAGCCTGGGGAGGGAGAAGTTCAAGGCAAATCGTGCACTTTGCAAAGCGGCTGGAGCTGCGCGGTAAGCTGGAGGTTCCTAAATAGAGAGCGCCGGGCGGCGGCAGCTGCAGCCGCGGTCAGACAGTGTCCCAAGTGTAGCCGGCCCGCGGCGCAGCTGGTCCTGGGAAGGGAGGGGACGGCTGCACACTTGTAAAGCCAAGCCAAGGCTGGAAAGGAGAGAAGTGGTTGGGACGCAGCGCCTTCGCTCTGGATTTTAAAGCTTGGGGCCAGACCCCTTGGAGACTCTTGGAAAGGGCAGGCCTTCGAGGAGCCCCTCCGCTGGGGCAGGGACTGGAGGCTCCCGCTCCGCCCATCCACAGTGGGACCCAGCTTATTTCTGGGGACAGCCTCCTCGCATCTGGCGCGTGTCAGTCCCACAGGACTGGCCCTAATTTTAAACTTCTTCTCCCCATAATGGAAGGGGGTGGAATGTGCCTCGGAAAGGCAACTGTTGGGTGGAATAAGCTTTATATCTCAGGAGGTGCTGCGTTTATGGCTCCTTAATGCTAACCCTGAAATACCACCACCACCACCACCACCCAACCTCTATCCATTTTGGCCAACGGAATGTCTGGCATGCCTGGTGCTCAGCATTCCCTTGTCAGGGAACTGGGCATTCTTCCTCTCTAAAGGGCCATGCTAAATTAGTTATTATGTTAGGAACCTTCATGCCAGTTCCTTCACATCTGGACATATGCATAACAGACTGAAACACTGCCTGGCTCTGTGCCATCCTCACAATTGTTATGTTTGAGCCCATTGTTGCTGCCACTGTGCCAGTCCATCTCCTTGGAGGTCTTCCTCTTTTTCACTAACCCTGAACTTTACCAAGCATGATGTCCTTCTCCAAAGACTGGTCCCTCCTGATATGTTCCAAGTAGGAAGTCCCATCCTTGATTCTAAGGAACATTCTGGATGTACCTCTTCCAAGACAAACTCGCTTATATTTCTGGTAGTCCAAGATACTTTCAATACCTTTCACCAACATCCTAATTCAAGTGCAATGATTATTCTAAAGTGTTTCTTATTCTTTGTCCAATTTTCACATGCATATGAGGAGACTATCAATACCACAGCTTGGTCAAGCACACCAAAGGCCTCAAACTAACATCTTTGTAATACTTTAAAGAGGTCTTTTTTTAAAGGCAGATTTGCCTAATGCTATATGTGGTTTGATTTTTTTGACTGCTACTTTCATGAGTGTTGACTCTGGATCCAAGAAAATGGAAGTCTTTGACAACTTCAATCCTTTTTCCACTTATGATACTATTTAGAACTCCTGGTGTGGTGCTATGGGATAAAGCACGGGACAAGGTTAGTTTGAGCCACAAGGTCAAATTCACCAGTTGCTCCTTGGAAACCCTACACAGGGTGACTAAGAGTTTGGACTAACTCAATGATACTAACAAAAAAAATAATAAAGAGGTTAGCTATTGGTCCACTTGTGAGAATTTCTGTTTTCTTTACATTGATTTGCAAGTCATACTTGGAACTCAATGTAAAGGCTGTAGTCTTTCATTAGTGAAGTACTTTAAGTATCTTTGAAGAAGTATCATTGCTTCCTGCAGATTGCTGATTGTTGATGAGTCTGTCTCCAATTCTAATGCCACATTCTTCTTCATATAATCCAGCTTCTCATTATTTGGTCAGTTTACAGAATGAACAAGTAAGGTGAAAGAATACAACCCTGACTCACACCTTTCCTAATTTCAAACCATTCTGTAACCCCTTGTTCTGTTTGATTGATTGCCTCTTGGTCTATTAATTGTATAGGTTCCTCATGAGCATAATAAAGTGTTCTGGAATTTCCATTCTTCCAATGTTATCCATAGTTTGTTATGATTCACACTGTTGAATACCTTTGAAGAATCCATAGCACACAGGAAACATCTTTCTGGTATTCTCTGCTTTCAGTCAAGATCCATCTGATGTCAACATGATATCCCTTGTTCCATGTCCTCTTCTGAATTGGATTTGAATTTCTGGAAACTTCCTGACAACTATTGCAGTTGTTTTTGAAATATCTTCAGCAAAGTTTTCCTTAATGTGGTATTAATGATATTGTTCTGTGATGTCTGCATTCCCATTTGTGAGGATTTTTGTTTCCTATTCACTGAAGTGATTTGCTTCATCAGTATTTCCAATCCCCTTTACTTCCAGCATGCAAGAGTGTGTCATCAGTATATCGTAGGTTGTTAATGAGTCTTCCTCCAATCCTGTTGCCAAATTCTTCTTCATATAACCCAGCTTCTTAAATTATTTGCTCAGGATACAGATTGAATAAGAATGGTGAAAGAATACAACCCTAATGCACATCTTTCCTGATTTCAAATCATTCTGTACCTCCTTGTTCTATTCGAATGACTGCCTCATGGCCTATTAATTGTACAGGCTCCTTGTGAGAGCACAATTAAGTGTTTTGGAATCCCTATTCTTTCTAATGTTATACGTAGTCTATTATGATCCACACAGTTGAATGCTTTTGCATAGTCAATAAAACACCAGTAACATATTTCTGGTATTCTTTGCTTTCAGCCGAGATCCATCTGACATTAATAACAATATCCCTCCTTCCATGTCCTCTTCTGAGTCTGGCTTGTTTTTCTGACAGCTTCTTGTCAATGTAAGGCTTCAATCACTTTTTAATTATCATCAACAAACTTTTACAAGCATGGGATATTAATGATTTTTTTCTATGATGTCTTCACTCTGTTGGGTCACACCGTTCTTTGGAATGGGTACAAATAAGGCTCTTTGCCAATTGATTGGCCAGGTAGTGGTCTTCCAAATTTCTTGTAGATGAGAGAGCATCTGCATCACTGCATCTGTTTGTTGAAACATTTTATTTGATATTCTGTCAATTCCTGGAGCCTTGATTTTGCCAATGCCTTTAATGCAGATTGGACTACTTCCTTCAACACTATCAGTGCTCAATATATACATCTTGAAATGGCTGACTATCAAAGATTTTTTTTGGTACAGTAAGCGTATACTTCATCCTTATTTTTTTTTGTTTGTTTGGTTTATCAACCCTATGAATTTTATTATTGTGTCCATAGGTATAACAGGTGAATCTATATTAACTAGATTATCTCCTTCTTTTTCTTTTTAAATGTTTAATTGCGAATTATGTGATAGTTTACATGGAGAACATTAGCTTTACATTCATTCTATCATATATTGTTTCATTGCCATGGTTACAGTCCCCTACATGAATTATCAACCAACCACAGGGTATATAACCTGCAAGCCTGCCCCCCGGTTGTCAGCACACAGCCCCTCTCCCTTTCTGGGTCTAGAGTCCTCAGCTGCTCCTTCTCTCCATGTCATCATCTCTGCCTCCATCACTAGCATCATTGCTTCTCTGGGTAGGGTCCCACACTCCGTTCTTCTCCCTTGATGGTCCCAGGGACCTCTGCTCCTGGACTGCAAAGTCAA
>NW_006408532.1:14678650-14679561 GCF_000296735.1 Chrysochloris asiatica | reverse complement strand
AATGGGCTCAAGTGTGGCAACAATTGTGAAGTTGGCCCAGGACAAGGCAGTGTTTCATTCTGTTGTGCATAGGGTCACTATGAGTTGGTGCCAACAACAACAGCATAGTATTTTAGGATAGATCTTGATATAGTATGTTTTAAAAACATTTCATTGTTCTTTTGGTGGAAGTTTACCATCACCAAGAAAGAAGAGGTAGGAGTGGAGGCCATCCTTTGGACCAGAGTTTCTGCAGTACAAAGATTCAGGGAAAGACTGATGCCTATATGCATGGAACTCTCCAAGGAATGCTGGGTGTACAGATACTGAAAGGAGACAAGGACCTTCTCCAGAGCTAGCACCCTTCTATTGTGCATAGGATCACTATGAGTTGGAAATGACTCGACAGCACCTAACTACAAGATCTACTCACAAATTATTGTCTGTTACTTTTGTTATTCAATAGTGGGTCTGTTACAGTGTTTACCATTTTCATCTGATCTTGCAGACTGGCACATCTTCATTGTCTTCCTTAGCATTGATTATATTGTGGTGTGTTGACTTTCTTAACATTGTGTGTCACTTTTTCCTTCACCATAATCAATACTTGTGTACTATCTAGTTAGTGATTGTCCCTACCTCTTCCTCCGATCCCTGGTAAACATCAAAGAATGTTTCTTTCTATGTGTAAACCTATTCCTGATATTTTATAAAAATGTTCCTGGGCAATATTTGTCCTTTTGTGATTGACTTAATTCACTTAGCATAATGTTCTCCAGGAGTCCTGGTGTGGTGCTGTGGGTTAATGTGCCAGACTACAAAGCCGTTTGAACTGCAAAGTCGGTGGTTCAAGCTCACCAGCTGCTCCTCGGAAATCCTATACAGTGTTGCTATGGGTCGGAACCGACTCAACGGCACTTAACAACAACAAC
>NW_006408532.1:14668587-14678550 GCF_000296735.1 Chrysochloris asiatica | reverse complement strand
AAAAAAAAAAAAAAAAAAAAATCAGAACAAAGCAAAACCAAACAGACAGTATTGTCACCTTTGCTCCAAGGTTCCCACGGTCATTAATACCCAGTGAGTCAGCTTGCTCCCCCCGCCTGGTCCCGTTGTTTGGTCTCACCCAATTTGCTGGCTCTAGGCCACTGAGCCCAAGCAGATTCTAAAATATGGGATTTCTTACTTCCACTACAAGTTCCTCAAGCTATAAGCCTTCAAACTTTAAAAATATTCCTACCTATGTGATTTAGAGTTTTGGAGCTTTGTCCTGAACCCACTTCATCTGGTATTCTGTGGTATGGCTGACGGAATCTTAACTGCCCCTCTACCCTATCTGCCATCAAGGCCTGCCTCCTTCTTGTCCATCTTCTTTTTATGCATCTTACTTTATTCAATAAATTGCCCATTTGTTGTTGGTAAGTGCTGTCAAGTCAGTTTTGATTCATAGTAACCCTGTATGGGATTTCTCAGGCTGTAAATCTTTGTGGGAACAGGAAGTCTCATCTTTCTCCTGCAGAGCAGCTGGTGGGCTCAAACTGCCAAACTTATGCCACATTCCAGTGCTTATTGTACAGAGCTACTGTGCTCCCAGTTTACACATGTTGTTGTTGTTAAGTGATGTCGAGTTGGTTTTGACTCATAGCAACCCTGTATAGTGTTTCCGAGGAGCTGCTAGTGAATCTGAACCGCCGAACTTGTGCTTCAAATCAAGCTTATGGTCTGGTGCTTATCCTATAGTGCCACACCAGAATTCCAGTTTGCCCATGGTGGTGGTTATGTACCGTGGAGTTGGTTCTGACTCATAGCAACCCTGTATAGGGTTTCCAAGGCTGTAAATCCTTACGGGATCAGAAAGCCTCATCTTTCTCCTGTGGAACAGCTTGTATTTTCAAACTTCTGACCTTGTAGTTCACAGTCCAATTCTTAACCACTATGTTACCAGTTTGTCCATAGAATCCTTCAATATTGCAAACACAGTTTTGCTTTTTTTTTTTTTTTCCTCCCTTCAGTTCTTTCAAGCCTGAGAAATACTGTGTATCTTCTTCCCTTTTGGTTTTCTAACTTCAGGTCTTTGAACATTTCATTATACTTTGTCTTCTTGAGCTGTCCTTTCAAATTTTCTGTTGAGTTCTTTTACTTCATCATTTCTTCAATTTTCTTTGGTTTTTCTATGCTCAACAGCATGTTCCAGTATCTCTTATGGGTTCATTTTGGTCTTTTCTTTTTTTCCTATCTTTTTAATGCCCTTTTGCTTTCTCCATGAATGATATTCTTAATGTCACCACAACATCGCTGGTCTTCAGACATTAGTGTCTAATTCATCAAATTATTTGTTGAGATTGTCTCTAGATTCAGGTGGGATATGTTCATAGTCATATTTTGACTCTCGTAGACTTGTGTTAATTTTCTTCAGCTTCAGCCTGAACTTGCATGTGAACAACTTATATTCCATTTCTGTTAGCCCCTGGCCCTGTTTTGGGTTGATGATACTGAGTGAATGAATTTCCATTGTTTCTTCAATTTGATTCCTGTATATTACATCTGGTGAAGTCCATGTGAATGATACAATGCTGTTGAAAAAAAGGCTTTGCAGCTGAAGTAGTCATTTTTGTTGTTGTTGTTAAGTGCCACCAAGTTGGTTCCAACATATATTGACCCTATACTAGGTTTCAGAGGTTGTTTAATCTTAGCAGAAATAAAAACCCTAATCTTTGTCACACAGAATGACTGGTAGACTCAAACCACAGACCTTGTGTTAACAAGCTGGTGCTTATCCTGCAGTCACCATGATCCCATGCATAAGTCACTGCTCTTACAAAATTCTATTGTATGATCCCCAGCATTGTTTCTATCACCAAGACCATATTTCCCAACTACTGAGCCTTCCTCTTTGCATCCAACTTGCACATTCCAATCACCTGTAATTATCAATGCATCTTGATTACATGTTTGATCAATTTCACACTGAAGAAGTTGGTAGAATTCTTCAGTTTCATCATCACTGGATTTAGTGGTTGGTGCATGAATTTGAATAATAATGGTTTAAATGGTCTTCCTTGTTTGCTGTTGTTGTTAAGTGGAGTTGGTCTTCCTTGTAGGCATATGGATATTATGCTATCACAGTATTATATGTACTTCAAGATACATTTTGAAATGCTCTTTTTGATGGTGATTACAATTCCATTCCTCTTCAATTTGTCATTCCAAACATAGTAAACCATATGATTGTCTAATTGAAAATGGCCAATACCGATCCATTTCAGCTCACTAATACAGGATATCCATCTTTATGCATTCCTTTTCATTTTTGAAGATTTCTAATTTTCTGAGATTTATATTTTGTACAGTATATGTTCTGATTATTAATGGATATTTGCAGCTGTGTCGTCCCATTTTGAGTTGTGCCCCATCAGTAAATTAAAATCTTGGAAACTTTGCTCCATCTCTGACATTAAGATCAACTCGACTTTGAGGAAGCAGCACTTTTCCAGTTGTATTTTGAGTGCCTTTCCACCTGAGGATCTCATCTTCCAAGACTATATCAGACAATGTTCCACTGCTATTTATAAAGTTTTCAGTGGCTAACCTTTCAGAAGTGGTCCGCCTCTCTTTCTTCTTAGTCTGTCTTCATCTGGAAGCACAAGTAAAATCTGTCCACCATGGGTGACCCTGCTGGTATTTAAAATACTAGTGGCATAGCTTTCAGCTATATTCAAGCCACCACAGTGTGACAAATTGACAGAGGAGTGGTGGCATTAACATCATTGTTGTTGTTGTTAAGTGCTGTTGATTCCGACCCATAGCGACCCTGTATAGGGTTTCCAAGGAGCAGCTGGTGAACTTGAACTTCTGACCTTGCAGTTCAAACGACTTTGCTGTCTGACGCATTAGTCCACAGCACCACACACATTAACATTATAGCAGTAAGGATTTACAAAACAGAATAATTATAACAGATCAGGGCTGATCACCTCAGATCACATCACGGGGTGATGAAATTATTATATAACTGCCACATACATCATTATATATCTGCCAAGACACTGAGAATCATGACCCAACCAAGTTGATACATATTTGGTGGGGTGGGGGTGGGGCACAATTCAATTCATCAACCTCTTATAGCTTGCCCTCTCTGGCTTTGTTACTCAGCCCCTTCTCACCCTGGAACCTTCTGATTTCCTTTTCATGACTCTTAACCAGGAGATCCCCAGATTCTTGTTTTTAACTTTCTGGGTAAAATAGAGGAAGGAGGAATATGGATACTCCCAACAAAAACACAAGTCATCTTTTATCTTTTCTCATATCTAGATGACACATCAGTGGGAGGAAATAAAGGCATGACTGTTGCACCTTGGCATGCCTCATTGATGCTAGGCCGAATTTTAGGCTGTCTTCCCACTCTCTCTTTTCTTGCCATCTCATAGAATGGTAAGCTCAGCAAACATCTGAGTACTTACTGTGAGGACTGTGTGGAAATTCAGAGGTAAAGTAGACACATGTTCTCCCTCTGAGACAGGCAAGAGACCTGTGAAAAGATAGTTTCAGTAAAACATGCTGATGAACAAGGGCTGCAAACATAAACATTCCAGGGGTCAGGTTGATAACATAAATGAATGATGTATCAAGAAGGCAACATAGGGTGTGATGGGGACCACAACAGATATAAGGGAACAAGCCCAGCTAAAAGGGTCCACTGAAGCTAGGTCCAGGTGAACGTGCCACAACAGAGCATGTGTCCAGCCCTGCCCGATCTGCCCAATTTTCAAGAGAAGCGCAGTATCCAGGTCTTTATGCAATTGTTCCTGATCTTTAAATGTAACCAATGAATTAAGCAGAACTTATTTTAATTCCCATGTAGGTAGAACACAATACGTCCAATGGCTGTTCAATTGTCAAGCTGCACTTTACTAAAAAAAATCAAGATGGAACCATAGAGACTGAGAACCATGGATGTCTGACCCCTCTAAAAGAGGTAGCTAGGCATGTGAAATCAGTGCCCCCCTTTATAAAAGGAAAATGAAGGCAGAAAGCATCTAAAAGATTTTTAACCAAGCTCCCATATCTATACCCCAAACCAAACCCACTGTCATTGAGCCACATCAGATTCATAACGACCCTGTCTAGGGTTTTCGAGGTTATAAATCTTTATGAGAGCAGAAAGTCTCATCTTCCTCCCGTGGAGCCATGGAGCAACTTGTGGGTTTGAACTGCCAGCTGGAGGAAGGAGTAGGATAACAATTATTAACCCATCTCTTGTTAATTAATATTGGGAATGGAGATAGGGCTCTATATTCTCTTTAAAAAGAAAACACCCCACACCAAACCAGTTGCTGTTAAGTTAATTAGGACTCATGGTGACCCCATCTGTGTCCAGAGTAGAACTGTATTGAGAGGGCTTTTAAGACTGTGACTTTTTGGAAGCAGATCACCAAGCCTTTCTCCTAAAGCACCTCTGGGTACACTTGAACTTCTTTCAGTTAGTAGTGCTTAACTTTGAACTCCCCAGAGACTCCTCTGCCATTGAGTCAATTTCTATTCATAGTGACTCTATCTAGAGTTTCTGAGACTTTAAATCTTTACGTGAGCAGACAGCTTCATCTTCCTCCCAGGTGTGTTTGAACTTGTGGTTAGGAGTCCATCACTTAACCCACTGTACCACCAAGGTTCCATTAATTATACATTAGTTGTATTCCATCATCTCTTATGCATTTTTAAACAATATTGATACATCTTTCTCCTTTTTCCCTCTTGTTTCCTGGATCTCCTCTGATCTGTCCCAAGGCCGTGTCTCTGCTCTAGGTTTTATTTTATCTTTGTCTCTGTATCCCTCTCTGTGTCACTTTTGTCACTCTCTGTGAGTCTGCGATCCACTCTGTCTGGTGGCTCACTTGGTTTCTCATTCTCACTCAGTTTTGCTCTGCTATGCTTTCCTGTTCTCACTCTCTCTCTACCCGCACACCCTGACATGCTCCCGTACATGATTCGCTAGCAGGTTGAAAGAAAGCTGGTAAAATAATCCCAGGCCCTGTGCCTTGTCCTGCCATTAACCTTTGCTGCATTCCAATAAGAGGTGTTTTCAGACTTTGCCCCAAGGCTGCCTGCATCCCCTGACTACTGCCCAGTAAGGTCTGCCTTTAACCCAGGGATAATCATGTGCCCTCTGCAGATCTGAATCATCACTGTGAAGAACCAAGGCCCATGGGTAACCAGTTTTAACAAATCTCCTTTTTTTCAAAATTTATAACCCACTGTTAAAATTGCCATCTTTAAATGACCTAAACCAATAAAGTTGATATTTATTTACAGTGAGCTTTTAAAAGGAAATAGATATTTACTTGAGTAGATATGTTCTCTCTTTTCTTTATTCTGAATTCTAGCTGGGAGTTAGATGTTTGAATAAAAGGTTTGAAAAAAACCTCTGCTTCATTTTTTAAACCAAACATGCCCTGGGCTCATCACAGTGATGATGCTGTTTTTGTTGTTAGCTGCTGTCTAGTCCATTTCAACTCATAGTGACCTTATGTACAACAGAATGAAACACTGACCAATTCTGGGACAACATCACAATCGTTACTATGCTTGAGCCCATTGCTGCTGACACTGTGCCAATCCATTTTGTTGGGGTCTTTTTCTCTGACCCTCCACTATACCAACCATGATATCCTTCTCCAGGAACTGGTCCCTCCAGATAATATGTCCGAAATCTGGCCATCCTGGCTTCTAAGGAGCATTCTGAATGTACTTCCAACACAGATTTGTTTGTTCTTCTGGCAGTCCAAGGTACTTTATTAAATAATATATACATTAATTCTTCTCCAACACCATAGTTCAAATGCATCAATTTTTCTAGGTTTTCCTTATTCCTGGTTCAACTTTCACATGCATATGGGGTTATTGAAAATACCATGGCTTGGGTCAGGAGCACCTTAGTCCTCAAACTGACATCTTTACTCTTGAACACTTTAAAGAAGTCTTGTGCAGCAGATTTGCCTAATGCAATACTTCCTTTGATTTCTTGACTTCGACTGTCATGAGCGTTGATGGTTGATCAGAGCAAAATGAAGGCTTTGCCAACTTCAATCTTTTCTCCATTTGTCATTACGTTATTTACTGGTCCAGTGATGAAGATTTTTGTTTTCTTTACATTGAGGTGTAACCCACACCAAAGGCTGTTGTCTTTGATCTTCATAAGTAAATATTTCTGTTATCTTTGATCTTCATAAGTAAATATAAATATATCTTCACTTTTAGCTAGCAAGGTTGTATCATCTGCACGTTGCAGATTATTAATGAATCTTCCTTCAATCTTAATGCCATGTTCTTATTCATATAATCCAGTTACTTGGATTATTTGTTCAGTATACAGATTGAATAAGTCTGGTGAAAAAATCCAACCCCTGGCACACACTTTTCCTAATTTTAGACCATTCAGTGTCTCCTTGTTCTGCTCGAATGACTGCCTCTTAGTCTATGTATAAGTTCCTCATGAGCACAATTAAGTGTTATGGAATATTCATTCTTCACAATTTTGTCTATATTTTGTCATGATCCACACAAGCAAAAGTCTTTGAGTAGTCAATAAAGTACAGGCAAACATATTTCTGGTATTCTCTGCTTTCAGCCAAGATCCATCTGATGCCAGCAATTACATCCCTTGTTCCATGTCCTGGTCTGAATCTGGCTTGAACCTTTGGCAGTTTCCTGTCAATTTACTGTTGCAGTCATTTTTGAATTATCTTTAGCAAAATTTTACTTGCATGTGTTATCAATGATAATGTTCTGATGACTTCCATATTCCAGTCAGTCACCTCTCTTTGGAATGGGCACAAATATGGATCTCTTTCAGTCAGTTGGCCAGGTAGGTGTCCTCCAAATTTCTTGGCATGAGTGAATGAGTGCCTTCAGTGCCGCATCAGTTTGTTGAAAGATTTCAATTTGTATTTCATCAATTCCCAGAGCCTTGTTCATTGCAAATGACTTCAATGCCTTCCCCTTGGACGTCTTCCTTCAGTATCGTGGCTCTTGATCTTATGTTACCTCTTGAAATGGTTGAACATCAACCATTTCTTTTTGGTACAATGACTCTATTTTTTCCATCTTCTTTTGATCCACACATCATTCACTATTTCGATATAATTCACTATTTTTCTGACAGAATCTTCATTTTGAGTTGTGCCCCATCAGCAAATGAAGGTCCCAAAAGCTTACGCCATGTACATCCTCATAGTCAACTCTACTTTGAGGAGGCGGCTCTTCCCCAGTCATAGTCTGAGTGCCTTCCAACATAAGGGGCTCATCTCCCGGCATTATATCTGACAGTATTCTGGTGCTCTTTATCATATTTCAGTATTCAATATTCTGGTGCTGACAGTGTTCCCCTGATACTCATACTCATTTTCATGACTAAATATTCACATGAGTGGTGGACAGTAATGACACTCCCGCCTTTTGTTGAGTGTTTGTGATGTGCCAGTTTAGGGAAAGGGAAACTAAGACTTAGAGTGTTTAAGTAACTTGCCCGAGGCCACTGAGCAAGGATGTGAGCCAGACTCCCATTAAAATCAAAGCTCCCTTGACATGTAGGCCATGCTCTGGCACAGGGACATTATTGGAGTAGATGCTTTCAAGGACCTGCCTCAGATCCCTGACCTCCTTACTACACCCGTAGATAGGCAGGGCTGAACTTGGTTCTCGCTGCCCCAATGAAAAGTCTGTTGCTGCTATGGGTTGGTGAACTACACTCCAGAGAATTTCCAAGTCTGTGTCCTTCCAGAAGCAGATTTCTAGGCCTTACTTCACACGCAGCCCTGGATGAGTTTGAATCACAGTCTTTCAGTTAACAGTTAAGCTCTTAACCAGGGACTCCTAGTGGAAATGTCTACATCCAGATTAGTGCATAAAGAAAACATCCGTATGACCAGCTTCAAACTTCTTTCCCCAATTTCCATCCTACCCTACCACCCATTCCTCCACATCTCCCACACCAGACCACATGCTTTCCTGAACTAGGTCTATCTTTTCCTCTCCCTTGTCTTTCATTTTTGTTTTGTTTTTATTTGATTCTGTTGTGCTGTTGAGAATACACACAGCAGAGTGTCTGGCGTGTCATAAGCACTGCATAAATATTTATTGTTAATTTTCTACCACCCAAGAATTTCAACGGTCCAGGGTTGGACTTCAAATTGATGATGTAGTCTAGCCATCAAAACAGTCCTTCATCCAGCATCCTGTCTTTAGTGAATGGGGATGCGGAAACTAGCAATATAAATTGGACAATGGAAAACCTGCAGCTTTGTTGATCTAGTAGAATAGAAATGGAGGTGATTGACTGTATCTCATAATAAGTAACGACAAGTATGACATGAAAAGTAATGAATTGCCACATCTAGTGTGGAACTGAAGCTCATTCTCAGCAACCAGATGGGTGACATTCCAGGAAATGTTGACATCACTCTGAAGGGATGCACAGGTATGGGAAAAGACCCCAGGGAAACCTTGTGGAGGAACTTCAGTCCCATCATATTGAACTCAGTCTCCTTGGAAAGAAAAAGAAGAGGTTTTGCTTTGACAAATAAATGGTGGGGAAATAGAAAGAAACTAACTGGCTACGGTTTACGCTATCTGTAGTCACATACAGAGCATGATCAAGGGTATTACACTGGGCTGCCACTACAAAATGAAGTCTGTGCATGTTTGTGTCTCCATCAACATTGTTCTTTAGGGGAGGGGGCTCCTTGCTGAAATCTGAAACTTCATAGATGAAAAATACAATTGTATGAGTCCTGGGGTGGCACAATGGGATAAGCACTGGACTGCTAACAACAAGGTCAGTGGTTCAAAACTTCCAGCTACTCCTTGGAAACCCTATACAGGGTCACTATGAGTCAAAACTGACTCAACGGCACTCAACAACAAAACAACACAGTTCAGATGAGACAAGATGTTGTGTGTTCAGTATCTCAAACCCTGGCAGATTAATTAATTATTGAAGGCAATGATATTAAACTTGTATCAAATTCAGTTGCTTTAATTTAGCAAGCCATGAGAGTTAAAAACAAAAAAACAAGGGCATCTGAAATTTTTGAATGGTAACTATGTGTCTGAAATAGAAACTATTCAATAGACTGGTAAGTAAGATCTATAAGTTATCTACTTTGGAAGAAAGGCTGGATGATTGCTAAGGCCCATGGGTGATATTTTTTAAATGTGATAAATTCATCTACTTTAAAAAATAGTGTAGGAAATAGTTTCAGGAATGGATAATGGTGACAATTGTACAGCATGGTGAATGCAATTAATGTGACTGAATTGCACACTTAACAATTGTTAAAATGGCAAGTGTTTGCTATATAAACTTCAACATAAGATTTAAAAAATTGAAATCTTTGTTCGATGATACTTGAGGAAGAGTATGTGAAATGAATTGGAATATATGAAGAAGCATCTTACAATATTATATTCTATAGGCAAAAGTAAATTATCTCAGGCCCTGGTTAGGGCTTGAGGGGCAAGTCTGTCTGTGTCCAATAAAAGTGTCTTCCCAAACAGAAAGAGTTGCTTAAATTCTTGGCTGTTAACCAAACAGAAAGACACATGGTTTGAACCTACCAGCAGTTCCTTGGTGATCCTGTATCCATTTCAGCCTTGAGAACCTTATGAGGGCTGTTCTGTGTCCTTATGTGTCAAAATCTACTTGGTAGCACCCAACAACCAGAATATATATATATATTTGTTGTTGTTGTTAAGTGCCCTCGAGTCGTTTCCGACCCATAGCGACCCTGTACAGGGTTTCCGAGGCTGTAAATCTTTACGGGAGCAGAATGCCTCATCTTTCTCCCACGGAGCGGCTGGTAGTTTCGAACTGCTGGCCTTAAGGTTCACAGCCCGATTCGTAACCACTATGCTACCAGAGCTCTCTCTCTCTCTCTCTCTCTCTCTCTATAT
>NW_006408532.1:14665958-14668172 GCF_000296735.1 Chrysochloris asiatica | reverse complement strand
TCCTATACCCTCCTCATAATCATTGCTGTGTTTGAGCTCATCATTGCAGACACTGGGTCAACCCATTTCATTGGAGGTCTTCCTCTTTTTCACTGATCCTCTACTTTACCAAGCATGATGTCCTTCTCTGCGAACTAGCCTTTCCTGATAGCATGTCCAAAGTTAGTGAGATGGAGTCTTGTCATCTTCACTTCTGAGGAGCATTCTGGTTGTACTTCTTCCATCATGGATTTGTTCATTCTTCTGGCTGGCAGTCAATATTCTTCACCAACACTATAATTCAAAGCCATCAATTTTTCTACAGGCTTCCTTGTTTCATTGTACAGCTTTCACATATATATGAAGAGATTGAAAATATCATGGCTTGGGTCAGATGCACATTAGTTCTCAAAGTGACATCTTTGCTTTTGAATACTTTAAAAAGGTCTTTGTCAACAGATATGCCCTATGCAATACAATTTTGATTTCTTGACTGTTGTTTCCATGAATGTTGATTGCAGATCCAACTAAAATGAAATGCCTGACAACTTCGATCTTTTCTCAGTTTATCCTGATGTTGTGTATTGGTTCAGTTGTGAGGATTTTTGTTATGTAATCCATACTAAAGGCTGTATTCTTTAAAAAATTGACTGTATCTCATAATAAGTAAGTATCTTCTTCAGTAAGTACTTTGGGTTCTCTTCACTTTTCATCAAGCAAAGTTGCATCATCTGCTTATCTTAGAGGTTATTAATGAGTCTTCCTCTATTCCTGATGACATTTTCTTCTTCATTTGGTTCAGTTTCTTAGATTATTTGTTCAGTATTCAGTTTGAATAAGTATGGTGAAAGGATAAAACCCTGACACACACCTTTCCTGATTTTAAACCTTCAGTATACCTTGTTCTGTTTGAATGACGCCTCTTGAGCACAATTAAGTGTTCTGGAATTCCCGTTATTCACAATGTTATCCATAGTGTGTTGTGATCCACACAGTCAAATGCTTTTGCATAGTCAATAAAGCACAACTGAACATTTTTCTGACATTCTCTGATTTTAGTCAAGATCCATCTAATATTCTTCATTCCATGTCCTTATCTGAATCCAACTGGAATTACTGCAGGGGTGGGGAACATCTGGCCCAGGAGCCAGATGTTGTTGTTAAGTGCCATTGAGTCAGTTCCAACACAACGACCTGCATAGTGTTTCCAAGGTGAGTTTGAAACACCAACCTTGCATTTCAAACTGACTTTGCAGTCAGTTTGTGCAATAACCCATAGCACCACACCAGGACTCCAAGGGCCATTTAAGGCACTCAAAATCATTTAGTGTGGCCCTACCAAGGCAACTGCAGTTCCAACCATCGCATTAGGGGTGAGTTAACTAAATGTTTGACCAAATATAGCAGGCTAGTTTTCAAGTTAATATTTTTGTGTGGCCTGCGAATGATGTTATAATTTTGGGCAGAAAAAAGTTCCCCACCCCTGCTTTATTGCAATAATTTTTTGAATTACCTAAACCAAATTTTACTTGCATGTGATATTAAAGACGTTGTTCTTTGCTTTCTGCATTCTGTTGAGTCACGTTTCTTTGGAATGAGCACAAATGTGGATCTCTTCCAGTTGGGAGGCCATAGTTCTTGGCAGAGACACCTGAGCATTGCATCCATTTTTGGAGCATATCAGTAAGTATTCCATCAATTCCCGGAGCCTTGTTTTCCCACCAATGCCTTCAGTGCAGCTTGAACTTCTTTCAGCATCACTGGTTCTGAAGTAGTTCAGGATGGCCAATTCTTTTTGCTATAGTGACTGTGTATTCCTTCAATCTTCTTTTGATGCTTCCCACGTCATTCAATATTTTGCCCGTAGAATCTTTCAGTGCAGCACTTGAGGCTAGAATAGTTTTTTTCACTTCTTTCAGCTTGAGAAATGTCAAACATCTCCCTTTTTGGTTTTCTAACTCCAGGTCTTTGCACATCTAGTATAGTACTTTATTTTCTGTTGTCAAATTGCCCTTTGAAATTCTGTGCACAGCAATTTTATTTTAACGTTTTTTTCCCATTCATATTAGCTGTTCTACATTTAAGAGCAAGTTTCAGTGTCTCCTCTGACATTTTGGTCTTTTTTTTTCTTTTCTATTTTTGCAATGACCTTTTGGGTTCTTCAGGTAGGTTGTCCTTGATATCCCATAACTCTTCTGGTCTTCAGTCATTAATGTTGAAGACATGAAATCTGTT
>NW_006408532.1:14643622-14663916 GCF_000296735.1 Chrysochloris asiatica | reverse complement strand
TGGTAGTCATCATACAATATTTAATTTAGAATGAAAACCTTTTCTTGATTTTTTATAGTAGAGGTCTCATACAATATCTATCCCTTTGCAATCACCTAATTTTACTTAGCACAAGTCATGCTGCTTTATCATTGCATGGTGTTCCATTGCATGGATGTACCATAGTTTATACATTCATCCATAGATGGATATTTAGGCTCCTTCCACTTTTTTGCTTTTGTAAATAATGCTGCAATGAACAAAAGAGGTGCATATGTTTATGAAGTATTCTTTTTGATGTTGAATGCCACACCATCCCTCTTCAATTGATCATTATGGCATAGTGGATGTCTGATTCAGAATAGTCAATACCAGTCCATTTCAACTCACTAATGCCTAGGAAGGAGTCATGGTGGTGTAGTGGAGTAAACACTGGGCTGCAAACCACAAGGTCAGGGGTTCGAACCATCAGCCACTTGACAGGTGAAAGAAGAGGCTGTGTGCTCTCATAAAGATTTACAGCCTTGGAAACCCTATGAGGTAGTTCTACTCTGTCCTTTGGGGTCGCTATGAGTTGGTCTTGACTCAGTGGTAGTGGTGGGTTTTAATGCCTAGGACAGTGATCTTTAAGCTTTCTATTTCATTTTTGACAACTTCTCATTTTCTTTGATCTTTGCCTTGTACATGTCATGTTCTGGTTACTAATGGTTTCTTACAGCTGTTTTCTCTTACTTTGAGTCATGCCTCATTAGCAAAAAAAGGTACAAACCATTAAGGTCAACTATAATTTGTCATATTTTAAGTACCTTCCAACCTAAGGGTGTCATCTTCCAGCAATATATCAGACAATGTTCTGCTGCTAGCTATAATTTTTTTTGAAAAGTAGATTTCTAGGTTCTTCTTTCTAATCTGTCTTTGTCTGGAAGCTGCACTGAAGCCTTCCCACCATGGGTGATGATGTTGGTATGTGGCATAGCTTCCAGCAGCAGCTCTCTGTAAGTTTGTTATACTGTCATAGCTTGCAAGTTATTGATACAGATATAGTGTTTATTTTGTATAACCATATGAAACAAATAAAGCTTATTTATTCACTGACTCATAACCAGTAAAATCAATTGCCTTCAATTTACTGCAACTGATGGCAACCCATGTG
Organism: Chrysochloris asiatica; assembly: GCF_000296735.1. Taxonomy (NCBI): domain Eukaryota; kingdom Metazoa; phylum Chordata; class Mammalia; order Afrosoricida; family Chrysochloridae; genus Chrysochloris; species Chrysochloris asiatica. The sequence continues at coordinate 14,662,784 of NW_006408532.1, read as the reverse complement.
TGACCATGTTGTTGTTAAGCGCTGGTGAGTCGTTTCCCAGTCATAGCAACCCTGTAGAGGGTTTCCAAGGAGTGGCTGGTGGGTTTCAACTATCAATCTTGTGGTAAGTAATCCAGTGTTATCCTACAACTCCACACCAGGACTCGTAACAGATCCAAATTAGACTCCTGAAAGTCTAACTTATTTCTTCCATGGAGAGGGAAGAAGGATGGCCCATGGGAAACTGGTTCCCACACCTTTAGGGTTCATACTAAAATGAAGCAACAGACCTGGATAAATTCTTTCACTCTAGCTGCAGAAATGCTTTGTAGTGGGGACATGCCTTTTGCGTCTCTACCAAGTTTTCATATAGAGCCAATCACACTATCACATTCTTGCAGGAGGGAACGCCATTAAAGGCGGCATCCAAGTGAGACCTCACCAAGCTCCAGAATCTATAAATTCTTGCATTCTACTCCTTTTTTCAAGGTTCAATATTCTTATTTTTGAAATACATCTCTCAGTATTTTTTTTTTTAAGTGGAGGATTGCAAGAGGTGAACTCTCCTAGTCTTTGTTTGAAATTAGACATAAATGAATTATTCAATTGGATATAGACCTTCTAGATGAAAATCACAAGTAAACAGCAAACACAGTCATTTCAATTTCATTCCTCCAGAAACCATATAAATACTACAGCAAGTAGATATTTTTTAGACTAGCATAAACCTATAAGAATAAGAGCTCTGGTAGCACAGTGTTATGAATCAGACTGCAAACCACAAGGTCAGCTGTTCGAAACTACCAGCTGTTCCATGGGAGAAAGATCAGGTGTTCCGCTCCTGTAAAGATTTATAGCCTCGGAAACCCTGTACAGGGTCACTATGAATCAGAACCGACTCCAAGGCACACAGCCACCATAAGAATAAGAAGAATGGGAGAAGACAACAAACATTTGGAAGTTATAAAGAAGACAGGCAAATAATAACTGAGCAAATTAAAGTCAGATTCAAAGCGGAGTCTGTTTATATACTATTAGACTCCAGAAATTGTTGACACCAGGTAACTTTGGAAACGGAGGTGACAGAGATGGCTTAAAATAAAGATGATTAGGAAAACTGTTTAAAAACGACAGATAGAAGCCTATTTTCTTGATGTTGTTATTGTTGTTGTTAAGTGCCATCAAGTTGGTTCCAACTCATAGTGACCCTGTGTAAGATCTCCAAGGAGCCACTGGTGATGGTATTGGGTGCTTTCTCCTGAATACTCTAACAAAAGATTGCATGTTTATATCCTGGGTAAAGAGAGGTACACAGAACTTGGAGGGCTAAGAGTGGGCTAAGATCAGGGGCACTAAATTGAAAACAGGAAAGCAAGTGAAACTTGAATTTTCTGTAGGTACCATAGTCTCCTCATCCATTCAGTTTCCAGGATGGTGGTGACCAGGCCTTGACCTTCCAGATGGAAAAATAGAATAGCTATCTTTGGGGAATTTGAGCAGGTTAAAGGAAAAATCTTAAGGATGTAGGTTGAACTATATTCATGTTTTTCTCAACATATGGCCAATCCAAATCATCTCCCAACAAATTTCCAATCAACTTTTTACTCAACCACAATTAGAAATAAGCAGCTATTCCAACAACTGAGAAGGGCCTTTAATATGTAAGATAGAGATCAAATAAACATTCCACAAACAGAAAAACAACTTTCAGGAAAAATAAACTATAAAAGGGGACAAATTTTGAAATAAAAGTAATACTCATATTATCTTCAAAGAAACAAATGATGATACCGAATCCAGAATGGTCAGAATGTTATTAAAGAAGGAACATTTAGAGAACATAAAGAGCCCTGAGACTTTAAAAACACAATTGCAGAACAGAAAGACTCAGTTTTAAAACTATTTGCCCAGGTTAAGCTAATTTCCCAGAAAATGAATTTAAAAAAAGGCAAGCAGGAGAAAAATTATATAAAACATTATGTAAATCTATATTTTATGTATCTATTATATTTATATATTTAAATATACTTTTGTATATATAAGGAGCTCTAGTAGTGTAATATAATAAGGAGCTCTGGTAGCGTAGTGGTTACGAATCGGGCTGCGAACTTTAAGGTCAGCGGTTCGAAACTACCAGCCTCTCTGCGGAGAAATCTACTCCCGTAAGGATTTACACCCTCGGAAACCCTTTACAGGGTCGCTATGGGTCGGAACCGACTCAACGGCACTTAACAACAACAACAACAAGTAGTGTAATGGTTAGGAGGCGGGCTGCTAATCTCCAGGTCAGTGGTTTGAAACTACCAGCTGTTTCACAGGAGAAGGATGACGCTTTCTGCTCCTGTAATGATTTACAGCCTCGGAAACCCTAAACAGGGTCACTGTAAATTGGAACTAATTGCATGGCACACCACCACCACCACCACCACCATATGTAAATAAATGGATATAAAATTTAAATATATTTATATCTTATACTGAAAATATAAGACATTGAATTATATTAAAAGCCATCTAGGTAGACCAATCTCTAAGAAAATGGGCATTTCAGAAGAAGATAAAGAGAAATGAATGAGAGAAAAATCAAAGATATGATTTGTGTATGTGTGTGTATGAAGACATACACAGCAAAACATACATCAGTTCAACAATTTCTACACATGGAATTCAGTGCCATTGGTTCTATGCCTCGTGTTTTGTCCTTTAACCCCAGACCCTTTTCTGAACGGTTTCAGCTGCAACAGTAAAACTCACTACTCACTGAGCTTCTTCCCTCGTCTTCTGAGTTGCTATCGTCCATTTGATCTCAAATAGATAATTCTTTAAAGGAACACATTTCCTCAGGAATAGTTTCAGGGTTCACTCAGTTTCCACAACTCTTAAAAGTCTGAATTCCATGGGAATTTAAGGTTCTATTTAAAAGGTTTCCTCACTTTTGATCAGGATTCTTCTATAGAGTCTCAAAGCAGTAATTCAAGGACTTTCCTGAACTTAAATATATGAGTTTCCAGATTAAAAAGTTCACTAAGTGTTCAACATAATGGATGAAAATAGATACACCCTAAGAAGTCATATCATCATGAAATACCAGCAAAGGGACAAATGAGAAGCTCTCAAAAGCTTTGAAAAGGCAAAAGCAAGTCACATTTATACTTATAACAATGCCAATATTGATGACGCACATTTACCAAGAAAACTAACTATGGATAATGTTACAGTTTGTCTTTTCAATGTGGAATTCAGAACTCACAGCAACAAAAATGGATGGAATGGAATGCTGAGTGAGACATAATCTATTTTTCAGAAGTAAAAGAAGTGTGAAAAGTCTCAAATTTGAAAGAGAAATGAAACACTGGGGAAATTGGGACTGGGCAATTCTCCCCCGGTTTACTAAGAAGTGACTAAATGGACTCTGTTGCCCACAGTCATCACCCTAGCTTCCCTTCTACCCCCATCTATATAAGAGAAGATTTGAAAGCAAAAGGAGAATTGTGAGAGATGTATGTTGCTGGTGAAAAATTCACAATGTGGAGAAAAACAGAAACCGTCTTTTTCCAAATCCCACCCAAACAAAGTGAAAAGGGTTCCAAATATCACTCTTAGGACCTAGAGTTTCTATCAGCACCTTATTTCTTATTTCGGTATCTGTTTAGACAGTGTACTTGCTGACAGGGAGAAAAAGAAATGGAAAAAAATGATAGGACAAGAGAATACAAGCGTGTAATAGTCTGTACTTTCTGATAGGGCAACAATGTGTACCTTTACTGTGGGTCCACAGACAGACTTGCTGTCCTTTTAGGGTTCTGCCAACTCTTCACATCGTGTGGACCTATCACCTGCGTTACTAGGAATGGCAGTCCCGTGTGTCCATGACAGCTGTTTCTCATCTCAAGCCACAGGACTCTGGTGTCTAGTTTGATGTTTGCTTTGGGTACCTAGATATGTTCCATTTTCCCCTTAAAGTTGCAGCTATATATTTAAAAGAATGTTTGTATTTTAAGATTATTTTTGGTGATGTAGGCCATGTATGTCAAAATTTTGTTGTTGTTAGCAGCCATCAAGTTACCTTCTGACTCGTGACAATCCCGTACACAATAGAACCAAATACTGCCCCATCCTGTGCAGTCGTGGGTTTTCTTTGGCTCAGTTTCAGAAGATCGCCAGGCTCTCTTCTGGTCCCATCTTAGTCTGACTGCTCTGCTGAAAGCTACTCAGCATCATAGCAACACACAGCACACAGGTGGCAGCTCTACCTAAAGTGCGCTGGCCAGGAACCAAACCTGCGTCTTCCAGATGGAAAGTGAGAATTCTACTTCTCCATATGTAAAGATCCATGTCATCATTTTTTAAAATCACACACACAAACACACAGAGCTATTAAACTTCTTTAGCAGAAACTGAATATTTTGATATGTATTTAATCTGTAAATCTTGTTCCTGAGACTACTCTAACCAGAGTCTACTTAAAGTTGAGACATCTTTTAAAAATTCTCTCAGAATTAACATTTCCTAGCATGCCCATATATCAGTCTGGATTCTTAGATGCCAAACACAGAATTCAATCTGGCTAGTTTGTGCAAAATAGTTTTACTATAGGGTATTTGGGAGCTCACATAGAAATTGAGAGGGCTGGGTAAATAAGCTAGTGGCTATGCTTCCAGGAACACCACTTAAATCATACTGCAGAAAAGTCCTGATGAGGAATGGCAGTCGCTCTAGACACTGGGAACTTCACTACCATGGACCTATTGCAACTGTGTTTGTCCCACCTGAGCCAACTAACTGAGCTAATATCTATTATTTGTTACTTAGAATTAAAATCTTGCAAAGGTGCATCTGATTGGTGGAACTAAGGTCCCAGGATTCTATTCTAACTGAAAGGTAAGCTATAGATTTAAGAACTGAGTTCTGCATTGGTGAGTCACAACCGATATACTAGACATTCCCTCGTGTTTAGAAAAGCTGTCCAAAAGATGTTGGGGTATCACAAGCATGGCACATATCCACCATAGCTGTTGTTAGCTGCCATGGAGTCGGCTCCCTACTCATGGTGACACCAGGCATAGCTGAACCAAACACTGCCCAGTCCTGTGCCATGCCCACAATTGGCTGTAGATCAAACTGTTATGAACTACAGGGTTTCCACTGGCTGATTTTTGGAAGTAGATTGCCAGACATTTCTTCCTAGTCTGTCTTAATTTGGAAGCTCTGCTGAAACCTGCCCAGCACAACAGCAACACAACAAGTCTCCACTGATCAATGGGTAGTGGCTTACTTTAGGTACGTTGGTCAGGGATCCAACACAGGTCTCCTACATGGAAGGTAGAATGAACTACCGCTGTCTCTCCACTCCCCACCCCACCAACTATAGCTTTGTTTTTGCTGTTAAATGCCATCGAGAGCAATCCTCTATAGGGTTTCCAAGGAGTGGCTGGTGAATTTGAACCACCAAACTTGTGGTTCAAATCGACCTTGCGATCCAGTGATTTGTTCCACAGTGCCACTCAGGACTCCAAACATATAACCAACTGGCAGTGTTAGCAAATAAAATAAAATAGAATTTAACTAGATAATTTATCTCACTGGTCTTTGGTATTTGCTTATCATCAAAGGGCAATGAATAGTAAGGAAGAAAAAGGATACAAGAAATGACATTTACACTATCTTTAGTGCCAGAACACCTACTCAGTAGTAGGTCAGTTACCCTGTGTTGGGAGATTTAAATGCAGGGACTTGGACCTCACACAGTGACACTCTTGTAGCCAGTGCAAAATATTGGGATTTTGAGTAATGCTATGTGTGTTCAAGTTTCCCCATCTCTGATAGCCCTTAAAGGGCCTGTTTTCTACTCTGGAATCAAGAGTAGAAAAATGTACTTATTGGCAACAAAATAACAAAAGCTGGTTTTATTTTGGGAAAAAAAGAAAAGGTCATCAGACTAATTTTCTTAAAGTTTAAGGAAAAAACAATTGCTAACAAATGATAAATCAAGGAGTGAGTAAATAGGAGGAAGTTTGGAGCCAAAAATATTCCCTGATCTCCAATTCACCTTGAGTAAATAATTTAGCTTCCCTACAAATCGGGCTGCGAACCGCAAGGTCGGCAGTTCGAAACTACCAGCCGTTCCGCGGGAGAACGATGAGGCTTTCTGCTCCCATAAAGGTTTACAGCCTTGGAAACCTGCACAGGGTTGCTATGAGTCGGAACCAACTCCACGGCACATAACAACAACAACAACAACAACAACAACACTACAATGAAAGTAGTAGCTTCCCAAAGAGGTATTAAAAACATTATAGATGTAATTGTTTTAGAGTAAATCCATGTCAGGGGAAACTCAGGGCAAATATTTTGCTCCTTTGCAGCTCTATGGTTTACCAGACAGTATATTAAACAAGATTTATCAAGTATAATAAAAAATTGATGAACTTTTACTGTGGTGTTGGTATTTAATGATAGTGTTACCATGGACTGTTAAGAACAAAATAAATTCGTCTTAGAAGAAATACAAAACCAGAATGTTCCTTAGAAGCAAGGATGGTGTGTCTTTGACTAGCTTGCTCTGGGCATGTCATCAGGAAATACCAGCCTCTCAAAAAGGGCATCATGTCTGGTAAAGTAGAGGGTCAACAAAAACATGGGGATCTCTCAATGCGATGGGTTGACACAATAGCATCACCATTGACTTCAGACATCTGAAGATGGTACAGGACTGGGTAACATTTCATTCGTACTCAACAGCAACTAATGGCAACAGTAAAAATGCTGTAAATAATAAAGTAGAAACTTTATAGATAACAATTAATTTCTTTGCTATGACCTTCAAAAGTTAAAATTCCCCAGTTGCAATGTATTTGAATTTGATGTCTCTTGCTCTGGTGATTTGCTGGTGTCTGAAGTCAACTGATGAGAGGAAATAGCTCAGCAAAGAGACATGAAGACCATTCTTTGCCCTTCTTGCCACAGCTTCTGTTTTTGTCTCCTAATCTTACTCAAATGAGCCCTGGTGGCTCCATGGTTAAAGTGCTCAGGTACTAACTGAATCGTCAATTGTTCCAACTCAGTAGCCACTCTTCAGGACAAAGATGAGGAGAGGCAGTCTGCAGCTATAAAGATTGTTGAAGTGCCATCGAGTCAGTTCTGACCCATAGCAACCCTGTATAGGGTTTCCGAGGAGCAGGTGTTGAGCTTGAACCGCCAACCTTGCAGTTCAAATGGCTCTGCAGTCTGGCGCATTAACCCACAGCGCCACACCAGGACTCCTATAAAGATTACAGCCTTGGAAACACTTAGGAGCAGTTCTGCTTTGTTCTATGGTGTCACTATGAGTTGGAATCAACTTGATGACAATGGGTTTGGTAATCTTGCTCATCCAAGTACAATTAATTTGTCTCAAAACAGTTGTGTGTGTGTGATGTATTTGAAAGATTTTACTCAGACTTTGAATTTTTTTTTTTTTTTTTTAGGTCTCAAATTGATTATCATATATTTAGAATCATCTTAAAATAAATTGGGAATATGGCTTCATCATGAGTTCATACTGTATTTCATTGAATCTAAGATGCTATGGACTGAAATATGCACCATTATTTTATATGCTACTGAATACGAAAAACTGCCAATGAATCCATGATATGCCATCAGTTGGGAGCACAGTGGCTCTAGATGGTTAAGCAATGGGCTTCAATTTACAGTGTTAGTGGTTCCAGCCTATCAGTCACTCCATGGGAGAAAGATGAGGCTTTCTGCTGCCACAAAGGTTTTTAAAGCCTTGGAAACCACATAGAGGGTTGCTGTGAGTCAGAACCAACTGAAAGGTTCTTATCATGGCATCTATTACGGGGCACATCTCAATTTCAGTAATGTTCAAATGTGAGAAAATGTGAGTTTTGGGTTGATGAGACAGGAGAGCAAGCATATTTATTTATTGAGCACTTACTATGTTCCAGGTCCTGTGCTCAATACTTTACGAAATTAATCTCAAACTAATGAATTAAAATGTTAAAGCCACACCCACCCCACGCCATCATTTTATGGGTATGGGATCTGAGGCTTACAGTAATTAAGTGATAAATCCAAAGAAATGTTAGCTAAGTAGCTAGAAAATGACAACGCTAGAATTCAGACCTAGATTTGTCTGACTCCAGGGTCCACACTCTTACCTAAGGTGAACTTACATTTATCAAAATTTTCTGCTTTTGATGCAAAATGATACATTTTTAGTGGACTTTTAGAAATTTAAATTCTATGAATATAGACTTCATTATGCATTCTACAGCAATTTAGAAATGCCTCTTCCCTGTCAAGACTTATGCATGTATCAACTTTTGAAGCTGCATTCATTTGAGACCATTTTTGTTCACAGCTTTTTAGATTTGCATTTTCATCTATTCCTGAAAACTTGAACATATATGAGTGCAATCCTATTGTCGTTTATGATTACACATTTTATATTTTCACCTTCATTGCTTTGCTTCTTTTCTAAGTTAAAAACTTGTTGGTAGTCTTTGACTTTTTTTTTTAATAATGGAATTTTTAAAGCTTTTATTGTGCATTGAGTGTTTACATAGGAGAACGTCAATTTTACACTCATCCTATTATATTTCATATCACTACAATGATTACAATCCCCTCCATGCATCATCATTCTGTTTGCTTCTATTCTCTGTTTTTTTGTTTAGTTTTGTTTTTGATGTACAAAAAACCTCTCAGAAATATATAATCATTTAAACAACCAAAGGGCACATTCTGCAAGCCTGCCTCCTTGTCACCAGCACACAGCCTTTATTTTTCCATAAATCTAGAATCCTCAGCGTCTATCTCTAGAAGTCATCATCTTTGCCTCCATCCATGGTGTTGCTGCTTCTCTGGATAGGGTCCCACATTCCACTCATGCTCTTCTCCCTTGATGGTCTTAGGGTCCTCTGTTCCTGGAATATAAGATTAACTATTCCCGCCTTTATGCTACAAAACTTCCACCTTTATAGTTATGACAATTATAATTAGTCATGATAACAGTTACTCACTATTGAATCATAAGAATCTTATTCCCATCTCCTTTGACTAAACCAGTCTAGACAAGATGAAAACTATTCAGTGGGGATTCTACCTCTTCCCACACTCTGAAACTAAACTCCCTCTTGAAAACTTGTAAGCCAGCTACTTCATGCCTTTATAGCACTCCCATTTTAGGTAGCCAATGTCTAAGTTGCCCAGCCCTGTCAACCTTGTGTACAGAGGAGATATGTTTGATCCTTGATGTGAAGACTCCTTCCCTCTCGGTTGGTATTTTGCGCTATTACATTCATAAGTATAGGTCAAGTTCATCAAATTGTAGCAATTTACAGTTGTTTCCTTCATCAAATTCCTTTATCTTCCTCTATTCAAATTCTGATCATCAAGCCATCCAGGCTAGGTCAAATGGGTACTATCTACAAGTTTGGGCATTCTTGAGTGTCTCCCCTCACTTCATATCAGCTGGATGCTTCACTCTGATCCTCTGTGGCTGTGTCCTTGTCCATAGGCTTAGGAGTCCTCAGGTCTCACCATACTTCAAACCAACCAGCTCTTCTTCTCTCTCTCATTTCCAGGTCAATGGGAGTCTATGGAATGTGGTTGAACTCAGCCCATATTTTCATTGCTTCCTTTCCCCCTCTTCCACTAACCAACACGGTCACCAGCAAACTTACATGCTTGCTCATGTGTTCCCTTTGAGTTTCAGTCTTGGAGTGGGGTTTGTCCTGAAGGAATTTGATTACTTGCCTTGGTGACTCACCAGTGAACAACTTGCTTGTTCTTGTAGTAGCCAATCAGGGTAGTCTGACTTTTGAAGTAAATTGTCGAAAACACCCTAACAATCAGTCTGTGTTGTTGGGAAATGCAAATGTTTTATTGCATTGCCTCTGGGCTGCCTGTGTCTTCTGTTGGGTCTAATTTAGACAGGCTGCTTTGTTGAAATGTGACCAGTCAGTCTAAAATAGCATTAAGATTTAAGTGGTTTCTACCCATTATAATATTTAGGGAGGCTGTGGCTCAGTAGGATAAGCATTGTACTGCTAACCACAAGGTTGGCAGTTTGAACTCACCAGCAGAAAGATGATGCTTTCAGCTAATGCAAAGATTTATAGCCTCAGGAACCCTATACAGGTGGCTATGAGTTGGATTCCATGCCACTTACCATCAATACCAAGTGCAATTAAGCTGTAAGATTGAATCCAAGCTTGTTGTTAAGTGCCATCCAGTTGTTTTTGACTAATAGCAGCTCTGTATAGGGTTCCCAAGAAGTGGCTAGTGAGGTTGAACTACTGTAGTTAGCTGTCTAGTGCTTTCCTTCAGTGCCACAGCAGGCCTTCAGGTATATGTTTCCAAAAATCTCTCAAATGGGTAACTTACAAAGGCAGTTTTGGAGTTGAAGTAAACTGGTTTGATCCTTTAAATGTGAGTTTCATTGTGACTTTCAAAGGACAATATTTAATCTAGCAGAAGGACTTTTAGGCTTAAATTCTTTTTAACAGATGTTAAATTAATTAAAAGAGGACAATGCACACAAAAAGATGACCTTTTCTATAGAAGCTATAAATACACCACTAATGAATTTCATTATAGGTGAGTGAAGACAAAGAGACATTCTAGTTAAGCTCAGCACTTAAAATAGTGGAGTAGCAGATTGTGTAGTTGATGTTTGAACTACTAAACTATTTTACAAAGCCGTTCTTTAAAATTGCAATGAGCATTAAACATAAATGAATATACTCTAAAGCAGTAAGCTTTGTGAAGACTTTGGAGTAATTTTAAAGACTTATCTTTCTTGCTTCAGCCAAAGATAATTTTAAAATATTAACCAGAAAAAATGGACTCCTGGTGTGGTGCTATAGGTTAAGCACTAAACTGCGAATCACAAGGTCGGCAGTTCAAACCCACCAGCTGCTCCTTGAAAACCCTGTGCAGAGTCGCTGTACACTGGAATAGACTTGATGGCACTTAACAATAACAACAGAACAAAAGAATTATAGTAAACTGACTAGGTCTAATTTTTATAGTCACATGCCATATGACGTCCAAACAGACAATGTCTGACCACATACAGCATTCATCCCCAACCCTGTATAAAGCCTATCGTGTTAAAGACTTGAGATACAGACAATGGTTCCTAATAACAAACAGCATTACTTTGTGACATTCATCAGAGCATTATTATTATTGTTTTATTATGATGGCAAAGATTTTTAGCATATTTGAAAATGTTTCTTTAAAGTTTTTATGTATACTAAATATTGAGGCAGCATCGATGGACTCAAGCATGGCAACAGTAGTGAGGTTGGCCCAGGATTGTTCTGCTCTGCGCAAGGTTGCTATGAGTTGGTACCGACTCGATGGCACCTAACAACAAGAAAAACTATGGAGGCAAACATTTGACTAACTGACACTAGATACAAACCACACCCAACTTTCAACTTAACCTACAAATCTAACATAAAGTCAGATTTAGGAATGGAATTTGCTTATAATCTGGGACCGGTCTATATATTATATAGTGTTTGCACAACATCTAAATTACAGAATGCATCATTAAGTAACACAAGACTGTACATCTTTTTTATACTTACTTGGCTTTTTATTATATTATTTTTGTTGTTGTTAAGTGCTGTCCAGTCAGTTCCAACCCAGAGCAACCCTATATAGAGTTTCCAAGGAGTGGCTGGTGAGCTTGAACCGCCAACCTTGCAGTTCAAATTCATTTTGCAGTCTAGTGCGTTAACCCATAGAGCCACACGATGGTGAAGGGAAATTAGTTTTATGTTGGTGGAAAATGAAAACAAATCCAGCCTTTGTGCTGGAGGAAAATGCTGAATTTCTTGAGGAAAATTACATTATAATGTGCTGACAAATTCAAAACAATGATTCTAGTAATGAGTGCATAGGGAAACTCCAGACCAAAGGGAATGGAACGGGAATGACAGAAAGGAAATACCCTGATGATTTTTGCCTAAAAACTGAGCTTAAGTTCCAAGTACTTTTCATTCAGCAGTTCCAAATATCTTTCAACAGTGTCATCCAAAAATGAAATAAAGGACACAGAGAGGCATAGGATGCCAGTCTGTTTGTCTTAGACATACCTAGTTAATTTTCATGATTAATCTTCATTCATTAAACCCAACGGCCTGGTGGTGGGCTCTGAACTAAGGGCCAACAGCTGTAGTGGTAATGTTATTCTACTATAATTTCAACATTGTGAGGTCTGGTGGCAGACTGCTTGGGTTCAAATCACAACTCTGCCACTTTGCAATTTCATGACTTGAAGCAAGTTACTCAAACTCTCTGAACCTCAGTTTTATATCTGCAAATGAGAGGTGGTCATTTGTGCTGTGAGAATGAAATAAGATAAGCCATGTAAAGCATTTAACACAGGTCTCACACATGGTAAGTTTCAATAAATGTCAATTATCTTCCTACTTTTACTATAAGCTTGAATGGCTTGATAGACTCCCCAAGTTCATAATACAATTTATTATTAAAAAATTATGTAGGTAGACCCAAACCAAAAATCCAGTTGACTGATTCACGGGGACTCGTGTGTCAGAGTAGGACTGTGCTCTCTAGGGCTTCTAATGGATAATTCTTTAAAAAGTAGATCACTAGGCCTTTCTTTTGTGGTGCCTCTTGGTGGACTTGAACTTTCAGCAATTTTTAGTCAACAGGTTAACCATTTGCTGTAATTAGCCTGGGGTGATTCTTATAAGCACATTGAAAATTTAGTAGAATTCAGTGATTTCTTCTAGGTATCAGGCTACTTCCTGGTGCACATTAGAAGCACAAGGAACCATGTAATGCCAGAATGAGAAAAAAGAGAAGCCACATGTGGTCTTTGACTCTTAGAGAAGTAGCTTCTCAGAGGGAGAAACCATGGTGAAGTCCAAGGAGCACTGGGTCTGGTCTCAGAAAGTCTGGATTCCTTTCTCAGCTTGGCCAGTAACAGTTACTGGACCTCTCTAAGCACGGATGAGGTCAAGTAGATAAAAACACCTAGAAATAGTAGTTGGAGTCCTGGTGTGATGCTGCAGGTTAACACGCTGGATTGCAAAGTTGATTTGAACCACAAGGTCAACGGTTCAAGCTCACCAGCCACTCCTTGTAAACCCTATACAGGGTTGCTATTGGTCGGAACTGACTCAACGGCACTTAACAACAACAACAACAAGACATAATAGTTGCTCAATAAATATTAGTTTACTACATTATTCATGACAACCAATTTCATGTCACTGTAGGATAAGCACTGGACTTCAACTCCACCAGCTGCTGCTTGGAAACCCTATTCAGGGTTAGATGAGTGAAAACCAACTCGATGGCACTTAACAACAGCAACAACATTCTCATTTTCAGATGAAGAGATCAACAATGCCAGACATAAGGTTACTATGAATCAGAGCCAACTTGATGGCAATTAACAATAACCAACAACATTGGAGCCAGAAAACCAGACATTTATGTATGGTGTGGCCTTGAGCAAGGAAATCATCTTCTCTGGAGTTGATTTCTTCATCTGAAAATGATGACGTGTTGTTGTTATGTGCCATCGAGTCGGTTCCAACTCTTAGTGACCCTGAATAGGGTTTCAGAGGAATGGCTCCTGAGTCTGAATCACCAACCTTGCAATTAGTAGTGCAGTGCTTATTCTACAGTGTCACACCAGGCTTAGATCCGTAAAGTTTGATTAATTTTTTGGAAACAGATCACTAAGCCTTTTTGTACCTAGTCTGTCTTAGTCTGGAAGCTCTACTGAAACCTGTCCACCATGGGTGAATTGCTCATACTTGCAATACTAATACCACTGTAGCCAACATCATAGCTAAACAATAGCTACCACAGTACTGACGGATGGTGGAGGGCTAACTCTAACACTGGAGCTTTTAGTCTTCTCTCACCTAAAGAATTTTGCCAGAGTTCTTGGATTTTTACAGCATCATATCATGATATCAAATTAAACTGTCATGTACTCTGTGCACAAACTCCAAAAGGCAGACCACCCACCTCAAACCTGGATGTTAGAGGAAGATTTACAAAAAGAATGAAAGCTTTATATTAAGCCCTAAGGGAGAGTATATGCATGTGAAAGCTGGGCCACAAATAAAGAAGGCCATAGAAGAATTGATGTTTTTGAGTTATGGTGTTGGAGGAGAATATCAAAATTACCATCCATGGACCACCAAAAGAACAAACAAATCTGTTTTGGAAGAAGTACAGTCAGAATGCTCCTTAGAAGCCAGAATGACCAGATTTTGTTTCTCATACTTAAGACAAATTATCAAAAGGGACCAGTCCCTGGAGAAAGACATCATGCTTGGTAAAGTGGAGGATCAGCAAAAGAGGAAGACCCCAGTGAGATGGCTTGGCACAGTGGCAACAACAATGGGGTCAAGTGTAGCAATGATTGTGAGATTGGTGTAGGACTGGGCGTGTTTCATTCTGTTGTGCATAGGGTTGCTATGCATTGTTACCAACTCGACAGCACCTAACAACAAAAACAATTAACAAGGGAGAGTAGAAAAACCTTACATTACTGATTTTTCTGTTGAAAAGTGAGTATTGCTACCAAAATAAGTAACAAGTCATTCCTGCCCACTTGAGAATCTCGGGATGGGCTTGCCAGACATTGAAACTTCAGGGGATAAATGCTGGTAACACACTCATTTGTAGGATTCAAGAAAACAGGACTCCTTGAATGATTGAAAGGCCTTTTAAGAGAGGATGTATCTCACTTTTCCATTCATGTCAGACACTTGTTTTAGCTTAAAATGATCATCTGTTTCCAGGAATTGGAAAAAACACACAAATGGGTTTCAAACACACGAAAGACATGGTCAAAGTCATTCAGAAAAAGAATACATATTAAAAGCACATAGAACTGAGCAATAAGGTACGCCCACTTTGAGAGCCCACACCCACAACAGGCTAGCTCAGTCCATGCAACAAATCCAGTCACCATTACCTATGGGCCAATTCTAGTTAGGAGCCCTCAGTGTCCTAATCCATGGCCAGACGATATCTCAAGCCCTTCTGGGTCCAACCTTTTCACTAGACCATGCCCACTCTTCTGGCCCCACCCACTTCTTTCCAGGCCTGCCCTCTAGGCCCCTCTCAACTCCATGACCTGTTTCTGCAGCCAGTGAAGACACGTGGCTGGTCCAAGGGCAAGAAGCGAAAAAGGTTTTTGCTTATTGGGCCCAGGGCCTTGTTCTCGGGTTCGTTGGGTTTCTTGATTGGGGAAGGGGACCGGTTTTGCGGGTTCCCCCTTGCCTTCCTTTTCCTTGGGTTCCCCAGGTTGTTGGTTGTTGGTTGGGGCAGGTTCCGGCGGCGGAGCAGCGGTAGTTCGTCTAGTCGGCGGGTGGTGAGTAGTAGTAGTTGGTGGAGGGGTTGGCGTCGTAGCAGTCGTCGGCGTCCTAGATGTTTTGTGCTGAGGTGGTGGAGGAGAAGATCAAGAAAGAGGACCCAAGCTCAGGGCTCATAAACACCCTGTTGAATGGACACAAGGGCGGGGACTGTGAAGGCTTCTTCACCTTTGATGTCCCTATCTTCACTGAAGAATTCTTGGACCAAAACAAAGCGTGGGAGGCGGAGCTACGGGCGCCTGGGGAAGATGAACGTGGCCATCGAGGAGCAGAACGCGGTTCTGTGGCGGCACACACAGAGCATGAGCAGCGCAGACGAATGCCTGGAGCAGAAGTTAGCGCTGGAGATGCTGCGCATGCCAGGTCAGGTGCTCACAGCCAGCCTCGCCTCGTTGCAGGTTCCTGGCACAGGTGAGACGCCCACGCTCAGCACCCTGGACTTCTACATGGCTCGGCTGCATGATGTCATCAAGCGCAACCCTGCCGGGCACAAGAAGCTCATCGTCCGCATCAAGGGAATCCTGGCCCAGGTTGCCAGCGAGCACCTGTGAGGGTGTTGGCCCCTGTGGATATGGATCGGATGAGCCAGTGTTGCGGGATGGCCTTCTCCCACTCTGTCATGTGGAGGAGGCTCCCGGGGCCAGCCTGATCCTACACCTTGGGGGTTCTAGCCCCCCAAATTAAATTTCTATAGCACACACACACACACATACACACACACACACATTAGCTTTTAACTCCACATACCTCCAGACCAAGAAAAGTACCCGGCCACCCACAGCCACAGGGACCCAGTGAACTTGCAAGCCTCACCTGGGCTGGCCCAATACACAGACACACACTACAAGTATGGGGTGCAGACCCCACAAATGTGGCCGCTTGAACCAGGACACAGGAGTGAGATGGGTATAGGGGCTGACACTACACATTCTCCCTACCACTCTGGGTCTTCAGGACACAGGACAACTAAAAGCCACACACCCCCAGGGCCACACTCTACTTGCTACAAGTACACAGCATAGGTTGGGGCCTCTGCCTGTCACCCTTCCAGCATGCCAGAGTGTGTACTTGGGGAGGAGGCTGGTGCTGATCAGCCCCATTGCATCTAGTTGAGGAAACTTTGTGAAAATCTAGACTTTTTCAATAAAAGCAAGCAGAATTTTTTGGGAAAAACCCCACATAAAACTAAAATGGTATCTTTACTTAGCAAAAGTCAAGATGTTTGAAAGCATCCTGTTTTGTGAGGGGTGGGGCAAAGGGCCCTTTCATGAACAGAGGATGCAAGTGAGAATGTTCTTGCCCCCTGAGGGCTGCAATGTGGCCATGTCTACTACCACGTGCAAGGTGGAATTCTACTGTAGGAATTTATCACACATATTATGGTGTTGGAGGAACACATTGAAGGTACCATGGGCAGCCAAAAGAACCAACAGATCTGTGTTGAAAGAAGTGCACCTAGAGTGCTCCTTAGAGGCCAAGATGGCCAAACTTGGTCTCTCATACTTTGGACATATTGTTAGGATGGAGAAGGATATCATGTTTGGTAAGGTGAAGGGTCAGAGAAAAAGAGGAAGAGCCCCAACGAGATGGAATGGCCAAGTAGCAGCATCAATGGACTCAAGCATGGCAACAATGGTGAGGTTGGCCAAGGACCGGGCAGTGTTTCGTTCTGCTGTGCATAGGGTCGCTATGAGTCGGTACTGACTCGATGGTACTTAACAACAACATGCTTGTGCATATCTGAACCAATCTAAGTTAAAAGTTATTCATATTAGTGTTGTTTCCAATGATCTGAGAGAACCAAATATCCATTAAGGAGTAGTTAAATACATTATGGTACAATCATAAAATGGAATACTACAAAGCTTTTTTTTTTTTAAGTGAAGATTGTTTTCATGGACTGCATTGGAAACAGTGAGTTGGGTGGCTGAGGAAAGGAGTTTGAGGGAGAGTGTGGTGGTTTTGAAACATAGTGGCAAATTCTCTGACCCTTCTGTGGTGAAGTGAAGCCTATGACCCATCCCTTGGACCCTGGTGAGCCTTTGCAACCACGTTGATTCCCAGAATGCAGTGGGAGTGTAACTTCATGATGCCCAAGACATGAAGCTTCTGCAAGTTTCCCTTGGGATAATCACTCCAGTAGCCTCTCCCACCCTGAGGTCACTGTGGAAAGGCCATATTAGAGAGAACAAGAGGGAGATGTCCAAGGAACCCAATCTGTTATAGTCCAGCTGTTGGAGTCTGCCCAGTTCAGACGCCAGGCATGTGAGTGGAGAAGACAAGCCCAGCCCCAGCCACCATGTGACAGCAACTCCTGAGAAACCCTGAACAAGAACTGACCATCTGAGTCATCCACCCCCACCTTCATTAATAAACATCTTCTATTGTTTTAAGAATCCTGGTGTGGCTCTGTGAAATAAAGCACTAGACCACAAGCTTTGTTTGAATCATACGGTTGGTGGTTCGAATTGACACGATGGCACTTAACAACACCAACAATTGTTTTAAGTCACTGTTATGATGTAGGTTTGTTACACAGTGATAGATCACATTCTGAATTCTGAATCACTGAATTTATTACCTTTGAAAAAAGTAAGCAAAACTATAATTATCCCCCAAATCCCTGATTTAACTTCTCAGTTATATTTAATCCTTAAAATTGTTTTAGAACAGAATTGACCCAAATTCTGAATTCTTGACCTAAATACCCTCTAAGATTTATGGATACCTAGAATTGGTGTGAACTGAGGGGTGATGGGAAGTTTTCCTCCTCCTCCTCCAAACAAGCAAACTTTTATACCACTGGAAATGAATTCATTGCCCAGTAACATATGCAAACATGCTCAATTACTTGTGAATTGTAAAGTGAGAAATAGACCTTCACAACAAAGTTTGGCCATCACCACTATAACCACAAAGGGAGGGGCATGATTTGAAGGTTAATTTTATGTGTCAATTTGGCTAGGCTGTGGTGCCTAGTTGGTCAAACATCAGTCTATAGTCTATTATGAAATATTTACATGTGATTAGTATTTAAATCAAAGCATTGGATTACTACCCGCAAGGCCAGTAATTCAAAACCACCAGGAGAAAGATGAAGCTTTCTACTCCCATGAAGGTTTACAGACTCAGAAACCCTATAAATGCTCCCTAAGAGTTGGAATTGACTCAGTGGCAATGGGTTTGGGTTTGACTTTAATATTTAAATCAGCTGGTCTAAAATAAAGCTGATTACTCTCCATCATATGAATGGGTCTCATCCAATCGGTTCAAGACCTTAAGAGCAAAACTGGAAGTTTGCTGAGAAAGGATTCTGCCTATAGACTACAAATAGGCATTCTATCAAAATTTCTTTCTCTCCCTCACCACCTGACCTATCAATCTGGGACATAAAACTGTCAGAATTTCTAGACTCCTCTGATGTGTGGATTTTGGACTTGCCAGCTCACACAATTCATCTAAATAAATAAATATAGTTCCATGTTGTTATGGTGTATAATTCTATGTAATGGAGTCGAACTGCCCTGGAGGAGTTCCAAAACTGTAATCTTTGTGGGAACAGATTACCAGGCCTTTTCTTCCACAGAGCCACTGGTGCTTCAAACCATTGTATCACAGGGATTTTTATATATGTAGAGAGAGATATCTATATCTTTCTACATGCTGAAAGTGAAGAGGACTTGAAACACTTACTGATGAAGATCAAATATTATATCCTTTGATATCAACTACACCTTAACATAAAATTAACAAAATTCCTCACAACCGTATCTACAAATAAATGGAGAAAAGAT
>NW_006408532.1:14639283-14642587 GCF_000296735.1 Chrysochloris asiatica | reverse complement strand
CTTTCTACTCCCGTAAAGATTTACACCCTCGGAAACCCTGTACAGGGTCGCTATGGGTCGGAACCGACTCAACGGCACTTAACAACAACAACAACAAAACCCTATACAGGGTCACTATGAGTCGGAACTGACTCCACGGCACATAACCACCACCACCAAATATTATTTGCTCCTAAACTACTGACTATATTGCAACCAAGTTACAGTAAATATTAGTGAAGTTAAGGGAGGCTTTAACCAATGTCCTTATTATGCCTCAAACAGGAGAATTTCTTTTTCTTGTTGCTGTTGTTTAATTAATTAATCCTTTGGGCTCACAAAGAGTCCCTATAACAGACCCAACTTGTTTTATGTACTTAAAGCAACCTGAGCATGAGTTAGAATTGCATTGCTAAAATAGCTTGTAGGTGCTTTCGATTAATTATACCTTAAAAGCTCTTCATCTGTCTACTGCCACTGGCTGTTCTGAGATTTACTATTCCATCAAAATTGGAACTGGGAAACCTAATGAAATTCACTATTTATGCCTCCAATGACAGCAGTGATATTTCAAGACCATTAGTAAACTCATTAGTAGGAATATTCTTAGTCAACCATTTTGGGGGCATTTTCGGTAAACACATACACCATTCATATCAAAAGGGCATAGTAGTTCCCTTTTAGAACATTTTGATTTATCAAAAGATTAGAGCAAAAAACAACATTAGATTAGCACAACTGTTTTGTTTTTCCCCTAGAAAAAACATAAAAAGATGCTAGGCAACTTAAGAATCTGCTGACTTTGGAGTGAATTAACCTAAAGCTTTAAGTAGTATTTTGCCTTGAGAGAAAGTTAATATAAAAATGACATGGTGGAGGCATTTGATATCCTGTAACTTCATGAGAGGGGAGAATCAGCAGCAGCAGTAGCCCAAGGCCGATTCCTAGGAGGCAGAGGTCAGACATGTCTCCTCTCTCCAACCTTTCTACCACTTCTGATACTGCCCAGTCCTCCCATGGCACGGATTCTCTGCTGGTTTATATCATTCTTTTCACTGACCACACAGGAATAGACAAAATAATTATGGGATTTCTAGGGAAGTAACAGGTTACATGGAACACTGGTATGGCACTGTGGGTTAATGTGCTGGACTGCAAAGTCGGTTTGAACTACAAAGTCGGCAGTTCAAGCTCATCAGCTGTTGCTTGGAAACCCTGTACAAGGTTGCTATGGGTTGGAACCTACTCAACAGTACTTAACAGCATCAAAAACAGGTTATATAATTCAGGATCAAAAATGACTTAGGATACAGTTACTTGGACAGGATAGCCTCTTCTTGTCCTTGACTTCTCTCTGGCCCTTGGCCTCTCATTCCTCAGCCCCTGTGGGCTCCAAAGGTCTGTCTATTCTCTACCTGGCTCAGGGAAGTGTTACAAAGCTCTTTCATTCTGCTGATACATGCCCAGAGACATTCCATGCCACCAGCATGCCTCCTGCCTGAAGGTGCTCAGCTTTCTCAATCCTTGGGTTGGGAAACCCACTCTCAAATCTCACAGTGGTCTCCTGGTTCTGCTGCTTCTCTGCCACTGCTTTTCACTATCTCTCACTGTCTCTGGTGGGACCATTCCGAGGTTCTCAGAACAGGAATCAGGTCCAAAAGATGCACGTTGCTCATGTATCATCTTGGTGGGAGTGGTCCCCTCTTTCCATAGCTGAGATGGTTCATGTTAAATCAACTGAGATGGTGAAACAGACTAATCTCCTCATTATGGTTTTGTACATTTCATTTGCATGTTCCCACCACTGTAGAATACCATGCACCATGTTTTCATAATTAGCAAACTGTCCAATCTCCCTGGTGGGCCACAAACACCTTATTTACGTAGTTCCATTCAAACAAGGATTCCTGGTGGGGCTCTGTAGGATCAGCGCTGGACTTTAAACCACAAGGTCAGCAGTTTAAACCTACTAGCTGTTCCTCAGAAACCCTATACAGGGTCGCTAAGAGTCAGAATTGACTTGATGACACTTAACAACAACAACACATTCAATTATTTCCTGGCCATTAGAAGACCATCCACTACTCATCTGTCAGTTTGTGATACTGTGGTGGGTTGCATGTTGGTTGATGCTGGAAGTTATGGTACCAGTATTTTAAAAACCAGCAGGGTCACCTATGGTGGACAGGTTTCATCTGAGCTTCAGACTAAGACAGACTAAGAAGAAGGATAGGAAGACTACTTCTGAATGTTCACCCACTAAAACTCATGAAGAGCAGCATAATATTGTCAGATACAGTGCTAGAAGATGAGTTCCTCAGGTTGGAAGGCACTCAAAATACGACTGGAGAAGAGCTGCCTCCTCAAAGTAAAGCTGATTGCGAGGATGCCAATGGAATAAAGTTTTGGGGACCATCATTTGCTGATGGGGCACAACTCAAAATATAAACATCCATTTATAATCAGAACAAGGAATGTACAAATTATGAATCTAGGTAAATTGGAAGATTTAAAAAAAATTAATGGAACTCATAAAGATCAATATCTGAGGCATTAGTGAGCTGAAATGGCTGGTATTGGCCATTTGGAATCTGACAATCATGTGGTTTACTATGCAGGAACCACAAACTGAAGAGGAATGGTATCATCTTCATCATCACAAAGAACATTTCAAGAACTATCTTGAAATATAATGCTGTCTGTGATAGGCTAAGATCCATACACTGACAAGGAAGACCAATTAATACCACTGTTATTCAAATTCATGCACCAACCACTGAAACCTGTGATGATGAAATTGAAGAAGTCTACCAAACTCTTTAGTCTGAAGTTGATCAAACATGCAATCAAAA
Source organism: Chrysochloris asiatica (assembly GCF_000296735.1). Classification (NCBI taxonomy): domain Eukaryota; kingdom Metazoa; phylum Chordata; class Mammalia; order Afrosoricida; family Chrysochloridae; genus Chrysochloris; species Chrysochloris asiatica. The sequence continues at coordinate 14,639,756 of NW_006408532.1, read as the reverse complement.
TGTATTGATAATTACTGGTGATGGGAATGTGAAGATTGGGAAAAAAAAAAAAAAAGGAAATATTAGTAGTTGGAAACTATAGCTTTGGTGGAGATTGCATGATAGAATTTTGTAAGATCAATCAATGACTTATTCATTGCAAATCCTTTTTTTTTTTTTTTAAGCAGCACAAAAAATTATTATACACATGGAATTCACCAGCTGTAATACATAGGAACCAATCTGACATCTCTGGGAAGAGATGATGGAAAAACTCAATATTGTCAGCAAAAACAAGGCCAGGGACAGAATGTGGAACATACCATCAGTTGCTCATATACAAGTTTAGGATGAAGCTGAAAAAAATTAAAAACAAATCCGTAAGAGCCAAAATATGACCTTGAACAAACCCTGAATTTAGAGATGATCTCAAGAACAGATTTTATGCACCAGACACTAATGACCAAAGACCAGAAGAGTCTGCAGCAAGGATA
>NW_006408532.1:14630780-14637873 GCF_000296735.1 Chrysochloris asiatica | reverse complement strand
GAAAACCAGGAAGAATTTAGAAAAGTGCTGCAGCAACAATCAAACAAAATAGATAACAGATGGGGCACAATATAAAACCTGCAAACAGAAACCAGAAAATTAATATAGAAATGAATAATACACTGAAGGGAAAAGAAGTATTTTTAAATCAATGGAAGCCAGAAATAGTGATCTTAAAGATAAAGCTCTCAATACAAGTAAGCTAGAAGAGCAATCAGAAAAAAGAATGAAAAACTCCAAAGAAAACCTAAGATTTATAACCTGCTGCTGATCAGAATTCCAGAACAGAAGAGACAAAGAAAAGATCATTGAAGAGCTGTTGGAAGAAAACTTCACTAACTATCATTAAAGATGAGAAAATAAGTATTCAAGAAGCTAAATGAACACCAGGCAGGATAGACCCCAAAAGAAAATCACCAAGACATACCATAATCAAACTCTCCAAAATCGAACATACCATAATCAAACTCTCCAAAATCGAACACAAGGAAAGAATCCTGAAAGCAGCTTGGGAAAAACAAAATGTTACTTATAAAGCAAAAACCAATAAGATTCAGCTCTGAATTTTCATGCAGGCAAGAAAGCAATGGGGAGATGTATGTGAAACTTTGAAAGAAAAAGATTGCCAACCAAGAATCATAAACCCAACAAAACTGTTTCTCAAGTATGATGGCAAAATAGAACATTTCTGAATAAACAGATATTGAAGGATTTTGTTAAAGTCAACTTTATTTTAAAAATACTAAAATAAGTCCCTTGTACTGAGAAGCAACAATAACAGACAACAACTGAAGATTGGCATACACAGCAACACCACCCAGAATTCAGCCCAGATAAGGAAGTGTCTAGAGTAGAACAAAACTACAAGACTGAAAATAGGGAAGTAGAGATGTCAATCTATGATCAGGACAACTACAAAGTGAAGGAAGGGAAGAATACAGTTACAGAGTTCTAGATGGTGAGGAGGTCAGGTAAATTTCAGGATAAAACAGAGTGTTTTAAAATGGGTAACATATTAATAAAGTACAGGGTAACTCAAAGATGCTTAATACATCTTCAAATAAAATGAATAAAAGGAAAATTAATGAAGATTTTGTACACATTGAAACAATGAAGAAATTGACTAGAAAATGCACAAAGAAAATGAACTTAGCACAGGAAAATATGTGGAGCAAAAAAACAGCAGCACCACAAAAAATACACACAGTAAAATGACTACAATCAATTCATACCTATCAATAATTACACCAAATTTCAATGGATTAAACCCACCAGTCAAGAGACAGAGTAGCAAAATTGATAAGAAAACAGGATCTTCAATGTGTTGTCTATAAGAGACAAACATAGATTTAAAATTAAAGGATGGAAAGAAATGTCAAGCTAATACCAATCAGAAATGAGCAAAAGTGGCTATATTAACTTCTGATATAATAGACTTTAAATATTGGCTACCTAAAATGGGGGCTAGTGTGGCACTGTGGGTTAATGTGACAGACTGCAAAGCTATTTGAACTGCAAGGTTGGCAGTTCAAGCTCACCAGCTGCTCCTCGGAAACTCTGTACAGGGTCGCTATGGGTCGGGAATCTACTCGACAGCACTTGACAACAACAACAACAACAACAACAACAAAATGGGGGTGGAGGAGCTATAAAGGCATGATGTGACTGGCTTACAAGTTTTCAAGAGGGAGTTTAGTTTTAGAGTGTGCAGAGGAAGGTATTCTATCTTGTCTAGATGGGACTGGTGAAAGGAGATGGGGATATGATTCTTATGATTAAATAGTAATTGTTATCATGACTAATTATAATTGTCACAACTATAAAGGGTGGAAGTTTCATAACATAAAGGGGGGAGCAGTTAATCTAACATTCCAGGAACACAGGACCCTAGGACCATCAAAGGATAAGAGCATGAGTGGAATGTGGGAACCTATCCAGAGAAATGGCAACATCAGAGATGGAGAGAGAGAGAAGCTCTAGATTCATGGAAAGAGAAAGGCTGTGTGCTGACAGCTAGGAGGTAGCCTTGCAGAATGTGCCCTTTGGTTGTTTAAATGATTATATATTCCTGAGTGTTTTTGTGTACACCCCTTCCCCAAAAAAACCACACACACACAACAACAACAACAACAAAACCCAGAGGTAATAGAAGCAAATACTGTTGAATGATGATGCACAGAGGGGATTGTAATCATTACAAAGAAATGAAATACAATAGTATGAGTGTAAAACTTATGTTTTCCCATGTGAACTATCACTCAATTCACAATAAAAAGTTTTTTTAAAAAAATTGACTTTAAGGGAAAAAACTAGCAAAGGGACAAAGAAGACATTATCTCATGATTAAAGGGTCAATTGAACAAGAAGACATAACCATAATAAATATCGTTGCTCCCAATGAAAGAGCCTCAAAGTACATAAATCAAACTCGAACAGAATTGAAGAAATAGACAACTTGACAATAATATCAGGAGATTTTAATACACCACTTTTGAAAAAGGAACTAACAACCCAAAAGAAAATCAACAAGGACACAGAGGAACTAAATGACACAATCATCTGGACCTCATTGATTTGTAAAGAGCACTTAACCCAACAACAGCACAATGCACATTTTTGTCCAGTGCACATGGAACATTCTCCAGAATAGATGATGTGTTAGACCACAAAGCAAGTCTCAATAAATTTTGCATCAAAATACTACAAGTCATCTTCTCAAATGACAATTCTATAATATTAGAAATCAACAACAGGAAAATCAAGGAAGCAAAGTCAACTACCTGGAAACTGAATAATAGCCTGCTTAAAAACAACTGCATAATAGAACAAATAAAAATGAAATTAAAAATTATTTGAAGCAGAGAACGACAACATACCAAAACCTTTGGGACACAGCAAAAGCAGTGCTTCGAGGGTAATTCGTAGTAATAAATGCACACATCCATAAGGAAGAAAGAACCAAAATCAACACAGTAACACAATATCTCCAACAATTAGAAAAGACACTAGTAATGAATGCCTAAAGTAATCAGAAGAAAAGCAATAATAAAAATTAGAACAGAAATAATCATGTTTGCAAAACAGTCAAATTGTAAGTAGTACCCCCAAAGAGTTAGCCTTTTCCCCACCTACTCCCACCAAAGACTTTATTTACTCCCATAGAATTTACTCATGGACAGATCTAGCTTTGTATTCCTGATTATGAGACATCAGATAGGCTTTCCTCTGTGTGTATTGGGGAAGGGGCAAAGGAGGAAAACATTTTATTAAAGCTTTTCTTGAAAAAGAAAGAATTCAGGTATGTTTACTAAAGCAAACCACCATGGAGCACTAGCTAAGGACATTTGAAGAAGGGTAAACTGTTAGAGGCCAATGGAAATTCTGAAATCAGCGAGTTGGAGCAGCTCCACCAGTCAGTCCAACTGGACTGCTCCCAAGACCACTTCTAACAGAGGTTTGCAGGAGGCAAACTGCAGCAGTGGAAAGAACTGGAAGGTTAGGGTACCGTAATAAAAATAATATAAACAAAATCAAAACAAGTCCAATAATCCTATAGAGTCTAGACAAGAAGGCTGTTTTTAGGAATACTTTTTAACGTCAACAACTCACTCCACTGTTGCTGTTGGGACCAGCATGAATTTCCAGTTGGTCTCAGTGATCAGAGAAAGATATTTATCTCAAATAGCTCATCAAAATAAGGAGGGTATAAATGACAATATTCTGTGGACCTTTATAGACATAAACACACATACCTCTCAAATAGTTATCCATACACATAACACACATCCTTAAATATCTTAACCCTTTTAACTATCCTAAGGAGCTTGGTTGTTGTTGTTGTTAGGTGTCATAGAATCAGTACTAACTCATAGCGACCCTATGCACAACAGAATGAAAAACTGCCTGGTCCTGGGTCAACCTCACAATCGTTGCTACACCTGAGCTCATTGTTGCTGTCACTGTGCCCCATCTCATTGGGGGTCTTGCTTTTTTTCTCTAACTTTCCACTTTACTGAACATAATATCCTTCTCCAGTGATTGGTCACTCCTGATAATTTTTCTGAAGTATGAGAGATGCAGTCTGGCCATCCTGGCTTCCAAGGAGCACCCTGACTGTACTTCTTCCAACATAGCCCTGGTGGCACAGTGGAGTATATGCTGGACTGCTAACCTCAAAGTCAGTAGTTAAAATCTACCAGTCACTCCACAGGAGAAAGACAAGATTTTCTGCTCTTGTAAAGATATACAGGGTCGCTATGAGTTGGTACCTACTCTGTAGCACACAACCACCCACTGAGAAGTAGGTTTTAGGTTCTATCACTTCCATTGTCTAGTGCTACAAAAGTTTACTAACTCTCCCCATGCACACAGTATGCCAGTGGTTGAACATGGCTTCTATCTCAGGTCTGGGTGACTCTGTAGATCATGAAATTTCCACAATGGGATGGGTTGGAGAAGGGACAAGGAAGATTTGGGAGATTTCTTGGAGGCCACTGAAGAGACAGTTACCTTAAAAAGTCTTTTCTGGAATGAAAGAGATAAATCCTTCACCTTCCTTGCTTTCTTGTTCTTGTTTAGTGCTGCCCAGTTGTTTCTGATTCATAGTGACCCTGTATATTGTTTCCAAGGAGCAGTTGGTGAGTTTGAACCACTGACCTTGTGGTTCAAACCAACCTTGTGGCCCAATGCTTTAGAACACAGCCTACAAACTGGCCCCCAAATCCTGGTTAGCCCATACACAGGGGAATGAACTCCTGCCATGTTTTTCTCAATCACATGATTGGTTGAGGATAAGACTATTGTGATTCCTAGAGTCTTCACTGACTAATTTTCAGAGCAAATCACCAGATCTTTCTTCTTAGTCTTTGTTTGGATGCTCCATGGAAACCTATCCAGCATCACAGAAACACACAGGCCTCCATCCGCAAATGGGCAGTGGCTGTATATGATGAAGTGTATTGGCTGGGAATTGAACTTGGGTCTCCCACAAGGAAAGCGAGATTTCTACCATGGGACCACCAACGCCCATTCTGTTCTTTCTTAGAACTAAAACTTACTCACAACATGGAAGGAAACTTCACATGGTCTAGGTTACAAAAGACACAATTGCATCCGAGAGAGTTTTGCCATCTGTGCAATGAGACACCTTGTCCTGAGCTTGGCTGAGTCAGAGGCTGTGTCTGCCTGATATCACATCAGGAGGAAAAGTTAAAAATTCACTCAGATATATAAGAGTTTACTGACATCATCACAAACCTCTGGGTGTTTGGAGACATCTGTAAGTCTCACATGGAGAGACATAGTCTGAGCCTCAATTGCTGTTTTGTTTGGTGCATATTCTGTATGAATCACATGTGAGCTAAAAATAAGGAATAACAGAAGAGAAAGAAACACATCCCCGAGTAAAGCCCACATTTTCTCCACCATCAGTACAACAGGGGCTGGGATCTGTGGGCCTGAGACCAAAGTGATTGTGGAAGTCATGGGTACTGCTAAAAGAAAGGTAAGAAAGGAGAGCTGAGGTTCAACAGTGATAGGAACCCAACCCAGAAAAGCAGAGATAGTACAGTGAGGAGATTACAGAAACAGAAACAAAAACAGAAGAAATACAACCAGAATGCACCTTTGAATGGAGGATGATGAGACTTTGATTTGCTTATTTTGGACATAACATCAAGAAAGACCAATTGCTAGCAAAGAATAACACCTTTGGCAAAGTAGGCCCAAAGAAAATGAGGGGACACTCAATGACCAGGAATGACACAATGACCACCACAATGGGCTCAAATATACTAACAGTCATGAAGACAGCACAGAATTGGTATATTCTTCCATTTTTGTAAGTCTCTTTTGGTTTCTTGTAGTAGTGTTCTATAGTTTTCTTTGTATAGGTCCTTTGTTTCTCTGGTTACATTTACTCCTAAATATTTCATCCTTAGGGTGGCTATTGTAAATGGTATTGCTTTCCTAATGTCCTTTCCAGCGCTGTCATTATTAGTATAGCAGAATCCAACAGATTTTTGTGTTGATCTTATACCCTGCCACTTTGCTGAATCTTCCAATGAGTTGCAGTGTTTTTTTGCTGAGTTTTTGGAGTTTTCTATGTATAGGATCATATCATCTGCAAATCGAGAGAGTTTTACTTCCTTTTTCCCAATTTGTTGTTGTTGTTGTTAGGCGCCATTGAGTTGGTGCCAACCCATAGCAACCTTATGCAACACTGCAAGATCCTGGGCCAACCTCACCACTGTTGCCACTCTTGAGTTCATCGATGCTGCCACTTGGCTAATCCATCTCATTAGGGGTCTTCCTCTTTTTCTCTGACCCTCCACCTTACCCAGCATGATATCCTTCTCCAGTGACAGGTCCCGCTTGACAATATGTCTGAAGTATGAGAGACGAAGTTTGGCCATCTTGGCCTCCAAGGAGCACTCCGGCTAAACTTCTTCCAAAACAGATCTATTGGTTCTTTTGGCAGCCCATGGCACTTTCAATATTCTTGTCCAAAACCATAACTCAAAAGCATCAATTCTTTTACAATCTTCCTTATTCACTGGCCAGCTTTCACATGCATAAGAGGTTATTGGAAATACCATGGCTTGGGTCAGTGCACCTTAGTCTTCAAGCTGACACCTTTGCTCTTCAACATTTTAAAAAGGTCTTGTGCAGCAGATTTGCCTCATGCAATACATCGTTTGATTTCTTGACTGCTGCTTCCGTGAGTGTTGATAGAAAATCCAAGATGAATGGAGTCCTTGACAACTTTAATCTTTTCTCCATTGATAAGAATGTTGTTTATTGTTCCAGTGGTGAGGATTTTTGTTTTCTTTACACTGGCATGTAATCCATACCAAAGGCTGTGCTCTTTGGTCTTCATCAGTAAAGGTTTTAAGTCCTCTTCACTTTCAGCAAGTAATAAGGTTGTATCATCTGCATATCGTAGGTTGTAAATGAGTCTTCCTCCAATCCTGATGCCACATCTTTCTTCATATAACTGAGCTTCTTGGATTATTTGCTCAGCATACAGGTTGAATAAGTACAGTGAAAGAATACAACCTTGTTGCACACCTTTCTTAATTTTAAAACATTCTGT
>NW_006408532.1:14624154-14629311 GCF_000296735.1 Chrysochloris asiatica | reverse complement strand
GTATTAACTGGGCTTCCCTGTAGGCGCACGGATATTATCCTATCACAAACAGCATTGTACCTCATGACTAATCTGGATATATTCTTTTTGACAATGAATGCAACACCATTCTTCTTTAATTTGTCATTCTTGGCATAGTAAACCATGTGGTTATCAGATTCAAAACGGCCAATACCAGTCCATTTCAGCTCACTAATGCCTAAGATATTGATGTTTATGTGCTCCATTTCAATTTTAAACAACTTCCAGTCTTCTCAGATTCATACTTCTTACAGTCATGTTCTGATTTTCAATGGTTGTTTACAGCTGTTTCTCTTCATTTTGAGTTGTGCCCCATCAGCAAATGAAGGTCCCACAGGCTTTTCTTCCATGAGCTTTACTCTATTTGCGTTATCATGGTCAACTCTATTTTGAGGAGGCAGTTCATCCCCAGTCGCATTTTCAGTGCCTTCCAACCTGAGGGGCTCATTTTCCGGCACCATATCTGACAGTGTTTCTCTGCTATTCATAAGGTTTTCAGTGACTAAATATCACTCTTTCTTCCTAGTCTGTCTTTGTCTGAAAGTTCATATGAAACCTGTCCACCATGGGTGATCCTGCTGGCATTTAAAATACTGGTGGTATAGCTTTCAGAATCATAGCAACTCACAAGCCACAACAGTATGACAAAGTGACAGACGAGTGACTAATTAAAGACAATTTGGATGCCTTTAATTTCCCTCTCTTGCCTCATAGCCCTGGCTAACACTTCCAAAACAATATTGACTAGGAATGGTGATAAAGGGCATCCTTGTCTGGTACCTGTTCGAAAGGTGAAGGCTTTCAGTTTCTCTCCATTATTTATGTCAAGGAATTTCCCTTCAATTCCTATTTTGTTGAGTGTTTTTATCAGGAATGGATGTTGGATTTTGTCAAATATCTTTTCTGCATCAATAGATATGATCATGTAGTTCTCCTTTATCTTATTTATATGGTGGATTACATTGATTGTTTTTCTAATGTTGAACTATCCTTGAGCCCCTAATATGAATCCCTCTTGGTCATGATGTGTTGTTGGATTCTGTTGGCCAGGATTTTGTTGAGAATTTCTGCATCTATGTTCATGAGGGATATTGGTCTATAATTATTTTTTTTTTTTCTTAGTGATGTCCTTCCCTGGTTTTGGTATGAGGGTTACGCATGCTTCATAAAGTATATTATGAAGTTTTCCATCCTCTTCTATATTCTGGAATAATTTGAGTTGAATTGGTGACAGTTCTTCCCTGAATGTTTGGTAGAACTCACCAGTGAAGCCATCTGTACCTGGACTTTTTTGGTTGGGAGTTTGTTTGATGACTTGATCAATTTCTTCTGTTATGGATCTGTTCAAGTTTTCTACTTCACTCTGTGTAAGTTAGATAGGTTGTGCTTTTTAAAAAATGTATCCATCTCCTCTAGATTTTTCAAATTTGTTGAAGTACAATTCTTCATAACATTCTGTTATCATCTTTTTTATTTCTATTAGTTCTGTTGTGACATCACCCATGTGGTTTCTTATGCGTGCTATTTGTGTCGTCTCCCTCTTTTCTTTTGTTAGGTTTGCCAATGGTTTGTCAATTTTATTAATTCTTTCAAAGAACCAGCTTCTTGTCTTGTTGCTTCTTTCTATAGTTTTTCTGTTTTCTATCTCGTTTATTTCTGCTCTAATCTTTATTATTTCCTTTCTTCCGTTGACTGTAGGTTTACTTTGCTGGTCTATTTCTAGTTGTTTGAGATGTGTGTTAAAGTGTTGATTTTGGGTCTTTCTTCCTTTTGGATGTGTGCATTTATGCAATAAATTGTCCTCTCAATAAATTAGTTCCTCTGTGTCATTGTCTGCCTTCTTTCTGGTTGTTCAATCCTTTTTCAAAAGTAGTGTATTAAAATCTCCAACTATTATTGTAGATTTGTCTATTTCTTTCTTCAAATCTATTACAGTTTGATTTATAGATTTTGGAGCTCTTTCATTGGTGGCATAGATATTTATTATGCTTATGTCATCTTGTTCAATTGTCCCTTTAATCATGAGATAATGTTCATCTTTATTTATTATGCTGGTTTTTGCCTTAAAGTTTATTTTATCAGTGATTAGCATTACCATGCCTGCTTGTTTTTTATTGCAATTAGATTGGTATATTTTTTTCCATCCTTTGATTTTTAGTCTGTTTTTGTCTTTGTGTGTAAGGTGTGTCTCATGCAGACAGCATATTGAAGGATCTTGTTTTGTTATCCATTCTGCCACTCTCAGTCCCTTCACTGGTGCATTGAATCCATTAACATTCAGTGTAATTATCAATGTTGTTGTTGTTGTTAAGTGCTGTCAAGTCGATTCTGACCCATAGCGATCCTGTATAGGGTTCTTGAAGAGCAGCTGGTGAGCTTGAACGGCCGAATTTGCAGTTGAAATGGCTTTGCAGTCTGGCGCATTAACCCACAGCACCTCACCAGGATTAATTTCTGTCATTATGCTTGTTTTTTTGTGGTGCTGCTGGTTCTTTGTTTTGCATGTCTTCCTGTGCTGAATTCATGTTTTTTTTGTGTTCTTTCTTGTCAGTTTCTTCATAGTTTTAATGTTTCCATGTTCTTGGATTTTCATTTTCTTAGTATGTTGTGAAGGATTAATTTTCTTTGTGGTTACCTTATATTTTATTAAGTTTTCCCTCCATTTAAGATAGTCTATTTTATCCTGTAATCTACCTGATCTTCTCACCACCTGGATCTCGGTTCTTCTGTGTTTACATTCTTTCACATTGTAATTGTTTTGATTGTAGTCTGACTTCCCAGATCATCTGAATCTGTTCTTATAGTTTTGTTCTGTTCTCTACTTTTCTATTTGGCGATTGAGTTCAGGTGATGCTGCCACATATGTCAATCTCTGGTTGTTGTCTGTTCTTGTTGGTTCTTGGTCCACTGAACTCCCTTTAGGATGTTTTGTAGCACAGGTTTGGCTTTGGCAAAATCCCTTAGCTTCTGTTTATCCTGGAATGTTTTGATTACACCGTCATATTTGATTGACAGCTTTGCTGTATAGAGGATTCTTGGTTGGCAGTTGTTTTTTTTTTGTTTGTTTCAGGGTTTCTTATATGTCTCCCATTGTCTTTGTGCCTGCATGGTTTCTACTGAGAGATCCCAACTTAATCTGATTTACTTGCCTTTGTATGTAACACTTGTATTTCCCCTAGATGCTTTCAGGATCCTGTCCTTGTCTTTGATTTTGGAGAGCTTGATTATTATGTGTCTTGGTGATTTTCTTTTGAGGTCTATCCTTCCTGGGGTTCGTTGAGCTTCTTGAGTGCTTATCTTTTCACTTTTCAGGATGTTAGGGAAATTTTCCTCTAGAAGTTCTTAAACTATTTCTTTTTTAAAGTGTTGAAAAGCAAAGATGTCAGCTTGAAGACTAAGGTGCACCTGACCCAAGCCATGGTATTTCAATAACCTCATATGCATGTGAGAGTTGGACAGTAAGTAAGGAAGACCATAGAAGAATTGATGTTTTTGAGTTATGGTGTTGGAGGAGAATATTGAAAGTGCCATGGACTGCCCATAGAACCAACAGAACAAATCTGCATTGGAAGAAGTGCAGCCAGAGTGCTCCCTGAAGGCCAAGATGGCCAAACTTTGTCTCTCATACTTCGGACATATTATCAGGAGGGACCAGTCACTGGAGAAGGATATCATGTTTGGTAAGGTGGAGGGACATAGAAAGAGAGGAAGACCCCCAACAAGATGGATTGGCCAAGTGGCAGCATCGATGAACTCAAGTTTGGCAACAGTAGTGAGGTTGGCCCAGGATCGGGCAGTGTTTCATTCTGCTGTGCATACGGTTGCTATGAGTCATCACCGACTCAATGGTACCTAACAACAACAACTGTGGATTTGTGTGATTCTTCATGTTCCGGAATGCCAATAATTCTTAATTTATTCCTCTTCACGTTGTCTAACATGAATCTTAGGCTTCATTCTGACTTTGTTATCCTTTTTTCTGCTTGCTCTTCTATCTTAGCAGTATTGAGATATTTGTCTTCCAGTTTGCTAGTTCTGGCTTTCATCTCTTCAGTTCTACTCCTTTGCCCTTTCACTGTATTGTCCATTTCTGATATTAAATTATTAATCATTTGGACCTCTTTTGGTAGGTTTTGAATTGTTTCCAATACTGTATCTATCTTATTTGATTGTTCCTGTAGTGCTTTCCTGGCTTACTTATTTTTCTCAAACCCTCTGTAAACTGTTTTGATTCATTTCATTATCATTTTTCTGAATTCCTTCTCATGCATTTCCAAAACCTGTCCTCTTTCCAATGTGAAGTCTAGGTCTACCTCCAGTTCATTTGTCTCAGTCAGTTTATCTTATTTCTGGACATTTGCTGATATGGTCATCTGTTTCTATTTCTTGGGCACCTTCAGTAGTTAGCTATGACCTTATTAATTAGATGAATGTCTGTTGATGTTTTATTATGCTTTCTGATTACCTCCAGGTAGATGTGATCAGGATATGGGCTTCCGTTTTCACTACTCTTATTACTTAACTCAGAGTAACTGTCGCAGGTGTTGGCTGCCTATCTGGTGTATGGCAGCTGGTATTGGTTCTTGCCTAGATGGTGGGATTTTATAGGGGGTGATTGTAGCTTGACTCTATGACTGTAATTGTTATCTCTTCTTGGGTAATGTAGGGAGAGAAAGAACCCCCTAAAGCTAAAGAAGAGACCAAAAAACAAAACAGCAACAGCAAAAAAAAAAACAAAAAAAAAACAAAACAAAAAACAAAAAAACCACCCCAAAACATAGATTGGATATTGTAATCTATAACTGCAGAAAAGAGAGAAGAGGGAAAAAAATCTGTAGCAAAATATTAATATGATTTTAATGTCCCTCTCTTTGCTTCTTGCCTTCAAGGCTGCCTGAAAAATTTCAAGATGCCACTATTGGTCTTTATGATGTAACTCAGGATTTAATTTTGTTTCCTTTTTAGTCTGTCTCTCTCCCACTCCACAGCCCCCAGTCAGGCCTTTTCCCTACTGATTAACTGTTTGGGGCTGGCTGTGACCATTTTGTGCTGTCTTTTGGTGTGTTTTTAAAAAAATGTTTTATTGTGAATTATGTGATAGTTTACATGGGAGAACATTAGTTTTACATTCATCCT
>NW_006408532.1:14606689-14623454 GCF_000296735.1 Chrysochloris asiatica | reverse complement strand
CATTGAAGCTAGGTCAAGTGGGTATTATCTGCAAGTGTGGGTGTTCTTGTACATATGCCTTCTCTTCTTGTCAGCTGGACGCTTCACTCTCCATTCTAGTCCTCTGTGGCTATGTCACTGACTCTGGGCTTAAGAGTCCCCAGGTCTTGCCACACTGCTGGCCAACCAGGTCTCCACCCAGGTTCACAGGAATCTATTGAATGTTGTAGGGCTTAGTTTGCAGCTTCATTGCTGTTTTTCCCTCACTTCCCCTTATCAGTGACAAACGTGGTTACCAATCAAAGTGTGTATTCCCATTGAGTCTTAGTCTTGGAAGGGGGTTTGCACTGAGGGGACCCAACCATTTGTCTTGATGTCTCCTGGTGCCATTTGGTTGGGTTTTGTTTGTTTGTTTGTTTGTTTTGTTTTGTTTTTTGCCATTTGGTTTTAAGGGGATCCTTTTCCTTTAAATTTTGAGCAGATCTGTGTGCATGTGTAGTAGAATCCTCTGGGGTTGGGGGGCATTCATTCACTCGGGCACCCTCTCTAGTCACCAGAATGGAGGTGTGCAGATAGTGAGAGACCAATGAACAGAGAAAATAAAAAAACAGAGATAGAGTGAGAACATCCACACCTTTATCTCCAAGGATGTGTCAGGCATCAGCTGTGGCTCAGAGCCTTCCTTTGCTCTGTCTCACCCAAGATGCTCTCTCTGGGAGCCACTGAGGCCAGCTGATCAGAAAAATACCAGTTTTCTTGTTTCTGCTATAAATTCCACTGGCTGTAAGTCATAAAACTTTCTAAATATTCCTTTTATGTAGTTTAGCATTCTGGGACCATCCCCTGAACTGGCTTCATCCTGTATTCTGTATTATTGCTGACAGAGGTACTCACTGCACTTCATCCACCATCAAACTCCACTGACAGCACAGAATTGGGCAACATTTTGTTCTGCCACACATAAGGTCACCATGAATTAGAGATAACTCAGTGGCAACTAACAACAACAAAGGTAAGCAGAGGATGAGCATGGTTCAACAAGGCATTGTGTATTTTTATTGAAGGACCAGTGTTTAATTTTATTTATTTGGGTTGAGAACCAAAGAGGCTCAAGTGCAATTGTTACTCATACTAAATGATGTTCTTGTTAAGAATGGATGTTAATATAAGACAAGGGACTAATTTCTAAAATCTGTAGAAAACTGCAACACCTCTACAAGAAAAGGACAAATAACCCAATTAAAAAATGGACATAGGACATGAACAGACATTTCAGCAAAGAAGACATTCGGGCATCCAATAAACATATGAAAAAAATGTTCACGATTATTAGCCATTAGAGCAATGCAAATCAAAACAACAATGAGATATTATCTCATACCACCAATAACAGTGAAGTTCAAAAAAACAGAGGACAATAAATGCTGGTGAGGATGTGAAGACACTTGGACCCTCCTACATTGCTGGTGGAAATGCAAAATGGTCCAACCACTCTGGAAAACAGTAAAGTTTTGTGTGTTTTTTTATAAAGCAAACACCTATAAATTGCTACAATTTGATGAACTTGACTTATACTTATGGATGTAGAAGCTCAAAATACCAATTGAGAGGAAAGGAGTCTTCATATCCAATATCAATACAATTCCCTCTGTATACAGGGTTGATTGAGACAGGCAACTTAGACATTGGCTACCTAAAATGGGAGGGGCTATAAAGATATGAACTGATTGGCTTACAAGTTTTCAAGAGAGAGTTTAATATCAGAGTGTGTGGAGGAAGGTAGAATCCCCACTGAATAGTTTTCATCTTGTCTATCCAGGTCTGATGAAAGGAGATGTGGGATAAGATTCTTAAGATTCAATAATAATTGTTTTCATGACTAATTGTGACTGTCACAACTGTAAAGGTAGAAGTTTTGTAACAAAAAGAGGGGAGTAGTTAATCTTACAATCCAGGAACAGAGAACTCTAGGACCATCAAAAGAGAAGAGCATGAGCGGAATGTGGGGCCCTATCCAGAGAAGCAGCGACACCAGAGATGGAGAGAGAGAGTAGCTGAGAAATCGAGAGTCATAGAAAGAGAAAGGCTGTGTGCTGGCAGCCAGGTGTTGGTGGCCAGGGGACAGGCTTGCAGAATGTGTCCTTTGGTTGTTTAAATGATTATATATTCCTGAGTGTTTTTGTGTACATCTCCCCCCCCCAAAAAAACACACAACAAAACAGACAACAGAAGCAAATACTGTTGAATGATGATGCACAGAGGAGATTGTAATCATTATAATGAAATGATGAGCGTAAAACCGATGTTCCCCCATGTAAACTATCACTCAATTTACAATAAAAAGTTAAAAAAAAAAAAAAAAAAGGATGTTAATTCACAACAGCCAAAAGGTAGAAACAGCCCAACTGCCTATCAAACAGATGGATGAAGAGATGGACAAAATGTGACATGTACACATGGAATACTATGTGACCTTGTAGAAAAGTGAATTTGTAATACAAGCTACCACATGGATGAAACTTGAATACATCACGCTAAGTGAAAATCGACATAAAAGGACAAATATAGTATGATTCCACATACATGAAATATCTACAATAGGTAAGTCCACTGAGACAAAAGAAGATCAATGGCTACTAGAAGATGGAGGGAGGAGGAAATGCAAAGTTTAAAAAAAAAAATCATTATCTGCTGCCAAAATAATAGGAAAAATAGGAAAGTCAACAAACCAGAAATATTCATTATAATTAAGGCCATCATAGGCAAACAGGGAAAAATGTTTAAGTAAAAGAGTTGGGTTGATGTTAGTCATCAGCTTCTTTTGCTTTTAAGTGCGAATAGGACACAAGAGGAAGATAGCATGGATAAAATGAGGAAAGTCTTCTAAGCAAGATGGTACAGTGGTTAAGCATTTGGCTGCTAACTGAAAGATGGGTGGTTTGAACCCATCCGTCAATTTGTGGGAGAAAACACCTGCTAATATGTTCCATAAAATTAATCAAAAACTCAATGCCATTGAGTCAATTCTGACTCATAACTAGTCTATAGGACAGAGTAGAACTGCTTTATAGGGTTTCCAAGTCTGTAAATTTTTTCAGAAGCAGACTCCCTCATCATTCTCCTTCAGAGTGGCTGGTGGGTTTGACCTTCCGACCTTTCTGCTACCAGCCCAATGCTTAACCTACAGCATCACCAGGACTCCTTCTGTAGAGATGACAGCGAATGAAACCCTATAGAGTAATTCTATTCTGTCCTACATACAGGTTGGAATTGACTCAGCGGCACACAACAACAACATCCTAATAATAGCTGCAGCAGCTAATGTTATGGGAAACTTACGTGCCAGGATGTGTCCTAGGTGTCTCCTATGCATGGTTTCATTTCATTTCCACAACGACCCCAGGAAACAACCATTGTTATCATTTCCATTTTACAGGCAAGGAAACTGAGGCTGGGACAGGGTGAATAATTTGCACACAGTCCCATAGCTAGAGCCGTCTCTGACTATCAGATCTATGCCCTTCAGATACTCTCATTGCAATCTCTAGATTATGGCACCAAAGCCCTCCCATATACAATATAACTGTTGGTCTAGCCAACATTTTTGAAAACCGTTGGTTCTTGAATCTCATCTGTGATTCTTCCTAGCTGTACTGTTTAGTCAATTCTCTTTAAGTACACTGACCTGTATTATCATCTGTAAAATATGAATGGTAATGGTTCCTAACCACCCCTGAGGTTGTGATGAAGCACACAAACAATCATGAATGTCATGGTATGAACAGAAGCTGAAGAAATGACAGCTCTAATTAGCAGGCAGAGCAGGGGCTGGGATCTCCATGCACAAAGAAAGTGAACTTCAATGAGGTTATGTGGCTCCCTCAACACCACCACCTGCCAGAAAAAGGCAGAGCCAGAAAGCAAACCCAGACCTTCTGACGCAAAGTCCAGTGTCCTTTCCCTGGAACTTCTTAACCCCCAGGCTGTCCATGACGCTACTTCATGATACTAAGTGTGGCTTGCTTTTCCTAAAGGATCCTGGCAGCTGCTACCACCAGCAGCCTCAGATGCAGGTGCATTTCAGTTCAATGAAAACATCTGGATACTCTTTACAGAGACTCTGAAAGGAAAATGTACCCATTCTGTTGGCACAAGTATACAACAGGTTTTGAAAAGTGCAATTCAGAACATTTCTGCTCCAGACTCCCCCTAATTAAGGACATGTGTTTGGAGTATTGCCTGAAAGCTTCATGCTATGTTGTTGATCAGGACTCAACTGGTGATCCCTGACCCGGTGATACATGGAAGAATATGTGTCCATCTGATAGAATGCCTTAGAAAAGGATACAGAGAGGGGCTGCAGGAGGGAAGAATCCTGAGATAAAGAAAGAATACAAGGCCCAGTTGCTTGCAAAGAATTTATAATGAGCTTGTTATGAGTCATCTTTATCTAAAAGTGAACAGGGCCACCCTTAAACAATACTGTGAACTAGGCACGATTGGCTATTCTCACCAACCGTTTCCCTCTTATTCTGCCCTCTATTGATTGGTCCTGGTGTGGTGCTGTGGGATAATGTGCTAGACTGTAAGGTCGGTTTGAACAGTAAGGTTGGTAGTTCAAACTCACCAGGCACTCCTTGGAAAGCCTATACAGGGTTGCTGTGAGTTGAACCGACTCTACAGCATTTAACAAAATAATAACAACATAAGTGCAGTAAGGCCAGCCTTCCCCAGCCCCCTAGACCTGGTATATGATTCTTTTTCTTTTGTCTCATCCTCCCTCCAGATAATGGTTGATCTCAGGGTTAGGAAGAAAGCAAACAGATTGAGATTAATTTATACTAAATTGTGAGTGACTAATGGCTTTCCCAATTACTGTTTAAAAGTCAGAGTAAATTTTAGAAATATTTTGATTGACATCTGAAATTGTTTACCTTCATAAAACAGACAATTGAATTTAATTAAAAATCCCAATCTCAATGCATGTCTCTCATGGATTGAATTGTGTCCCCCTAAAAAATATGTGTAAACTTGGCTAGATCATGATTCTCAGTGGCATGGCAATTATGCAATGGTATAGTTTGACTGTTATGTTGTGAAGCTGTTGGCAATTATGTAGTGATACATAATTGATGTGGTCTGATGTAATTATCTCATTTGTGATCTGTGAAAAATCCTGACCTCTATGTATTAATGAAGGAGCAAGGTGGCGCCATACGATACACACTGGATTGGGAACCACAGGGTTGGTGGTTTGAGCCCACCAGTCACTTGGCAAGAGAAAAATGAGGCTTTCTGCTTCTGCAAACATTTACAGCCTGGGAAACCTCATACAGGGTTGCTATGAATTAGAAGTGACTCAAGAAAACTTAGCAACAACAACAATGTGTTAATGAGGCATGATTAGGATATGTTAATGAGGGTTCAGGTCTGTTGGCTATGTTAATGAGACAGGATTAGGTTATGTTAATGAGGGTTCAGTTCTGTTGGCTGTGTTAATGAGGCAGGATTGGGATGAGATGCATCACCCTTACTTAAATCACCACTCTTCTCCAGGTCCCAGTCCTGACTGATGCAGCTGAGTAAGGGGAGTTTCCCTACCATGTGGCTACATCACCTTTTATCTGACAGGAGATGAAAGGAAAGAGGACAGCAGAGAGCAAGGAACCTGACTACCACCAAGAAAGCAAAACCTGGAATGGAACACATGTCCTTTAGGGCTTGGGTTCCTGTGCTGAGAACCTCCTCCACCCAGGGGAAGACTGATGCCTGGGCACATGGAGATCTCCTAGGGATGGCAGACTCACAGATGTTAAAAAGAGACAAGGACGTTCCACCACAGATGACAGAGAGAGAGAAAACCTTCCCCGTAGAGCCCACACCCTGAATCTAGACCTCTAGCCTCCTAAACTGTGAGAGAATAACCATCTGTTTGTTAACGCCACCCCCTTTTGGTGTTTCTGTTATAGCAGCACTAGAAAGCTAAAGCTGGCATTAACAGCCAAGCCAGGATCATAAGTGTTGTCATGAATAAAGGTCAGTCGGCTAAGAGTATAGAACTGAGGCATCTTGAGTTGCTTCTGAGACTGAGACGATGGGGCCATCCTCTCAAATCAGACTGGATTCAACTCCCAAGTGGCCTTGAGCTCCAAACTATGGAAATCTCAACAGGCTCCAGGCTCCAGGAATGATATAACCTCCAGGTTTGATGAAGCTGCTTCCAACAAAGACAAACATTCACCTTCCCCTTCTCCCCATCTTCTTCTTTCTACCCTTCACCCTCAAATCTCTTTCCTTTGACAGATTAAAAAAAAGCAGATTGCCATTGAGTCCACTCTGACTCATGGTGACCTCCTGTGTGTCAGAGTAGAATTGTGCTCCATAGAGTTTTCAATGGCTAGTGTTTTTTTCCAGAAAGCAGACAGCCAGGCTTTTCTTTCAAGGTAGCTCTGGGTAGACCCCAGGCCCCAAGTGCTTGTTTGCATCATTTTGGCAAATGCAAGATGTTTGCTATTCGTCTTAGAAGAAAAAAGAGGACCCTTTGTCCAATGATGAAGGGCAAACGTTGGACTTCAATTCCTGACGTAGTTTTGCTAGTATTATCTTTTCTGGTTCCTAGCTTGAAGAGCCCTGGTTGTGCAGTGGGTAAAGCACTAGGCTACGAACCCCAAACTCAGCAGTTTGAACCCACCAGCTCCATGAAAGAAAGATGTGGCAGCCTGCTTCTATAAAGATTTATATAGCCTTGGAAATCCTGTGGGCCAGTTCAACGCTGTCCTACAGGGTCACTATGAGCTGAAATCAACTGGACAGCAGTAGGTTGAGGAGCCTAGTTCTGGATGTGCTGTTGCAGGGTCTTAGATGAATCCATCTCTCTGACCCTCAATTTCCTCATCTGGAAAATGAACTAGATCATTCCAGGTTCTAAACTTTGTAAATGCCAAGATTTCGTAATGCTTTTCTAATCTTAAAATTGGCTGCATGTTCCTAAAGGGACTTGTCACTGCTTAATGTTGTACTTATCATGAGGGATAAAGTTCTGTATTTTTAAAGTCAATTCTGCTCTTGCAATAGACCCTAAACCCTTTGTTTTATTCTACCCTTACTATCAGTTACATGCTTATGGACACAAAATGCAGTTGACATTATGGGTTGATAACCAGAACACAGCAAAATTTGGCACAACATAAGAATTAATATTGGTCATACTAACAATGGGCAGTCTTGCAGACAAATCAGGGGACAACCACGAAGGTCAGAAGTGTCATTTATCCATACATTCATTTACCCATCCTTTCTTTTTTAGTTTTTACTGTGAATTGAGTGAAAGTTTACAGGGCAGATTATCAATTTTACATTCAATACATCATTTTTTGTTTCATTGCAATGATTATAATCCCCTCAATGAACCATCACTTAACAGTATTTACCTCTATTCCTCCCTACCTTTTTTTTATGCACACGTACAAAACAGAGATTATATCTTCATTTAATTGTCCAAAAGGCACACTTTGTAATCCAGCCTCCTGCCTACAGGCGCATAGACTTTCTCATTCTACTGGCCTAGAGTTCCAGCTAGCCACCCAAGCTAGGTCAAGTGGGTTGTTGTTGTTGTTGTTGTTAAGTGCCACCGAGTCGGTTTTGACACATAATGACCCTGTATAGGGTTTCCAAGGAGCAGCTGGTGAGATTGAACCACCGACCTTTGCAGTTCAAATGGCTTTGCAGTCTGGCACACTAATCCACAGCGCCACACTAGGTCAATGGGTACTACCTGCAAATTTGGGAGTGCATGCACTTCCTACCTGCTGGCCACTTCACTCCCAGCTCTAGTTCCCTGTGGCTAGCCACTGTCCATGGGCTCAGGAGGTCACATGCCTCCTAAACTTCATACTAGCCAGTCCTTCCTCATCTCTCTTTCATCTCAAGGTCAACAGTTCATTGCTGCATATCCCCCTCATCCACTAACAAGCAGGTCACGAGGAAACATACAAGATTGTTTTTGTATTCCTTTTGGGTTTCAGTCCTAAAAGGAGGTTTATCCTGATGGACTGACTTTTCTTGCCTTGATGACTTCAAGGTAAACTGCTTGATAATTCTAACAGCCAAACAGTCTGCTTTTTTTCTGCTGGTCTTTCTTTCAAAAAATATCTTCTGTTCCTCTAGTCATTCAGGGTTGGTCAGCTTGTCTTTTCAAATGGGAATGTTCTACCTCAGAAAGTGCTGGGTGGGGCTCAGGATTCCACCAAAGAACTTTTCTTTTAGATTGGAAATCTTTTCTTAAGCTTTTACAACAATGGTCTTATGCAATATTTGTCCTTTTGTGAATAATTGAATTCAGCATAATGTCCTCAAGGTTCATCCATGTTCTATGGTGGCTTGCAGCTTCTTTGTTATTCTTCAAAGTAGCTTAATATTCCATTGTGTGTATGTACCAAAGTTTGTTTATCCATTTTTCCATTGATGGGCATTTAGGCTGTCTCCATCTTTTTGCTATTGTGAATAGTGCTGCTATGAACATTGGTGTGCATATATCTAGTTGTGTTATGGCTCATATTTCTTGTGGATACATACCAAGTAGAAGAATTGCTGGATCATAAGATATTTCTATTTCCAACTTTCTGAGGAAGCACCATACTGTTTTCCAGAGTGGTTGGAACATTTTACAGTCCCACCATCAATGTAGGAGGGTGCCAGTCTCTCCACACCTTTGTCAGCATTTATTGTCCTCTGCTTTTTTGAACTTCTCTGTTATTGCTGGTGTGAGATAGTATATATCATTGTTGTTTTAATTTGCATCTCTCTAATGGATAATGATCATGAACATTTCTTCATATGTTGGCTGCCCGAATGTCTCCCTTGGTGAAGTGTCTGTTCATATCCTGTGCCCATTTTAAATTGGGTTGTTTGTACCCATTCATTCTTTTATTTTTGTGATGACTTCATATGACTTGGAGTCCTAGTGTGGCACTATAGGACAAGCATTGGACCACAAGGTCTGTTTGAACTGCAAGTTTAGCAGTTCTAATCTACCAGCTGCTCTTTTGTTGTTGTGAAGTGCCGTTGAGTCTGTTCTGACCCATAATGACCCTTTATAGGGTTTCCGAGGAGCAGCTGGTGAGCTTGAACTGTCGACCTTGCAGTTCAAACGGATTTGCAGTTTGGTGCATTAACCCACAGCGCCACACCAGGACTGCTCTTTGTAAACCCTATAAAGGGTCACTTTGAGTCAGAACTGACTCGATGTTACTAAACAACAACAACAAAGATGGATTATCTAAGTTGTTAAGCAATCCTGACACATGTTCAAGCATATCTTTTTTATTAAGACATGTTACTAAAGGATACAAAGTTAACAATGAAAAAACATTGCACCATCATGTGTGATGTTCTTTGGATAATCAGTTGTAGTTTACTCTATTCTTGGAACTCAGCCCTGCAAAGTCAATAATCAAAATGAGGGGAATTTCCATACAGATCCAGTTGCAACTGAAAATCCTACTGAAAGTCATCATCTGTGCATAGGTATCCATTGATTCCCCTCTCCAGGGAAGACAAGAAAGAAGTGGCAGGGTTAGTTGCTGTAGAGTTGATTCTTACTCTTGGTGACAGAAGTTTGCAGGGGAAAAACGGCTCCATGGGGTTTTGTTTTGTTTTTTAATGTTTTATTGTGAATTATATGATAGTTTACATGGGAGAACTTTAGTTTTACATTCATTCCATCTTATATCATCTCACTGCCATGGTTCCAATCCCCTCCATGCATCCTCAACCACCCAAAGGGTATATCCCAGAAACCTTCTCCCTACACTTCACCCTCCTCCCCCCAGTTTTCAGCCCACAGTCCCTTTCCCTCTCTGGATCCAAAGTCCCCAGTCGCTTCATCACTCCACGTCATCATCTCTGTCTCCATCTCAGGCATCTCTGTTTCTCTGGGTAGGGTCCTGCTCTCGGCTCTTCTCCGTTGATGGTCCCAGAGGCCTCCGCTCCTATCCTGGAGAATTAATCACTCCCTTCCTTGTTACAAAACTTCCACCTTTGCATTTCCAACCCTCATAATCTGTCCTGATAAGCATTATTCACTACAGTATTACGAGTTACCCATCTGTATCTCCTTTTATCAGCTCCGCCCAGACAGATTGAATAGTACCTTCTGGAGATTCTGCCTTCTGCCATGCTCCTTAGCACCAGGTTCCCTCTTGAAAGCTTGTAAGCCAGTCACTTCTTGCCTTTGTAGTCCCTCCCTCCCCATTTGAGTATCCAATTTCATGGGTTTTTAAGGCTGTGATCTTACAGAAGCAGATTACTAGGTCTGTCTTCCAACTTGTCTCTGGTGAGTTCAAACCAACCATCTCTTGGCTAATAGTTAAATGCTTAAAAACTTACACAAGTCAAAACACCCACAAGAAGAAATAGGAGCCATCTCATCCTCTTCAGGTATAGATTAGTCGCTTCATTAGAAATGATAGTTCAGTAATGTAGGAGCTCATAAATTGATCTGTGCATTTGGACAAATCAAATGCTTTTATCAGCCTCAGGCTTGACTAACATTTTGGCACAAATGTAAAATTCAGAGAACTGATTGGTTTGGGATGAGTCATTTTACCTGCAGAGAGAATAGTCATTCTTGTCCCATTCTTGTCTCAGCAGTGTCCCTAGATACCAGAGGAAGTAACATCTATCTTAGACACTTAAGTAGGTGGGCAAATCAGAACAGATCTTACTATTTCTTCAAAAAACAGTAGATGTGGTACAACTTTAGTGCATTTAATGATTTCACCCAGCCCTGATTTATTTTATTTCCCAGAAGAGCCTAAAACCACCCACTCCCACCCTACCCTCATATGTAGACACCCATTTTTAAATAGACATGAGACCTCACCTCTAACTAGAAAAGCCATTCCAGTTCTGCAGTTTGCCACCTGAGAGGATGCAGCCATTTCTTCTTCCTTCCTTTCTTTCTTGCCGTTCCAGCAGAAATTATTTGCTCCAAATTCAGTTTGTTGTTGTTAAGTGCCGGCGAGTTGGTTCTGACTCATAGAGACCCTGTATAGTGTTTTCAAGGAGCAGCTTGTGGGTTTGAACCACCGGCCTTGCAGTTGAAACTGACTTTGCAGTCCGGTTGTTGTTGTTGTTAAGTACCGTGGAGTTGGTTCCAACTCATAGTGACCCTGCACAGGGTTTCCGAGGCTGTAACTCTTTATGGGAGCAGAAAGATTCATCTTTCTCCTGCGGAACCGCTGGTAGTTTCGAACTGCTGACCTTGAGGTTGGCAGCCTGAAGTTAATGAATGTTTATTGAGTAGTGACTATGTGTTCTGCTTAACAGCTAGATTAGCAAACATCAGCCTCAACTGTGCATCACAATCATTTGGAATGCTTAAAAATATATATGGTGCCCATACCTGATCCACAGGGACTCTGATGTCATAGATCTGGAATGGACCTCGGGCCTCAGTGTTCTAAGAGCCCCACTGGCGTGGCTAACTTACAACCAGGGTTCAGAACTGCCCCCCTAGGTTCTGACCATATCCTCACTCAGCACAGACCCTCTTCTCAAACACACCAT
Organism: Chrysochloris asiatica; assembly: GCF_000296735.1. Classification (NCBI taxonomy): domain Eukaryota; kingdom Metazoa; phylum Chordata; class Mammalia; order Afrosoricida; family Chrysochloridae; genus Chrysochloris; species Chrysochloris asiatica. The sequence goes on along the minus strand of NW_006408532.1, from coordinate 14,611,907 downwards.
GGTCTTGAGCTACTTTGTAGCTGGCATGAACATTTTGGCCTTGGGTAAGGCCATCCTCAATGGGATCATGGCTGATACTGTTTGCAAAGTCCAGGAATGTGCTTTCCACAACATCAGTGAATGTTGGCATCAGTTTATTTTAGAATTCTCTGATTTATTTTGGCAACTGTTTTTCATGGGCACGACTTTTCTCTCACAGATGAAGGAGTCCATTAAATGCTGATCATTGGCTTCTCACACCCAAACTTCTCTCATTGCCTGAGACAGCAACTGGCACAAACACAATACATCAACTGTTTGGGTCCAGTCAAAGTAAACCAACAGAGCTGATCACCAACAGGACATCAATCTTGTCACAGGAAATATCCTAGTGAAGTGTTTATAAACAGTACCATAAATTCTCTTCTTAATCCCATGTGATAAGTAAAAATGTCCCCAATTATTGTTTGTCTTCCAGCCCTTTCAGCAGGAGTTAATGATATCTTCCATCGGCTCAGAGTCTGGGCCAATCCTGACAAACGTAGGTAGCATCCCAGGAACGCAACTGGCCAGTGGAAGCCAATTTCCAAGGGTGCTGGTGTGCACTGGGATCTCTGGAGGTCTGGCAGGCATTTCCTGTCTATTGTCCCCACAATCACAACCACCAACATCTGACTCAGTGTCCCCATTTGCACTTCAGATCCAACCTCTTGCTGAGCCTCCCCTACCCCCAACACACACACAGAACCACTGGCTGATAAAAAGCAACCACATATACCACAGCAGAAGGTTCCTTGGTGGCACAGTAAGTTAAGCTTTGGGTTTCGAATGGAAAGTCAGTGGTTCAAATCCACTATTCCCTTAAAGGGAGAAAGATGAGGCAGTCGGCTTCCGTAACAATTGATAGCCTAGAAAACCCTATGGGGCAGTTCTGCTCTGACTTACAAGGTTACTTTGAGTAAGAATGGGTTCTATGACACACAGAAACAATACAGACCAGAGACCAGACCAGGGTATCCCTTTTTAGTGAAAGTACTTAACACATTCAGCTGCTAACCAAACAGAGGTTCTAGTTCACACAGAAGTACCCCAGAAGAAAGGTCTGGCAATCAATAGTACTTCTAAAATCAATCACTGAAAATCCTATGGAGTAAATTTCTACTCTGACACCCACGAGGTCACCATGAGTCAGAGTTGGCTTGACAGCAACTGATTTTATACTCTTTCAGAACAGCCGTTTCCATGCTTCTTTCTTTCTTTTGATGGGTAGATGGAGCCTTCTTTCATCACATGCTTGTGATTGTTTTTGTGATTAAAAAAAACACATAATTTGTTTCATTTTGTAGTTGATAATTGCATAGTAGAACATATGCAAATTTAGCAATTTCTGCTTGTACAATTCAGTGACACTGATTACATTCTTCAATCAGTCACAGCCTCCTTTTCTGAGTTGCTTTTCTCCCTATTAACATAAACTCACTGCCCTCTAAGTTTCCTATCTAATCTTCAAGTTGCTCTTGTCAATTTCATCCCATATGTTGCTGTTGTTGTTATGTGCCATCAAGTCGGTACCGACTCATAGCGACCTAATGCACAGCAGAACAAAACACTGCCTGATCCTGGGCCAACCTCACCACTGTTGCCACGCTTGATTCCATCGATGCTGCCACTTTGCCAATCCATCTCATTGGGGGTCTTCCTCTTTTTCTCTGACCCTCCACCTTAACAAACATGTTATCCTTCTCCAGCAACTGGTCCCTCCTGACAACATATCCGAAGTATGAGAGACAAAGTTTGGCCATCTTGGCCTCCAAGGAGCACTCTGTCTGCACTTCTTCCAATACAGATCTGTTGGTTCCATGGGCAGCCCATGGCACTTTCAATATTCTCCTCCAACACCATAACTCAAAAGCATCAAGTCTTCTACTGCCTTCCTTATTCACTGTCCAGCTTTCGCATGCCTATGAGGTTATTGAAAATACCATGGCTTGGGTCAGGCGCACCTTAGTCCTCAAGCTGACATCTTTGCTCTTCAACACTTTAAAAAGGTCTTGTGCAGCAGATTTGCCTAATGCAATACGTCATTTGATTTCTTGACTGCTGCTTCCATGAGTGTTGATAGTTGATCCAAGAAGAATGAAGTCCTTGACAACTTCAATCTTTTCTCCATTGATAGGAATGTTGTTTATTGGTCCAGTGATGAGGATTTTCATTTTCTTTACATTGAGATGCAATCCATACCGAAGGCTGTGCTCTTTGATCTTCATCAGCAAATGTTTTAAGTCCTCTTCCCTTTTAGCAAGCCATCATCTGCATATCGCAGGTTGTTAATGAGACTCATCCCATATACACAGTTCTAAAAGAAAACAATGCCAAAGGCAGACATTCTTCTCATACTATTTAAGTTAAACAATTGTTTGGTTTTGAAATGACTTCAAGGAATATTTTTCATTTAAGGCTTAAAGAGTATCTTAGAGCAATCATTTCAGGAGTTCATCCAGTGTCCATGGCTACTGAATATCTATATTCTATGAGTATCTTAAATTCTGTTCTACATTTTCCCCCTTTTGATCAGAATTTATTTATACAATCTTTGATCAAAATGTTCAGTAATGGTAGTCGGTCATCATCTAGTTCTGACCTTATCACAAAGAAGGCAGTTGTTCACAGAGGCAATTCCGTTTCCTCCTTCTTTTCCTGAAATGTCATATGGTAGTTCTATTTTTAGTCATGCATTCCAGTTCCTCCATCTTTTCCTGAACCTCTGCTTCCTCTGCTCTCCAAGTGAATAGAGACCAACTGTAGTCCCTTGGACAGCCCCTTGCAAGCTTGTAAGAACCCCCACACAACACAATGAACTAGGAGGTAGAACAGAAGCACTGAACACATTATAGACAAATTGATTGGGGTTTCCATGAAACAAAGACCCTAAACCTTCAACTAAGGTACCAACTCCCATGAGGTATTTGATTGTACAGAAGTAGCTTCTGGAGCTATTCTTTATTTTTATAAATATATTTATCATACATTTTTGCCCATTAAACTTTTCCCAGATGTACAACCTATTAACAGCACTTAAAATAACTGACTCTACAACTCAACCCTAAATCAATGTGCATTTTCTATCACCATAAACCAAATCTCAGTACTCCATAAGCAATATTCCCTTGTTTCCTCCTCCCTCATGCCCTTGGTAACCGCCAAAAACTCTGATCTCTGTATATTTTCATTTTATTGTCTTTTTGACATAAATGAGATCATACAACACTTGTCATTTTGTAATTGATTTATTTTGCTCAGCATAATATCTTTCATAGCAAAACTTCATTTTTCTTACTGACTACTTAATATTCCACATTTTCGTTTATTCATTTATTTGGTGACGAGCATTTCTGTTGTCTCTACCTTTTGGCAACTGTGAGTAATGCTGCAATAAACATTGGAGTCTTTACTTTCAAATCTTTGAGGTACACACCTAGGAGTAGAATGGCTGAGTCATATGGTAGTTCTATTTTTAGTTGTTTTGAGGAACTACACACTATTTTCCACCACAGTTGAACCACTTTGTATTTTCACCAGCAATGGATAAGGGTTCCAGTTTCCCCACATCCTAGCTAGCAGTTGCTCTTTTTATCTTAGCCATCCCTTCCCTCCCCCCCACCCCCACTGCCACGGAGTTGATTCTACTCATAGAGATCCTGCATAGGATTTCTGAGACTGTAAGTCTTTTCAGGAGCAGAAAGCCTCATCTTTCTCCTGTGGAGCAGCTTGTGGGTTTTATCTGCTGACCTTGTGGTTTACAGTCTAGTGCTTATTCTACAAGCACCACCAGAGAACCTTAGCCATCTTGCTCTTGTTGTTAAGTGTTCTCAAGTCGCTTCTGACTCATAGTGACCCTGTATAGGGTTTCTGAGGAGTGGCTGGTGGTTTGAACTTCCAACCTTGTAGTTAACAGACCAGTGCTTATCCTACAGCACCACATCAGCACTATTTAACCATCCTAAAGGAAGTGAAATGGTATCTCATTGTGGTTTTAATTTGCATCTTTTGAATGGCTAATGATGGCGAATAGCTTTTCATGTAGTCATTTGAATGTTCTTTTGAAAAAATGTCTATTCAATTCACTTTTCCATTTTATGATTGGGTTATTTGTCTTTTTGTTGTTAAGTTATCAAAGGTTTATATGAATTTTGATTGTCAGATATCTATCAGATATATGATTTCCAAATATATTCCCCCCAATCCATAATTTGTCTTTTCACTTTTGATGAACAAATGCTTATAATTTTTGTGAGGACACATATATTTATTCTGTCCTTTGCAGCTTGCACTTCTGTTATTTTATTAGATAATCCATTGCTAAAGGCTAATCCTGACAGCATTGCCCTGTATTTTCTTCTAAGAATTTTATGGTTTTAGTTTTCACATTTACAGCTTTAATCTATTTTGAATTTGGTTTTCTATATGCTGTGAGGTATGGATCCTATTTCATTTTTCTGCATATGGAAATTCAATTTTCCCAACACCATTCATTGAAGACTCTTCTTTGCTCCATAGAGTGGATTTAGCACCCTTGTCAAAAAAGAGTTGACTATAGAGGAGTGGGGAATCCTGGTAGCATAGAGAGTCATAGCAGTTAGGACTGCTAACTGCAAGGTCAACAGTTCAAATCTACCAGCCACTCTGCTGGAAAAAGATGCTTTCTACTCCCGTAAAGATTTACAGGCTCAGAAACTCTATACAGGGTCAGAACCAACCCCACAGCACACCACCACCACCACCACCATAGAAGAGTAGATTTATGTCTGGACACTCAATTGTATTCCATTTGTCTATGTGTCTATTGTTATACCATTGCTAGGCTGTTTTGATTACTGTAGCTATGCAATATGTTTTAAAATCAGGAAGTGTGAGTTGTTTTTGTTTTTAATTCTTGTCTTTTAACATTGCTCTAGCTATTTAGGACCTCTTGAAAATCCATAGAAAGGATTGGTTTTTCTATTTTTGTAAAGAAGGCTATTAAAATTTTTATTGGGATTGCATTGAATCTTTAGATTGCTTTGTGTAGTATTGTCATCTTAACGATGTTAAGTCTTCCAATTCATGAACAGGGAAGATCTTTCCATTTATTTAAGCCTTCTTTAATCTTATTCAGCAGAGTTTTATAATTTCCATTGTATAAGTCTTTCATATTCTTAGTTATATTTATTTCTGTTGTTGGTAAATGCCGTCTAGTTGG
>NW_006408532.1:14576815-14606589 GCF_000296735.1 Chrysochloris asiatica | reverse complement strand
GTGTTTTATTATTTTAGTGCTATTGTAAATGGATTCACTTCCCTAATTTCCACTTCAAGTTTCTCATTGTTGATGTATAGAAACCCAACTGATATTTGTTTGTTGACTTTGTGTCCTACATCTTGGATAAATTCTTCTTTTAGCTCTAGAAGCTTTCTTGTGGTGTCTGGTATTTTCTACATATAGAATAATATCATCTGACAATAAAAATTATTTTAGTTTTTCTTTCCAACCTGGATACCTCATATTTCTTTCTTATCTTAATTGTTCTGCATAGGAATTCTAGGGAAATATTGACAAGAAGTGATGAAAGTAGTCATCCTTGTCTTATTCCTGATTTCAAGGGGAAAGTTGTAAATCTTTCTTTATTAAGTGTAATGGTAACTATTGGCTTTTCATATATACCCTGAATCATAGTGAAGAACTTACCCTCTAATCAATCTTCTTGAGGGCTTTCATCAGAAAAGGGTGCTGGGCTTTATCAAATGTGCTTTCTGCATCCATAAAGATGATCATGTGTTTCTTTTCTTTGTTCTGTTGATGTGATGTATTATGTTGATTGATTTTCTAATGTTGAACCATCCTTGCATTCTGGGAATAAATCCCAGTTGGTTATGGTGTATGATTCTTTTGATATGCTGCTAGAATCTGTTCACTAATACTTTGTTGAGGGTTTTACATCTACAAGGGAGTTTCAGAAAGTTTGTGGAAAAATTCTAGTAGCTTTTCATTCCACTTTTACATGAACTTCTTGAAGCCCCCTTGTATATTCATAAGTGATATTGACCTATAGTTTTCTTTTCTCATGGTATCTTTACCTTGTTTTGGTAACAGGATTATGTCTGATTCATAGAATGAATTAGGGAGTATTCTTCCCTTTTCTACCTTTTGGAAGAATTTAAACAGGGTTGGAATCAATTTTTCTCTAAATGTTTGATAGAATTCCCCAATTAAGCCATCGGGTATAGGACTTTTTTTGTTTGGAGACTTTTTATCAATTATTAAGTTTCTTCATTTGCCATTGGTCTGTTGATATCTTCTAATTCTTCTTAAATCAGTTTGGGGAGGTTGTACATTCCTAAAAATTTGTCACTTTCATCGAGATTATCCAGTTTCCTATTATACAGTTGTTTATAATATTCTGCCATCATCCTTTTTATTTCTATCAAGCCGGTTGTATTGTCTCCTCTTTCATACCTTTTTTTGGTTATTTGAATCTTTTCTTTGTGTCTCTTTGTCAGTAAAACTAATGGTTTGCCAATTTTACTTATATTTTCAAAGAAACAGCTTCTGGTTTTGTGGCTTCCAATGTTTTCTTGTTTTATTTATCTCTGCCCTGGTCTTTTTTTTACTTTTTTTTCTCCTAGTAGGCTTTGCTCTTCTCTTTTTAGTTCCTCAAGGTATAGAATTATTCTGTTGATCTGACATCTTTTTTTTTTTTTATGTCAACATTTATTACTATATGTTTCCCTCTGAGGCTGCATTCATAAATTTTGACATGTTATGCTTTCATTGTCATTTGACTTTAAGAAATCAGTCATTTCTCTTTTGATTTTTGCTTTAGCAGTTTAACAGTGTATTGTTCAATTACCATGTTTTTGCTAAATACTGTTGAGTTGGTTTTGACTCACTGCAACCTTGTATAGGGTTTCCAAGGAGCCTCTGGTGAATTTGAACCATCGACCTTATGATTCAAACTGGTCTTGCAGTCCAAAGTTTTATCCACAGTGCCACACCAGGACTCCTGAATTACCATATGTTTGTGTATTTTCCAGTTGATTTTCTTTCTGTTATTGATTTCTAGTTTCACTCCATTGTTGCTAGAGAAAAATACTTGATTTCAAACTTTTGAAATACATCAAGACTTGCTTTTTGACTTAACATGTGGTCTGCCGTGGAAAACGATACATAATCACTGGAGTAGAATGCATGTTAAGCTGTTGCTGGGTGGAGTCTCTGTATACTGACAGTCCCTGGATGATGAAGTGGTTCCATTTCTAGTTCTGTCTTTAAGTCATCACAAATGTTTCATGACATTTATTGTATTTCTCACAATACAACAGCACTCTTCCCACTTACTCCTTGTGATTAGCCTTTCCATTCATCTTTCTTTCCTATCCCTTCCTGCCTTCTGAGCTTTTCCCCTTGGCAAATGCTATCTTTTGATCTGGTATGATGGATTATTTTAATAAGCATCTGCCTCCCCTGTGCTATTGCTCACATTATAGGCCTGTCTATTGTTTGGTTGAAAGTTGGACCATGGGCCAGGCTAGAAAGGTGACTAAGAGCCATAGTGTATTGATTTTCCTACTATACTTGATTTGTTATTTATTTATTGGTTCACATTTGTTTGGAGTCTTGGTATGGTGCTGTGGGTTAATGAGCCAGACTGCAAAGCCATTTGAACTGCAAGGTCAGTGGTTCAAGCTCACCAGTCACTCCTCAGAAACCCTATATAGGGTTGCTATGGGTCAGAACTGACTCGACGGCAGTTAACAACAACAACAACATTTTGTTTGTAGTTCCCCACTGCTGTCTGACCTGACTCAGAGTCTTTCAATCTGAGCACCATTTCCTTGTTATACTTTGGGGGAAGAGTTGAGACAATGGTCTGTCCATGTTGCCATCTTCTCAGAACCCTGTCCATTTCCATTCTTTCTTGTGTGACCTAACTACAAATTTTGCCACATTGAAGTATCCCTTTGAATGCGTAATGCTCTAAAACATTTTAAGAAATCTGTGAGGGAAAAAATGAGATAAGGAGAAATAGGTGATCTAACACTTCTCTCTTAGTTACCTCTTGTTGTTAAGTGCTGTCAAGTCGGTGCTGACTCATAGCGAGCCTATATTATGTTTCTGAGGAGCAGCTGGTGGGTTTGAACTGCTAACGTTTTCATCAGTCCAATGCTTATACTACAGCACCATACCAGGACTCCTAATACTGCTAAAACAGAAATGCCACAAGTAGATAACTTTAACAAACACAATTTATTCTCTCACATTTTAGGAGGCAAGAAGTCCAAATTTGGGCACCAGCTCTGGGGAAAGGCTTTTTCTCTTTGTCATCTCTGAGGGGATGTCCTTGCTCCCTTTCAACATCTGTGAGCCTGATATTACTTGGAGATCTCCATGTGTCTAGGCATTTATCTTTCCTGGGTCTAGGAGGTTCTCAGCACATGGACCCTGGATCCAAAGGATGTGCTTTGCTCCCAGCTCTTCTTTCTCAGTGGTGTCAGATCTCATCTCTTACTTCTTTTTCCTTTTATCTCTTATAAGCAAGGGTGTGAGGTGAGTAAGGGTTTGACTTGAGTACCTGAGTAAGACTGTGATTCAAGATACCACCCACTCTAATCTTGCCTCTTTACTATATGTTGCTGTTATTAAGTGTTGTCTAGTCAATACCAACTCATAGTGGCTTCTAAAGAGTTTTTGAGGAGTGACTGGTAGTTTTGAACCACTGATCTTGGAGTTAGCTTTCCAGTGCTTATCCTACAGCATCACACCAAGACTCCCTTTAACATATACCAAACCCCGAAACCTACTGTCACCTTTGAGCTGATTCTGACTCATAGCAACCCAACAGGACAAAGTAGTACTTCCTTCTAGAGTTTCCAAAGCTGTCAATCTTTACTGCAGTAGACTGCAACATTTGTTGGAACATTTGTTCCAACAGGGGTTGGAACTACTGAATCTTTTTGATTAACAGTTGAGTGTGTGTCTATTGTGCCCCCTGGGACTCCTTCATTAACATTTAAGTGCTACTGAGTTGGTTCTGATTCATAGTGAGCCTGGATAGCGTTTCCAAAGAGTTGTTGGTGAGTTTGAACAGCCAACCGTGTGGTTCTAACCAACCTGTGATACAGTGCTTACCCTACAAAGTCACATCAGGACTCCTCATTAACATAATGGAGGTTAGAATTTATAATATATATCATAACATGAAAGAATTATATCAAATCAAAAATGAAGGACACAATACTGGGAACTGTGACCTAGCCAAGAAGACACATATTTTGAGGGGGGCACAATTTTTCAATCCACAACAACTCCTATTTGGAAAAGAAACAATTTTTAAACTTTTAAGTTAAAACTAGTGCATTTTCTTAGGGATCATCGCTATGGAAACTTGCAGAGAACAGAAAAGTAAGGCATTGAGAATGATGTTTAGTCTTTGGCCTTCTCCCCCTCTCTCTGAATTTGCACATAATGTATTTTCTGCAGTTACTGAAAGGGCTTATTTCTGGGGAACTGAGTTATAGATATGAAATTCCTGAGAAGAAATGTCAAGAAACCAAGTTAAATGGTGTGCAAAGAAGAGAGAGCTAGAGCAAAAGGAGATGCAGGGTAGCCTAAAAAACAGCACACTTGTGATTTCTTGGTATCTGTGAAACTTGGATCGATTTAAGGTACCACAGTCAATAGGGCCTGGTGGAATTGAGGGGAAGCTGCCCCAACACATACTCACTTTTAAAGCTTTATTACTTTTTGGGAGGTCAATTTCTTTTTTAAATACCATCTACTGCCTTCTGTAAAATATATTACCCTGCTCACTGGCCAACTGGGAGCCAATAACAGTTTTTTTCCTTTTGGCTGCCTCTTGATCTTACAATACATCCTTTCAGCTAATGTACTTAAAACAACAAGATAGGCAGTTTTTGATATAGAATCATAGAATTTATCCTTATAAATTATAACCCTAGACTAAAAGTGTGAGCTGTACTGTGGCATTCTTTCTCTATATAGACACAATATGAGGCAGAATACGCATCTTCCAGGTTCAATTTCTACCTGATGCTTCTTAAGCCACCACCCATCTGGGAGTGGAAACTACTGCTATGATGCTGGAAGATATGTCACCAATATTTCAAATACCAGTACGGTTACTCAAAATAAGCTTCTAGAATAAGAGCAGGAAGAAAGGCCTGGTGATCTGTTTCAAAAAATTAGCCAGTGAAAATCCTATGGATCACTAGAATGTTGTCCAAAATAGTGCTGGAAGCTGAGCCCTTTGGGCTGAATGGACTCCAACATACCAACAATCATGAAGATGCCACAGGACCAGGTCATGTTTAGTTCTGTTGTACATAGAGTCATCATGAGTCCACTCTGACTCCATGGCAACTAGCAACAATGATAACAATGTCATATTTAGATGATATGCATTTTTCATTGTCACTGAAACAAGTCAGATCACAACTTCAAGAACCAGAAAAATCGAATTTCTCACTTGAGAATATAAAGTTACTATCAAGCATGGGGCATAAAGCTCTAAGGCATTACTATTGTTTTATTGGTCAACAGGAAATAATGCTATTATTTATTAACCTTCCAAAAAAAGTGCAGCTTCCTATGAATGTCTCAATACTTCAAAAATCCTGAGGAAAATGTATCTCTTGATTCCTAATTTGTCTTCTGAGAATATATTCTGTATTTTTCTATATAGGTTATGACCCACAGGGGTTTTTGCTTGTGAGATAGGTAGGGTTTGGCCTCCACAGGCCTGTACCACAATGCCAATGGTCAAACCACTTACTTAGCAGAAATTCCATTTTAAGACAAGACTTTGTCCATCATGAAAGCAAAAGGCATAATGTTTTCCATGAGGAAAAAAAAAAAAAAAAAGGACACCTATTTCCAGATTTTATTTAACTTGGAAGGAGGCTGCCATGTTTGGGGTAATTCCTGGTAAGTCATTTCCGGCATTTTGCTTAAGCTACTAAACCGCTATGATTTTATAAAATATTAATTCCACGTACAAGAAAAGTTCTCACTGGAGAGCAAAAATGACTTGCTTAAATTTGTACAGTTCGCCAGTGACAGAGAAGCAAAAATGTGACTTCCTGAATCTTGATATAGTTTCCAAATCACTCAAGTAGAGAAAATAGGAAAAATAAATATCCTTCTTTTCTGTTTAACTTTTTTCATTCGGCCATGACTATTGTTTTAACCCAGATAACTACTCAAGTTTAAGATCCTTGTTAGTCCTAACTTCTTATCTATTTCCCTGTTTATGATGTATAAATTCAATCTTTAATATTAATTTTAATAAACTCACTAGTATACATTTTATGGTAACTTGTAGGTTTAGAATTACATGCATATCTATATTTTTCTTCTGGAATGCCACTTGTTTTCAGCTACATTAAAGACAAAATTGGCTCTCTTCTTTTATTCAGAGTGACAGTTTTCTTGTTTTTTTACTAAGTCACAAATAGGTAATATAATTATTCCATTTATGTTAGCACTTCAGAAAAATCATTACAAAGACAGCAGGTTTTAATTGTTCATGAAAATCAATTTATATGCAAACAACTTAGAATCTATTTTCATTCCCTACAATTTGCATTTTTACATTTCGAGTTTGCTTGTGCGGGGGCAAGAACATGTGGATTGCTAATGACTTAAATACAACAGGTAGTGTTCAAGAGGCACAGAGCTACAAACAGTCTTCGTAGAACAAGAGTCAATGAGAAGAAATCTTCACTCTATGATTACTGGAAGGTGCACCAGCAAGGCCACACTTTGACCAGAGCTTATTCAAAAACCAATCATGGCGGCATGTAGCTGGAGATGCATTCCTTCCATTTGGTTCCCTCCATGACTGACGGTTATTGTTTTGTTACCTGTGTAGACACTAAAAAGAGTAAATAAGAATGGCAATTGACAGCAACTCTCTGTATATGTGTATGTGTGCGTGTAACATCTATGATGTTAGAAGTCAAAATAATGGAGCATGGTAAATGGTGACTGAAAGATGAATACAAAAGGATTAAAAAAATTTTTTTAAAGCAGGTGATATAAAATTGTGTTTATTCTCTTCACTTCTATCTCCACAATAAAATTTCAGAATAGGTGAGATCTTTCCTTTTTTTCTCTCTCTCAAGTAGAATTAATGACAGATTGTGCAGTTCTAACTGTGCAATTCTGAGGCCTTGGAGCAATCTGGAGTTTAAAGCTAGAGGGCCCATTAGAATTACCCAATCAGTCCCACTCACTGTATAGATAAGAAAGCAGAGGCCTAGAGAAACAAAGACTAAGAGCCAATGTCACACAGTTAGTAACAAAGGCAAGATAAGAACCCAGGTGTCTGGATTCCTAGACCAGTGTTTTCTCCCTCAAAAACCTTGTAGGATTCTATTTTGACTTCTCAGAAAGGTCTCAGTTGTACCTTTCTCTGTAAGCAATTCAAGTGTTCCTGTATTTGAGGAGTCCCTGAGTGGTATAAACATTTAATAGACTTGACTGCTAAACAAAAGTTTGGAGGGTCGAGCCCACCCAGAGGCACTTGTCAATCTAATTCCAAAAAAATCAGTCACTGAAAACCCTATGGAACACAGTTCTACTCTGACACATACGGGGTCACCATGAACTGGAGATGATATAGTATTCTACTAGGACATCCCAGCAGAGGGCTGAGCAAACAGAGCATGGTAAATGTCAAAAGTTGAAAGAGGTAGCACCTTGATAAGTGGCCATGAATTCTGAGTTGGGTCTCCAAAGATTAGAGTTCTTCCATCATTCATCAGTTGCCATGATCAAGTTGTTCAGAAATGTCTTACCAAGAGTCCTCAGCTGCAAACAGGAAGCTAAGGAAAAGAGCAAATGAAATAATGATGGTAGAAGCAGTTGCACATAATGGTGTTCCATAATACTTGTTCTATCTAAATTGATAATTCAGGCATCCAAGTAAATGGTGGCATGGACCAAGTAAAACCACTTTAATCCTGGTTTCTCTCCAGCCAAATTGTCCCAATGTACCATTCAGTCAAGCAATATTTATTGAGTACCTACGCTGTGCCAGGTACTCTGCCGGATTTTTGTTGTTGTCATGAATTCAGCTCCAATGTATTGTTACCCCATTGCTACCAGCAAAAAAGACTGAACTGCTATCCCGTCCTATACCATCTTCATGAGCACTGGTCTGTTCAAGTCCATTGTTGCAGCCACTGTGTATTATGAGTGCCTTCCAACCTAAGGGGCTCATCTTTCAAAACAATCTCAGACAATATTCTGTTGTAATACACAGAATTGGAATTTGTAATGTAATACACAGAATTCCATTGGCTAATTGTCAGCAATAGAGCAATGAGCCTTTTCTCCTAGTCTGGTTTAGCCTGGTAGCGTCACTGAAACCTGTCCACCATGAGTAAACCTGCTAGTATGTAAAACACACTGGTGGCATAGCTTCCAACATCATAGCAACCACAGTACAACAAATGGACAGACAGATGGTGTTAGGCACTAGAGTTAATATGGTGTCTTAGTTATCTAGTGCTTCTGTCACAGAAATGCCACAGATGTGTAGCTTTAACAAAGAAATTGATTTTCTCACAGTTGAGTAGACTAGAAGTCTGAATTCAGGGTGCCAACTCTAGGGAAGGCTCTCTCTGTTGGCTCTGGATGAAAGTCCTTGTCTCTTTTGTTTGTGTTCCTGAGTGATCTTGTGGTTTGGTTTCTCTTTTTTTTTTTCACATCTCAGCTTCCTAGCTTGATTGTGTAATCTCTTTTGTAACTCTTGGCATGGGGGATCAGGACAATAGTCTTGGGGGGCAACAACGTCAATGGGCTTAACACAGCCCACAAGGACAATGTTCTACATCCTAACATAGTCCACAAAGACAATGTTCTACATCCACAGGAGTATTTAAAGTTTGTGAGTGGTTGTAAGGTGCAACTATTGGTCTCTCCCTGTCCAGAAGAACAAAGAGTGATGAGAATTGAAGACACATGAAGATTATTCATCCAATAGACTAATGGACCAAGCAAGCATCAGCCTCCAACACTCTGAGACCAAAAGAACTACCAACTGCTTGCTCAGAAAGGGTCCTGGATTGAGTGGAAAACAAATATGGAATGCTACTCAAAATCATGAAAGAGATCAAGTTTACTGGTCAAACAGAGACTGGTAGAACCCCAAGGGTCAGATCACGGTAGAGCTTATGGGCCAATTTAAAGTACCTTGAAGGAGTTCCTGAGTGGTGCAAATGATTGTGTATCACCACTTTGTTGAAAGGTTGATGGTTGGAACTCACACAAAAGTACCTTAGAAGACAAGTCTGGCGATCTGCTTCTGAAAGGTCACAGCCTTCAAAACCCAATGGAGCAGTGGATGCTGCATACATGGGGTCTCTATGAATTGGAACAAACTCATTTGCAGCTAAGAACAACAGGGTACTTGGACTTTATCTTAAGAGCAATAGGAATACCTTGACATTTTTTAAACAACAAAACTAAACAATCATCTAAATGGTTTTTTTAGGTGATTAATCAGATTTTATTTTCTACTTTGAGTTGTTTTTCATTCCACAGACATATCTATGTAAATTCAATGTTTCAATGTTTCAGAAACTCATTCTCTTTTGCCCAGAATCCATTTAAATCATTTTTTAAAATTATGTCCAGCCCTCCTGGGCCCATATCATCAAAAAATTACAACGGTAAATGGCTTGATATTATTCAAAATGTCAGTAGGGCAAACAAATGGGTACTCAGGATGAAAAATATTTATCAAATACATGCATGCCCTGAAAAACTGCAGTGCAAGTTTCTAGCATTCAAGTTAGGAAGAAAAGACAGGACCCAGTGAGGTAGGAAACTGAAGTGTAAATAAAGGAAAGGAAGTGTGAAAAGAAAAACTCTAAACTGTGAATCTATTAACATCACCACACCCTGGCAATTTGTGAGAGGCAGGCAGTTCTGGAAAGCTGGGACCTCGATGGAAAAAAAGATATACTTGCATTTGCCAGAAGCTATGCCACAACCAACAAACTTTTCCTGAATCTCAGCCTAGAATATGGTTCTGCCAATGCATCCCATGGTGTCTGGAGCTTCTAGACTGAGGGCTGGTGACTTAGTACCCATGTTCTATGCATTTGGAGTTTAGGGAGGGTGGAATGCTTTTATATCAGAATGCTTTTTGTGAACAGAAAGCCTTCAAAAAACAAAGGAACAAACAAACAAAGACAGCAGCCAAGGTGTTCATTCTGACTCACAGTGGCCTTCTGTCACAGGAGAACTGTACTCTACAGGATTTTCAAAGACTGGAATCCTTTAAAAGCAGATTACCAGAACTTTCTTCCAGGGTGGATTTGAACCACCAATATTTTGGTTAGTAGTCAAGCACTTAATCATTTGCACCAACTGCCCAGAAATTCTCCTCACTTGAAAAACAGAATATAAAACAAAACAAAAGCCCAAACCCATTGCCCTTGAGTAAATTCCCTTATAGAACAGAAAACTTCTTCATCAGGTTTCCAAAGCTCGAATCTTACAGAAACACACTGACACATCTTTCTCCTGAGGAGTGGTTGGAAGATTTGAACCACTGATTTTTGGTTAGCAGCCAAGCATCTAAGCAGCTAAGCATCATTGAGTCAGTTCTGGCTCGTTCCAAACCTGTAGAGAGTTTCCAAGAGCGGCTGATGAATTTGAACCACCAACTTTTTGGTTCAAACCAACCTTGCAGTCTAGTGCTTTATCCTACAGCACCACACTGGGACTGAATTTTCTCAGTCTGAATTTTATTTTCATTAGCTATAAACCCATAAGGTTCTTTGCACCCAATTGTATTTATCTTCTAAATATTTAGTAACCATAGAGCAAATAAGAACAGTAATCATTTACCTTTATAATGCATTGTTCCTTCTAAAAATCCAAGCTTCAGTTTTGAATTGTTGTTTGGGAAAAGTACTCCCCTCATGCTGAAGATTTTATTTTATCACATGAAAGGATTTATGGACCGCAAATAAGGGCATGGTGGCAGAGGTAGGAAGAAGAGTTGAACATCAAGAAAGCTTCAGGATTAGAATTGTGATAACAGGTTTAGGAGATGGGAATAAGGAAAATAGGAAAACTTTGCAATGTCTAGTAAGTTCTTCATTGCTCAGTTGCATACATTATATACAACTTTTTAAAATTATGCATAAACCACAAGGTTATTGCCTCCAAATTTGGGAAACACAGATAAATAAATACAATAAAAAATAATTCTACTACTAAATATGATCATTATTAACAATTTTATACCTATCTTTCTAAATCTCTATTGCTCTACCTCTTTCTCATGTTCTGTTTATATATAACTGTGATATTACAGTACAGTTTTTGACACCTTGGCTTGGCCAGGATTCTCAGTGGCTTAGGTAGATGTGGTTACCACCTCCATCGAATGGGACAGAAATCACCCCCACAATGTGATCTGATGTGATCAGCTCTGATCTGATGCAATTGCCCAATGTGTTAGAAACCCTCACTTCTATGATGCAATGAGGCCAGGTGTAATCTGCAAGATTAGGTTGTAATTTGAGTCAATCTCTTTTAAGATACAAAAGGAGAGAGAAGTGAGCAGAGCTCATAGGGACCTACTGCCACCATGAAAGAAGAACAAAGAATAGAGTGCATCCTTTGGATGGGCTCCCTGCATTGTGAAGCTCCTAGACTCAGAGGAAGATGAATGCCAAGACACATGAAGATCTCCAAGAAATGCTGGGCCTACAGAAGCAGAAAGGCGACAAGAACTTTTCTCCAGAACCAGCGCTCTGAATTCAGACTTCAAGCCTCCTAATTGTGGGAGAATACATTTCTGGTTGTTAAAGCCATCCACTTGTGGTATTTCTGTTATAGCAGCACTAGAAGATTCCTGGTGTGGAGCTGAAGGATCAGTACTGGACTTTAAACCATAAGGTTGGCAGTTCAAACCCACCAGCTTCTCCTTGGAAACCCTATACAGAGTCACTAGGAGTCAATACTGACTCAATGGCATTTAATAACAACAACATAATGTTGATAGCATGGTACAGGACTGGATTTTGTTTTATGGTTCTGCTCATAGAATTTGTATGAGATAAATAGACAAGACAGCTCCTACATTTCTTTGTCAGAGAGCTTTTTCTGGCCCTTGGACCCTGCTCTGCTTCCATGTGTGACAGACCAGAAGTGCTGGGGAGTTAATTAAAGAGCAACCCCTAACCACTCACTGGCAGGAGATGGTGGGTAAGTACTTGGCTCCCTTGTCACTTGGGTAAGATAGCATAAGTGTGTATATTTCATACTATCTCCCAGAGTTCTGGTAGCGTAGTGGTTACGAATCAGGCTGCAAACCGCAAGGTCAGCAGTTCGAAACTACCAGCTGTTCCGCGGGAGAAAGATGAGGCTTTCTGCTCCCGTAAAGATTTACAGCCTCGGAAACCCTGTACAGGGTCGTTATGAGTCGGAAGCGACTACACGGCACATAACAACAACAACCCAGAGTTCTCCAGAGAGATTAAGCTTAAGTTGCCCCCAGCAGTAAATGACTTTAATTAAAAAAAAATTTTTTTTTAACTTTTTTATTGTGACTAGGGTGAAGAATGTTTACAGAGAGGATCAATTTTCCATTCAACAATTCATACACATTTTGTTTCATGTCATTGATTTCAAATACCCTCAACGTAGACTCATTTATCCCACTTCCTCCCTGTATTTTCTGTTTCCATTCTTCCTTTCTTCCTAACCCTTCCAAACTTTGTCCTTGGGTAAATGCTGCCCTTTTGATCTCAAATGGTTGATTATTCTAAGGTTTATGAACCTCCCTATGATAATGCATTTTTAAAAACTTTACAGACAAGATCATCAAGTCTACATTCAGCAAACCATACACCTTGTTTCATTTCAGTGATTACAATCCCCTTCTTGTAACAACATTTATCCCACTTCCTCCCTGTGGCTCCCCATTTACATCTTATATTTCACAAATGAACAAGGCAAAAATATTTGATGTATACTTACAAAACAAAAAATTAAATATTCATTTAATACCCTGCAAGCTAAGATGAAAAGAAAGTAATGACAAAATCCAGAAAGATTCTGAACTATAATATTTCCAGGAGACAACACTTAAGTTCAGGTACCTCCAAGGCATCTCATTTGATAATTAGGTAGGAAAATGCATTTGATCACAGGAAGGGAAAAGAAGAGAATGACACTATTGTGAAAAATCAAAGTTAAACCTCACATGTCTTGAGGGCTGTCTTTGGAAACCATTTCTCCTGTTTGTCCACTACTTCTGAATGTTAAGTAAGTCTTTCCAGCCATGGTTCCAGGGTGCTGGCACAATGAATCTCAGACAGTGAATGAAAAATGAAGGCTGCAAAGTTCAGGGAATAATAGAAAATTAAATCTTAACTGAGCTGTTGTAAATATCACAGCCAGAAAACAGAGCACATCAGCACACTGTGCTGGCAGAGGGTGATGAATCCCTCCTCTCCATACACAATTATCAGTGGTGAATAATAGGGTATTCTGAGGTTTGGGGGCAGGAAAGGGAAGATGAGGAAAAAGGGAGAAAAGAAAACAAGTGGTGTTTATAAATTAAAATATTTCTTCAGTGAAGAGCATTTTTTCACAAAGTCAAGGGTCCTGCAAAAATGAATGCAAACATCCACAGCCCATTAGCCATTGCTCTTTTCCAGCAGTCATCACTTTAGGGTATTTATAGCTTTTTGTAAGGAGCCCTGTTGGTGCAGTGGTGAAGCACTCAGCTGCTACACCAAAAGGTCGGTGGTTCAAACCCACCAGCTGCTCTGTGGGAGAAAATGTAGCAACCTGCTTCTGTAAAAGATTGACGGCCTTGGGAACCCTTTGGGGGTGGTGCTACTCAGTCCTACAAAGTCACTATGAGTCGGAATTGACTCAATGGCAGTGGGTTAACATCTGTTTGTGTACATGTCTTAGCTCCATAACTAGATTTTATAAACCCCTTGAAGGTAAGGGAGAGGACTTATATGTCCCACAGCATCCAGAAGAACTAGTATTATTAAATGTCTCCAATATGTTGTGCACTGTGAAGCATTTTAATTTTGTATTCCTGTGGGATCCTCACAAACATTGTGTGGGGCTGCCATAGAAGAGACTATCGTTTAGAGTGGTAAGCAACTTGCCCAAATTTACATCACTATAGAGCAGAGATTTGAACCCAAGTCTACTTATTTTCCTTCATACTACACTGCCCATCTACCAAACAGGAACCGTAGTTTTTAATAATGATGCTGGTAACAATAAAAATGGCTAGTTTTATCAAGAGCTTTCTCTGAAACTGGTCCTGTGGTAAATACTTTATCTGTATTATTTTCATTAATCCTCACCACAATCTAAGAGTTTGGTAGTATTATTATTCCTTTTTAATAGATGAGAAAACCGAGGCTCAGAGACTGGTTAATAAAATTGTCTAAAATCACAGAGCTGGTAAGTGGCGGCATCAAGATGATAATTTGTCCTTTCAAATTCCAGGGCATGTGCTCTTAACTACTGTTCTATATTGCCTCCCAAAACTGACAACAACACATCACACAAATCAGATAACATGTTTTGAGCAAGTACTTTGCCAGGGCCTATGGATTATCTAATTTGAACTATACTGTAACCTTTAGAGCAAAGCAAATTGTAAAATAAATGAGCAATTGAAGAAAAATAGAGCCACAAGTACCAACAATTGCTTAAATGAGAACAATCGGCAATACCACAAGTCCCAAGCTTTGAAGGACCAGAAAAAAATGAACGAGGAATAGAAACTAAGACATAGAAAGAAAAGATTTTGTTTAAAACATGAGAGTTGTAGAAAAGGAATAATGACCCACACCAAATAAAACAGGGAAGAAAGGCCTGGAAATCTACTTCTGATAATGAGCCAATGAAAATGGAGATGACATGTACATAAACTGGACCACAACATCCAGTCTACAGCTGATTATGGTGCAGGAGCAGGAAGTGTTTGGGTCCATTGTACATGGAGTTGCCAAAAATTGGGGGACTGACTTGATGGCCAATAACAACATCAGCTAGACCTCCTTTGTTACTAATGCATCTTAAATGAACTGTAGCAGAAATCTATACAAGGGCAAATCAGGAAACAATGCTGCTAGGATTCCAGTTCATACATTCAAGGGTTTATTCCAAACAAAATGTGTTTCAACATGTCTCTGTGGTCGATGGATGGCAATAGACAAGTTCTCTCAGTAATACATTTGTCTTAACCTCTTTAGGGTGCCTTCAAGCCAATCAATACAGTGACTTTCAAGGGGAATCTGTGAGGCCAGTAAAATTCAAGGCATAGAGGTCAGATTAGAAGGTTATGATAACTGTTTGGAGGGATTCCAAATGGATCATCCTGATAGATTTTTCTTAACACAGGATGATTATGGATCTTATTAGAAAGAACTTTTTAAAAAAAAAATTGATAACTGCATTGGTGAGAAAAAGGCCAGGGAAGTTGGCCCAAGGAATTTTTTTTCCCATCATGAAAATATACCTGCTCATTCTTAGAGGGTAGCAAGGGCTCTCCTAGGATAATTTCCCTGAGAAACCTTACCACACCCATCCTATAGTCCTGATCTTGACCTTTAGAATTCTTTTTGTGCTCTAAGCTCAAAGAACATTTCAAAGGAACATGATTTGAGTCCCTCCCTCCAGGACACCCAAACTGCTGTTTTGACATGGTATAAATCAAACAGCATAGAATTTTGTAGGGGAAGGACTGGAAAGATGGAAACACTGCCTTCAGAAGTATACAGATTTAGATGGAGAATATGTCAGGAAATAGTAGCTTTGAGATTTTTGTTTGATAAAGGGTGCCATGATTTTGTAGCAAAACTTTTTGACTTACCTTTGGGTTTCCATGTAAGGTAAACAGAAACCTCCTAGTCAATGTTGAGCTTATATCACAAATAGAGTTCATGTAAACTGATGGTAAAATTTCCACGAGCTGTATCCAGAGGAATTAGATTAATATATGTTGCCTTGGAAGAGCAGAACACTGGCCAAAAAATGTTGTTGTTAGGTGCTGTCAAGTTGGTACTGACTCATAATGACCTTATGTACAACAGAACAAAATACTGCCCAGTACTGTACCAATCTCACAATTTTTGCTATGCTTGCTGCTGCCACTGTGCCAATCCATCTCATTGAGGGTCTTTCTCTTTTTCACTGACCCTCCACTTTACCAAGCATAATGTCCTTCTCCAAGGACTGATCTTTCCTGATAATGTGTCCGAAGTATGAAAGATGAAGTCTGGCCATCCTGGCTTCCTGGTCATCCTGGCTTCCTGTTCTGGCTGTACTTGTTTCAACACAGATTGGTTTGCTCTTCTGGCAGCCCATGGCACTTTTAATAGTCTCCTCTAACACCATAACTCAAATGCATCAATTCTTTTATGGTCTTTCTTATTCATTATCCAAAGTTCACATGCATCTGAGGCTACTGAAAATACCATGGTTTGGGTCAGGTGCACCTCAGTCCTCAAACTGACACCGTTGCTCTTGAGCACTTTAAAGAGGTCTTGTGCAGCAGATTTACGTGTCATTTGATATCTTGACTATTGCTTCCTTAAGTGTGGATGGTTGATCTGAGCAAAATGAAATATTTTCTCTATTTATCTTTCTGGCCAAAACATAAGAATGTATTTTCTGGCTTTCCAGTTTTCTTAGTTGTTTGTGCTACTCACCACGTGTTCTCTACCATGGTTGAAGTTTGACAAGGTCATGAGACTTGTTTTGGCCAATGAAGTGTGACCAGCTGTGATGTAGAATTTACAGATGGAACATGGTTGGCAGTGCTTTCCCTTATTCAGTCATGAAGATGTTCTAGAAGGCATTTGCTGTCACCCTGCATTAGCAAGTAAAAATGACATGGAGAAGAACCCCCAGCTCACCCCTAATAGAATAATAATATAAATGAAAAATAAATCTGCTATTATAAACTACTGGACTAAGGGGGTTTTGTTATTACAGCATAATTTAGCTCAACCTTGTTGGTAATCCAGTAGACTGTGTGACCTTGGTCAAGTCATTTTACCTAACTGGATCTCCTTTATCTATAAAACTAGGGGATTGATTTGGAACAGGGAGATTAAACCTAGGGCCTATGAGTGAGCTTGAGAATGAAAATGAACCCTTCAAAATTATAAATAAATTGTACCTGTATGCATGTAACAGAGAGAGAGAGAGAGCAAGAAAAGAAGAATATTTACTTCCCTTGGGAGGAAGTCCATAGCTTTTTCAGATTTCCAGTGGGTCTCGATTACCAAAAAGAGATTAAGAACAGGAAGAATCTCTAAGGACACTTCCAGCTTTAATGTGCTATGTAGAACTTAAAGTGGGGTAAAAATAGCTAATTAGGCTGCTCTCTGATCCAGTATTTCAGGATTTGCCTAGTGTCTGATTTTATTAAGGTTGTTTTCAAATAATTACGTTTAAGAGTTCCACTTAATAAGATTGCAAATATCAAAATCTCAGGAGGTATTATGAATGAAAAGGAGAAGATTCAGAGGAATTTGATTTAAACAAAGAAGAAAAGGTTCTTTAAAAAAAATAAAGCAGTGAGGACCCAGATCACATTTGGTGAGTAGTACAGATTAGGAAGAAGATGGGGTTCAAGATGATGCTCCCACACGTGAAAATATCTGTAAATTTGGAGTGTAATCCTCTTGGTGGAGATAATGAACTGTCTTAAATATGAAGACTACTAAGTATATTAGGTTATATTATATTAGGTTAGAGATCCAAGGCTTAGAAAGAAACCACGTTATGTAAGCAGATGGGTTAGAGGTGGCGAGAACTATTTCTGAGTGCCTGGATGCCTGGTAAACCAGAGAGCCAGAATAATGGGCTCCCTTGTGAGTCCCCATAAAGTTATTTAGGGCTGGCTGCTCAGCTCTAGAGTGCCGAGGTCCTCCTGCAGCAACCTCAAGCAGCTCCTATTTTCTGGCTGCTGAGAACAGATGCCATTCCAATAAGTAGGATTTAAGATTGACTCTGCTTCTCATACAGATGCCCAGGAGGCATATTCTCTTCTAGGTGCCAAAATACAGCCTGTCTGTTCACAATGCAGCCCTTCACTGTTTGGAGGGCAAGGTACTCAGTGACAGATTTCACATTAAATTATTGTGACGCTGTTCACTCACTAATAGGAATATATGTACTTAGCTCAGAGGACAGCGGTGGCTCAGCGGTAGTGCACCTTTTGTGCAGGAGACCCGAGTTCAATTCCCGGCCAATGCCCCTCATGTGCAGCTACTACCTGTCTGTCAGCGGAGACTTATGCCAAACAGGTTTCAGCAGAGCTTCCAGAGTAAGAGAACTAGGAAGAAAGGCCTGGAGGTCTACTTTGGAAAAATCAGTAAATGAAATTTATATGAATCACAGCAGTGTGGTCCCATTGGGCATGAGGTCCCCATGAGCTGGGGACCACTCCAATGTAGGTAACTTAGCAACAAGATTCCTTAGCTCAGGAGTGGGATGGAAGGCTTGGACAGGTTTCAGTTCTCATTTTCTCACTTCTCTACAAAGATGGCTTATTCCCAGAGGAAAGATTGTGGGCTTTAGGAAAGTGCAACCCTTCCACAGACAGCTCTGACTAGAAGAGCCAGTACTGTGACCTACCCACCTCTATTCATCCTTTTTCTGGAAGGAAATGTCACACCTTCACTGGATGACAACATCTGGATGGAACTTAACTAGACCAGTTAACTTCTTCTATTCCCTGGGAATTTGAATCTTCAAGAGATTAAGCTAATACCTATAATGAAGGGGCAATAAAGGCATGAAGTGACTGGCTTACAAGTTTTCAAGAGGGAGTTTAGTTTAAGAATGTGCAAGGGAAGATAGAGTCCCCACTGAATAGTTTTCATCTTGTCTAGATGGGTCTGGTGAAAAGAGATAGGGATAAGATTCTTATGATTCAATAGTGAGAAATTGGTATCATGACTAATTGCGACTGTCATAATTGTAAAGGTAGAAGTTTTGTAACAAAAATGGGGGACTGTAATCATACAGTCCAGAAACACAGGACTCCAGGACCATCAAGGGAAAAGAGCACAAGCTGAATGCAGGACCCTAGCCAGAGAAGCATCAACACCAGATATGGAGGCAGAGATGGGGACATGGAGAGAGAGAGAGCAGCTAAGAACTCTAGACTCATGGAAAGAGAGGAACTGAGAGCTGGCAGCCAGGAGGCAGGCTTGCAGAATGTGCCCTTTTGTTGTTAAAATTATTATATATTCCTGAGTGTTTTTGTGTACATCTCCCTACCCTACTTAATCCCCCCCAAAAACAGAGGGAATAGAAGCAAATACTGTTGATCATGATACATGGAGGAGATTGTAATCATTGCAATAAAACGATGGTGTAAAGTCGAAGTTCTCCCATGTAAACTATCACTCAATTTATAATTAAGAAGAAGAAAAAAAAGAGAGAGAGATTGAGCCAAGTTTGGGAAAATAGGAGTCCCTGGGTAGAGCAAATTGTTAAAAGCTGGACTACTAACTGGTGCGGTGCTGTAGGATAAGCACTCAACCTCAAGGTCGGTTTGAACAACAAGGTCAGAAGTTCAAAGTCACCAGTTATTCCTTGGAAATTCCATACAGGGTTGCTATGGGTTGGAACTGACTCAACAGCATTTAACAAAAACAAGAACCAGCTGGAAGACTGCTGATTCAAATTCATCCAGAAGAATCTTTGAAATAAGGCATTATCATCAATTTCTAAAATTTCACAACCTTGAAAACACTATAGAGTACAGTTCTACTTTGAACCAGTGTGGTTGCCATGATTCAACTGTAACTGACAACAGTAATAAATCTCTCTAATGGTACCTCACTACACTGACTATTTATTCCTGCCTCCTACAGATCCCCAAAAGTCAGGTGTATCCTTTTAATCCATTATTATTTGGATTAAGCTAGTTAGCTAGACCACAGGGGAAAGTTGAAGTCTGAGAACTAAACAGTCTGATTACTTGGAGGAGGTTTTAGATTGCTTTCACTTTGGTTTACCCCCCAAGCCAGTCAACAAGCATCACAAATGATATACTCCAGCTAAGAATCCATGTGAGGGAGTGAACTCTTGTTCTTCACAGAGGTGAGGCTGAGATTCAGAGGTGAGAGTATCTTCATGGGAAGTGAGGAACCCACAGGTGCAAGGAGTTCAGAGTCACAGGATCCTGACTTTATACTTCAGACTGGAGCAAGGGCCACACCTGCATTCAAGGGTCCAACTATGGCATAAGAACAGTTTTTCAACTCCATAGTGGTGCATTTCCTATAGGCTTCTATTGAGCCTATGCTAGGCTTGGATATGTGTAATCTGTTGTCTGAACTCATCTAATTTTAAAAGGAGGGATGAGAATCAAGATCAGCACAAAGCTGATTCCTATGTAGTAGAGGTTAAGACATATCTTCACTTTCCAACGTTGTCCCCATTTCTGCCACCAGCTGTCCCCACCATGGCGTTTTCTACTTCTCTGCTGGTTTTAACAATTTGTTGCAATGGTCACACAACTCACAGACTATATATGGTTTATTAAGGAAGTTTATTTAGCTATTATATGGTTTATTAAGGAAGTTGGCTCAGGATCCACTTGAAAATAACAGAAAATACAACTCAGAAGACAGGGTACAGCGTCTTCTCAGTTGTGCCTGTCCGCAGGCCCTACACTTGGCTGTGTCCTCTGATGGTCTCTGCCACTGCCTCTTGGCCTCTGATCTGCTCTGACAAGTGTTACAGCTCTTTAGCTCTGCCTGGTTGCACTCAGCTCTCTCTCTCCATGGGCCAGCAGCCCACAGCGTCATCTCACACCAGTCTTATGGGTTCCCACTGCTGCTGGTTTCCCTGACACTCCTCAAGGTCTTCAGCTCTATCTTTTGAGTCAAGGAGGCTCTCAGGGCAGGGAGCCCAGGTCCAAAGTACATGCTTCACTCCAGAGTCTTTTTGATGGTAGTAATATCCCTCTCAACCTCTGTAATGGTTGTTGTTGTTAGGTGCCAACTGTTATGCACAACAGATTGAAACACAACCTGCCTGTTCTAAATGCAGCCAATTTCACAATCGTTGCTGCTGTCATTGTGACAATATTCTGGTGCTCTTCATCATGTTGAAATATTCAATATTCTGGTGCTGACAGTGTTCCACTGCTATTCATAAGGTTTTCAGTGACTAAATATTCAGAAGTAGTCTGTCTCTCTTTCTTCCTTCTTAGTCTGGAAGCTCAACTGAAACCTGTCCACCGTGAGTGAACCTGTTCGTATTTAAAATACCGGTGGCACAGCTTCCAGAATCACAGAAACACAAAAGCCAACACAGTACAGCAAATTTACAGACAAGTGGTGGCAACCTCTGTGGGGTTACCCTTTATGTTCAATTCCAAGACATGATTCTCCCACGCAGACCACAAGCTAACCAGTCTCCTCACTCAAGCTAACCAATTCCCCCAAAGATCACTTAATCCTATTGGGTGGTTTTACACAACCTATTGCATAGTAAACAAACCAACCCCTTTATAAAATTGTGGCCTAGCAAACCATTTTTTGGGAGAAATATAACTCCAAGGTCAGAAGGACCATATATAAGAGAAGTTCATTGCCATTACATCATGCCATATCACTCTAAGCCAAAGCCCACCAAGAGAAAGGGAAGCTCTTAAAAAAGTTAAGTGCCGTCGAGTCAGTTCCAACTCTTAGTGACCCTGCATAGGGTTTCTGAGGAGTGGTTGGTGGTTTTGAACCACCAACCTTGTAATTAACAATCTAATGCATATCCCATAGCACCACACCAAGACCCCACTAACATGGTATCCATCTCAATGTACCTGAAATTATGGACAAACAATCTGGCAGACACGACAGATGACTTCTAGCTCCTTCATAATCTGACTCCAACTTCCTTTTCTCCTTGGTATCCACTACTCCCTTTCACCTATTCTGCAGGGTTGTTGTTGTTGTTGTTAAGTGCCGTCGAGTCGGTTCCGACCCATAGCGACCCCGTACAGGGTTTCCAAGGGTGTAAATCTTTACGGGAGTAGAAAGCCTCATCTTTCTCCCGCAGAGCGGCTGGTAGTTTCGAACCGCTGACCTTAAGGTTCGCAGCCCGATTCGTAACCACTATGCTACCAGAGCTCCTTATTCTGCAGGGTTACTATGGGGAAAACACATTTATGTGCATGATCACCATCTTTTAACCACTCATGTTATAGATGAAGAAATAAATGCTCAGATAAGTGAACTTAACTTGCTCAACACCTCAGCACTCTTATGCTGCGCAGCAAGAATTCAAATCCAGCTCTATTTGACTTCCTGCAGTGTACCACCCTGCCAGGCTTTCTATTCAGCCTTGGCTGTAATTATTTTATACCCTTGTACATGTCATTCACCCCTCAGGGTCCCTTTCTGTTCTTTTGGGAAGGGCACAATCACTTATTTACAAGATTACTAGAAAGAAAGAAATGGAGGATAATTAAGAATATTAGGTGAGGTGGGGCAGGGGTTTCTGATTACTGTGCAACTAGCTTTCTCTCTTATATTTTTGCATTTTGCCACGGCTACCTTTTTTTTTTTTTTTTGAAACCTAACATTCTATTTTTGGTTTGGAATTGGAATCTACTATCTGCTTGTAAGCCAATGAAAAGACCTGGAGTGGGGAAGGAGGAATGTATAGTTATCAATTGTCTCTAGCTGTACATTGCTGTTGTATATACTTTTTCTACATTTGTTCTCCAGGGCTTAGTTAGTAAACCTCCGTGGCAACTTCTCTTTTCAAGTCACTCCTAAATTGATAGTAACTTACTGGAATTACTATCATTAACCTTGGTTGTTTAATACTAATTTAACTACTCACCTTAAGTCCCAAAGTAGCCAGAAATCTAGTGTAGGGGCACTGTGTCCTAGTTCCTAGATCATGCATGTGTCCAGGTGACCAGGGTCAGCAGAAGAGAAAGGCAATCTTCTGTGGCCCAAGAACCAGGCTGCATCAAATAACTTAACCTTCTTTCCAGAATAAAACCTGAAGTCAGGCCACCCTGCAGCCTAAGTTTTTACCCACCCCAAAAGGATAGGTTTTGGAGTCCTGGTGGGGCACTGTGGGTTAATGCACCAGACTGCAAAGCTGTTTGAACTGCAAGGTCGGCGGTTCAAGCTCACCAGTCACTCCTCTGAAACCCTATACAGGGTCGCTATGGGTCGGGATCCACTCAATGGCACTTAACAATAACAACAACAACAAAGGATTAGTTTTCATCTCAGACAATGGAAATAATTCGATTTCTGTGTGAGCCCTGATCTACTACTGTCTGCTGCATGCCCACGAAAACTTTAGCTCCTCAGGGAGCATTTAATCTCTGGAGAAGGATGATCTAAAAAGGAGAAACACATCACTCAGAGCCAAGACAAAAGGAAACATTTTTTTTTAGGGGTACAATGTAAATCCCACTCACACGGTATTCATCTCAACTGGCCTGGAATTATGGCCAACATTCAAGGATATAAGCCAGAGAATGTGAAACAGAGCAGATTTCTGCTGTCAAATGCAACCCATATATCACCCTGTTCTTGCTGAGGAAGGGTCTGGAATTCCAGTGCAAGCTATATCTTTCCCTCATTTGGCTCTTGGCTTTCATATCCTCTTGCAAGAAGTCACCGCCCAGTCTCTCTCCACTTCCTCAGCTTGCATTTGTTTGCTCTTCTACACAATGGGCTTTAAATGGTTATGGGTTCCTCACCCAGGTCAATGTGAATCAGACACACCTACTACAGAAAAGATGTAGTTGTTATTGATAACTGTCAGAATCAATTGACTCATAGCGACCCTGTCTAGGGTTTCCCTGGAGCAGCTGGTGTGTTAGAGCCATTGACCTTGTGGTTCACACCAATCTTGCTGTCCAGTGCATTGTTCTGCAGCGCCACACCATAGAGGCTGAAAGCAATGCAAAGGCAGATGTAACAGAAACTCTGCCTCCTGGAAGTCTCCAATAGCACATTGTGACTTCTTTAATAAAAAGAGTTTTAGGTAAATCACTGATCAATAGTTAAGGGTAAAGTGAATGTAAATACCTTTATCTTGAAAGTCGTTCAGCAAAGATTCTCACCAGGGATGTCACTGCAATTATTTGGAATTTCTTTATATAGAAAAGCAAAGCTCAACAGTTGGCTGGGTTTTTTTTTGTTGTTTAATGACTTGAGATTCTGTCAGAGCTCAGCTTGAAGAGGGTGTGGCTAGTTATGGGTACCAGTCCAAATTCTCTTAGCTGCTCCCTCAGCATTCCCTGTGCGATCAAACTTGAGCTGCATGGAGTTGGGATTTCTCTCTCAAATGGGAATTTGCCCTTGCAATAGACCAAGGGGGGGCGGAAAAAAAAAAGCCTAACATTTAACGGTCTCCCATTGTTCTGACTCTTAGTTTGCTCCATAACTACATAATTCTTGAAATTTAGAGATAGCATCAGTCACTTGCTTTTAGCATTTGTTTTCAATCACTTTTTGTTAGACAATTAAGGCTAGCACTCTGTTGGAACAGCTGCTAACCATTACTTCAGAACTATTTCTCTGCACCTGGAGAGACCCTGATAATGACACTCAAATCTCCCTTTTCCCTCTGTATCAAAGTTGGCTGACGTTGGCCTTGCATCCTTTTGTGCAACCTTTTCCTGCTAACTTCCTGAAAAAGATGTCCAAACATTTCACTTGGGATATTTACACTAGAAAATGGGTCTTGGAGTATTTAATATTTGAATTTAAGGAATGTTGGGGTAAGGGAGCTTATTGTAGTTGAGGAAGATCTTGAAAGTCAGCCTCCAAATGACTGTTCAGTATTCTGTTAAATAGCACCAGTCACCATTAGGGATTTTTCATAATCACTATGAAAAGAAAGAACTACAAAATTCGAATGTCAGCCAGAGAATACATTTAAGTCTGGGCAGATGGTTAATATTAGGGGGAAGGATATCCAGATTCATGATTTTCTTTTTCCTTAACAGCAACATCAACAAAACACGGCAACCCTTCTCAGGCATTTGAATTTAAGAACTCCATGATGTTCATCTTTAGATGAAGTCATGGCTAATTTTTATTGGTCAGCTATTGTTTATTGAACCATCATCACAAGGCTAGATCAGTTCTAGGATGAGACATAATTTTTGCCTAATGGGTTGTTTTATTCAATTGCTGACGCTGATGTTCATGGGGGCCAATAAAATTGTTTCTTGAGTTTGGCAAAGTAAAGTATTGCACTTCATCTGGTACTTTTCCCTTCAAAGCTAGTTAGTGTGTTTAAAGTGCCTTCTCTGATTTATAAAGCAAACAGTGTTAGGGTGATAGTAGTTTTGTGTTTGTTTGTTTTCATCCCCAACAGTCTACTGTTGTTGCGTGCCATCAAATCCATTCCAACACATAGTGACCACCTATGACAAGGTAGAACTCCCCCATAGATTTTTCTAGACTATAAATTACTGCTTTGAACTGCTGGCCTTCGATTTGCAGTGAGCACTTAACTATTGAGCAACCAGAGCTCCTTAAGAGTCTACACATTTGATTTTTGCTGAACTTTAGCTGGTTGAGAAACAATCCAGATCTGTTGAAAGAATGAAGAGCATTTCCAGACTAATCTTTGCTTCCTCCCATGTGTGGGTACTTGGCATCAAGTAGAAGTTTTTTAAATGATAAGATTTAAAAAAAAAGAGGAGGGAAGTCATTCTTCTTCCATGCTGATTTCCAAGATCAACTCTGAAGTGAACGTCACCTTTAATACCAGAGTTTTCAATGTAGATTTACCAAATGATGGAAGATACAAAAAAAAAAGTTGTATTAAAAGAATGCTATCAGCCAGGGAGTCATGGAGTATTAAATCTATGATGTGGTGATGGTAGTGATGATGTATCATTGAGTCGGTTCCAACTCATAGCGACCCTGTGCAGGGTTTCTGAAATTACATCTTGACAGAAGTAGAAAGCCTCATCATTTTCCCTTGGAGCATCTAGTGGATTCAAACTGCTGAAAATTGCAGTTAGCAACCCAATATGTAACCCACTATACCACCAGGGATCCAAATTGTGGTGTTGCGAACTATTTAATATGCCTTTTCTAGCCTTAGTCTTTGTAACTTTCACCACAAAATTCTGGGTTTTTGCTGGCTCTGGGTAAGAGAAGGTGAGAGAAGATACTGATAAATGATATTATTCATCTGTGCACGATTGTTAACGGAGACTAATTGTAAGGAGTTCTGGTAGCGTAGTGGTTACAAATCGGGCTGTGAACCAGAAGGTCAGTAGTTCGAAACTACTAGCTGCTCCAGGGGAGAAAGATGAGGCGTTCTGCTCCCGTAAAGATTAACAGCCTTGGAAACCCTGTGCAGGGTTGCTATGAGTCAGACCCAACTGCACAGCACACAACAACAATTGTAATTGTAAAATTTACAATTTTAACATGGCTACAAAATGAGCCATTCAAGAAGCAGGAGGGATGTATTCCTGCATGTGGTGGTTGAAGTTGAGTGTGAACATGGACTTTAGTCATAACTACACATTTGATGTTATGAGCTGGATATAAACTTTTCGAGAAGTGGTTGGTCCTGCATGCATGGGAACAAGAGGGAGTTTCATGATCTAGTTATGAACAAGCCACCCCGGGCAGATCCATCTGGAAATGAAGTAACTTGCAATTGACTCTGTGCCAGGATTTCAGGATAGGCCCTATATTGACGCTGGGTCCATTGCTCTGCCTGATTCTTCTACTTCTGTCCTGAATGAGCAGGACTGGAGAAGATTTTGGCTTCAAAATACAGTGATAATATAGAGGTCAGGAAGAAATGGGTTTAAACAGAAAAGGTCGTAGGCTTGTCCTCTAAGGCTATTGACTGCAACCAAGAGAACAAGAAGCCCAAAATACTGTCAATAGCCTTAAACGACAAACCTACGGGAGCAAGAGTCACTCTGAGAAAGCACACCTCCCCCAAGGCTGCCAGCGGAGGTCTTCTGAACAGGAGATGGAAGGAAGTAGCCACTTATCAGCTACAGATATGAAGGCATTCTCACAGAACCTGGAGCTTGTCTTACTATTTTAGTTATTCCTGTTTTTCCTCCTTCCTTTTACTCTTCACTTGACTTACAATAGATGTCTATGCTCCCAATGAAAAAGCTTCATATTGCATAAATCAATCTGTAAAAAATAACTGAATAAGCAGACAACTCTAAAAATAGATTTTAATGCACCATTTTCAGTGAAGGACAGGACTTCTACAAAGAACAAAGAAATACAGAAGAACTAAAACACAAACAAACAAAACAATCAACCATCTTCACCTCATAGACATACACAGATCTCAACCCAATGACAGCACACATAAATTCTTTTCCAGAGTACATGGAACATTCTTCAGAATACACCATGTGTTAGGATGCAAAGCAAACCTCAATACGTTTTCAATCATAAAAGTACATTGTTTTATCACAGTGTTATAAAATCACATACCAACAATAGCAAGACCAAGGTGAAAAAATCAAATACAATGGAACTGGGGAAACAGCCTGTTTAAAGCCCATTAACCCACAGAGTCACCCTTTATAACTCAGAACTGACTCCATGACCCTACACAACAATAAGGAAGAACTGCACTTCAACAAATCTGAAAATCCAGACAATATGGAAAAATTAGAAACACAAGACCTACCTACTCCAAAACAGACTGACATACAAACCTCATAAAGACAAAAAGAAGAACTTGATCAAGTCATTAAAAGACTCATTCTATTAATCAGGCATAATCCTGATACCCAAACCAGGCAAAAACATCCCCAAAAATGAAAATTCAAGACCAATTATCCTTCATGAACACAGATGCAAAAACTGTCAACAAAATCCTAATCAACAGAATCCAGTGATATTTATTAAAAATAATAACGTCTCAAGTAGTATTCAATCTAAGTATGCAGGGATGATTTAATATTAGAAAAAAATCAACATAATCCAACATAAAATAAAGAAAAACCTTATGATCATATCAATAGATGAAAAAGCATGACAATATCCAACATCCATTCCTGATAAAAATCACTCAACAAAATAGAAATAGAGAAATTCCTCAACATAATTCTGGGTATCTATGAACAAGGATAAAACTGAAAGCATTCCCCCTTGGGAAGAGGAACCAGACAAGGCTGCCCCTTATCACAACTCCTATTCAATACGGTGCTGCAAGTCTTAGGGATATAAAAGACACCCAAACTGGCAAAGAAAAGACAAAAATTTCCCTATTTGCAAATGTAATATATTGAATGATGTAGAAAGCATCAAAAAAGTGCAAGGGTAGAAGGAATACAGAATCACTGTACCAAAAAGAAATGGTCTGCGTGTCCTTTCAAGTGCAAACGTCCCACCACAGAAGGTTCTTTATGGCGTTCAGGATTCCATCCAAGTTCCCATATGCTACAGAGTTTCCACAAGAAGCCTATTTTGCCAGGGAGCCATCAAGGCTAGCCCTCAAATCCCTTTAAGACAACCCCCACAGGGCTGAAACTCAAAGGGAACACATGAGCAGGCTTGTAAGCTTGCTGATAACCATGTTGGTGTACTTGGGGTAAAGACAGAGGCAGAGAGGATGCCATGGAAAGAGAGAGCATCTGAGGATTACGGAAAGAGAAAGGCTATGTGCTTACGGGCAGGAGTCTGGTTTGCAAAATGTATCCTTTGGTTGTTTACACGATTATATATTCCTGTGTGGGATTGTAATCATTACAATGAAACAAGATGTGAAACAAGAACAAACTGATGTTCTCCATGTAGACAATCAGTCAATTCACTAAAAAAAGCTTAAAAAAGAAGAAGAAGAAGACGACGACGAAGAAGAAGAAGAAGAAGAAGAAGAAGAAGAAGAAAGAGCCAGTTTGGACCCAGGATATCCCTTCACATTGAACCTCCTAGACCCAGGGACAGCAAGCTGTGACAAAAGAAATGGGTAGAGGAGCAGCTACAGCAGAACTAAGAGACAGCATGGTAGGCTTCCCAGCTCATGAAGTAAAACTGAGTGGCTTTGGGCAGGAAGCTTGCTTGCAGAGTGTGGTGCCTCCAGACACTTAATTAAGGGGGCAAGGCTTGCTGACCCATAGAGCTAGAACTGATGCCTTTAGCCTGAGGCTTATGGTGGAATGGAGTGCCATCTGGGCATTTTTCAGCAGCCCTAAACGAGCTTTGTAACACTGCTGGAGCAGGGCAGAGGTCAAGGGGCCCATGGGTGATAGACCAAGGACCAGAGAGATACCTGTAAAGGCTGTCCTGACCTAAAGAACGGTATGTTGAACAGTTCTGGTCCTGCATTGTAACCTGTTGACTTCCTTAATAAACTCCATATCTTCAAGTGTGGTGTTTGAGTCCTGTGTGGCCAAAGTGCTGTGGAAGGAATGGTCAGTGCCATTTTTGCAAAGCCTCTTACGTAAGTGTATTAGCCATGTGCATCTCTACATGGATGCCACATAAGTACAGCAGAATCCAGTCATATGTGCATTGAATATTCACAATGCCACAACATCCACTGTGCAAAAATGCAGACACCACCATCACCACACCCCTCCATACACACAGAGAGCAGCATAATATATGTATAGCAAGTCTCCTAAGCGTAAGTCAACAATTTTACTTGCACTCAATGCAAGTAGAATCATTTATAGAGACATTGAGATTTAAGAGGCTTAAAGGGTGGTTTTGTCTAGATTAGATTCCTGTCTTAATTCCTTTGGAAACTAACCTCAAATAATTTGAGGTCTCCTGGTACCCCCAAACTGCAGTAATGTCTCAAGCTCATGGATTTCTTATTGTGTTTTTGTGTTTCATTCCAGACATCACCATTTCCCCAATTACATAGACTTAGAAACTGGGAATCATCATTAACTTACCATATTCCTTTATCAACAATATTTAATTTTAGAATATGCACTAATGCCAACAACTGTATTGAATATTGTGGGAGATAGACAGAAATATGTAAAATAA
>NW_006408532.1:14564267-14576423 GCF_000296735.1 Chrysochloris asiatica | reverse complement strand
AAATCATTGAAGCTTTCCAACAAGGTTACTGCTGTCTCACTTAAAATAGTTTTTAGATGGATTAAACATTTTAAGCAACGTCAGAAAGACTCAAAGATGGGTCAAGAGAGGCAAGACCGTCAACCTCAATAAATGAAACTGTGACTGAGGTCCAGAAACTGGTGGAAGAATAACATAGAACTAACACTGACCCCATAACTACTGAAGTTGGAATCTTACAAGGTTTGACCTTCTCAATTTTAAGTGAACACCTTGGTCTCAGCAAGATCAGGTATCTCAAAGAGTTGATCTTTCCATCAGCCTGTTAAGCAAGATCAAAGCTAATCATTAAGATAATTTTATGGAACAAATCCTAACCAGGCATGAGTGTTAAATTTACCAATGCAATCTAGAAAGAAAAATCCATTCAAAACAGTGGCTTTCAAGGGGATCTGCTGGGCCAGTTAAATTAAAGGCAGATAGATTAGCTTAAAAGATTATGGTGACTGTTTTTCTGGGAACTCAAAGGGGTGAACTTGATGGATTTTCTTGAAGGATACCAGACAATCATGGAGGCTAGGCAGGAAAGTTGTGCAGAGGGATTTTTTCCATCACAGCAATGCACCTGTGAATTCTTTGAGTGTAGCAAGGGCTGTTCTATGATTATTTTGCATTGGACTGCAAAGTCAGTTTGATTGGTTCCGACTCATAGGATGGTAGGTTTGAACTGTGTTGTTGTTGTTGTTGTTGTGTGCCGTGGAGTTGGTTCCGACTCATAGCGACCCTACACAGGTTTTCCGAGGCTATAAATCTTTATGGGAGCAGACTGCCTCATCTTTCTCCCACAGAACTGCTGGTAATTTCGAACTGCTGACCTTGCAGCCCAAATCGTAACCACTACGCTACCAGAGCTCCTTTTGAACTGTGCTAGGTGATGAAAACAGTAATACAATAACAAACCTCACCAAGAATTAATATCAACTTTGTGTTTCCTAGAACACCCTGTATAAAACTGGCATGGACCCACCTCTATATTATGGTAACTTTTATCTTTACAACGGTTTTCAAGTCTGAGACAGTAATCCTATACATGTTCCCTAATGCTGCCCACCAGCAGTTCTTCAGAAACGCTGTGAGTCAGAACTGACTGGTGGTGGTGGTGTGCCATGGAGTCAGTTCCAACTCATAGTGACCCTGTATAGGGGTTCTGAGGCTGTAAATCTTTATGGGAGCAGAAAGTCTAATCTTTCTTCTGTGGAATGGCTTGTAGTTTCGAACTGCTGACCTTGAGGTTAGCAGCCCAACTCGTAACCACTACGCTACCAGAGCTCCTTCAGAACTGACTAGAGGGCACTAAACAACAATATTGCTGCTGTAATAAAATACCACAGGTTTACTGGCTTAATGCAGCACAAATTTATTTTCTTACAATTCTGGAGATCAGGGATCTGAAAATGGGTCTTATGGAGCAAAAATCAATATGTCGTCAAGGCCGAGTTCCTTTTGGAGGCTCTGGAGAGAAACAATTCCCTCACCTTTTCCAACTTCTAACCTTGCCCATATTCCTAGCCTCATATAGTCCCTGTCATCAATCACATGACTTTGATTTTTCTATCAACATATCTCTTATCACCTTCTCTGACTCTCTTGCCTCTCTCTTACAAGGACACCTGTGATTACATTGAGCCGATTTGGACAATCCATATAATCTGAATTTAGCCACACTTGCAAAATCTCTTTTTCCAGGTAGGAGACATACGCACAGATTTCAGGAATTAGGATTTGCACAGATTGGAGAGGGTGGGGCCTTATTCATCTTAATAGGACCCTAATATCATTTCATCCGCAAGTTGCATCAGCATCTTTGGATATAACTCATTTGATTTAATACTGAAAAGCATTTTGGTGGACAAATAATTCACTACCATTTTATTCTCTTGAAATACAGTTCTTTCTACTAGCCTTTCCATATTGAAAAATTCGTCTCCTCAACAGAGGAGAGGTAAGCAAAAACAGCATTTGAGTGCTTCTGCTTTCTCTGTCATCTGTTAACACCATTTTACCCAAACATGATATCACCATCTTTTTGCTTTTAAAACATATTGTTAAAATTAACTTTGGGTTTTAACATTTTTCTCTCAAGTGTGAACTCACAGTTGGCTTTCACAATGCTTCCTTTGCATGGATTTATGCCACATTCGTGGTCTTGTACTCATCTTTGACGATGTGCCCTTCCTCCCAGAATCTGTTTTTGTCCTTTCTAATTCTGGTTTTGGATAGTTCCTTGAACACTCTCTGTGTCTTTAATGTCTCTTCAATTTTCTTCTCGTGAGGATTACTCAAGATTACAGAGTAAGCTTGCCTCTTTTTTTTTTTTTTTATGTTTTTAAAAAGACTACTTATCCTTCTTAAGTGATAGCCTCTTCGAGAAACTGACCAGGGCCTCATAACTAACCTTCCTCCGATTTTAAAAAAAAAAAAAAATCCATTGGATGTGTCTGAACATGCCTCTTTGTTCCCTTCCTCTGCCATTATGAATTCCAAGGTGAATGAGTCATTTCTTCCATGTTTCCCATAACTTCTGTTTCAGCAACTGGCTTTCCTTTTTGGTCAGAATTAAGTGGAAGTGCTATTCATTTTGTCCTTTAATCAGCTGCTCTACTTTTAGCACAGGAGCCTCCCAGCAGATGTCCAGAGAGTTCAAGTCATGAGGTCACCTCCTCATTATTACAGGGCTTGGCAGTCCTTGCCCCGTCTCTACTTCTCTGCACCCTTTCATCTTAGCCCACATGCTTCCACACACAGGTCTGTGGTTATCCACATGGCACTGTGTAAACACTGAGTGCTCTGACTTGAGTGGGCTGGTTGAGGCTAGGAAAGGTGAGAGAGCCAGTTAGACAGAGGTCTGAGGAGGGGTCAGTAAACGGATGCAAGCTCATCTGCAGGTCTTGAGAGTCCTCAAGCAAAGAGCAAACCCTCTGAGTAGTATAAGGCAGACATGTGGTTTTAGGAAAGAAGACTTCATCCAACTATAAGAGTAAAGTATGTCACCAAAGCCAAGACCATCATTACATTTGTCTCCGGAAACACAGTGATTGGTCCAAAGTGAGCACACAATCTAAGAGGGACCGATTAGAGTAAACCTTGGGACTTTTGTTGGGGATGAAGGGATGAAATTTTCCTTAACTTTGGAGGTGAAAAGAAAGCCAATAGGTCACAGAGCTGTTTGTAGTTCTGGGATCCAAAGACGAGCTAATTTTAGATGAAGCTGACACCAGGAAATGGAAACGGAAAAAAACAAAAGAAATCAGGTTCCGGATGACATCATTGATCTAGCAAACCAAATTTTCCCTGTGATCAGCCCTTCTTGAGGATTTTCAGTTTTGTTAATGATTGTTTTTGTTGTGTTAAGTGCCTTCAAGTTGATTCCGACTCACAGCCAGTTTGTGGGAGCAGAGAGCCTCATCTTTCTTCTGCGGATCTGGTGGTGGGCTTAAATCATTAACCTTGTGGTTTGCAATCCAGTGTTTATTCTCTTCAATGATTAAGTCCATACGACCTGGAGTTTCTATTCAAAATGTGTCTCTTCATTCCATAACTGGGTCTGAAATTCTATTCCATCAAGTGTCAACAATAACCATGAAATTGGGTTTAAATATTAACTTTACCTTGCTTGTTTTTGTTATATACCAATATTTGATATATTGTTGTTGTTAAGTGCTGTGGAGTCACTTCCAACCTATAGCGACCCTGTATAGTGTTTCCTACAAGTGGCTGGTGAGCCTGAATCACCAACCTTGTGGTTCAAACAGACTTCGGAGTTCAATGCATTAACCCACAGCACCATACCAGGATTAATTTGATATATTAATCCTAGGCAAAGCAGCACATTTTTTTTAAATAAAAAAAAGAGACTTGGAAAAACTCATAAATGTGAAAACACCAGCGGAGAAGGACAAAATAAAGTTACAAGATATATGTTATTGTTAAGTGCTGTCGAGTTGGTTCTGACTCATAGTGACCCTCTGTAGGGTTTCTGAAACACAACTAATGAGTTTGAATTGCCGACCTTGCAGCTCAAACGGACTTTGCAGTCCAGTGAATTAACCTGTAGTGTTACACCAGGATTCCACAAGATATATAGGCTTATTTAATACAGTGCATTTAGGAGTCCAGGTGTAGCACTGTAGGATAAGCACTGGACTGCCAATCACAAGGTTGGTGGTTCAAGCCTGTCAGATGCTCCTCAAAAACCTTATACAGGATTTCTATGAGTCTGAACCGATTCCACGGCACTTAACAACAACAACAGTGCATTTAAGCATTGTTGTTGTTAAGTGCCATTGAGTCGGTTCTGACTCATAGTGACCCATAGTGACCCTGTATGGCTGGTGGCTGTGGGCTGTGGAGTTGGTTCTGACTCATAGCGACCCTGTACAGGGTTTCCGAGGCTGTAAATCTTTACAGGAGCAGAACGCCTCATCTTTCTCCCACGGAACAGCTGGTAGTTTCAAACTGCTGACCTTGAGTTTGCAGCCCGATTTGTAACCACTACGCTACCAGAGCTCCTTAGTGACCCTGTATAGATGTGAGGAAATAGTTTTGGCTAGCAGGAGAGCTAGAATTTTGACTGAGATAAAAGGAAAAAAATTCTGAGGGGGACAAGGCTTAAAAGGAAGGCTGGGATGCCGTGTTTGGGGACAGAGAAGGATTAAGGGAGTTCTCACTAGTGTGGTAGAATAGGGTGAAAGTCCTGAACTCTAGAAATTTGTTGACTGACTTGGAGTTCAGATTTTGTAGGGAATGAAGCAGAGTCAGAAAAGGACTAAGACTAACAGACTGAAAAATGACTGAGGGGTGTGAGGTAACAAAGGGAGAGAAACTGAGGTCTAACAGGAATGAGGGAGTGGAGGAGACAGTGTATTGTCTGTGAGTCAACTGAGTTCTGGCCATTCTGCTGATCCCCAGCACCACTCAAGGGTGTCTTCACCTTCTCCTCTCTGCCTTGCTTTTCTCTTGCGGAACAGCTGGTAGTTTCGAACCGCTGTCCCTGAGGTTCGCAGCCCAATTCGTAACCACTACACTACCAGAGCTTCGTTTGCTTCTGTATACACTACAGTAAGTACACTGAATTACTCTTTCAAAATACTGTCTCCCACCACGATTCATTCCTTTCTTCCTATGGTCTCGCTCTTAGTCTTAGGCACAACCATGTCAGTTAGAGGCAGTAACTGAATCACTTAGCCAAATATCAATGATGTGACCCAGCAATTTTATTCCTGGCAATACACCCCAAAGACATGAAAATATTGTTGTTGTTAGATACTGTAGATTTGATTCCAACTCATAGTGACCCTGTATAGGTTTTCTTAGGAGCAGCTGATGACTTTGAACCACCCACCTTGTGGTTCAAACTGATCTTTTAATCCAGTGCTTATCCTAGAGCACCTCACCAGGACTCCAAAGAAATGAAAATAGGTACTGAAGAACAAAAAACAAAAACTTGTACATGAATATTCTTATCAGCACTATTCACAATAGCCAAAATGTAGAAATAACCCAAAATCCATTAACTGAAGAATGGATAAACAAAATGTGGCACATACATATCACAGAATATTATTCACTCATGAAAATGAATGAAGTATGGATTCATGCTATGATATGAATGAATTTTAAGAATATTATGGGCGAAGTGAAAGAAGCTGGACTCAAAAGACCACACATGGTAAAATATCCAAACTAGGTAAATTCATGGAAATAGAAAGCCAGTTGTTTGACAGAGGATTGGGAGAGGGAGAAATGGGGAGTTCAAAGTGTCTGGAAGTCTCCTTTTGGGGTGATGAAAATGTTCTGAAACTAGATAATGGTGATGGTTTCATAACATTGTGAATGTACTAAATTAATGACTTAATGGCAAATTTTATGTTATATGTTTTTCAACACACACACAATGCATATTTGAGGGAATTTCTAAAATTTTATGGAAAAATTCCATTTTTTAAATCCTATTAAAAACTTCCTCATACACTCACATACATACACACACAAACATATATTGCTACAAATAATACCTGTACTAAACAAAAATAACAAAATCTGAGGCATTGTTTCTTGACATCTCCTTCATCTAGGCCTTTACACTTCTGAAGGAAGGCAGTGTTTCCATCTCTCAAACCCTGCCCCAAAGAATTCTGTTCTCTTCAGTTCACACCACATTAAAACAGCATTTTAGCATCTTCCAGGGACTCAAATCTTGTTCCTTTTAAATATTCACTGAGTTTTGAGAACAAAAAGTCTGAAAGGACAAGATCAGGGATGTAGGGTGGATAGAGTAATGTTTCCCAATAAAATTCTTTTTTTAATTTTTTTTTATTGTGAATTATATGATAGTTTACATGGGAGAACTTTAGTTTTACATTCATTCCATAGTATATCATCCCATTGCCATGGTTCCAATCCCCTCCATGCATCAACAACCACCCAAAGGGTATATCCCAGAAACCCGCCCCCTACACTTCCCCCTCCTCCCCCCAGTTTTCAGCCCACAGTCCCTTTCCCTCTCGGGGTCCAAAGTCTCCAATCGCTTCATCACTCCACGTCATCATCTCTGTCTGTATCTCAGGCATCTCTGCTTCTCTGGGTAGGGTCCCGCTCTCAGCTCTTCTCCGTTGATGGTCCCAGAGGCCTCCGCTCCTATCCTGGAGAATTAATCACTCCCTTCCTTGTTACAAAACTTCTACCTTTGCATTTCCAACCCTCATAGTCCATCCTGATAAGCATTATTCACTACAGTATCACAAGTTACCCATCTGTATCTCCTTTTATCAGCTCAGCCCAGACAGAATGAATTGTATCCGCTGGAGATTCTGCCTTCTGCCATGCTCCCTAGCATCAGGTTCCCTCTTGAAAGCTTGTAAGCCAGTCACTTCTTGCCTTTGTAGTCCCCGCCCCTCCCCCACATTTGAGTATTCAACGTCCAAGCTGCCCTTCTCTGTCCACTCTGTGTGTGGGTGTGAATGTTTCTTGCTGTGAGGATTTGTTCCCTCTTTTGAGTCGTTGCTCCCCAATGAAATTCTTGTAAGACAACTTTTACTACCCTTGAAGAATGAGAAGGTATAATGTCATAGTGAGGGGGGAAAAATCCCTCAGCACAACTTTCCTGGCCTTTTTCTCACCAGTGCAGTTTTCAGTTTTCTTAAAGCTCTTTTCTAACAAGCCCCCATAATTGTCCTACATCCGTTCAGAAAACCTATCAAGATGACCTCTTTAGAGTCCTAAAAAACAGTCGCCATAACCTCTGAGCTGATCTCTGTGCCTTGAATTTCACTGATCCAACAGATCCCTTTGGAAACCATTTGGAAGG
This sequence comes from Chrysochloris asiatica, assembly GCF_000296735.1. Taxonomy (NCBI): domain Eukaryota; kingdom Metazoa; phylum Chordata; class Mammalia; order Afrosoricida; family Chrysochloridae; genus Chrysochloris; species Chrysochloris asiatica. The sequence goes on along the minus strand of NW_006408532.1, from coordinate 14,569,078 downwards.
TTGTGATAGAACTGTTTTAAAAAGACGCCCTAACAAGACTAATGCACTGGATTGCAAAGTCGGCGATTCAATCTCACCAGCCACTCCTTGGAAATCTCATACAGGGTAGCTATGAGTTGGAACCAGCTCAATGGCACTGAACAACAACAACAATAAAACTAAGACAGGTGTATTATTGAGGGAATGTGTCTACAGATATCATTGATCACAAAGACATGGTTAAGCACACATCTTTTTTGGAATAAACCCCCTTGTGAATGAATGTACATAGACCAAGAGACAATCATTTGAACCAAACAAGGGGACACTGAGTGGTTTAAAATCAGTAAACATGTACACCTGGGAAGTATTTCACCATATTTATTCAATCTGTATGCCAAGCAAATAATCAGAGAAGATGAATTGTGTGAAGAAGAACTTGGCACCAGGATTGCATTGCCAACCTACAATATGCAGAGGATAGAACCTCGCTTTCTGAAAGCCAAGGAGACTTAAAATACTTACTGATGAAGATCAAAGGCCACAGCCCTCAGTATGGGTTGCACCTCAATGTAAAGAAAACAAAAATCCTTACCACTGGACCAATAAACAACATTCTTATCAACAGAGAAAAGATTGAAGTTGTCAAAAACTTCATTTTTCTTGGATCAACCAACAACACTCATGGAAGCAGCAGTCAAGAAATCAAAGGACGTATTGCATTAGGCAAATCTGCTGCACAAGACCTGTCTAAAGTGTTCAAGAGCAAAGATGTCAGTGTGAGGACTAAGGTGTGCTGACCCAAGCCATCGTATTTTCAATAGCTTCCTATCCATGTGAACGTTGGACAATGAATAAGGAAAACTGTAGAAGAATTGATGCATTTGAGTTAAGGTGTTGGAGAAGAATATTAAAAGTACCAAGGACTGCTAGAAGAACAAACAGATCTATGTTGGAAGAGATAACAGTGAGAATGCTTTTTAGAAGCCAAGATGGCTAGAGTTCATCTTTCCTACTTCAGACATGTTATCAGGATGGACCAGTTCCTGGAGAAGGATATCAAGCTTGGTTAAGTGGAGAGTCAGTGAAAAAGAGTAAGACCCCCCAACAAGATGAACTGGCACAGTGGCAGCAGCAATGGACTCAAGCTTAACACTGATTATAAGGATGGCATTGGACTGGACAGTGCTTCATTGTGTTGTACATAAAGTAGCTATTGAACAGGAAAGGTAAAACATTAACTGCCTCCTCCCTGCCCAGGAAACAAGAGAGAATGTTAATCAGGTTACTGAGAGGGACCAATCCTCCCTGCCCAGGAGACAAGCTAGAATGCTAATCAGGTTACCAAGCAGGACCAATCTTCTGGTTTCCCTCCTGTCCTCAAACAGGTCCACAACCTAGCCCCTCCCTGACTCTGATCCCATATAAGCCCATGCTGACCTGCATTCAGGGTTCAGAATCTAGAGAAGTTAGCTCCTCTGAGCCAGCCACCTTAATAAACCTGAAACTTTGCTTCACCTCTCCGAGTGGCCTTGGTTTCTTCGATGATGGACCAGGAGTTGCTGTAACATTCTCAGGCCCAGAGCTGCTGTGGTATTTTCGAGCCTAAAACTGTGTTGTTATTGTTGTTAGGTGCCATCGAGTCCGTTAAGCACAGCAGAACAAAACACATAGAATGGCTACAACACTCTAGAATTTAGAGCTGTTGTAACACTATGAACTGGAACCAATTGGACACACCTAACAACAACAACAACAATGAATGAATTTTTATTTACCCTCCCATGTACATAAATTATGTCTGTGGAATTCGATTCCTCCCCATCCATGTGCATAAACATCTCTTCAGTACTATAAAAATCCATAACAATAAACTTGGAAAACATCCCTTTTCAGATGCCAACAGTGGCCCTCATTAAAATGCAACAACTCTTAGAATCCTACTCTTCACAGGCATTCCTTTTATTTAAGCCAATTTCATTTCCCAAGACAACATTAAGGGTTTCAAAAAATTGCCATCACCACAACAACAGGACAAGCAACTACATGACAATGAAGATTATCTAGTTCACCTACTTTCTTTGGAAACCAGTGAAACTGAGGCCCAGAAAAAACTCTAGATACATAGTCAATTGGTATCAGTGTGGTTTCCTCAGCACTTGCTCCTGGCTTAACTGCATCCTGGCCTGGGGATATTCTAAGCCACCCCTCACCCCCTCCCCCCCACCTCCCATCCCCACCCCCCACTCCCACCCCTTTAAAATAAATTCTTCTATGGCTTCAACTGGTTGTGTGGGTTTCATTTGCATACAACCTAGGAGTCCTAGTGAATAAAACACAGTGATGGGATGAGATAGCTTTGGAGGAGAAACAGTTTTGACAGCTCACTGCCTCCCCCACCCCACCATTAGCATCTGGCTTCTGTTGGCAAATATGTGAGAACTAACTAGAACATAGGCTATTTTAAATTTCTCTTTTAGAATATAAGGAGGGAGGCTGAGATCTCCTTGCTAGTCCCCAAAATAGCTTTACTGTTTTATTCTAATTTCTCGCAAACACACCTCAAAGAAGGGAAATAAAACCAGGAGCAAAAAAAAAATGGCTAGGCTTGGAACAAATGAAAGCAGAAACTCTGAATAGCAGTCTAAATACAGCAAAAGGCGTCCACAGACTAGGATTTATGTGACAGTGAATTATTGCTTTGTGTCTATGAAAATTAAAATATGAACATTCTCTCTGCCTCCAAAATGCATATGCTCATAAGAGTCTCTTACATACATACATACAAATTCCTCACTCAGTCCTAATGTCCTGGTCCCACTACATCAATTCAGGGACAGGATGACAGACTTCCTGGAAGACACAGGAATGATGGGTAGCATGGCAAGCAAATGACTACCCGTTCTGAATATGATGCAGAATCAGACCTGTATCAATGCAAAGCAAATAACAAAACAATATGAGTTTTATTAACCCTTGATTTCTTGTACTGCCTCAAATAGCAACCATTCCCTAGGCACGTTCAGCTCCATTACAACGTAACCTTGGGCAGTTCTTTTAACCAACAAAAATGAAGAACTATATGCTTTCACCATCCTAATGAATTTGTTCTACATAAAGCAAACCTGCTATTCTCTTTAATAATTTCAACAACGTGCTGAATGTCAATAAGAAATTAATTAAAGGAATCTGCTTCTGTAACAATTGGCAGTAATGTTTAGTCTTTAAGAAGAACTGGAGATTACAGATTCAAATCTAAAATCATTACTTGTGTTCTTTGCTACCTAAGCAGGACAATAACCTATTGGGTAATGATAGCAGAATCAAATTGTTCATTCAAAAATATGTATTTCAAGTAGGCCAAACCATCTGAAGATGTTGATATATGCCACTACGCAAGGATGAACTAGTATATAGTGCGGTGACTCACAAGTGTTAAGTTTGGAAGTCAGATAGGCATTGCTTTCAATACTACTACCCCACTACTTAGCAGCTCTCTTACTTAAGCTCTCTGGGCCTCAGTGCCAATATCTAAATGATGGAGAAGATAGCACCAATCTCACAGGGTCATTACTACACCAGATATTCCACCAGGTGAAAGGTAGACCTCAACTGATGCCCACTAGTAAAGGACAAAAGGAACCTTCAGACATTTTGGGGAACTAAATGCTCTGTCTTCCCAGAGTTTTTCTAGATCCAGTCTTTTTTTTTATAATTAACCCTGAAGAAGGGCCCCAATCGAGAACAACAGAAAGTCATCACTCCAGGACCTTTAAAAAAGGAGACCATGAAATCCATCTGTGAGATAATTCCTTCAACCCAAATTTATCAGATTAACCTGCATGTCTTGGTGGAGACACTTGTTGAGGATGATCAAGATTTATGTCAGGAGAGGACAGGAAGGTAAGTTTCCTGCTTTCACCTTCTCAACCATCCTGAACTACTGCAGTTACCAATAAGGCTAAGAGAGGCAGACGTCAATCTCTGACTCCAGAACATGGTGAGTCAGATGGTCCTTGTAGAGGACTTCATGTGGTGTCGTTCCACTGACTGAAACTCTTCAGTAGATTCATCACACTTTCATTAAGTCTAGACTCCTCCCCACAGACTAAAAGACCCATCAGGATCTGGTCCCTGACTTCTTCTTCCATCCTTACACTCTTGTTACACCCTCTGCCTGGGATGCTTTTTTCCCTGACTTCCATTGGATGTCTCCTTGGCATTCCCAACTCACCTCAACCACCTCTTCTTTCAAAGGAGCTTTACTGACCACTGATATTAATAATAATTCCTTATTCCTTATCTAAGACCTGTTTTACCTTCTTTGTTGCATTTATCACTTTTCTGAAGTTTATTTATTAATTCTATTAAGTTCTTGATTTGCTATCAATTTCCCTACAAGTAAAATGCAGCTCCTTGAAAATAAGCACTGTAACTCCAATGTCTAGCATGTTGTTGTTGTTAAGTGCTATTGAGTCAATTCTGACTAATAATGATCTTTTATAGAGTTTCTGAGGGTTTGAATCTTTGTGGGAGCAAAAAGCCTCATATTCCCCTGGAGCAGCTAGTGAACTCAAAGTGCTGACCTTGTGGTTTGCTGTCCAGTGCTTATCATGTGGAGCCACTACACTCCTCAATGTCTAGCATGTTGTTGTTAAATACTGTCGAGTTGGTTCCAATTCATAACGATCCTGTATAAGGTTTCCGAGGAGCAGCTGTGGTGTGAATCGCCAACCTTGTGGTTTGAAGTATCCTATAGACCCATACCATATATATACATAAGGAGCACTGGTAGCGTAGTGGTTACCAATCAGGCTGCTAACCTCAAGGTC